>NC_064430.1:6055000-6670000 GCF_023375975.1 Astyanax mexicanus
TAGGTGCTCTTTGAAGAGCTCTGTCTTCAGGAGTTTATTAAAGATAGTGAGAGATTTTCCTGATCTGGTAGTGGAGGGTAGTTTGTTCCACCATTGGGGAACTCTGTATGAGAACAGTCTGGATTGCTTTGTGTGAGTGTTTGGCAAAGCGAGGCGACGTTCACTGGAGGAGCGCAGCGGCCGGGAGGTAGCGTAAGCCTTCAGGAGTGAGTGCAGGTAGGAAGGAGCTGTTTTGTCATCACCTTGTAGGCGATTGTAAGAGCTTTGAATTTGATGCGAGCATCAACTGGTAGCCAATGGAGCTCAATGAGCAGCGGGGTGACATCTGCCCGTTTTGGCTGGTTGAAGACCAGACGTGCTGCTGCATTCTGGATCATCTGGAGTGGTTTTACTACACAGGCCGGGGGGCCAGTTAGCAGGGCATTGCAGTAGTCGAGGCGTGAGATGACGACCGCTTGCACCAGGAGTTGGGTGGCCTGTTGCGTCAAGAACGGTCTAATTTTTCGCATGTTATAGAGCGCAAAGCGGCAGGACCGAGCAACTGAAGCCACATGGTGCGTGAAGGAGAGTTGGTCATCAACCAGAACACCCAGGTTCCTAGCAACCTTTGTCGGTGAGAGAGAGAGAGAGTCGATACTTATAGAGAAGTTGTGCTGAAAAGATGGTTTTGCTGGTATAACCAGAAGTTCAGTCTTTGAGAGATTTAATTGAAGGTGATGCTCCTTCATCCATGAGGATATGTCAGAGAGACACTGCGATATCCGTGCAGAGATTGAGTGATCTTCAGGTGAGAACGACAGGTATAGCTGGGTGTCATCAGCAAAGCAATGGTAGGAAAATCCGTGTGAGCGGACAACCTGACCAAGAGAGGTGGTGTATATGGAGAAGAGAAGGGGTCCCAGTACCAAACCTTGGGGAACCCCAGTGGATAAGGAGCGGGCTGAGGACAGCTGTCCTTGCCACGACACCTTGAACGAGCGCCCAGTGAGATACGATCTGAACCATGACAGCACATTGTCTGCGATCCCCATGTTTGAGAGTATAGTGTGCTTAGTGTGCTTAATTTTGGGTGTAACGTGAAATAAACCAATCAGTGTGGCAGTTGTCATTCCCTTTAAGAACCAGGTGAGCTCTGACTTTGGCACATTCGTATCTTAACAGCGCTGTGCTTTTGTGTGTCTCAGCAGAGACAGATACTGACCTGCCCCTTCACACTGTGAAGATTTGTATGGCTAAGATAGGATTGAGCGGCTGACTGCTGACTGTTGTCAGGGTTTTAATCAGTCAGTGGAGCACCTGTGTTTCCTGCCGCTAAGAAACGCATCAGATATTTACCTGAACACACCATATAAGACAATCTTTCTACCAAGAAAAGAACATAAAAGACCATTATGAAAAAAAAAAAAAAAACATTAGGGCTGCACGATATATTGTTTAAGCATAATCATCACGATTTGTGCATGCACAATAGTCGCATTAAATTAAATTAAACACATCATGTTGCAATGTTTTAGTTCTTGACACAAGAAGTAGATACACAGCGCTGTCTCTGTGTCTGTGTGAGTGACAGGCTGCTGCTGCCGGAGAAGCACGAGGGGGAGGGGTGCAGGAATAAACATGAGGTAACTGCATGGAATTCATCCACATGGTTGGACACGTGCTTATAAATGCATGTCAAAAGCTGTGCACCTCAGTCCAGCACAGTTTAGCAGGGCAGATATTTCTAGTTACAGCTGAATTTATGCTTTTAATCCCAGAAAAAAACTCTCTTATTACCTTTTAAAAAGCTATTTAAATTCCTGATTAAAGGGCCTGTTACTGTTGTTTTCCTGTTTTCCTCGGGTTTTGAGAGCTTGGAGCTAACTTAGCTCTTGATCGCTCCGGACTCGAGACAGCGAACGGGTGGAGGCGGGGCTTGTAACATATATATATTGCATTGTTCAATATCGCAATATATATATATATATATATGAAGTGGCAATAAAGTGGCAAAATACCTATCAGTGTAGATTTATTCCTAAATTCTGATGCTATTTTAACAGCGTGGGCACAAGGTGTGAAAATAGACTGTTGACTGGGTGTAAGATAGCAATGAGCATTGTGACGCGATTTGAGAACACATCCGGCCGTTCAGGCAGAGCGAGAACCACGGCCTTATCAGTTTCACCACCCAGCCCAGGAAGAGCTGCTGAATGAATGGAGGGTGTGTATTGTGTGTATCGTGTGTATTGTGTGTGTGTGTGTGTGTGTGTGTGTGTGTAGGTGTGTATAGTGTGTGTGTGTGTGTGTGGCAGAGAGGGAGAGAGAGGTTAACGACAGCTAAAAAGTAAACAAATCTTTTTCTTGCTCTACCACTTTTACAACTTTCTCTCTCTCTCTCTCTCTCTCTCTCTCTCTTATTCAAAGTTATTTTTCCCTATATTATAAATGAATAGTGAAGTGATCCAGACTATAAAGGAACACATAAGAAATCATGTAGTAACTTAAAAGTGTTAAACAAACCAAAATACTCTTATTTAGGGAGCTTTTAGCTAAGGCTGGTAACTCTGATGAACTTGTAATGTAAAACAGAGGAAACTCTTGCTCTTCCTTTCCTGGGGCGGTCCTGATGAGTGCCAGCTTCATCATTTATAGTGTTTTTGTATGGTCTTTGCAGTGACTGCACTTGAGGACACTTTCTAAGTTCTTTTTATTTATTTATTTATTTATTTTACATAGATCAATATAATGTAATGTAATACAATTCTACATATTCATTTTTCCAGTATTTTGAATTATTCACATCAATTTTAAGACAGTTTATAAAAAAAGTACAACAATGAAAGAATTATTAAAATAAATGCAGTTAAGAAAATAATAATAAAATGTAAAAAATAAAAATCCACTCTCAAATAATTCATGGTCACATGCACACTGAGCAGTCAAAAAGAAATGTACCAATAAGAGACGGACCACAAAGAACACCAATAAGTACAGCTAATATACTTAGTAAAATTCTTGAAATGTTCAGATTGACTAACCTTCATTTCTTAAAGTATTTTGTTTCATAATCTGGATTAGAACATTATTTAAATATTCACTATTCACTGTATACCAGTAACTCTACCTCTTCACTACTTTACAACTGATGCTCTCAAACTAACATTAAGAAGCAAGAAATTCAAGTAGTTAACTTTTGATGAGTTCAGCACAGCTGTTAACTGAAAGCCTGAATTCCAGGCGACTCTACTTTATAAAGCTAACTTTCAGGCAAAATGTGCAAAACTGTCTAATCTAAGCAAGAGGTGTCTACTTTGAAGGATCTAAAATCTAAAATAAAATATAAAATATAAAAAATGTTTATCTTCATAGTTTGGATGATTTTTAGTATTAATCTACAATGAAGAACTTTATAGAACAATGGAAAAACACTTAAACATTTAAGGTGTGTCCAATTTTTAACAGGTACTGTACAGTATACATTATTTCAGGCTGTGTGAGTGTGTGAGTAAGTAAGTTATTTAGTCATGTATCAGGAGCTGCAGGTGTTTGCTTTCTAGGTTTTAGAGTTTGCACAAGATAACACGTGTCTATAGCAACTTCACATACAGTACAATACTGTACTGTACTGTACGTAGAGCATGCTGCAGTCACTGTGTGAAACTACACAGCAGCAGCACAAGCAAAAAATTGACAGTTACAATATCACAAAAACATTTCATATCATATTACAATAATTATTAATATTGCCTCCGCCATGATCTGCTTTCTCTCACTCACTGAACAAATCCCGTCCGGGAGGGGGAAAAAGACTGCCCGCCCACACTAAAAACTGATTGGCCGTCTCACAGACTCTTTACAGAGAACAGGCCAATCAGAACCCTCTCTGTTTTCTCTCTCTCCTTCCCACACGCGATTAGAGAAAAAAGTCTGTGGCCTGTGTGGCGTTTGGGGCGCTCGTTCTGAATTCCGGCAGATTATATGTGACTCGCGGGCATCAGGGAGCCGCTACCGAAATGTGGACGACTCCCGCAGCTTCAGGGAGACTTGGTTTGTCTGGTAATAAGAACAGTTTAATATGGAATTATAAGCTACTGTATACTGAGTTAGTGGTTGATTGTTGGTGTGGATCCTTTTCATACAGATCATTAACCCTTCCAGACCCTGCATCTATTACAGTGGACATCATATATTTAAATGTCATCATAGTTTTTAAATGTTTTGTTGCACATAACACTATTAACACTATTAACACTATTTGAAAGCTGTTGTCCATCATAATAGACCATGAGTCAGCCAATAAACTAATTTATAAACCACTGAAGTAGCTTGGCCCCACCCACTGTAATGGAAAAACATTAGTACTAGTACATAGGGGTGGGCAATATTATATAGTATACAATACATCATGACACAGAAATATCATGATATTAAAAATCCATATCGTGATAATAGGGCTGTTCTGTCTTAAAAGTAGTCTATTATTCACTGTGAAGCTTTAGGTGTATTTATTGTATAATTGTTTTAGTTTGCAGTTTATATGCATGCACTAAATATTCTGCAATATTATTTGCTGCATTATATTATTTTCCACATTATGATTATTCTGTTATACTATTATACTATATTCCTGAAATTAATTAATTATTTTAGTTTTCCTATATCGCCAAGTATATCGTTATCGCAAAAATACCCTGAAATATCGTGATATTATTTTAGAGCCATATCGCCCACCCCTACTAGTACAATGTAACAGCAATTTTTTTATAATTTAATTTGATTTTAATGGTTAGGGATGGTTTCTGAAATAAAAAGGTAACTATGAAACATAAAATATTACACACAGGCTTCCAATGCAATGAAAAAAAAAAAAATATATATATATTATATTATTTGCTGTATAGATTTTATAGTAGAATATTAGTCTTCTTTTTTCTTTTCTGTGCATTGCAAACAGAAATCAGTATTCTTACATGTTTTTTTCTTTTCTTTTTTCATCACTGTAGATAATTGAGGTCTGAAATGGTTAAATCACTGCACAGTGGAGGTGTGTTCCATCCCACCTCGTTCACACTTTTCATTAGAAAAGCTTTATCGGACAAAACAAGTGAAACTGCTGCTGAAACTGTGGATCACTGGATGCTTAGCTGGTCGTTTCTGAACAAAAGCTATACAGACACACCTCTTCTCATTCAGTGTGTTTTTTCTTTCTTTTTTATGATTTTCTTACATTGTAAATTTAATAATTATTTATGAAACAAACCAGAATATGTTAATTTTATACTTTAGATTCTTCTAAATAAGTATCACATTTATCTTTGAGGACAGATCTGCACACTCTTGGTTTTAATTTTAATCTCAGTGTCTTCATGAGGGAGAGTCACCTGGAATAGTTTTCTCAGCGTCTTGAAGGAAGGAGTTCCTGGAGGTGCTGAACAATAGTTGCTGCTTTTCCTTCACGCTGTGAAGCTCCAGCTCATCCCAATTAAATCACCTCAAATCGCCATCTCAGTTCATCAGGTTTAGATCAGGGGATTAATGGGGAGAAATAACACTTTTTTTTTTTTTTTTTTTACTGTTTACTACTTAATTCTGTATGTGTCCCTCAATCGTTTTCATGTCTTTAATATTAATCTACAATGTAGACAATCAATTAAATAAAGAAATAAAGAGGGAAAACTGTGAATGAGAAGGTGTGTCCAAACATATATATATATATATATATATATATATATATATATATATATATATATATATATATATATATATACCAACACACACTCACACACAGTTGACACAAAGGATAAATGCAATTCCAGACTCATACCTAATTGAATTGTCCAGTAGGTAGTGGGTGGAGCTTCTGGACATGGTGAACATAAGGCTTCTCTGATAGCGCCCTGGGTTACCGGAACACTCAGGGTTCATCAGTATAGAGCCAGCGCTGCAGTTAGCGGCTAATGCTAATGCTGCTGCACCAAGCCTTAGTGCTGGAGAAGCTTCACTGAAAACTCACCCTTAGACAAAATATTGGAAATCTAGTTTAGTTTTTGCTTTACTCACCCAAATGAACAGTTTTCAGGAGATAAATCTGACTTCTTTTTTTTTTAAACTACAGTTTTGCTTAATGTGACTTATAATCTGGTGCACATTATACTTTTTATTAAGTGAAACAGGTGCAGGTGTGTATATAGGAGTATAACAGGTGTTAAAGCAGGTGCATGATCTCTTTATCTAATGAATTGACCAAGTCAACCACAAGATGGCAACATTTCCAAACACATTTTTATTTATTTATTTATTTTTATATATAATGCATTGCCTAAGCCTGCCACGTGGCGGCAGTGTCCTCCAACATCTCCCTCCTATAGAGGCCCGTTCTCTAGCCCTGTGTCCAGCTGACTGTCAGAGCAGCAGATTGCTTCTGCATGCTCGGGTCCTGGTAACACTTCAAAGGGAAGTGCAAACAAAACCCAGACAAAAAAAAAGTTGAAATCCCTCTCTCTCTCTCTCTCCACTCACTTGACCTTTCTGTCTCTCCAGCAGGGCTGCGGTGTTTGATCACACCTCTCAGCTCAATGAGAAAGGTTACAGTTGTCTAAAGAGAGCTTCCCCCCCCGAGCAAATATTTGGGTGAAACGCTGAAAAACGGCCTGTTCCTAAATCTCCAGAGCCTTTCCCTGCCGTCACAAAGAGAGAGCGGCAGCCTGAACCTGCCGGGATGGAAAACAAGGCAAAAAAAAAAAACACTCTTTCATTCTGAGGTCCAACACACCAATCAGTCTCCTGCACCTCCTCCTCCTCATCTTCTTCATCATCTCCATGTCATCTGCTGGTGTTGATCCACTGTGTTTTTTTTTTTTTTTATCAAGTCTAAAGTCAGTGCAGTTTTGTTTTCCTACAAAATCTAAAAGCACTTCATGCTTCCCTCTGCTGCTGACAACTTTTATGGAGATGCGATGGAGGGATTTCATTTTCCAGCAGGACTCGGCACACTGCCCACACCGCCAAAAGTATCAGTTGGTCTTATATAATATTCTAATGTTCTGAGATACTGATTTTTGGGTTTTTATTGGCTGTAAGCCATAATCATCAACAATTAAAAAAAAGAAATAAACACTTAAAATAGATCACTAATAAAGTAATCTAATCTAATTAGTTTATCTGATTTTGCTATTTATAGGTTTATGCTTGAGTAAAATGAACATTGTTGTTTTATTCTATAAACTACAGACAACATTTCTCCCAAATTCCAAATAATAATATTTTCATTTAGAGCATTTATTTGCTGAAAATGAGAAATGGCTGAAAAAAAAGATGCAGAGCTTTCAGACCTCAAATAATGCAAAGAAAAAGAAAAACAAGTTTATATTCATAAAGTTTTAAGAGTTCAGAAATCAATAGTTGGTGGAATAACCCTGGTTTTTAATCACAGTTTTTATGCATCTTGGCATCATGTTCTCCTCCACCAGTCTTACACACTGCTTTTGGATAACTTTATGCTGCTTTACTCCTGGTGCAAAAATTCAAGCAGTTCAGCTTGATGGTTTGATGGCTTGAGATCATCCATCTTCCTCTTGATTATATTCCAGAGGTTTTCAATTTGGTAAAATCAAAGAAACTCGTCATTTTTAAGTGGTCTCTTATTTTTTTTTTCCAGAGCTGTATCAAGTCTAAAGTCAGTGCAGTTTTGTTTTCCCAGGTTTTTGTCTTACCAAAAATTGCCATAGCTCCTTATGTTAAAAACCTATACAGACAAATGGAAAAAACCTGTAATAATGAAATGGATCGTTTGCTGGTCTGGAGTCTCCCTAAAGTTGGATATAATGGCTATATCTCATCAAATATGTATAAAGCACATGTGCCTGTGTTCTCATAGGCGCACCTTTGATTAGATGCACAATATGTGGTGCACTAACAAGCAGACATGCAGGAAATAATGGAGAAGTCGAGCCCTTAAAGTGACCCGAGCTGCTGTAGAAAATATGAAATGATGAGATGGTTCTGTTGGAGAGACCTGAGCTGGAGAAGGCTGGAGGCTTCAGTTCATAAAGCGTATCATACGAGAAAATTATTTTAATAAATTTTCAGCTAAATATATCTTTAATTGAGATATTAATAACATTTATATATTACTTTCATTTTGAATTTAATATATCTCTTTTACTGTGAGGATGTTTTTTTTTAAATAAATTAGTAAGAGGGAAATGTATAAGTACTATATAGTAAAATTTATAAGTATATAGTAAAATACGTTGTTTAGTCTGTTTATTATTTATATGATATTAATTCATTTTTCAATAATTACCTATGTTTGTATTGCACTCTTTTGTAACCGTAGTTGACAGATTTGCGGTTTTCACGCTAAGCTGGGCTTGTTTGATACTCGTTTTTTTGTATTTATTTATTTCATTAATTATTTATTGCTTTTTTCTACTTTTATATCTTTTACAACCAAAAAGCCTTTATTACAAACAGTTCAAAATGAATGAAATAAATGAATTATGAACGTCTGTGACAAATGTAGATATTTGGCTTACTTTAAGCTTTTTTTTTTAAGGAGTTTTTTTTTTTTTTTTTTTTTTTGCTAGATTTGGCAACCCCTGACTGCAGCTTGCAGTAACTCACTGTATGCTTTCTCTCTATCATTTCATAGGCAGTAAAAGCAATAAATGTGTTGGATTTAAACACTGAGAACATGTTTTAAATGTATAACGAACTCATATACAGTGAGTACAACAGTTGTCTTGTCTCTTATCTGGTGTGGTTACAGTTTTGGAGACAGGAGAGTGAGCCGCGTGTGTGAGAGCCCCTGCATTCCTCCATGTCGGGTTATAGTGCTCTCCATAGCAATGAAATTCCATGATAGCTAATTTTTATTGTTTGATGATGTTGATTATGCTGACTAATTATTGCAGCCCTAATTGTAAGTTTAAGATTATTTTGCTCAAGTTAGAAATAATGATCTTAAGTCTTTTTTGCTTTAGTAAATTTAAACTCAAAATAATCACAAAAAGTCACCAGTCAGGTTATGCTGATTTAATTTGTCCAAATTTAGATATAGATGGATCTGGTGCAACTTCACTGCACAATATATATATATATATATATATATATATATATATATATATATATATATATATATATATATATATAAAATAAGCAATCGCAAACTTAAATTAGTGAAGACTTCAATCAGTCACAATTAACTGATTTTATATCTAAACTTGCATCAAAAATAATAAAAAAACAGCATTTGTTGACTTGATAATTTCTGATTTGTTAGAGATACAAAAAAACTTTATTTTTTTTTATTTAGATATAAAATCAGTGAATTGAGCTTGATTCTTCTCTCTTCTCTCATTTTGAGACATTTTGCGATTGCTTATTTTAAGAACTCTTACTGATCAAAATGTGCTTACTCCATTGTCTCTTTTTATTTGCTTATTATAATCCCTTTTGTCTCAATTCACATATATGTTGTCTATTTTTTTTTGGCAATAGTTTTTTCTTTTTTTACATTGCAAACTTAAATTAATTGGCGGCATGCTTAATAATGTTAGCAGTGGTTTATAAGTGTGTATACCCACACACACTGCAAGGACTCATTTAGTCAAAGTTAGCCAGTTTTATCTAAATCTACACATCCATCCATTCGTCTTTTTTTTATTTATCAGGAACTGTTTCCATATAACAGCTCCATCCATCTGTTGCTATACTATGTGTTGCTACATATTGCTCTTCTACCTCCTCCACCAATGGAATCAGACCAGATATTATCTGGGTAGGGAACCATTTTCAGCACAGCAGTGTTTCCAGCCTTGTGTGTATGTTATTGTGTGTGTGTATATGGTTGTGTGTGTGTGTGTGTGTGTGTGTGTGTGTGTGTGTGTGTGTGTGTGTGTGTGTGTGTGAGGCACAACAGTATTGCTGGTATTTACTCACCTCAGTGTTGCTGCTGAGCTGAGAATAGTCCACCCATTAGGAACATCCTGCTGACAGTGGCCAAAACTGACCACTGATGAAGCTAAAACTAAAGAATAGATAGAACAGAAACAGCACAGGAAACAAAAACAGGGTACAAATGTAGTAGTGCATCTCAAAAAAGTTACTTTATTTCAGTAATTCAGTTTAAAATGTGATTCATATAATATATAGATGTATTACACACAGAGTGATCTATTTTAAGTGTTTATTTCCTTTATTGTTGATGATAATTATGGCTTGCAGCCAATGAAAACCCAAAAATCAGTGTGGGCAGTGTGCCAAGTCCTGCTGGAAAATGAAATCTGCATCTCCATAAAAGTCATCATCAGCAGAGGGAAGCATGAAGTGCTGTAAGATTTTGTGGGAAAACTAAACTGCACTGACTTTAGACTTGATAATAAAACACAGTGGATCAACACCAGCAGATGACAGACATGTCTCTCCAAACCATCACTGATTGGTGGAAACTTCACACTAGACCTCAAGCAGTTTGGACTGTGTGTCTCTCCACTCTTCCTCCAGACTCTGCTCCCTTAATTTAGCTAAAAGCTAAAGCTGCTGTTGTTTCCATGTGGGTCAGCCAGACGTAACTCTTCCTGAAGCAGTTTTCTCCAGTTTGAAGGTGTAGGAAACAGTACTCAGCACCGCTCTCTGGCTTCATCTGTAATTTCTCTAAAGAAAATATAGACTTCTACTTTTAATAGTTACAGAGTTCTCTGTGTTTTATCTGTGTCTTTTTCTAGTTATTATAATTAAAGTGTGAATGTGCTGTGTGTAAGTGTGTAAATTATGCTGCAATAGTGAGTACAGTAACACCATCTGTTCCTTTGGAAAAAAATCAATTTTCAAAGCTCAGTTTATTTGTATTGCTACAGACCAGCTGTAAGCTGTTAACAAATTATTTTATTTGCTATATATTTATATATCACTAAAATTACTTATTTTTATAGTTCATTTGTTTTCATTAAAGGCTCTGGAAGTTTTCATGCAATATATATATGTATATATATTATATATATTATATATATTATATATATTATATATATTATATATATATATTATATATATATTATATATATTATATATATTATATATATATATATATATATATATATATATATATATATATATAGCTGTGTTTAAAAAAAAATTAAGAGACCACTTGATCACAAACCATCAAACTAAGCAGAACTGCTTGAATTTTTACACCAGGAGTGCAGGCATTAAGTTATCCAAAAGCAGTGTGTAAGACTGGTGGAGGAGAACATGATGCCAAGATGTATGAAAACTATGATTTAAAACCAGGGTTATTCCACCAAATATTGATTTCTGAACTCTTAAAACTTTATGAATTTGAACTTGTTTTCTTTGCATTATTTGAGATCTGAAAGCTCTGCATCTTTTGTTATTTCAGCCATTTCTCATTTTCTGCAAATAAATGCTTTAAATGACTATTTTTATTTGGAATTTGGGAGAAATGTTGTCTGTAGTTTATAGAATAAAACAAACATGTTTATTTTACTCAAACATAAACCTATAAATAGCAAAATCAGAGAAACTGATTCAGAAACTGAAGTGATCTTTTCATTTTTCCAGAGCTGTGACACTAGGTCTCATCGTTGTCTGCAGTGTTTAGTCTGCTGTCTGGGGTGTGTATACTGCACATGCTGCAGACTGGGCACACCCATCGTGTGTGTGTGTGTGTGTGTGTGTGGCCTAGTCTGCCCTCAGCTTGATGCATAATTAAGCAGT
Organism: Astyanax mexicanus; assembly: GCF_023375975.1. NCBI lineage: Eukaryota > Metazoa > Chordata > Actinopteri > Characiformes > Acestrorhamphidae > Astyanax > Astyanax mexicanus. Next base: position 6,066,719 of record NC_064430.1, read on the forward strand.
GGCAGTTTGGATGCCAGACGCAGGCAGGTTACAAGGTGCAGAGTGCTGCAGAGGGCACACACACACACACACACACACACACACACACACACACACACACTCTACACACACACACCACCCACCACCAGCACAAGCTCTCAGAAACAATATGGTGGAACCATTGGTGGAACGCTGCCCACTCTGGCCTGTCCCCTGATGTCTGAGCAGCAGTGTTTATGACCCTGAGAGAGAGCAGAGACAATAAGGGGCGGAGCTGCATGAATAAAACCATCAGGAAGTGTGACTGAGGCAAAGCAGCTTAACTCCGCTCTGAGGGCCTATTAGAGGATACATGGAGAGGAAAGGAGGAAATCGGTGAACAAGAAAAAGGACAAGAAAGAACAAGAGAAGAAGAGGAAAAATCTGCTGCTTCTGTACAACAAGCTGCAGGGCTAAAACTGTGTGTGTGTCCTGAGAGTGTGTGTGTTGTGAATGTAGCCTACCGATGCTACAACTACAGCTAGTGATAGTAATAATCACGATAGAGGCTTTTCACACCTTAAATTCAGTGTTTTTTTTTTCATTATTTTTAAATGTTCTGCATTGTACATTTAATACTTTATTTAATACATTTAAAACCTCTTGCTTAGATTAGACAGTTTTGCACATCTTCGCTGGATTTTCTCAGTCAGTTTTATGAGGTAGAGTCACCTGGAATTCAGGCTTTCAGTTAACAGCTGTGCTGAACTCATCAAGAGTTAATAATTTGAATGTGTTTGAGAGCATCAGTTGTAAAGTAGTGAAGAGGTAGAGTTACATGTATACAGTGAATAGCCCTATTTGAGTAATGTTCTAATCCAGAGCCACTCAACTAGCCAATCCAAGCAAGAGCCACTCAACTAAGTAAAGAAAAAAATACATTTATGGTCACTTGATCAGAAAAAGATTAGTTTCAAGAACTTTCAAAGTATCCTCAAGTGCAGTCATTGCAAAGACCATAAAAAAATATGATGGAACTGGCACTCATCAGAACCTCAACAGGAAAGAAAAGAGCAAGAGTTTCCTCTGTTGTACAGGATAAGTTCATCAGTTTCCAGCCTCAGAAACTGCAACTAAATACTTCTTCACAGAGTATTTTTTTTGGTTTGTTTAACACTTTTAAGTTACTGCATAATTCCTTATGTGTTCCTTCATAGTCTGTATCAGTTCACTGTGTGTTAAGACTGCATGATATATCATTCAAGCATCATCATCTTGATGTGCACATGTCCCGTAGTCACATTGCAGGATGTGTGATATCTCTTAAGGCAATTAAATCAAACACGTCATGTTACAATGTTTTGAGTCTTGACACAAGAAGTAGATACACAGCGCTGTCTCTGTGTCTGTGTGAGTGACAGGCTGCTGCTGCCTGAGAAGCACGAGGGGGAGCACCAGCATGAGCGTGAAGGGGGACTGTTGTTTTGCTGTTTTCCTCGGGTTTTAAGAGCTCGGCACTGACTCAGCTCTTGATTGGTCCTGACCTGAGACAGCACACGGATGAGGGCGGGGCTTATGACGTCATATGCCCTACATTGTTTAATATTGTGATATATATATATAGTAGGGGTGTCACGATTCTCTAAATCCTCGATTCGATTTCATTTTCGATTTGAGGGTCACGATTCGATTCTCGATTTTCTTGTTTTTTTTTCTTGTTATTATTTTATGCCTCATAAAATTTAAATAATATATTTATTATTATTATTATTATAAATATTATAAATATTATTATTATTTATTAAGATATATATGGTAATGCCATCTAGTGACTTTTTTTGGTAGCAACAGTGTGCACTATTAAAACAAGCAGTTTATCAGAGCTGTGTGTGGATGGCTGGTGAAACTGCTCATTACATGAAGCTGCAGTTCTTCATCCAACCACTAGTCGGAGCTGCAGCAGCAGCACAAGCCCCGCTCTCTTCACTCAGTCACTACTTCAGTACAGCCCAGCCACGGGCTACAGAGCTCAGCCAGTCCGTTTTTACTGTTTCTGTAAACAAATAAAGGTTTTAACCCCACTAACCGGATAATACAGCTCACTACAGTTCATCTTTCAGCCCAAGCAGCTAACAGCAGCAGGTTAGAACAGCCGACACGGAGTCACTGCTCGGATTACATTATAAACAGGTCAGTTAGCGCGCTGCTAACCTCAGGATGTTTATAACTACGGAGTTTAGTGGACACACCACGGCCGCCAGGTAAGTCTTTTAAAGGCTACTGAAGACTATTAAAGGCTATTAGAGGTTATTGAAAGCATTATTGGGGGGCAGAAATCAGTACAGGCTGGTTAGATAAGTGATGTGGTGAAACTGTGACTAGCGCTGTCACAGTGATGTTTATTAACGTCATTAAAACAGATTTTGTCAGGTATTGTCTTATAAATATTTACACATAACTTATATCTCTCCTGAAAAGCTTTTATTTTAGTCAGAAACACGCTTGTGTTTACTTTATCTGAGAGAAAGATGTTTTTTTAATTCAATGGAAAGCAACAGGTGTAGTCAATTATAAGTTTAAGATTTTTAATCCACCTCACTGTGATCTATAGTCAGTGTTCTCAAGTCACACTGACACACGCATTTCAGCGAGTTCACACGCTCTCACCTGCGCGCACCCACCCCTCCGTTAGATACAGATACAAAACCTGCGCGCCCAACCCCCGCCCCCCCTCCCCCGTTGGACAGATAAAAAAGAGTGATCACACTCCCGCCGACACTCAAAACTTGAGAGCCCTGTCTATATTTCTATAAATCCGTTTTCAGTTTCTCCTCCGTGGTTGAAAGGCAGCTGTCTCTCACAGCAGAACTGAGGGCGGGGCTGCGCTCATGCAGTGGCTCTCTCTATTTAAATGAATAGGATGCGCTGTGTTGGTGCCGCGCCATTTGCGTAGCGCGCGCGGGAGGGATCGTCAATCCTCTTTTTGACTTCGATACTCGAGACCATGACCTCATTTCGATTCGATTTCGATAAAATATCGAGATCGTGACACCCCTAATATATAGTCGAAAAAAGAAAATTTGCAATGTAAATTTTTCCCCAATATTGTGCAGCCCTAATGTGTTTGTTCTTGTTTTGCTACAATATCAGCTTTGGTCTGAGAAGGTAAATCCCATAACCCAGCTCTGGTTATTGAGGGCCTTGAGGTTCATTGATGTGCAAGGGGAACACGGGCTATCCCATCTGGTCCTGCTGAGTACGGGACAGTGAGGATTCAGACTAAACAGAGTGCCTTTACTAATCTGTGTCATGTCTTACTTATCTAAAACATCTACATGCTATTTAATGGAGGACGATTACTTGAATTGACGAGTCTTACTTTCTTTTATATCAAATTAATGACTAGGTACTGTATACTAGGGCTGCACGATATTCAAAAAATGTTTACATTGCAAATGTTTTTTTTTCTGACATATATATATTGCAATATTAAACAATGCATGGCCCATGATGTCACCAGCCCCGCCCCCACCTGCTTACTGTCTCACGTCCGGACAGATCAAGAGCCGAGTCAGCGCTGAGCACTCAAAACCTTTCAAAACCCGAGGAAAACAGCAAAAAAACAGTAAGCTGCTCTTAAATCAGGCATTTAAATTGCTTTTTAAAAGGTAAGTAAGAGTTTTTTCTGGGATTAAAAGTGTGAATTCAGCTGTAACTGGAAATATCTGCACTGCAAAACTGTGCTGGACTGAGGAGCACAGCTTTCCACACGTGCTCACGTTTACAAGCATGTGCCCAACCACGTGGATGGAGGCCATGCAGTTACCTCATGTTTACTCTAAAGTATCTCCATTCATTACTCTGTAGGTAGAATAGAAATACTAGGGTTTAAAAAAATACTTCTGTAGAAATGGAAGTTTCAGCACAAGCTTTTTACTCTTAAAGTAAAAGTGTAAAAGTACTGGATTCAAAACTACTTAAAGGCTACTATTTTAATAAACGTTAGCAGTAAATAATCTCAAAATAACAACAAGTATAAAACAGAAAAACAGTAGAACATATGAAATACATACTTTTTATATGACCAAAATTTATTAGACTAAAACATGTTGGTTTTCATCGACTAAAACTTGACTAAAACTAATAATATCCGATAAACTAAAATGTAAGTAAAACTATTATACATTTTAGTTAAAAGACTAAGACTAAAACTATATGAAAATCACCTGTTAAAATGAACACTGTGATATACTCTTGTATTTTTTGCTTTATGTAATTGCCTGCATTCAGGGAGTGGAATAATCCTTTGATTAAATATAATTTTATAAAAAATCCAAATGATATTGCAATTTAAATTAAACAGACAAATAATGTAAAGGGTCTGATTTTTTTATAGAGTATTGTCCCCTTGTACTTGTTTTAAGGGCCAAACGTGGGAGGTTCCAGACCTGTTTAGATGTATAATAACTTTTTAAAATTAATTTAAAAACTGTCTGAGTAACTTGTGCCCACCTGGTAAGATGTGGACATCCTAGTGTCCGCCCACGAGGCTCTGAGCTGCTAGTGATTTTGGCCATATCTCCCTTATTCTGTAACTTATGAATAAAAAGAAACCTTTAAGTGTAGCAGAAAGTGATTTGATTTATATCGTGATTCATATCGATATCGGCTGATATGGAAAAATATATCGTGATAAGATTTTTTCCATATCGCCCAGCCCTAGGAGTAACCAGGCTATTTTTATTAAAATGTAAGGAGTAGAAAGTTCAGATAATTCTGTGAAAATGCAAGAAGTAGTTTTTGTACTTGATTTGTATTTGATATTTTTGGAAACAGAGGTGGGGATCGGCCAGGCCTAACCAAGTTTGCAGTCTGTTGCATTACAGCAGGGGTGTCCAAACTACGGCACGCGGGCCATTTGCGGCCCGTTTCCTTTTGTGGAGGTATTTTAGAAATAGAATGAAAGTTGGCCCGCTGTTAAGCAGGTTTTTATAATGTGAGATTCAAAGTTTGAACGCTAGGTGTCAGAAACGGGCCAAAGAGTCTAAAAGCGGAGAGAGTGTGCATTTCTAGCGCAGAAAAACGGGCCAAAGAGTCTAAAAGCGGAGAGAGTGCGCATTTCTAGCGCAGAAAAACGGGGCAAAAAAGTCTAAAAGCGGAGAGTGCGCGCATTTCTAGTGCAGAAAAACGGGCCAAAGAGTCTAAAAGCGGAGAGAGTGCGCATTTCTAGAGCAGAAAAACGGGGCAAAGAGTCAAAAAGCGGAGAGAGTGCGCATTTCTAGTGCAGAAAATGGGGCAAAGAGTCTAAAAGCGGAGAGAGTGCGCATTTCTAGAGCAGAAAAACGGGGCAAAAAAGTCTAAAAGCGGAGAGGGTGCGCATTTCTAGCGCAGAAAAACGGGGTTAAAGAGTCTAAAAGCGGAGAGAGTGCGCATTTCTAGAGCAGAAAAACGGGCCAAAGAGTCTAAAAGCGGAGAGAGTGCGCATTTCTAGTGCAGAAAATGGGGCAAAGAGTCTAAAAGCGGAGAGAGTGCGCATTTCTAGAGCAGAAAAACGGGGCAAAAAAGTCTAAAAGCGGAGAGGGTGCGCATTTCTAGCGCAGAAAAACGGGGTTAAAGAGTCTAAAAGCGGAGAGAGTGCGCATTTCTAGAGCAGAAAAACGGGCCAAAGAGTCTAAAAGCGGAGAGAGTGCGCATTTCTAGCGCAGAAAAACGGGGCAAAAAAGTCTAAAAGCGGAGAGAGTGCGCATTTCTAGCACAGAAAAACGGGGCAAAAAAGTCTAAAAGTGGAGAGGGTGCGCATTTCTAGCGCAGAAAAACGGGGCAAAGAGTCTAAAAGTTGTCTAGAGTTTAATATTAAGAGACATCATGAAATTAAACATCAATTTGAAAAATCTTAGTTTACACAACACTGTCAAAGATAAAGAGAGTAAGTCAAGTAAAATGGTGTGTAAATGAAATAATCAGGAAACATGTATTATTTAAAGTGGTATATTTCATTATTTGTTTTATTACAGAGTCTGTGGCCCGTGACTTCAAATATATTTCTCCTTCTGGCCCCAAACAAAAAAAGTTTGGACATCCCTGCATTACAGCCTCATACACCCCCACCGTGTGTGTGTGTATGTGTGTGTTAGGATGCATTCAGTGCACAGACTGGGATGTTTAATCGAATCTATCTAGAATCGTTCAGAGCGTAAAAAAGAAAGCGCTCTATTCACTCCTCTAACACCAGAAGAAAAGCTGCAGTGTGGAGAGGAAGCTCACCAGGGTTCAGAAGTAAAGAAAGATTCAGGAAGTGTTCAGAGAGCGTCTCGCTGCAGTGACATATTGAGGCGATGCTCTTATGCAGAGTGATATTCAGCGAGTACCAGAACGCCGCTGACTGAAGCTGCTTACTGTCACTGAGGAGAACAGAACAGAACAATCAGGCTGTGGATTAAAAAACTGTGGATTTGAGCTTCTGTTTTCTATTCAAAGACTTCATACTAAGTCCTGAAAGTTTCAGGAGGAAAACAAGCTCAGTCTATTAATGCATTTAAATTTAATGTTTATTTATAGTTGAATCAACGTTGCATTATGATTTTGATATTGCAACTAGGGGTGGGCAATATATCATATACCATATATCGTGACACAGAAATATCATGATAATAAAAATCCATATCATGATAATAGGGCTGTTCTGTCTTAAAAGTAGTCTATTATTTACTGTGAAGCTTTAGGTGTATTTATTGTATAATTGTTTTAGTTTGCAGTTTATATGCATGCACTAAATATTCTGCTATATTATTTGCTGCATTATATTAAGTTATATTATTTATTTTGCCACATTATGATTATACTGTTATACTATTATACTATATTCCTGAAATGAATGAATTATTTTAGTTTTTCTATATCGCCAAGTATATCGTTATCGCAAAAATACCCTGAAATATCGTGATATTATTTTAGAGCCATATCGCCCACCCCTAATTGCAACCTTTTACTAAACTATAGAAAACATGTTTAATTCTTTATTATTTATGTTTTCGGCCCAGACTATTTAAGACTAAATAGACCAGGAGGACTATAAGACTTTATTTTGTATAGGTTTGCATTAAGGTTTTGATTAAGAAAAAAAAACAGGGACATAAGCAAACATGAAACTCACAAAAGAAATTGAAAAAAAAGGAAGGAAAAAAAATCTTCACTATACTATAATTGACTGAGAGATAAAAGGCCCTGTTTTAGTGATCTATAAGTCAGTGTGTCTTTGCTATCGTAACAACGGGAAAAGTACACCTTGCACGACTCAAAAAAAATAAAAATAATAATAATTAATTTAAAAAAATAATTTTGCTTTCTTTTGCTATTGTGGCTGAATGCAACCAAACTTACAGCAATGAAAAAAAAAAGTATTTTCCAGAGAGTAAAGACAGTTACTCCAACAAAAGCAGAATAAACTATTTAATACCCTTGATTTCAGAAGAAGCAATGAATGTGCGTCCTTTTTAGTACATAGTGTTTGTCTCAAAAGTGCATCAATACAAATACTCAAGTCTTAAAATATCCCTTTTTTGATTGTTAATAAATTAATACATAATTAAATAAAAGCTACATATATAGAGCTCTGTAAAAAAAAAAAGGTAAGACCACTTAAAAATGATGAGTTTCTTTGATTTTACCAAATTGAAAACCTCTGGAATATAATCAAGAGGAAGATAGACAATCACAAGCCAACAAAACCAAGCTGAACTGTTTGAATTTTTGCACCAGGAGTAAAGCAGCATAAAGTTATCCAAAAGCAGTGTGTAAGACTGGTGGAGGAGAACATGATGCCAAGATGCACGAAAAGTCTTTTGTCTTCTTTTCAATTTAAGAAAACACTGTGTACTATGTTATCTGCAACTAAAACTTATTTTTTATTTATTAAAACTTACTTTTATCTAAACCATATCATTAAAAAATATTTTAGTTTAATTTACATTTCATTACCTGAGCATTTGCATATACCAGTAAATCTTTTATTTCTTTATGACGGTTCATGATACTTTGATCTTATTTACATTTTTCCCCCATTACAATAAACCATATTTGATTTAATAGAGCAAACCACAAAAAACACGGTTTTAAGAAAAATGCCTTTATTTTACAACTTTAAAAAGCAATTTAAAGCACACAGATTCAACTCTTTTATATAAACTTTAACTTTAGTTCTTTTTTTTTTCCTGCATAAAAACGGTGGCATGTGCACATTGTGCTTGCATTGCAAACTCAGTCCAGCCTCTCGGGGCTCTCGCGGTTTCGGCTGCTCGTCCAGCTCAGCGGTTTATTGCATACGTCACACGTGTGACGCCTCACGTGTCTGCGTCCAGGAACGTGCAGAGGAGGAGGAGGAGGAGGAAGAGGAAGTGTAGGATAAGGAAGAGATTAACAAATAGGGAAAAAAACAGAAGAAACTGAACAAATGATAAATACATCAATCAAGCAAAACATTATGACCACCTTTTATTATTGTAATCTTATTATTATTTGGGTGGAGGGTCATTTATTATCAGCACGGCAGTAATGAACACTGGTCTATGAGGTGTTGGGCTACGTTCACATTACCAGGCTAAAGTGACTCAGATCTGATTTTTTCACGGCTGTGTGAACATGCCAAATCTGATTTTTTTCAAGTCACTTTTTTATATGTTGCTCTAAATCGGATACGTATTTGATCCATGCACATGCAACATGAATGTGCATGGTTAAATCAGCGGAATTCATGTGTCTTTTTCACACTTTTACGCATTAGCGCTACGTGCTTCTCTCTCGTACCCATCACACATCTCTTGGTGCAGCTGTGCAGCTATAGCTGCAAAAAAAACAGCAAAAGCAAACCACCTGGACTTTTTTCACCTCCTCGACCTGAGCATGAACTTCAGACCAGCTGTTTATTCTCCACTCCAGCAAAAGATGCTCAACATATGAGCTTCTAACAAACGCATCCATTTCCCTTTATAAAGCTACAAGTCTCGTCTCTCTAATATGACGTTTTTTGTTGTTGGTGAAGAAGGAGACGTTTATACACTGGGTATTAACGTGAGGTGTTTCAGGGACAGATTTGTTCACATTACAGACAGATCACTTACATTTGTGAATGTGAACCGTCAAGATTGCCAAATTCAATCTGAGCAAAAAATCAGATTTGACCAATGTGTCTTTGTGTAAAGTGAACGTAGCCTTAGAGACAAAAAGCGTGTGATGGTATGAATGGAAGTGGATCAGTTACACTGCAGCCAGCAGTGCTGCTGGAGTTCTTAAACACTGTGTTTAATCCTTTTAGTGTCCTCCACTCTATTAGACATTCCTACTTACAGCTGCTCCACTTTTTTGTAGATAAAGTAAAGTAAAATCAGGGGTCGGCAATTAAGTTAATTTTCAAAGCCATTACATGTCGGGCCACAAAATAAAAAATCTGTTTTGAAAAATGAAGTGTAATGGGATGGATGGAGTGCTGCTACAGACTAGTAGCTCTCCAGCCAAGAGGGTTGTTGAACCCAATTGCAGAATAATTTATCTGAAAGCAGGTAAACCGAAGAATAAAGAAAAAAATAAATAAATAAATAAACACTTTACTCCTCACGCTGGATCGAACCCGTGTCATCTGGGTCGCGGTCCAATACACTACCGCTGCCCTGGATAGTAAATTGGTACACGACCGGGGAAAAAATGGCCTTATAAGGAGATAGGAAGCCCAAGAATGGGTGGAAACTAAAGTCACGCCTAGCGCGACAGAGATAGACGGGGGAGGAATATAAATAAAAGCTCACCAGTGAAGCATTTTATTTAATATATATATATATATATATATATATATATATATATATATATATATATATATATATATATATATATATATACACATTTGTTTTATTTTTTGTTTTATCATCATTCATTATAGTTCCAACAACTTTGCCTATTGCCAATCCCTGCTCTAGTGTTTCATCAGTGCTCACAAGTAGGTGGTCATAATGTTATGCTCGATCAGTGTGTACACACTATAATAAACACACAGTACACAGTGAACCACAGTAGCAGCTCTCAAACAGAAGGCGTTGCACGTCGTCCAAGAAAAACTCAAAAAACACTAATAAAAAGACAATAAAAGAAAGTACGATTAGAATAAATTAACAGAGGAAACTACAGTTGTGCTTTAATGCTGTTTATAGAAACAGCTAACCGTAACGCTGACCCTCCCCCGTGCCTTTATTAAGGTTTCCCTTCGAAATATGTAGCACTGAGGCGCTAACGCTAAACAAAAACAAATAAAGTTGCACACTTCCCCATAGACTCACACACAGCTGTGATTACAATAATATCCTCCTGTTTCCCTCTTCTCTACTCTATAGAAATCTTAGAATACAAAACTAAACATTACAAGGCATTTTTCCCCTGTGAAGGAAGGCAAAACACACCCTCAGACACATATTCCTATTTATGTCATAGCATCTCTCCATTAAAAAAAAACTAAGAAAAAAAAAAACAAAGAAAGGAAGAATCGGCGGCACTCCTCTGTGGATTTCAGCACACAGCACTTCACAGAAACACAGAGAAAAAACAGAAAACCAAGAGAGACGAAACCAAAAAAAAAGAAAAACAATCAAACTTTATAAAGACTTTGGTATAAACAAAACAAGCCCCTTACAGTCCCTTATGGAATTTACTTATTCTAGCATTATTTTTTTTTTATAAAAAAAAACAAAGTACCCATACCGCCTTTATCCTGCTGTTTCTTCCTCTTTTATAAAGTCCTGCTAAGTGACGAGTATGAAATGTGCATAGAAATATTCATGAGATAAATGGTTACGCTAGAAAAACAAGCATGCTCAAGAGAAGTAAAAAAAAAAAAAAAACTTAAAATAGCTCATCATATAAAATAACAAAAAAGAAAATAAATGAAATGAAAGTAACATAAGAAAATAAAAAAGAAAGAAGAAAAAAAAAACTACTGTCAGTTTACACAGAGAGGTCCCGTATGCCATATTAAGGTTATAGAACTACAGAGTCCACACACAACCTGAACTCAATGCCCAACAAACACCAAGCCAAGCAACAATCACTCCAACTCGAAGGTCAGGTGGCTGAAAAGTTCAGTTTGTCAATAGTATTGATTTTTTTTAATATTCAAAGAGAAAATAACTAATTTAACCACAAGTTTTCAATCACTGTTCATATGAACTAACTTTCTGCATTGCAATCTCATAAACATTACAGTAATACGTCATATACAGTACCAGTCAACATTTTGGACACACCTTCTAATTTAAAGTTTTACATTTTTTTTAATCTACATTGTAAATGAATAGTGATGGAACACATAAGGAATCATGGAGTAACTTAAAAGTGTTAAAAACAAACCAAAATACTCATTTACAAAATACAAAATAGCATTTAGGTGCTCTTATCTGGGGTGCTGTTTGTTAACTTGTGGTTTCTGAGGCTATTAAATCTGATGAACTTATCCTGTACAACAGAGGAAACTCTTGGTCTTTCTTTCCTCAGGTGTGCCTGGTGAGTGCCAGTTCCATCATACCGTTTTTGATGGTCTTTTTAAAGTCGTTTCTTGCCATAATATGAATTAGAACATTACTTAAATATTCACTATTCACTGTATACCTGTAACTCTACCTCTTCACTACTTTACTTTAACTGATGCTCTCAAACACTTTATTAAGAGACAAGAAATTCAAGTAATTAACTCTTGACGAGTTCAGCACAGCTGTTAACTGAAAGCCTGAATTCCAGATGACTCTACCTCATAAAGCTGACTGAGAAAATCCAGCCAAGATTTGTAAAACTGTCTAATCTAAGCAAGAGGTGCTGCTTTGACGAATCTAAAATATAAAACATATTCTGGTTTTGACTGAATATGAACTGAATTTAAGGTGTGTCCAAACTTTTGACTGGTACTGTACTTAGAAAAGCATATTGTCAATATGATCCAATAATTTCTCGCAATACGATATACAAATATAGTCATATTGCCCACCAGCTCTTAATATAAAAGGAGTGATGTTAGGAAAGAGCATGGCCAATTGCCCTCTCGCTCTCCCTCTCTCTCTGACTCTGGCTGCTGATGCCGAAGCAGCGTTAGCTTAGTCCTTTAACAACATGGGGTCAGCTGTTGGTGTCTGCTGGGTCATAATGCCTCTCTACAGCTTTGCAGTGTGCAGAGCTCACCAGCGCACTATTACTGCTGCTGCTACTGAGGTTAAGAGGTCAATGCCTCTGAGGACCAAGTATTGACAAGGTCAAACACTTTACACACAGACGTGCACGCTCTGCTGTACATCTCAATTTCTCAGTTCAAGCCACCGCTAAGGCTAAGGGGGACTACGGTGCAAGGTGTAGGATGGGGGAAACTGAAGATGAATTTAGTAGAATTTAGTTTTAACATTGTTTTTCAACCTAATATCCAGCTGCCACATCAATCTTTAAAACACACACTTTGAGGTCAATGTGAAATTGGGTGAATTCAAAGAATAATAGCCAAACATTAACATCACCTCCATATTTCTACACTTGTCTATTTTTTTAGTTTAGTTCTATATAGGGGTGTGTAATATCATATCGTACGCAATAATATCGCCAACATTTTTGAATATCGTGAACGATAATATACCCTGAAATATCGTCATTATCATACTGTTCCCATTTCCTTTTATATATCTATATCTAGAGACTATATCTTTCCAGTATCATTTATTTTACTTTAATCCTGGATATATGGAGATATTTTAAGGGTATTATTAGGATTATTAGTATCATGACATTCTGGATCATTTAATTCTGTTATTAATCTGATAAAATTCTTGTATTTCTTAATGTGCAGTAGTAGAATTTAATTTTAATTTATTTGCAGTAGTGTATATCGAAATATATATTTTTTATTCAGTGTTCTGTCATATCGTCCAGAGTATCGTTACCGCGAAAATACCATGAAATATCGTGATATTATTTTAGGGCCATATTGCCCACCCCTAGTTCTATATCAGTTTCTCTGTATACATTATTATCATCCTTGTTTCACCCTGTTCTTCAATACTCAGGGGATCAGCTCTGATTAGTATGTGTGTATGTGTGATTAGTGTGTATAAGGTGTTAGTGTGTGTTGCAACAAGGTGTGTTTGATCATTCTGGTATTTGTATACCAGTCAAGTTTGGGTACACCTTTTCATCCAATGTTTTGGTTCAACTCCCCTTTAGTTGAGTAGTTCTTGCAATAATATGGAGTATTATAGAACATTCATCAAATATTCACTATTCACTGTATAGCTGTAACTCTACCTCTTCACTACTTTACAACTGATGCTCTCAAACACTTTATTAAGAGGCAAGAAATTCAAGTAATTAACTATTGATGAGTTCAGCACAGCTGTTAACTGAAAGCCTGAATTCCAGGTGACTCTACCTCATAAAGCTGACTGAGAAAATCCAGCAGAGATGTGCAAAACTGTCTTTATCTATTTTAGCAAGTTTGTTCAACACTTTCCAAATAGTTTGGATGATTTTGGCATTAACCTGCAATGCATATACAATTGAAATAATGAAAAGCCACTGAATTTAAGGTGTGTCCAAACATTTGATTGGTACTGTATATATCGTCAGTGTCCTATTAAAACGCTTCTTTTTTTTTTTTTATCGATTTTTAGTTTACTACGTCATTTGAACAGACAAACTGTCTCGTCCACTGTGCCAAAATTTCTTGATGAATGGACCAATAGAAACTCTTCAAAATTACCTGAAATAAACTATTTTTACATTGACTTCCATTGAAAGTTCACAAGGATTTTTCTCTCTCCTGTAAAGTTGCAGTTTTGGAGAAAAGTGTTTTTAATTGGACAACGAAGATATGTAGTATTGTTATATATATATATATATATATATATATATATATATATATATATATATATAATAGTTTATTTTAAATTTATTTTCATTTATTTTTTGGAATTTGCAACCATTTATCAATATATTTTAAATCAGCAGATCTAATCTCCTTTAATAATATCTACAGTTTATATGTAGAAATGTGTGTGTACTCAGTTCTGTGCTCTCTACTAATAATTCAATAATTTAAACATCTGATACGGATGCAGCAGAGAGAGATCAGGTTGAAAACGCTGGAATTTAATCTAATTGCAAATATAGAAAGAGAAAAGGGCAGGCTTTCAGACGCCGAGGCATTGATTAAGTGTTATTTCTTTGGGCCTATTTTTCCTTTTCTACATTGGTTATAAGCACTAATAGCAATTGTTTTGACAGGTTATTGGAAATAATGGAATTTATCTTAAAATGAGCGATGCTTTTACCCCCTCAGGCCACTGGTAAGATTTGGCTCAGTGAAGATGATCAGTAAAAGCGTGTAAAATGTTCTCCTTTGCTCTGAATGAATATTAATGTCTGGGTTTTCTGCAGTAGGAGTGTAAAAGAATACCAATATATCGAAGTATCGCAATATTTTGCAATGTTTTTCAAAAGCAATGAATTGTTTCCTTTAATTATTAGTTTAAATGCAAAGATTGGTGTCAGAAGTGGTTGATTTTAGTGTTGTGTTTAAGCCCCGCCCACTAGATAGTAGAGTTGGATAAACGTTAAGGGTTTTATTACTCAGATTTTTCAACATTTTCTACAATTTGATTTAAACAAGTGGATTATATAATCGTAACCCCTATATAGTCAAGTTCTTGCCGTTACTCAGCCCCCCTAGTCTGCAGTTTACTCTGTGTGTAACACATACTTTAATTATGACAGATTCTTTTCTTTTAGTTTTGCTAAAATATAATCTTTCCAACAATGTAAATCCAGTTAATTTTTGATGAAAAAAACAAACAAACCGATGGTTTAACATAATCAAAAGGAGATGCTCATGCTACAATACTGCAAACATCCATCCATAAACGTCCCTTACATACAGCCAGAAAACGGCTGAGAGAATAGAAAAGTGAAGACCGTGTAAACCACCGGCTCTGAGTCTGTAAACACACTCTCACCACACACACACACACCACATACACACGCAATCAATGCCAATAAAGTGCATGACCAGTTTACCCACACACACACACACAGACACACAACAGTCAGTCACTGATAGCAAGTGATATTTCACCCAAACTGACCACACTAGTTGAAGAAGAAAAAATATATATATATATGTATCGCAATATTTAATTTTGCAATACTGTTTTCATTTTCAAACACGCAGTATTATTTTGTAATTATAAGCTTACATTTAAAGGCTGGTAGCAGACAAGTGATTTATTTAGTGTTGTGTTTGTATTTCTGTCATTAGATCCCAGAGATCCTGTTCTGATTGGATAAAAAGTTTCATAAATATGATTGTGTGTTCATTACAGCTCTGAAAAAAAAATGAGACCACTTAAAACCTCTGGAATATAATCAAGAGGAAGATGGATGATCACAAGCCATCAAACCACCAAACTGAACTGCTTGAATTTTTGCACCAGGAGTAAAGCAGCATAAAGTTATCCAAAAGCAGTGTGTAAGACTGGTGGAGGAGAACATGATGCCAAGATGCATGAAAACTGTGATTAAAAACCAGGGTTATTCCACCAAATCCTGACTTCTGAGCTCTCAAAACTCTATGAACATGAACTTTATTGAGGTCTGAAAGCTCAGCCTCTTTTCTTGGTTGTTATTTCAGCCATTTCTCATTTTCTGCAAATAAATGCTCTAAATGACAATATTTTTATTTGGAATTTGGGAGAAATGTCCGTAGTTTATAGAATAAAACAACATTTTCATAATGTTCATTTTACTCAAACATAAACCTCTAAATAGCAAAATCAGAGAAAGTGATGCAGAAACTGAAGCGGTCTCTTAATTTTTTCCAGAGCTGTATATGCAAAAGCAATTTGGGCACTGCTGGACAGTTGAATTAGCATGTTTTATCAATGTCTTGGCATGCAGATTCAGCAAATTCCAGATTCCTCTTCCAGTACATGCTGCATTGATCTGCCAACAATGCCGCATCACTAGGCAGCTAACAACACACTTGGAAGAAATTGCTGGATCCTCAGCTCTGATAAATTGGCCAAAAGACACCTGTGCTGGAAGCATCATGGCCCAATGGAAGTGATTCATGGAAAGAACATGGTCACTTGGGCTCTCTCTGGCTCTGGCAGCTGATGCTGATGCTAAAGCAGCATGACCCCCGATTCAAAGTTGTGATAGAAGAACAAAACATGCAATTTGACCAACAATGCCCAGACCTTTGCATTTGACCACATACCTTAGAGTAGGGGTCACCAATTATGCCTCCCCACAAAAGCTATCACCACTCGGGTTTACACCTAAATCGCAAATCTAACAAATACACCAGGAGTAAGGCTGGTGTCCCCTTAGGTCTTGCAGCTTAGAACAACTTTCTTATACAGTTTCTTTTTCCATTTAAACCAAATTGCTTTTCCTTTTTCAGTGGCCATGAATATTTAACAGTGTCTTATTTGCTACTCAAACATGTTCCCACTACAAGAAAGAGAGAAAATTGTGGAAGAAAATGATCGTGTTTTCTTTAATCCTGACTGAAGTGCATCCAAACATAGCTAATCTCACTAGGCTCAACTCTCGCTTGCTCTCTCGCTCTCAAACCTGGAAAATGAACAAACAATTCCAACACCCATGCATACACACACACACCCACACACACATTCATACACACACCACAACCACCCTTTAACACCGCGAGCAGTCGCATTTGTACTTAATTAGAACCTCTAACCTCTAGCACAGAGATGACAAGCGCTGCAATTACGGTTTCAAACCCCTAAAAGCCCAAGAGGTCAGCCGTAGCTTGTGGCTGGAAACTTCTGCGGACTGCAGCTAGCTTGCAGTGGACTATTCCCATAGTGCTAACTGCACAAGCTAATTCGGTTCCCTGCATTGAGAACCAGGCCTTCCTGGCAGAGTTCCAGTCAGGGGAGATCGTGATACTCCCCACCATTGTTCATTGTCGCCTTTGCTCGCCCTTGCTTGCTCTAGTTGTGCTTGGCCCGGCCTCCTTTCAGGTAGCTTTTCCAGCGCTTGACGAAGTCCCTGAAGATGGGAGAGTTGTCTATGGTGCCCAGCAGCTGCAGCTGGTTGATGTGTGTGGTGTGGTAGTCCCAGCGTGCCAGATTGGGCGCCGTGCCCAGCATGAAGTGTCGAAGGTCATAGATGGTGCCCGAACCCGTGTCGTACAAGGGCACCATTGCCTTGAGTGATTCCATGCCTTTGCTGTACAGCTGAGAAGCTTCTCTTCCCTCTTTGTCACCCGCAGTCTGTGTCAGATCGAACAGGCCAATGAGGGAGTAAATGAAGCCATTGAGGACAAAGGAGCTGGGCGTGGTTGGATACTCCTCATACCAGTCGTACTTGTTCATGAACACGGCTTTCACGCCGTGCTGCTCTGAGGGCAGCTTGTACGGACCCGTGGCCTTAAGGGCAGCCTTGAGGTACATGTCATCCTTAGTCAACAAGTACGCCCGCACCAGAGTGGACATAGCCTGGCCCTGCGCCATGGCCGAGTACCACCCTGGCTCAAGAGGCCGGAAGCCCTCGCCCAGCTTGCGAGTTACCATGATAGGCCACCCGCCTCGCTCGTCCTGGTTGCGCACCAGCCAATCGCTGGCTGCAAAAAACGCAGCCATGTGTGAAGTGGTGGAGATGGTGATGTTGTCAATGGCCCCCCGACCTCGCAGCACAAGCTTGACCACCCGCCGTGGCATGGTCTTAGTGGCTTTGACCGCTTTGGTGTTCGACAAGCCGATGCCCTTGCGGAGGTCGGTGAGGAGGTCGCGGGTGACCGTCGTCCAGGCTGTCCGTGGGCCGATCCCGTACGTGATGTCCCGGTCCTTGAAGGCAATGAGCTGGGTGGAGGTGACGTAGTGGATCACGAAGGGCGCCCCCTTCTCTGTCGTTTCGAGGACAACCGACACGCTGCCATTGGAGGCGAACTTCAAGTCGAAGGAGATGATGAAGTCCTTCGTGTTGCCGAGTGGAAGAGAGATGCCTTCAGAGTTTTCTGTCGAACAGAAACAGAAGCAAAGAGTTGTTAGTTAAAAAAAGGACACAAATAGACTCAGAATAAAGTCCTGTGTAGGGCTGAAAGTAATGATCATTTTTGGTAGTCGACTAATCTGATTTTTTTTTTTTTCTTTGATTAGTCAACGATTATTTCTGAGATGTCCTCCATCTCTAAAAACGACAGAAAAAACAGCTGAACATGAGATTTAAAATGCATTTCATTTTCTAGATGTTGTTTAAACATGTTTTGGAGACACAGACTAAGTTGTCTCCCACTGCACTTCTGTCCCCAGCACATTGTGTAATGCAGCACTGTTACAAATTAACGATTAGTCGACAATTACATTTGTAGTTGACAATTTTAAATAATCGACATTGACGATTATATCAACTAATCGCTGCAGCCCTAGTCCTGAGGGTCCTGGGTTCACATGTGTCACCGCCCCCATTGGTTAATTAGATTGAGAAGAAGCCACAGCAGGAGAGAAGGCACATTTCACATTTGGCAGAGATCCTAGTATGAGGGAGAAAGGGAAGGAGTTTGAGGAAAACGCTTCAGAAGAGCAAAGGTTCCAGAACATACTCATCCCTGCAGAAGACATTAGAGAGATTCAAGTTGAGCAGCAAGCCTTAATCAGCCTTTCTAATAATCAGTCTTATCTCTTCCTCAATCTAAGGCCGCTGAAGTGCACACTCAGTGCCTTATCTAAAATGCAGCTCTCTCTAATAAGCCTGGATTATACTTAAGCATCTGTTTTTGCCTGCTGTTTCTTTCGCTGGCAACTTGAAAAGGTTTCTTAAAAAAAAAAGAAGTATGCTTCAGCGCTTCTTCTTAGATAGACATGAAACCTAAATTCAGACTGATGATTGATTTTCCTCCCTAATTTGGAAGGCCAATTATCCCACCTACTCATGAGGAAGAGGACTCTCAATATCACCAGTAATGCCCCCAAGGCTACGTTAACATTCCCAGACGGAAGTGACTCAGATCTGATTTTTTCATGGCTGTGTGAATGTGCCAAATTAGATTTTTTCTATTTTTTTGGACATGAATGTGAACAGTCAA
Organism: Astyanax mexicanus; assembly: GCF_023375975.1. Taxonomy (NCBI): domain Eukaryota; kingdom Metazoa; phylum Chordata; class Actinopteri; order Characiformes; family Acestrorhamphidae; genus Astyanax; species Astyanax mexicanus. The sequence goes on from NC_064430.1 coordinate 6,085,797, forward strand.
ATCAGAATTCATGCGTCTTTTTTACACTTTTACGCATGCGCTACGTGCTTCTCTCTCGTACCCACACATCTCTTGGTGCAGCTATATCTGCAAAAAAACAGCAAAAGCAAACCGCCTTTTTTTTTTTTTACCTCCTGGACCTGAGCAAGAACTTCCGACCAGCTGTCTACTCTCCACTCCAGCAAAAGATGATCCACATATGAGCTGCTAACTCATCCATTTCTCTTTATAAAGCTATGAGTCGTCCATCAATTATGAAGGTTTTTTTTGTTGTTGGTGAAGGAGACGTTTATACACTGGGTATCAATGTGCAGAATGTGAGACAGCGTTTCAGGGACAGATTTGTTCACATTGCACACAGATACAGATCACTTCCATTTGTGAATGTGAACAGTCAGGTTAGCCAAATTCAATCTGAGAAAAAAAACATTACTGGTACATTACTCCCACCCAGAGAGAACAAGGGGCACAATTACGCTCTCTCGGACTCTGGTTGCTGATGGCAAGAAACATGACCTGAAATTCAGGTCTATCTACCCGGATTGATTTTCTTAATAGTCTGGACAGCAAGAACCACATGAAATCAGTTTTTGGGGGTGTTTAAAATGCCATTATAATCAGATTAGTAGAGATGCATCTCAGTCTGGATGCTCAATTTGGATTTCAACGCAAAAAATCTCATTAAATCCAGAGTGAGGATCCAAGTGTGAGAAGAATGCTAAAGGTTAGTTAATGATGCCAAACTCCATACCACAGTAACCCACGTAGCTACGCTTGTGATGTATGTACACACATCTTTTCTGATCACTTGCAAATAACGGTGCGGAAATAACCGTCTCAACATCTCAACAGATCAGACCTGGAATACAGTCTGAACATAGCTTAAGAAGCCGTGAGGAATAAAAAAACAGAGAGCCTAAGAGAGGTAAAAGAAAAAGATCAGCAGAAAGAGGTGAGGGATAATTTTAGGGACCTTGTGGAGGACGGTCTGGCTTGTGCGTGCTTGTGTAACTGTTTAATGCACTCAGAATTCCATTACTTAAGGCAATGTAGAGAGTAAGTGGATTCATAGCACTCGTGTCTGAATAACCCCAGTCGATAAAAGATCACGAGGCAAGATGGTGAGAGGAAAGGAGTAACCAGAGAGAGGAGAGATTGAGTTATGAGAAAAACAGGAAGAAGAAAGGGAGAATTAAGGCCAATTTATGCTTCTGAGTAATATTTACAGCATAGCCTGAAGGCTGGTTTAGACTTCTACGTTGAGTAAAAGCAGGAACTACGATGTAGCCTGCGTGAGTGCCCTATGGTGGGCATGTGTAGGCTGAAACATGAAGGCTCGGCGGACCAATCACAGCTGCTGCTGTCTGCGTTGAGTGATGTGTAGTTACATTTCTGGGAAGGTATGTAACAGGCTATAACACAGTGTACGCAGATATCTGTAGACTATAGCACAGATTTGATGCAGAAGCATGGACTGTGCCTTGGCATACCCTGAGCCATTGCCTTGTACTCTATTTATTTAGATCGTCTGTCTGCCTAAACGCAACCCGATTCTCAACCCGAACTCGGGAACCCGGAACCCGAAAGGGCTTAAAAGCAAAGTTTAAAGAAACTAAAGATGCAAATCCAAAAAGTGGCCATGGCTAAAAAAAAATAAGTTCAGCTGCAGGCACTGGAACTCCTTGATGGCTCCAGTGATGCTGGTGAAGATGAAACCGAAACTTCAGGTTAGGAGCAAGAACTGTTTAGAACAATGTCAGTTAGATACAGATCGCATAAAAAAAATTGTGAACAGCCTTAACAAACATTGGATTTAGGCCACATTTACTCTTTACTAACGGTTGAGAGAGAGGGGGGGGGGGGGGGAGACTTATTGATATATCTTATTCATTTATCTTTTTTTATTATTTATTTATATGATTTACTTTTATATGTAAGACGTATATATATTTTTTTATATGTATTATTTATTTTTTACCTTTTGTATATTAACTTCTTGTTTCATTGCTTTGGCAAAAAAATTAATTGCAATTCGTGCCAATAAAGCCAATTGAAATTGCGAATTGGAGACAGAGACTTAGAGAGACAGAGAGAGAGCCTTAGCTTTAGAGAGACAGAGCCTTAAAGAAACGCTGAGCCTTAGAGAGAGCCTTATCCTTAGAGAGAGTGCCTTTACCTAAGAGAGCGCCTTATCCTTAGGGAGAGCACCTTAACATAAGAGAGCGCCATATCCTTAGAGAAAGCCTTAGAGAGAGCGCCTTAACCTAAGAGAGCGCCTGATCCTTAGAGAGAGAGCCTTAGGGAGAGCGCCTTAACCTAAGAGCGCACCTTATCCTTAGAGAGAGCACCTTATCCTTAGAGAAAGCCTTAGGGAGAGCGCCTTAACCTAAGAGAGCGCCTTATCCTTAGAGAAAGCCTTATCCTTAGAGAGAGCGCCCTATCCTTAGAGAGCACCTTAACCTAAGAGAGCGCCCTATCCTTAGAGAAAGCCTTAGAGAGAGCGCCTTATCCTTAGAGAGAGCCTTAACCTTAGAGAGAAAGAGAGAGAGAGAGAGAAAGAGCAAAAGCGAAAATCCTGCTGGAGAGCTTGGAGATCCAGTGTGTCCCAGCTGACTCTGCTCTAATCAATGTTCTATGTGATGACACCAATTACTGCTGGGCAGCACAATAGGCCAGCTAATTCTAATAGCTATTGATTATCTCAGTGCTAAAAAGCCCTACTGTATTATTAAATACATATCACTGGCCAACAGAGGAGGCAGATAGCTGCACTTTCACTACAGCTGGATAGGCTGGGGGTTTGGGGTTTGGGGTTTTGGCTTGGTGGGCGGGGGGGGGGGGGGGGGCATTTCTGTGTACAAATATTGATTTTGTGACAGACTTTAGGATACAATGCAAAGCTACTGATTAGAGAATTAAATGAACAAATTAAGAACAAAAGGTTCTAAGAGAGGAAATTATGAGAAGAGCGAGGGAGAGCAGGAGAAATAGGTTTCAGGGACGAGTGGAGAATAGTGCTGCACCAGTAGTGTCGAAGTAGGGGTGTGCCATATCATATCATTTCCAATACTATCACCAATGTTTCTGAATATTGTGTATGATATTATACCCTGAAATATAGTGTCATATCACCCACCCCTAATTATCTACTAGAGACAGATTATATCAGTCCAGTATCATTTATTTTACTTTAATCCTGAATATATGGAGATTATATAGAGTGCATTATTAGTTTCATGACATTCTGGGTCATTGACTTCTGTTACAAATCTGATAAAATTATTGTATTTTTTAATATCTCAGTTAGGGGTGTGCCATATCATATTGTATGCAAACATACAATTTTATTTTCATTTTGTTGCAGTAGTGTATTCTTAAAATTATTATTTTTTACTTCAGTGTTTTGTCATATCACCAAGAGTATCATTATTGTGGAGATACCATAAAATATTGCAATATTATTTTAGGGCCATATCGCACACCCCTGGAGCAATATATCGTACATACAACTAAATACTTCAATATATTGATATTTTCTTACACCCCTATTTGATGCTAATAAAATTTGAATTTTGTTGCAGTAGTGTATTTTGGAAATTATTTTTTTGAATTCAATGTTTTGTCATATCGCCAAGAGTATCATTATCACGAAAATACGATAAAATATCATATTATTGTAGGGCCATCAGGGGCATCAGTACATCACCCTAGGAAAAGATGGATAAAAGAATGAGAGAATGAAAGAGCAGAAACAATTTGAAGATGCAGCAAAAAAACAAACTGTAAATCCTATATTGAAATTATTCCCCAGTGTAATGCATTCTAAGAGGATTATAATACATTTCTGACACAAGGTTCAGTTTTTATTATTAGGTGAAATAATCAGGTGGGGAAGCTGAAAGGCAGAAGTTTTAAATTCAAGTCATCTTTGCTGGATTATACATCACCTGTCAAAAGTTTTAGAACTCCTCCCAAACAAGCTGCTTTTTAATTTTATCTTTATCTTAACACTACATTTTATTACTGCATTTCTTCACCTGTCAGACTAACTCTAATTCTTTTCTCCATTGCTAAATCTGAGACGTAGTCCAATCATGTTGTTAATCTGAGCTAAAGGCTAAATGTGCTGTTGCCATGTGGGTCAGCCAGACGCCACTACAGACAAATTTTTTATTAAATCCATTTCCAAAGCTCAGTTTATTTCCATTGCTACTTACCAGCTGTGAAATTAGGATTCAGGTTTCCTCCCACAGTCCAAAAAGATGGAGATCAAATGGTAAATTGGATATAAAAAAAATAATGTATGTATGACTGTGCCCAGATATGGATTGGCACTCTGTTCTGGGTAAAATGCTGTAGTGCCTAATGCAGTGCTCCAAGTGGATGGTTGTTTCTGGTTGAGAGTAGGCTGTATGCTATTGGCTGCTGCTTCTCGGTGTGTGGATGAGTATAATTGGTTTTGTGTATAATAAAAAAAAGCATGCTTGTAAAGCACCCTTTTTTTTCTTCAAAAAAACCCCCAAAAGTACTGTTTTTTCGTTTTTAATTCATCTGTTTTTCTTAAAGGCACAATTTTATAAACTTATATAAACTCTGTTCTGGGTAAAATGCTGTAGTGCCAATGCAGTCCTGCAGGTGGATGGTTGTTGTTTCCGGTTGAGAGTAGGCTGTATGCTATTGGCAGCTGCTTCTCGGTGTGTGGATGAGTATAGTTGGTTTTGTGTATATAAACAAAGAAAAAAAAAAAATTTTTTATTTTTTTTTTTAGTTCATTTGTTTTTCTTAAAGGCACAATTTTGTAAACTGGATTTTGTACCACTTCCAGTTATCTACTGAACCATAGGAGCTTAAATGGTAAAAATAACAGGAAAAAAAATGGGGTGTTCTAAAACTTTTGACCGGTAGCGTATATAATAAAACATTGAAAGAAGTAAGGAATAATTGAGTAATTATAGGAATGTAAATATATGTAAGATAATGGTGATTGAGGGCAGTTCTGCTCGAGTACCTGGCGGCGTGTTGAACAGGCGGACGGAGGATGAGCGGGTCTTGTCGAAGCTCCTGGTCAGGGAGCATCCTCTGGGCACGCTCCATGCGCTCGGCTTGCTGTCGCGCTCCTCGGCGGTGTCGTACACCTCCACGTGAGGAGCTCGCTCCGTCAGGTTCTTACTGTAGTGGCTCAGGCCGTACTGAGCTATCTGAATAGCGTAGAAATATCCCTGAGGGCCCCACTGAGTGGACAGGGGGACTCCTGTAGGGGACAGAAAGAGAAAAGAGGGGGGTGAGGGTGGCATCTTTCACTTTTTTAATAGTAGGGCTGTGTATTGGCAATTTAATATATTGCAATATATTGTGATCTTGTAAGTAAGGATATATACCGTATATTTTGCACTATAAAGTGCACCATATTATAAAGCACACTTTCAATGAATGTCTATTTTCTGTTCTATTTTCATACATAAGGCGCACTGGATTATAACATACATTTTAAGAGACACTATAGGGAACCTCTAGTTCAGCAGGTCTCGCTGCTGGGTGCTGGTGGTGGGGTGGATAATAAGTTAAGTAAAGTTAAGCTTAGTAAACAAAACTAATAAAAAAAAAACATTTTCTTTTAAAGTCAAACGAGTGCTGGATGTTAAAGTAAACAGATTTCTAACCTGAAAACTGTATATTTGGTTGAGTAAAGCACTTCCGTTTATTAACAGTAAGCTTAGATTCCAGAATTCCTCCAGCACTAAGGCTGGAGCATTAGCATGAGCAACTAACTGCTCCAGCAGTGCTAGCTAAGGTTAGGAACAGGCTACAGGCTGATAATACCTCACCTCTGAACAGAGAAATAGCGAGTGAGGTTAGCAGTTAATGCTAATGCTGCTCCAGCAGTGCTAGCCGGGGTTAGGAGCAGGCTACAGGCCGATACTGCTCACCTCTGAAAGGGGAAATAGCAGTTAGTGGCTAATGCTACTCCAGCCCCGGTGCTGACGAAATAAACTGAAACTCCTGAGTAACACTGCAATTTGGTGAAGTGGCTTTACTGCTCCTTAATACCTCACCGGTAAAATTCATACATAAGATGCACTGGATTAAAAGGCACACTGATGATTTTGGGAAAAATCAAGGGATTTTAAGTGCGCTTTATAGTGCAAAAATACAGTATTTGCAATTGTTTAAGGGTATTTTCTCATTTTCATTTGGGCCAGTTAAAACAGACTCCTGTTCCTTTGCTTATTTTGATTTGGTCCCTTTGGGCAGGTGTGAAAAACGGTAATTACACTCTGGTGTGGACAAACACAACCACACAGAGATCAGCGAGACCAGCTGGTCTTGGTCCGGTCCCAAACCAACAGCAAAGCGGTTAGTTTGGGGTGAGAACGTGATTTGGTGTTGATCCGACCCAACTAACAAGTCTCGCTATCTTTAATAAACTCCTGAAGACAGAGCTCTTCAAAGAGCACTTACTCTCCTAACACCTCTAACACACTAACTACTTCCTACTAACCTCATTTCCTTCTTCCCCTCCTTCACTCCTCTATCCTATTATTTCCCTTCGACCTCCTTTAAGCCCTACCTAAAAATGTTTTATCTTAACTTCTATTACTTTTGAACTTGACTACTGTAAGTCGCTTTGGACAAAAGCGTCTGCCAAATGTAATGTAATGTAATGTAACAAATCTATTCCTCAAGTTTGAGCTAAACTGCTGTTCAGGTGCAGTTTAACCTGATTAATTACCCAAATATCAACTATAACATTATAATCACCATCTTGTTTCTGCTTTTCTTAGCTGGTAGCTGGTATTAATATAGTGGCTGAAGCTTGCCAACATCATTAATCCTAGATTTTTTTTTGTATCATCAATTATTGGTTAATTGAAATAACTAATCTTTTTCTCAAATGAATAGAAATAGTATAAAGAGCTTATTAAATAGCAGGATTCATTATGGATCATTAAAGATACTTCACTTTAAAAGTACCAAGTAATCATGCAATGAAGAAAAGAAATCCTGTATAGAAGAAAAAGATGGCTCAAGATGCTCAATAATCGTTTTATAACAGCATTCTGAATCTTAATCGAATCCAAAAATATGGCGTCTAGAAATTCTCAGATGTCTAGATGTAGGTTATTTGAAAAACGCTATGAAAACTAAGGACCACTAATTTCAGTCTGCTGCAGTTAAATCCATCCACTCAGATTTAAGTGGTCCAAAGGTTCCAGACGGCTAAAAGCATTATTTATTTATCTATTTCTACAATGTCACCGAGGGATATTCTGGCACTACTCCAAAACTCCAATGTCTACATCTCAGTTTGGACTGCTTTTTGAAAGTGGTGATCCAATCAGAACATACTGTATTTCACAGCCAAAAAAAAAAAAAAAAAAAAGAATATATTAGACGAACAAAAACACCACACAGGCGACACTGCAGAAATTGGCACAAGACATAAAAATATGTAAAGACTAGCCCTTAAAATAATATTCTTAATTGCATATGGGGATGATTGACAAGTAACATGGTGGCAAAGAACCAGAGGCAACAACTGGCATATTGGAAGTAAACTATAGAGTTTATTATGTCTTTATATCAATTTATTAAATGGAGAAATAAGTAATATCTAACAGTTTTCAGAAAAAAACAGGCTATTGGACAATATTTCTCTAATTTAATCGATCTTGAAAGATAATCAGATTAAATTGAACTCCAATCAACTCTTCCATTTAGTCTAGTGTTTGTAATTTTGCTGTTTCTGTGTTACACTCATATTGTAGAATGTGTAAAACTAAAATGTTTTATGGAAGTAAGACAAAGAAAGACGCTTAACCCTACTAACAGGATACCCTTCTCAAGAGAGCATTTTTTCAGCCCATAGAGTTTGAGACAGATATAAACTCATACTGTCGAATATGTAAAACTAAAGCATCTCTTTTGGCGGAAACAAAAAAAAAAGGGGCTTAACCCTAGTAACAGGATATCCCTCTCAAGAGAGCATTTTTTACAGCCCATACAGTAAGAGTATGTGAACACTGACGTGTTTAAATTAGAGAGCTATTGTTTTGTCTGCGTTTTTAAACATGTCAGTGTTCACATACTCTCGCTGTATGGGCTGAAAAAAAAAATGCTCTCCTGAGAGGGGTATCCTGTTACTAGGGTTAAACCTCTTTCTATGTCTATCCTCCACGAGATGCTTTCGTTTTACACATTGTACAATATGAGTTTGACAGAGAAACAGCAAAATTACAAACACAAGACTAAATGGAAGAGTTGATTGGAGTTAAATTTGATCTCATTAGCTCTCAGGAATGACTAAAATAGAGAGCTATTGTTTTGTCTGTGTTTTAAGTCCTTTCTGAGAGCTAATGTGATCAAATTCAGCTCTTCCACTTAGTCTGGTGTTTGTAATTTCATTGTAATTTTATGTAGAATGTGTAAAACTAACACGTCTCCTGAAGGAAAGACAAAGAAAGATAACCCTACTAACCCTAGTAACAGGATACCCCTCTCAAGAGAGAATTTTTTTTTTTTTCGCCCATACAGTGAGTGGGTATGTGAACACGGACATGTTTAAAAACAGACAGACAAACAACAAAAAAAAAAGACAGATCTATTTCTCCTGTCTTGCATCAAGGGATCATACTGCAAAGCTGCAGACCATCACCAGCCATCAGAAATCTTAAACACAGAGAGCTCGAGACAGAGACTTGTACACAGAAAGAGACAAGAGAGAAAGAGAAAGAGACTGTGAGCAAGCGAGAGATAGAGAGACCGAGAGAGATAGAGAAAAAGAGAGCTCGAGACAGAGACATGTACACAGAAAGAGACGAGAGAAAGAGACTATGAGCGAGCGAGAGATATATATATAGAGAGAGAGAAAGAGACTGTGAGCGAGCGAGATATATATATATATATATATATATATAGAGAGAGAGAGAGAAAGAGTCTGTGAGCGAGCGAGATATATATAGAGAGAGAGAAAGAGACTGTGAGCGAGCGAGAGATATATATATAGAGAGAGAGAAAGAGTCTGTGAGCGAGCGAGAGATATATATATATATATATAGAGAGAGAGAGAGAAAGAGACTGTGAGCGAGCTAGAGATATATATATATATATATTAGGGGTGTCACGATTCTCTAAACCCTCGATTCGATTTCATTTTCGATTTGAGGGTCACGATTCGATTCGATTCTCGATTTTCTTGTTTTTTTTTCTTGTTATTATTTTATGCCTCATAAAATTTAAATAATATATTTATTATTATTATTATTATTATAAATATTATAAATATTATTATTATTATTATTTATTAAGATATATATGGTAATGCCATCTAGTGACTTTTTTGGTAGCAACAGTGTGCACTATTAAAACAAGCAGTTTATCAGAGCTGTGTGTGGATGGCTGGTGAAACTGCTCATTACATGAAGCTGCAGTTCTTCATCCAACCACTAGCAGCAGCAGCACAAGCCCCGCTCTCTTCACTCAGTCACTACTTCAGTACAGCCCAGCCACGGGCTACAGAGCCCAGCCAGTCCGTTTTTACTGTTTCTGTAAACAAATAAAGGTTTTAACCCCACTAACCGGATAATACAGCTCACTACAGTTCATCTTTCAGCCCAAGCAGCTAACAGCAGCAGGTTAGAACAGCCGATACGGAGTCACTGCTGGGATTGCATTATAAACAGGTCAGTTAGCGCGCTGCTAACCTCAGGATGTTTATAACTACGGAGTTTAGTGGACACACCACGGCCGCCAGGTAAGTCTTTTAAAGGCTACTGAAGACTATTAAAGGCTATTAGAGGTTATTGAAAGCATTATTGGGGGGCAGAAATCAGTACAGGCTGGTTAGATAAGTGATGTGGGTATTGTCTTATAAATATTTACACATAACTTATATCTCTCCTGAAAAGCTTTTATTTTAGTCAGAAACACGCTTGTGTTTACTTTATCTGAGAGAAAGATGTTTTTTAATTCAATGGAAAGCAACAGGTGTAGTCAATTATAAGTTTAAGATTTTTAATCCACCTCACTGTGATCTATAGTCAGTGTTCTCAAGTCACACTGACACACGCATTTCAGCGAGTTCACACGCTCTCACCTGCGCGCACCCACCCCTCCGTTAGATACAGATACAAAACCTGCGCGCCCAACCCCCGCCCCCCCTCCCCCGTTGGACAGATAAAAACAGTGATCACACTCCCGCCGACTGCGCTCATGCAGCGGCTCTCTATTTAATTGAATAGGATGCGCTGTGTTGGTGCCGCGCCATTTGCGTAGCGCGCTGCGCTATTTGCGTAGCGCGCGCGGGAGGGATCGTCGATCCTCTTTTTGACTTCGATACTCGAGATCGTGACCTCATTTCGATTCGATTTCGATAAAATATCGAGATCGTGACACCCCTAATATATATATATATAGAGAGAGAGAAAGAGTCTGTGAGCGAGCGAGATATATATAGAGAGAGAGAAAGAGACTGTGAGCGAGCGAGAGATATATATATAGAGAGAGAGAAAGAGACTGTGAGCGAGCGAGAGATATATATATAGAGAGAGAGAAAGAGTCTGTGAGCGAGCGAGAGATATATAGAGAGAGAGAAAGAGAGAGCTCGAGACAGACATGTACACAGAAAGAGACTGAGATATATCGAGAGACAGAGTGCCAGCAAAAGAAAGAGAGAGAGACACGTAGCGAGAGAGAGAGAAAGGGACAATGAGGGACCGAGATAAATGGACTAAACAACCTGCAAACATACACACCCTAATGAGAACAACTGCATTCCTCAAGGCCATTTTCCAAGGCGCGCGCACACACACACACACACACACACACACACACACACACAATAAGTGGGACCCACATGTTGAGTTAAATGGAGGCCATGGAAGCAGACTCTGGCCTAGATTCTATTCAGAGCCTCCTCAGTTTGTTCACTGGAGGAGAGTTTATCACTCAGTCTCTCTCTCTCTCTCTCTCTCATATACTTCTTCATTCATTGTGAATTTTCCTTTCGTTTTTGTCCACATTTCTCTCATTATCCACCTCTCCTTTCTCTCACTCTCTCCCTCTCTCGGCTGTGCTGTCTAAACGAGGTGTGTATGTGTGTCCTCTCTCTCACACTCCAGCTCTGATAATAGGCTCCTTGAGCTCCCGGCTCAGGGCTCTAATGTCTTATTACCTCTACATGAAGTGCTGCTTTCGTATCTGGAACGCAGCTCGCGTTGGAAATAAGGAACAGAACCCCATTATTTCACAGCTGGGGCTTTTCTCCTTCTATGATGGGGCAAACATCGCCCGGGCTCACTGGCACACTTCCTCCATCCCTCTCCATCTCTCCACACGTCTTCATTTTCATAAAGGGAATTGTGCGTACTGCCCATTTCTCACTATTCCACTATTATCTGACGCTGCTGATTTTATTTACAAGTAATAAAAAATCTGTTTAACTAAACCAAAAAAAAAGCCTGTAAAAAATTATGTATATTTAATAAAAAGTGATAGTATGCCACTGTGTAGATAGATAAAAATGAGTATTGCAATATGTTTTTTCTTTCTTTTTTATTTTTTATATTGTAAATTTAATATGAAAGACTATAATAAAGCTATATTATTCTGTAAGCAAAAAGTGTTAAACAAACCAGAATATGTTTTATACCTTTAGATTCTTCTAAATAAGTATCACATTTCTCTTTGGGGATAGATCTGCACACTCTTGGTGAGATTTTAATCTCAGTGTCTTCATGAGGGAGAGTCATCTAAAATTGTTTTCTCAGCGTTTTGAATGAAGGAGTTCCTGGAGGTGCTGAACTATAGTTGGCTGCTGTGAACTTTTACGGCTAGTAGCTCTGATGAACTTATCCTGTGTAAAAGGAAACTCTCGCTCTTCCTTTCCTGGGGTGGTCCTGATGAGAGCCAGTTTCATCAAAACATTTTTCATTATCTTTTCGACTGCACTTGAAGTTTCTTTCTTTACTTAGTTGAGTATTTACGATGATATAGATTACCCAATTACTCAAATATTCACTATTCACTGTATACCTTTAACTCTACCTCTTCACTACTTTACAACTGATGCTCTTAAACACTTTATTAAGAGGCAAAAGATTCAGGTAATTAACTCTTGACGAGTTCAGCACAGCTGTTAACTGAAAGCCTAAATTCCAGGTGACTCTACCTCATAAAGCTGACTGAGAAAATCCAGCAGAGATTTGTAAAGCTGATCATTTAAGCAAGAGTTGCAACTTTGAAGAATCTAAATCATAAAAATGTGTTTTTCTTTATAGTTTGGATGACTTTAGTATTAATCTACAATGCAGAACATATTTAAATATTGAAAAAACACTGAATTAATTATTGGCACCCCTGGTTAAGATGTGTTCTTTAGCTTCTCATAAATTGAGTTTTGTTCAAAATAATATAGGACCACGATGGGAAAAAAAAGTAAAGTCCAACCTTTAACTCAAGTAAATTTTAAGGGGGAAATAAAATCCCTGACTAAGAAATAATTATTCTTCATAAAATCACCTGTTCCACAATTATTGGCACCCCTAACAATTCTTAGGAAATAAATTTAATAAAAGTATTTCTGTCACTTCTACAGTAGTTTACGGAGTTGATCAGAGTATGTAGGAACATTTAATTAGTAATTCACAACTTCCTGTTTCCCTGGGGTATAAATATGACGTGACACAGAGGCCATTTATCTTCAACATGGGAAAGACAAAGGAACATACCATTCAAGTGAGGCAGATGTGTGTTGACCTTCACAAGTCAGGCAATGGCTACAAGAAAATCGCTACTCGCCTACACCTGTCCATATCTACTGTCAGAGGAATTATTAAGAAGTTTAAAACAACTGGAACAGTGGTAAACAAGCCTGGACGAGGACGCAAGTTTATTTTGCCACCACGCACAGTGAGGAGGATGATAAGAGAAATAAAAAGTTCTCCAAAGCTCACTGTTACAGAATTGCAACAAATGGTAGCTTCTTGGGGTCACAAAGTCTCCAAAACAACCATCAGGCGCTATCTACATGCCAACAAGCTGTTTGGGAGGCATGCACGGAAGAAACCATTTCTCACTCACAATCATAAACGCAAACGTTTGGAGTTTGCTAAGCGGTACTGGGACTTCAACTGGGACCGTGTGCTTTGGTCAGATGAAACAAAGATAGAGCTTTTTGGCAACAAATGCTCTAAGTGGGTCTGGCGTAACACAAGAGCTGAGTATGCAGAAAAGCACCTCATGCCCACTGTGAAATACGGTGGGGGATCAGTGATGCTGTGGGCCTGTTTCTCTTCTAAAGGCCCTGGGAACCTTGTTAGGGTGCATGGCATCATGAATGCTCTAAAATACCAGGACATTTTAAAACAAAATCTGGTGGCTTCTGCCCGAAAGCTGAAGATGGGTCGTCACTGGGTCTTTCAGCAAGATAATGACCCTAAACATGTGGCCAAATCTACACAGAAATGGTTCACCGCACACAGAATCAAGCTCCTCCCATGGCCATCTCAGTCCCCAGACCTCAACCCCATTGAAAACCTGTGGGGTGAGCTGAAGAGGAGAGTGCAGAGGAGAGGACCCAGGTCGTTGGATGATTTAGAGAGAATGTGCAAAGAGGAATGGTCAAAGATCCCTCTGTCTGTATTCTCCCATCTTGTGAAACATTACAGGAGAAGATTAGGTGCTGTTTTGTTGGCAAAAGGGGGTTGTACAAAGTATTAACATCAGGGGTGCTAATAATTGTGGCACACATGATTTGATGTTAAATAATTATTTCTTAATGTGGGATTTTTTTCCTACTGAATAAATTCACTTGAGTTAAAGGTTGTATTTTACTCTTTTTTTCCATCGTGGTCCTATATTATTTTGAACAAAACTCAATTTATGAGAAGCTAAAGAACACATCTTAACCAGGGGTGCCAATAATTATGGAGGGCACTGTATATATATATATAAATATATATATATAAATATATATATATATATATATATATATATATATATATATATATATATATATATTAGGGGTGTCACGATCTCGATATTTTATCGAAATCGAATCGAAATGAGGTCACGATCTCGAGTATCGAAGTCAAAAAGAGAATCGACGATCCCTCCCGCGCGCGCTACGCAAATAGCGCAGCGCGCTACGCAAATGGCGCGGCACCAACACAGCGCATCCTATTCATTTAAATAGAGATAGCCACTGCATGAGCGCAGTCGGCGGGAGAGTGATCACTGTTTTTATCTGTCCAACGGGGGAGGGGGGGCGGGGGTTGGGCGCGCAGGTTTTGTATCTGTATCTAACGGAGGGGTGGGGGCGCGCAGGTGAGAGCGTGTGAACTCGCTGAAATGCGTGTGTCAGTGTGACTTGAGAACACTGACTATAGATCACAGTGAGGTGGATTAAAAATCTTAAACTTATAATTGACTACACCTGTTGCTTTCCATTGAATTAAAAAAACATCTTTCTCTCAGATAAAGTAAACACAAGCGTGTTTCTGACTAAAATAAAAGCTTTTCAGGAGAGATATAAGTTATGTGTAAATATTTATAAGACAATACCCACATCACTTATCTAACCAGCCTGTACTGATTTCTGCCCCCCAATAATGCTTTCAATAACCTCTTGTAACCCCTGGGAGCCAGGGGTTACACTCTAATAGCCTTTAATAGTCTTCAGTAGCCTTTAAAAGACTTACCTGGCGGCCGCGGTGTGTCCACTAAACTCCGTAGTTATAAACATCCTGAGGTTAGCAGCGCGCTAACTGACCTGTTTATAAATGTAATCCGAGCAGTGACTCCGTGTCGGCTGTTCTAACCTGCTGCTGTTAGCTGCTTGGGCTGAAAGATGAACTGTAGTGAGCTGTATTATCCGGTTAGTGGGGTTAAAACCTTTATTTGTTTACAGAAACAGTAAAAACGGACTGGCTGAGCTCTGTAGCCCGTGGCTGGGCTGTACTGAAGTAGTGACTGAGTGAAGAGAGCGGGGCTTGTGCTGCTGCTGCTAGTGGTTGGATGAAGAACTGCAGCTTCATGTAATGAGCAGTTTCACCAGCCATCCACACACAGCTCTGATAAACTGCTTGTTTTAATAGTGCACACTGTTGCTACCAAAAAAAGTCACTAGATGGCATTACCATATATATCTTAATAAATAATAATAATATTTATAATATTTATAATAATAATAATAATAATAATAAATATATTATTTAAATTTTATGAGGCATAAAATAATAACAAGAAAAAAAACAAGAAAATCGAGAATCGAATCGAATCGTGACCCTCAAATCGAAAATGAAATCGAATCGAGGATTTAGAGAATCGTGACACCCCTAATATATATATATATATAACATCAACCACTGTTGGTCATAAAAAGCATAATGATGATAACATATGTATTGCAGCTGCTGTAGCATAGTATTGACATCAACATAAATTATTTAAGGTAAAAAAGTGTGCAATATGGCCCTAAAATAATAAATTTCTTGGTATTTTCGCAATAACAATACCCTTGACAACATGACAAAACACTGAATTAAAAAATATATCTTTCAAGAATACACTACTGCAACAAAATGCAAATTAAATTTTATTACTGCATATGATATGATATATAATATTGCACACCCCTAAAACTGAGATTAATCAGATTTGTAATAAAAATCAATGATCCAGAATGTCATGGTACTAATAATATTATTAGTATATAATACACTCCAAATATATCCATATATTCAGGAGTAAAATAAATGACTTATATTTTATCTTTAGTAGATATATAATGTGAAATGAGAGAAGTGTTATTTTTTTCTTTTGCTTAAAACTGTAAAAAAGTAGTACCCTGATGTAGAGCTGGGCGATATGGGAAAAAATCTTATCACGATATAGTTTTCCATATCAGTCGATATCGATATGTATCACGATATAAATCAAATCACTTTGTGTCACACTTAAAGGTTTGTTTTTATTAGTGAGAGAATAAGGGAGTGATGGAAGTTTTATCACAATATTTTTTTCTGTATCTCCATAATTATTAGGGCTGGCCCGAATAGCATTTTTTGAGCTCCGGATATTTGGCAGTAATTGGTAGCGAATATTCCAATATTAGTTTTTAAAAAAAACAAATTAATCATGAACGCGAGCCAGAACCCGAGCTTGAACGTCAGCCTGACTCAGGCGCTGCATGAACTCGGGCTTTTTTCCAATTTTTTCCAATTTTCCATGACTGAAAAAAAAACTTGGGCTATAAGCTCAATATTAAATATTTCGTTTGTTTAGAAATTATTTTATATTCTTAAACCATGTTAAATTATATTAGATTAGTAGGGCTGGCCCGAATAGCGTTTTTTGAGCTCAGAATATTGGGCACTGATTGGCAGCCAATATTGGAATATTTGTTTTTAAAAAGACGGATTAAAAACTGATTAAAGTAAAACAAAAATTGCAACTCGGCCCCTTTAATTCACCACAAAGTTTTCCAAGACCCAGCCGGAAAAAAAAAGATTTCCCACCTTTTCCTCAGCTGGGTCGGGCTCAAAAAATGATTTGTGATAGGCTGTTTTTTGGTTTGTTTGTTTAAGCACTTAGGCTTTTGTACTGCTGCAGTGCAATATTTAGATTTTATATTCTGAAATTCGTTAGGTTTTATTTCTTTTAGCATTTTGAACTTTTTTTCCAATTTCAAATTTATTTTTTTCTGTTCGTTATGTTCTATCGGTCCTTGCGTTTTTTGTAGTTGAAGTTGAATTTAATATTGAAGTTCAATATTTCTAATTTATATTTTGAAATTCGTTAGATTATATTTATTATTGTATTTTGAGCTCACTTTAGTTGGTTATTTTCCAAATTCATATCTATTTTTCTGTTATTATTAAATGTTATTAGCTTATTAGCTTAGCTTGTCATTTAGCATACAGAACTTCTCACGGATTTTTAATGAATGTTGATTTATTAATTTAAAAGCTGTACCTTATTAAAAGTATTTTAAGCCAGACAGACACTGTGTGATTTTTTAATGAGTTTATCTGCACTTTTAAATGGTTTGTCCTGTAGGAAACACACACGATTTGTATGCTGACACTGTTGTCTGACTGAGGAGCTGCTTTCCGTCAAATGCAGCCTGTAGGCAGGAAAAAATCCAGCCAGAACCGACCATATCATGAGCCAGTTTTAAAGCCAGTAATTTAGTAGAGCATTAAACTACAAATCTGAGATGTACCTGCTGTACTTCTTAATCTCTGCCCCCAAAACGGTCCATTAACTTGCTTGACAGACGCGTCAAATCCCCCGCGAGCACGCGCGGCGCACAGCGCACCGATTAATTCATGCGTTGAGCTTTAAACGCGCAGCTGAGCTGTAATTGGGGAAATATCACAAAAATCACAGTGTGATTTGTTACATTAAAAAAAAGACCATTTTCTTCCGCCTAATCTGAGAGGAAAGCGGTGTTCTCGACCGGCCCGAGTTCATGCAGCGCCTGAGTCAGGCTGGCGTTCAAGCTCGGGTTCGGGCTCGCGTTCAGGCAGATAATCTAAATGATAAATGATTTTGTGTTTTTGCACTTGGGCCATAAGCTCAATATTAAAAAGTTCGTTTGTTTAGAAATTATTTTATATCCTTAAACCATGTTAAATTATATTAGATTAGAGGAAAGTCATTTAGACATCATTCTTAAGGTGTTTTTGTCCTGTTACCGCTCCGCAAAAAAACCTCTTCCTTTAATCCGCGCCCCACATACACATTTTTGCAGCACCTGCCCCGAGGTCCTAATATAAATTGAATTAATTACATTTAGTGCTTAAAATTTACTTAAAATTTATTTAAAACGTGCTGAACAGTGCGGCCGTTTATTCCCAAAGTACAAACACTATGGTTGTTTGCGTGTGTCGGGCCATACTCCACTACAGGTGCTGGTCAACGAATTAGAATAATTTGAAATAGTGCAACCATGAAATTCTTTGAATGCATTTTTTGTGCAGAAAGCAAATCAGGTGTTCACCGCACCTGTCCTACTCATTAGACTAATCACAGAACTCGTTACCTGGAAAAAAATTTGCTCAGCTGAGCTTTCCAAAAGGCCCATTTAGGCCATTTAACTGTGACACTGTTGTTTTATTGAATTAGAATAATGGAGAAACCGTTTCATTGAATTAGAGTAATTTTTATTATAATTACAATCATCACTTTCTCAGTATTTTGTGGCTGCCCCCTTGGCTTGTATGACTGCCTGAAGTCTCCGCGGCATCGATTTGACCAGCTTGTCGCAAGTTTCCGCACTCACAGCTTCCCAGGCAGTGGCGATGTTCTGCTTCAGTTGGTCCAGCGTAGTAGGCTTTCTGTCGAGAATTTTCCGCTTGACGATGGCCCAAAGGTTTTCAATGACATTGAGGTCAGGCGAGTTGGCCGGCCATGCCAAAACTTCAAGCTGTTTTTTAGTGAACCAATCTTTGGTCGACTTTGCCGCATGAGCCGGTGGAAGATCCTGTTGAAATATGAAGTCTTCTTCGCCGAACTGTTCCTCAACAGTCGGAATCAGGAACGTTTCCAGAACATCTTGATATACGGCAGCATTGACAGTCTTCTTGAGGAAGCAGAGTTTCCCTACACCTCGAGCGGACATGCATCCCCAGACCATAACGCTCTGGGGAAACTTGACGGATCTTTTCACGCACTCGTGGTTGTAGGTTTCGCCACCACGACGCCAGACACGAGGACCTTGGTCACCGAAGGAGATGCAGAAGCGTGATTCGTCACTGAAGACCACTTTCTGCCAGTCTTCAGCAGTCCACTCACCGTGTTCTTTGGCCCACTTCAGCCGTTTCTCCATTTGTTTCTTGTTCAGCATCGGTTTTACTGCTGGAACGCAAGATTTGAAGCCGAGTTCGCGCAGACGACGGTAAGTGGTTGATCTGGAGACGTCAGCGCCGGTCTGCTTGTTCCACAAGTCGGTGAGCTCGGAAGTGGACTTGAACCGGTTGCTGACTGCGATCTTTCTCAGCTGCTTGTTGTCGCGAGCAGAAGTTTTTCGGACGCCGGAACAGTTGGTGCGCTTGCTGCAGTTTTTCTTGAGAGCTTTGCAGACGGAAGACTGGCTGATGCCAAGCTGCTCAGCAATTTTAGTTTGGGTCAAGCCTTGTTGGCGAAGGGCTTGAATTTGAGCCACTATTCCGGTTGAGAGGTCGCGCTGCTTACCCATGATTGATTTTACAACTTAGAAATTCTACTCAACCCTGACTTTATACTGCACAGTGAACACTCTTCACAGAAAACAAAAATTTGAGCATTTATTCTAATTCAATGAAACGGTTTCTCCATTATTCTAATTCAATAAAACAACAGTGTCACAGTTAAATGGCCTAAATGGGCCTTTTGGAAAGCTCAGCTGAGCAAATTTTTTTCCAGGTAACGAGTTCTGTGATTAGTCTAACGAGTAGGACAGGTGCGGTGAACACCTGATTTGCTTTCTGCACAAAAAATGCATTCAAAGAATTTCATGATTGCACTATTTCAAATTATTCTAATTCGTTGACCAGCACCTGTATTCTTTAGGGTTTTTTGTTGCATGCATGAGAATAACTATTACAATTTTCTTAACTATTTATTAATTTGCTCCAGCGTCTTCTGGATTGATTACACGTTGTGTTTTCGTTGTTTGCCGCGCCACTTAGACGGAAATGGAAATGAATGTTTATCGAATTCTATTGCACAGGCTTATCATCGTCATCGAGGGAAAAATTATCGCGAAACAAATCGATATCGTTATATCGCCCAGCACTACCCTGATGTGATAATTAGAGTTGGGTGATGTCACGATATTTCAGGGTGTAATATATTGTTCACCATATTCAAAAATGTTGGTGATATTATTTTATATTTTATATTTCTCCTCATCCTCACCTTTAATGCATAACACTAAGAATTCGCTCCTTAAAATAACTGAGGAGAATCAGGAGGAAACGTTTGGGAACTTTGAACAAGCCCCCAAAGGCCTGGATGCGCACACCGCACACGCCCGCTGCAGTAATTAATACAGCGCAGCTTCCTAAAGCTCACAGCAGAGTCACGAGAAGCTCGCACACCCCACATCCACAGCCCTGAGTAATGGACGCGAGAAAACACGCCAGCGTGCTCGCGCAAACTGGGCCAGCACCAAACGAGAGCTCTGAGGCAATTCACACTCCGTCACGTTCGGCCCGCCGTCGGATTTATCTCCATTTAGAGCCGGCCCAATTTCTCCTCCAACACAAAGGAGTTCACTACAGACCTGCCCCTTCCAGATACAGCACACTGCCAGGAGAGGAGCGGCTGTTTACCAGCCTCTGAACCAGCGCACCTGCTGAATTTACACAGAGAAAACTGAAGAACGACGCTTTCTAGAGCCGCAATGACAGAAACCAGAATATTGAATATTAGCAATATTACGAAAACACTGACACCATTGCATGTTTTGATTTGCTTTACATTTTCGATAGGTGGTTCGATATTTATATTTTTATTTAAACTTATGCATACAACTTATGCTACTGCTTCATTACTCCATGTGGTGGCGCTATAATCAAATGAATAGGGTTAATAAACCTGCAGTGAAGAATATTGGTTGTTAAATTGTATGAAACTGACACCATTAAATCCATAATTCCTGCTATTTATATATATATATATATATATATATATATATATATATATATATATATATATATATATATATATATATATATACATACACTGCTCAAAAAAATAAAGGGAACACTCAAATAACACAATATAACTCCAAGTAAATCAAACTTCTGTGAAATTAAACTGGCCACTTAGGAAGCAACACTGATTGACAATCAATTTCACCTGCTGTTGTGCAAATGGAATAGACAACAGGTGGAAATTATTGGCAATTAGCAAGACACACTCAATAAAGGAGTGGTTCTGCAGGTGGGGACCACAGACCACTTCTCAGAACCTATGCTGTCTGGCTGATGTTTTGGTCAGTTTTGAATGTTGGTGGTTCTTTCACACTCGTGGTAGCATGAGACGGACTCTACAACCCACACAAGTGGCTCAGGTAGTGCAGCTCATCCAGGATGGCACATCAATGCGAGCTGTGGCAAGAAGGTTTGCTGTGTCTGTCAGCGTAGTGTCCAGAGGCTGGAGGCGCTACCAGGGGACAGGCCAGTACACCAGGAGACGTGGAGGAGGCCGTAGGAGGGCAACAACCCAGCAGCAGGACCGCTACCTCCGCCTTTGTGCAAGAAGGAACAGGAGAAGCACTGCCAGAGCCCTGCAAAATGACCTCCAGCAGGCCACAAATGTGCATGTGTCTGCACAAACGGTTAGAAACCGACTCCATGAGGATGGTATGAGGGCCCGACGTCCACAGAGAACACCAGGATTGGCCAATTCGCCACTGGCGCCTTGTGCTCTTCACAGATGAAAGCAGGTTCACACTGAGCACATGACCGACGTGACAGAGTCTGGAGACGCCGTGGAGAGCGGTCTGCTGCCTGCAACATCCTTCAGCATGACCGGTTTGGCAGTGGGTCAGTAATGGTGTGGGGTGGCATTTCTTTGGAGGGCCGCACAGCCCTCCATGTGCTCACCAGAGGTAGCCTGACTGCCATTAGGTACCGAGATGAGATCCTCAGACCCCTTGTGAGACCATATGCTGGTGCGGTTGGCCCTGGGTTCCTCCTAATGCAGGACAATGCTAGACCTCATGTGGCTGGAGTGTGTCAGCAGTTCCTGCAAGATGAAGGCATTGAAGCTATGGACTGGCCCGCCCGTTCCCCAGACCTGAATCCGATTGAGCACATCTGGGACATCATGTCTCGCTCCATCCACCAACCTCACGTTGCACCACAGACTGTCCAGGAGTTGGCGGATGCTTTAGTCCAGGTCTGGGAGGAGATCCCTCAGGAGACCATCCGCCACCTCATCAGGAGCATGCCCAGGCGTTGTAGGGAGGTCATACAGGCACGTGGAGGCCACACACAATACTGAGCCTCATTTTGACTTGTTTTAAGGACATTACATTAAAGTTGGATCAGCCTGTAGTGTGTTTTTTCACTTTAATTTTGTGTGTGGCTCCAAATCCAGGCCTCCATTGGTTAATAAATTTGATTTCCATTGATGATTTTTGTGTGATTTTGTTGTCAGCACATTCAACTTTGTACAGAACAAAGTATTCAATGAGAATATTTCATTCATTCAGATCTAGGATGTGTTATTTGAGTGTTCCCTTTATTTTTTTGTGCAGTGTATATATATACATACAGGTGCTGGTCAACGAATTAGAATAATTTGAAATAGTGCAATCATGAAATTCTTTGAATGCATTTTTTGTGCAGAAAGCAAATCAGGTGTTCACCGCACCTGTCCTACTCGTTAGACTAATCACAGAACTCGTTACCTGGAAAAAAATTTGCTCAGCTGAGCTTTCCAAAAGGCCCATTTAGGCCATTTAACTGTGACACTGTTGTTTTATTGAATTAGAATAATGGAGAAACCGTTTCATTGAATTAGAATAAATGCTCGAATTTTTGTTTTCTGTGAAGAGTGTTCACTGTGCAGTATAAAGCCATGGTTGAGTAGAATTTCTAAGTTGTAAAATCAATCATGGGTAAGCAGCGCGACCTCTCAACCGGAATAGTGGCTCAAATTCAAGCCCTTCGCCAACAAGGCTTGACCCAAACTAAAATTGCTGAGCAGCTCGGCATCAGCCAGTCTTCCGTCTGCAAAGCTCTCAAGAAAAACT
Organism: Astyanax mexicanus; assembly: GCF_023375975.1. Classification (NCBI taxonomy): domain Eukaryota; kingdom Metazoa; phylum Chordata; class Actinopteri; order Characiformes; family Acestrorhamphidae; genus Astyanax; species Astyanax mexicanus. The sequence continues at coordinate 6,108,544 of NC_064430.1, forward strand.
GCAGCAAGCGCACCAACTGTTCCGGCGTCCGAAAAACTTCTGCTCGCGACAACAAGCAGCTGAGAAAGATTGCAGTCAGCAACCGGTTCAAGTCCACTTCCGAGCTCACCGACTTGTGGAACAAGCAGACCGGCGCTGACGTCTCCAGATCAACCACTTACCGTCGTCTGCGCGAACTCGGCTTCAAATCTCGCGTTCCAGCAGTAAAACCGATGCTGAACAAGAAACAAATGGAGAAACGGCTGAAGTGGGCCAAAGAACACGGCGAGTGGACTGCTGAAGACTGGCAGAAAGTGGTCTTCAGTGACGAATCACGCTTCTGCATCTCCTTCGGTGACCAAGGTCCTCGTGTCTGGCGTCGTGGTGGCGAAACCGACAACCACGAGTGCGTGAAAAGATCCGTCAAGTTTCCCCAGAGCGTTATGGTCTGGGGATGCATGTCCGCTCGAGGTGTAGGGAAACTCTGCTTCCTCAAGAAGACTGTCAATGCTGCCGTATATCAAGATGTTCTGGAAACGTTCCTGATTCCGACTGTTGAGGAACAGTTCGGCGAAGAAGACTTCATATTTCAACAGGATCTTGCACCGGCTCATGCGGCAAAGTCGACCAAAGATTGGTTCACTAAAAAACAGCTTGAAGTTTTGGCATGGCCGGCCAACTCGCCTGACCTCAATGTCATTGAAAACCTTTGGGCCATCGTCAAGTGGAAAATTCGCGACAGAAAGCCTACTACGCTGGACCAACTGAAGCAGAACATCGCCACTGCCTGGGAAGCTGTGAGTGCGGAAACTTGTGACAAGCTGGTCAAATCGATGCCGCGGAGACTTCAGGCAGTCATACAAGCCAAGGGGGCAGCCACAAAATACTGAGAAAGTGATTATTGTAATTATAATAAAAATTATTCTAATTCAATGAAACGTTTTCTCCATTATTCTAATTCAATAAAACAACAGTGTCACAGTTAAATGGCCTAAATGGGCCTTTTGGAAAGCTCAGCTGAGCAATTTTTTTTTCCAGGTAACGAGTTCTGTGATTAGTCTAACGAGTAGGACAGGTGCGGTCAACACCTGATTTGCTTTCTGCACAAAAAATGCATTCAAAGAATTTGAGATTTAATTACAGAAGGAAGTTAGGGCCAAACTTTGTAATTGTAAGCTGGTATCCTACACAAGTGTCTACATAGCTCACATTTGTGAAAATATTTAATTACCATATTTTTCGCACTATAAGGTGCACTTTAATTTTCCCAAAAATCATCAGTGCACCTTTTGGTCCAGTGCGTCTTATGTATGAATTTTACCAGTCAGATTATAAGGAACAGTAAAGGCATTTCGCCAAATTTCAGAGTTATACAGGAGTTTCAGTTTAGTTCTCCAGCACTGGAGTAGCATTAGCATTAGCCGCTAACCGCACTAATTTCCCCGTTCAGAGGTGAGTATCATCAGCCTGCTAGCACTGCTGGAGCAGTTAGCCGCTAATGCTAATGCTCCAGCCTTAGTGCAGGAGAAATTTGGTAATCTAAGTTTACTGTAAATAAACGAAATCACTTCACTCACCCAAATAAACAGTTTTCAGAAGAGAAATCTTTGTAGATTAACATCCAGCACTCATTTGACTTTAAAAGAAAGCGTTTTTTTTATTACAGTTTTGTTTACTTAGCTTAGCTTTACCTAACTTAACTAGCTAGCCCCCCACCATTACCCAATGATGAGACCTGCTTAATTAGAAGTTCCTTATAGTGTCTCTAAAAATGCGCCTCATGTGTAAAATTAGACCAGAAAATAGATGTTCACTGATGCTGAAAATACAGAATATATCTTTTGATGGGAGAACACTATAGAAATTAAACTTTGATATAACTTAATCTGTGTACAGCTTGAATAGTAGCATAGAATTGGGTTTAGGTCTATAGATATACTTAGATAAACATTTCTTACTGTACGTATCCATAAGATGCTATTACACATGTGATGTAATATCACACAACCACTGCTGACAGATGTTATATAATCAATCCAATGTGAAAAAAGTAACACCTGACTAATCATTTAGCTCATTTAGCTCCAAAAAAGACCACAAGGAGATTCTTCAACCACGACCACAGCTCTACACATAGAGTTCTCTATATATAGTATTCCACTAGGCTGAACAGCAGGACAGCTTTCTGTGCTCACATAAAACTCATCCCCACTAATAAATAACTAATATAAAAGCTATATGTCCTCAGAATCAAATATGCGGCCAGCGTTGTGATGCGTTGGACAGGTTGCTGAGAGCATTAATTCCTCATAGTTTTCTGAACTGCGCTTCCTGCCAACTCCACTCTGTACATGATGCAATTCTACTACGCTGTGTGGAAAGTCTCCAACACCGGAGGATAACGGATGACTGTTTCAGACAGCGCCGTTCATTCATCCCAACTGAAACAGAAATGATTTTCAATAACCTCCTAATACATCAGCGCAGAGGTGTCTCTCCAAACCAAACCCGTAAACATTAGTTTATTATATGCATCCCTGAATTATTCAGCAGGAATATATATATATATATATATATATATATATATATATATATATATATATATATATATATATATATATATATATATATATTTATATATATATTTATATATGCTGTAGCTGGAGCTGCAGGCAGCCTCAGGCGCTCTGTACATCAGCCCCCCCCCTGACTTTGATCTGCATCCCTGTGGTAGCACAGTGTGAGCTGGGCATCGTGAACGCTCCCCCTGCAAACAGATGATTGAAGTAAAGGGCAGAGGAGTCAGGAGAAGACACGTGTGAAGGTGAAGGACAAGAAAAGGAGGCAGGAGAAGAGAAGAGGCAAGAGAGAGAGAGCAGCCGTCCGAGTCATTTGGCAACGTCTCAGTGTCTTCCCGTAAACGAGGGAGTGAGTAAGAGAGAGAGAGAGAGAGAGGGAGGGGTCATAAATGAAGGAGAGATAGAGAGGAAGAGAGAGGGAGATCTCAAAAGAGACAGAGAGATATAGATAAACATATGCAGGAAAGCCAAGAGGGAGATCTTAAAAGAGGGATATAGATGAACATATATAAGAGAGTGGTCTTAAATGAAGCAGAAAAACCCTAATTCTATCGTATAGCTCTAATATTATCATATACTACTATACACCACACTTTACTACCAAATACTTCCCTACATTACCATATATACTCCTATTCAATACTACACTATATGCCCCCATACTACCCTATACTCTTCATTACTATGCAATAATACCCTATACTCCCCTATAATCTTTATATTACCCTATACCCCCAATACCACTCTATACTTTACACTACCCTTCATTTTTTTATATTACTCTCTACTACTATACACTCCCCTTACTACCCTATACTCCCCTACATTACATATACTCCCCTATACAACACTATACCATAGTACCCCCTTAGTTCCTTATGACCCTCTATAGTCCCAATGCTACACTATACTCCCTACATCACCCTTTACTGCTCTATACTCACCCATGTTACCCTATACAACACTACACTATAGTACCACATAATATCCTATAATCCACTATACTCCCTACATCACCCTAAACTCCCCTACATTACATATACTCCCCTCTACTACTATACACTCCCCTTTGCTACCCTATATTACATATACTCCCCTATAAAACACTACACTATAGTACACCCATAGTTGATTCTCAAGTCTCAACACTACACTACACCACCCTTTACTGCCCTATACTCACCCATGTTACCATATACTACCCTATACAACACTACACTATAGTACCCCATAATACCCTATAATCCACTATACTCCCTACATTAACCTAAACTCCCCTACATTACAAATACTCCCCTCTACTACTATACACTCCCCTTTGCTACCCTACATTACATATACTCCCCTATACAACACTACACTATAGTACCCCATAGTTGATTCACTATAGTCTCAGCGCTACACTACACCACCCTTTACTGCCCTATACATAAACTACCCTATACAACACTACACTATAGTACCCCATAGTTCCCCTTTAATCCACTATACTCCCTACATCACCCTAAACTCCCCTACATTACATATACTCCCCTTTACAATACTACACTCTAGTACCCTCATAGTATCCTATAATGTTCTATACTCTCTACACTCACTTTACTGCCCTATATATTTAACTACATTACATATACTCCCCTATACAAAACAATATTAGTTCCCCCTTATAGTACCCTATAATGATCTACACTCCCAATGCTACACTATACTCCATACACCCTTTTACTACCCTATATTACATTTACTCCCCTATACAACACTACACTATAGTACCTTCAAAGTATCCTATAATCCTCTATACTCCCAATGCTACACTATAATCCATACACTCCCCTTTACAAAACTATACTCCCCTATATTACATATACTCCCCCTATACAATACATTACATGCTCCACAGTACTATAATCCTCTATACTCCCTAAACTACCCTTTACTGCCCTATAACTCACCCACGTTACCATACACTCACCTATACAACACTATGCCACATATCCCATACTACCCATAGTGCCCTATACTCTTCTATAATACACAATGATACCATATACTTCCCAAAAATACTTCTATACTGCACTCTACTCCCCTATACTGCACTGTACTCCCCTATACTCCTGCACAAGTGTCTAGCTTCTATAAAGCAATGGAAACTGTCTTCTGTTAGAGTCTCTGAATTAATATGAATGAAATCAAATATTTAAAACTGTTAGTAAAAATGGAGGGACTGCGTAATTTATAGGCAGTTACTTTTTGTTTTGATTATCTTTATCATAGCTCAGTATTGAACTATTGAAACCAGGCTTGTGTGAAACTGTAGTAGAGTGGGTGGGGCTTATCCAGGCTACTCTGTGTTTAATGCTTTATAAAACGGTTTGTAATCTGGGATGCAGAGCGCCTCGGGCTCTTTCAGCTGCAGGGAGTTCTACACACTTAGCAGCCACAGCAAAAGCACAGCTGAGAGAAACAGAGATTAAAATCACAGTCAGGACTGAGGAGAGAACTGTGAGCGTCCATCAAACGCAGGATACGCTTTATCAGCTCTGGATTTGGCAAGTCTATGTTTGAATGCATGAGAAGATGACTAAAAATAACCGGTGTGCTGAGAGACGAGGAACAGTACTGAGAGCTGTGGATGACATTACGCTGCAAATGTAGCCAAGCGGCCTGCGTAGCATTTATACACATATACACAAATCCAATCACAACACACAGCAATCTGCCATTACTTTAGTACCACCTGCCTCATACTGACCAGCAGCAGATCGTTAGCAAAAGTCCTGTAAATTGTTTAGAGGGATTTCTATTAATGAATCAATGTCTGCTTTGTACCACTCCACGCCATAGCGTAAATATCCGATCTGTAATGATTTAATTTTCCATTTGCTGTGTAACTAAATCACCAGCCTCATACCACACTGGTAGAATGCACTGTTAGCACGCTGGCTACCGGCCCTGTGAAAGATCACTACCGCAGTGTTAGCATGCCAGCTTTTCCTCCTGTAGTGGAAAAGCAGGCAATGATCCCCAGACAATTTGCCATCCCAACTGGGCTCTTGTCCACATGGCTCAGATTCTTATACTTGACTAGTGCGGCAACAATTAAAATACATAATTAAAATAGTTGGCAACTAATTTAATAATCTATTAGTTGGGTCACAGTACAGTACAGTACAGTAGCTACCCACTAATACTGGGCAGTAGACCAACTTAAGCCGTAAGAGACAGGGAGAGAGAGAGGTAGAGAACCTGAGAGAGAGAGGCGGGGGGGCAGAGAGAGACAGACAGAAAGAGTGAGAGACTGAGAGTGAGAGACAGTGAGACAGATCAAGAAAGAGAGAGGCAGACAGAGAGAGAGAGAGAGAGGGAGGAAAAAAAGAGAAACTGAGAGAAAGAGAGACAGAGAGAGAAAGAGACAGAGACACTGAGAGAAAGAGAGAGAGACTGAGAAAGAGAGAGAGAGAGAGTGTGAGAGAAAGAGAGAGAGAGTGAGAGCTGGAGAGGTTATAAACAGGCAGTGATGGATAAATGAAAGCAGAGCTGTCAGAGTTCATGTAGAGTGATGGAGAGCTGAGACTGTGCTGCTTGGTTACGTCTCAGACGGGGACAGAGAGGAAATGTGCTTAAATGTGTGTCTCGGGTGAAGCGATGACTTGGACAAATGACTCGGGGTGTGTATCAGCAAGAACTCGGAGATACGATGTGTACGATTTTTTACAATCAAATTTGTGGAAATACTAATTTACATCATTTATAAAATCTTAGTAAAAGAAAAGTTTTAGAGTTTAAACACAACACAAAATGAACCAATTCTTTAGAATGAACCACCAATCTTTAATTGAAGTAATAATTGAACAACTTGGGAAGAGGAAACTCTGTAAAATGAGTAGATTAAAAAAGGAAGTTGAGGTCAAACTTCGCGTGTATTATTTCATTATTTTTCGAAGGCAGAAGTTTCCAAATGAACTGATGTTAATAAATGTTAGGGGTGTGCAATATGGCCCAAAACAAATTACGCAATATTTCATGTTATTTTTGCAATAACAATACTCTTGGCGATATGATTAAACACTAAATAAAAAAAAAAAAATATATATATATATATATATATATATATATATATATATATATTTATATATATATATATATATATATATATATATATATATATATATATATATATATATATATATACACATAGTAGAACCCTGATGTGATAATTAGGGGTGGGTGATATGGCACCATATTTCAGGGTATAATATCGTTCACATTATCCAAAAATGTTGGGGATATTATGGTGTATGATACGATATATAATGTTATAATCACTTAACGTGTTAAAAAATTCAACCCTGACAAAGACAAGACCAAAAGATCAGCTTCTCCTTCACTCCTCCATTCAATCCCTCCATCTCTCTTTCTCTCTCTCGCTCTCTCACCTCAGCGGAGTGGAAGATGCATGTCTGTACAAGCATAAAAGGCTTCTCCATTAAGTTTGGGGTCACCACAATCAACTCCTGTAATCTAGCTGAATCAATCCCAGTTTCATTTGCTTAATGTAAGTCCATTGATGGTCCATTACTCATGAGAGGCTGGAGGTGGATTACTGAAGCCTGGCTTCCAGGAAAACCCGGACCGGACCGGACCGGGCCTAAATGAGTATTAATGACCATCAGCAGCCCAGGCCCTCACTCTCACGCTCTCTCTCTCTTTAACCCACACACAGGAATTAAGTGCAGTTTTTAATGAGATGTGTATTCCTGTAAGGACAGAATAGGCGAGGAGCAATACGATGCGTTAATAAGAGGAGTTGCGTCATAATATTCTAATATGCTGAGCATGAGATTATTTCAAGTATCATATCAGGACAGAAGATAAGAAAACCCAAAAAACACAAAGTGGGGCGACACAAGCAACTAGTCACCTGCCAGTGTGAACACAGGGTAACAAATAAAGCTGGCTATCAAAATTCCCTACCAAAAAGGCACAGACTGGAATGTCTCTGTACTACCAATTACTAAAAGGTCTAAAAAAAAAAAAAGTTAACTATTTTCAATACTTTGCATGAAATGTGCATAAACACGGCAAACAAGCATCACTCAAATTGTTGACAAATCACTGCTGTGCTAAAATCTCAGGTGCTCGCTCTCGCGCCATCTCTCGCTAACTCACACAGTCTCTTACTCTCCCTTGCTCTGTCTTTTATTAACTTGTGCTGTCTCTTGTTAACTTGCTCTGTCTTTTGCCAACTCGTGCTGTCCCTCACTCGCGCTCTCTCTTGCTAACTCGATCCTTCTCCAACTCTCTCTCACGCGCTCTGTCTCTCGCTAACTTGCGCTGTCTCTTAGTCTCTTCCTCTCTCTCACTCGTGCTGTCTGTCTCTTCCTTTCTTGCTCACGCACTCTCTCCCTTTCTTTCACTTGCTCTGTCTCTCGCTAACTCACTCGGTCTCTCCCTCCCTCTCACTCTCTTTGTCTCTTCCTCTCTCTCACTCGCGCAGTCTCTCCCTTTCTCACTCAATTTGTCTCTTGATAACTTGCTCAGTCTCTCGCTAACTTGCGCTGTCTCTTGCTTCCTTTCAGTTGCTTCGTCTCTTCCTTTCTCTCACTTGGACTGTCTGTCTCTCCCTTTCTCGCTCACGCTATCTCTACCTTTCTTTCACTTGCTCTGTCTCTCGCTCGCCCTTGCTCTGTCCCTCACTAACTTGCTCGGTCCCTCCCTCCCTCTCACTTGTACTGTCTCACTAACTCGTTCTGTCTCTACCTCGGCCTTACTTGTTCTGTCTCTCTGTCACCCATTCTGTCTCTTGCTAACTCGCTCTGTCTCTCTCTCACTCACACGGTCTCTCACTACCTGATGCAGTCTTTCTCTCACTCTGTCTCTCACTAACTGATGCAGTCTTTCTCTCACTCTGTCTCTCACTAACTGATGCAGTCTTTCTCTCACTCTGTCTCTAGCTAACTAGTGCTGTCTCTAACCATCTCTCTCTCTCTCTCTCTCTCTCTCTCTCTCGGAATTAGCAGCATTAATAAAAAAAAAACAATATTATAATTCATTTTAAATCATTTTAATGTGCGTCAATGTAATGCTGATATTAAAAAAAAACTCTTGAAACTAAAATGCAAAGAAAACTAATACATAAATAAAAACTAATATAAAATATTTGTTTAAGCACAAGCGATGATTTTTGTTCTTTATAAATCGCCACATTTATTTGTTCCAACAAGATCCAGAAAGATGGAGTCTCTCCTGCTGACAGTATGAGAATAATATTACTCACGTTGGCTGTTAAAAGCCAAAAAAAAAAAAAAAAAAAAAAAGCATTTTTTTTTTTTAGTTACAATTTAGAAAAAGATATCAAAAAAAGGGTTTGGGTATTGGTACCAATTTCAAAGTATCATATCGGCCCTAATATTGTATCATTTTGTGAATTTGATGTTCTACCTCCAGGACACTAAAGATAAAAACGTGTGCATAAATCATGCATCCTAAAGATGAACTAAAACCATATCACCACACTTCTAGACTGTTCTAGATGATCCATGCAAGTTTTCCATACAAAGTAACCATGTTTAACCTTTACCTCTGTATTTGTGTATTCTCCAGAGACAAAAAAAAAATGCACTGTTTGCCAGCTCTGTGCTGCACTGATTCCCTACGGGCAGCACAGCATGAAATTGCTCCTGCACTGACCGGACGGACGTCTGCTGTATGATTTGGTCTGAGACTGCGTTTCACCAGAGAACACTACTACAGCCGGAGAGTTTTATTCAGGTCAGAAACTGTTCCGTTATAAAGAGATTTCAGTACTGTGTAAGACATGCTTTCACACTCACCCACATACAGCAGCACACATCACGTTTTAATCTGAGACTGTGATTCTGCTTTCAAACGAGCTGCTCAGTTAAACACAAGCGCATGATTCTGTAGAAACTAAAGAAAATCCTGGATCCTCTTAAAAGATTCCTTTTTACCATTTTAACTACTTTTATTTATTTGACTCTTTATTTAGAATGATAACTATGTTTTAAGTCTAATTAAACACTAAAAATAAGAAAAAAAGGCATAGTTTTTTGTTTGTTTTATAGTTTTACTGTCAGTACAGGACATACAGAGAATTGAAATTACGTTACTCTCCTTCCCAATTTTACAGCAGGTACAGATAATAGATATAGATATAATAAGGGAGAATGGGAGACACTATGTGTACAATACAGCAGGGACACAAAAGACATACATGAGACAAAAACAAGGTGCAGTAGTGGTGGGGGAGAAATAGATATATAAATATAAGTAAAAAGAAATAAGATATATAATCTAAAAGAGTGGGAGACACTAAATGTATAAAACAACAAGACACAATAAACATAAGTAAGACGAAAGACAATATTGCAGTATTGATGGTGATTGAGATGGGATGACAGTATAAATAGTATATAACAGTAGTGCAAATATGTTATATAGCTTAAGGCTGGTAAAGTGAATGAGGGAATGGCTTGAGCATTCTCACAACTGTATAAGCTGTAAGGTGTTATCTTGTGACTGAAGCTGAACATTGGCTTGAGTGCTCAAGGCAAAGCAAGTTGGAACGAGGTCTGATAGTGAGTGATAGATGGATGGAACATTCCATTTCTGAAGTTGTGCGGAAAACAAAATATACATAAAAACATAAAAGGCATTACTACTTACAGTAGACATTACATAATGCAGGACTGGGGAATATGACTTACACATTTTTTGCACAATAAGATGCTTAAAATCCTTAAATTTCCCAAAAATCATCAGTGCGCATTATGTATGAATTCTACAAGTCAGGTATTAAGGAGCAGTAAAACTACTTTGCTGAAGTAAAGAGTTTCTCCAGCACCGAGACTGGAGCAGTATACGTATTAGCCGCTACCCACGCTAAGTGCTAGCTCTTTTGCCATTTGGAGGTGAGTATTATTGGCTTGTAGCCTGCTGCTAACCCAGGCTAACACTGCTGGAGCAGCATTAGCATTAGCCGCTAACTGCACTAAGCACTAGCTCTTTCGTCACTGAGCCTATGCATTTACAGTGTTGAAACAAGCTACGTGGGATGAACCGTAGCTGATCAGACGGCATTACCTAGCACTGCTAATGCTAATGCTGCTGCACCCAGCCAGGAAATCTGTAAATCTAAGCTTACTGTAAATAAAAAGAAGCACTGTACTCACCCAAATAAACAGTTTTCAGGAGAGTAATCTGTATAGATTAACATTCAGCACTCGATTGACTTAAAATATATATATTTTTGAAGAATTACAGTTTTGTTTACTTAGCTTGTCTTTAAGCTTTAGTTACCCCCTCTTAGTTATCCGGTGTGCCTTACGTATGAAAAAAAGACCAGAAAATAGACGTTTATTTATATTTTTCACACTATAAGGCACGCTATGATAAATAATCACTACACTTTTATGCACAAATTGCTATATTGGTTTGAGGCCATATTGTAAAGCATTACCGATAACTTACATTCAACCAGCCTACAAGCAAATGCCTTACAAGCACACGTCTGTATTACACAACTAGTGTAATATTTCCTTATTACAAGCAATAACAAACCAACGTACCTTCCACTCCACTGATGCACTTCACTCTGTCCCGCACCTCTACGTTGTACCCCTCAAAGGACATGAAGACTCCGCTGGGGTTGTACTGCTCTCTCTGGGCGTACACCTTGGAGTAGCTGTGGGAGAACTCGAAGCGGTCGTAGCCGTCGTATTGCACCACTTTTCCGTACACCTCGAAATACTTCTCCATCCAGCTGAAGGGCAGGTATACCTCGCCGCCCTCCCGGCGTCCTTTAATGGTGACGTCGTCGTTGATCAGGCAGTCAATCTCTTCGTACCGGACTCCTCCCACCACGGGCGGCGGCTCCGGAGGCTGGGGCTGCTGTTGGAGGCCCTCGGCTCTGGGGCTGGGCGGGAGCTGAGGGGCCCGGGGCATGAAGCGGAACGCCTTGTCATTGGTGCACTTGTTCCACAGCACCACCGTGACGAGGGTCAGCAGAGCACAGATCACTATGAGGGTCTTGTAGTGGACCCGGGCCGCCAGGCAACGCATCCTCACTGCTCACCTAAAGGGGAGCGAAGAAAACACCACACATTATTATATATAAGAAATTAATACATGCCTTCATTACTTTAAGCCTAGACAAGTAAAACTAGAAAATACAATAATATTAGCCCAGTCCTATCAGCACTGGTCTCCAGTCAAATTCCACATTATAAAATTGTCCAGTTCATGTATAAAGTCCTACATGAACTTAGTAGCAGTTCCCAAAATTTATTTCAGCAGGGGGAAGAGCTTTCTCTTATAAAGGTTTTGGTTGCACTAACACTAAAAACGTATGTTTACTTCATCTTTTGGTACTTAATGGATTTATTTAGAAAAAGCTGCAGATCCTGGGGTTAATGTCCTATCTACTGCACCCGATCACTCAGGTTTGTGGAAGAAGGTGGAGTGGGTGGATGCCCAGCGGTCCGTGTCTATGTTACCTTCTGGCTAGGGCTGCTATGATTAGTCGATATATTTAATATCTTAAGTCGATTAATTAAACTAGACAATTTCCTTATTCTAAATTAGACTACAAATTTCATTGACGACTAATTGTTAATTTGTAACAGTACCACATTATACAAAGTGCTGGGGACAGAAGCGCAATGGGACATGGGTAAATGGGGGTAAATAGCCCACTCACACAGTTTACACTCAACTTAGTCTGTCTCCAAAAGTGCCCAAACAACACAACAGATACCACATTTACTCACTAAATAATCTTTAAATGCCTTTTAAATCTTATTCTCAGCTGTTTTAATCGTTTTAAGAGATGGAGGACATGGCAGAAATAATCGTTGACTAATCAACCCTTAAAAAAATAGTTATCAGGTTAGTCGACTACAAAAATAATCATTAGTTGCAGCCTTACGTCTGTCTCTCTCCCTTCAGTCATTAGCAGCACTCTGATGTTGCATATTGTCTTTTCTCCATAAATTCAGTAAAAACTGATTTTATCTTTCTGTCTTCCTCTGAATTAGTGACTGCCCACATGTCCGACTTGACACTGATGGATGTTGGACCTTCAGGTTCTTCAGTCTCCTGTCCAGCCAGACTGATGGAAGTCTCTAAATGTCAGGCTTCCCAGTCACCCACTACAGATCAGTGCCCACCACCCAGTTTGTGCCAACAGCCTTTGGACCAGTTGCTCACTTTCTCTGAGTGGGAGTTTTTCCCTTGCCTTCCTTGTCACACACTGGGGTTTTTATGTTAAATGTTTTGTCTGATTTTCTGTACTTCTACCACATTTCTGTAAAGCTGCTTTGCGACAAAAGCGAACGGGTGGCATTTCACGTTCCACTGTTGACAGGCAATCTGTAATTCGGTTACCATAAATTGGATGCATATCTACATTATATTAAGCATAGTTTAAAAGGTCTGATCGATAGCATTCCTCACTGCATGAATACCCAATGAATGAGCTCAGAGAGAGAGAAAGAGAGAGAAGGAAAAAAAATATCCAATATCGGTCCAGCACCGAAGCATAAGACTCTCAGAGTTTACGTCTCGGCGTACTAAGCAGCTCACAGCGACGGAGAGTGGAGGAACAGTCGACAGCATTAGCGAGTGATTATTAATCGACTTGCTAAATTTGTCTTTGAGCGTGAGAGACTGATCAATCAAGTGATACAGAGTGATGGAGATAGAGCTCAATGATAATGCAGACTTCAGAAATTGCCGGGCATCTGGGTTTCAGGTCCAAAACAGACCAGGATCATTTTTTTTTCACAAGCAACTGAATTACTACACCAGCTTCCCTGACAGAGAGACGGGTACCACGCCAGGCCCAAGTTACCCACCAGGCTTCTGCAGCAGAACTGAACCTCCAGTTGCAGTTGCCATTGACAGTTCCCAGAGTGGTTACTCCAACAGGGCGAGACGAACGGCACTCTGGAGAGAGAGATTTCTTGAGCCTCGGAAATTCATCTCTCCACTGTAAAACAGCAACTCTCTGAAAACAATGCCAATCAGCAGGGGCTGCTTTGCCGTTCCCGTCATCTTTCTGAAAAGGCCCAGAATAGAAATCAATAGGCTTGAACAGCGCTGCCTCCCACCATTGCTAATTACCGAGCCGGCTGAAGTGGTGCAGACACGCCGATGACAAAGGCACGTCTGTGCGAAAATCATTACGGCTCCGCGGCGTAGGCTAAGCCGAGCCTAAGGTCGGCAGCCAGAGAATGAGCATCAATTGCACAATGGACTTGATCCATCTAGACAAACAAGCAGCGCTGTATGCACTAAATTAAACTGATTGACCCGGGAGGCTTAGCGAAGGCGTGACTGAGGATTAACGAAGAGGAGAACAATCAGAGGCACGACAGGAGCTTGTGTTGTACGAGAGAGAGCGACATCCTCATATTAATGTGCAAGAGAGGGGGAAAAAAAAAAAAAGATTGAACTGCCACAATTCACGTTTTCAAAAATGCTCGCTCTCTCTCTCTCTCTCTCTCTCTCTGAAAGAGTTTGCTTTCCCCTCTGCTGGAGCCCCGAGCCATAAAATATTGCCTCATAAAAGAGGATCACTCATATTTGGTGGAATGACATCGAATATAGGGAAGATGAAAGATCGGGGCAGGCAGTCCGTGTGCACTCCCCTCCTCTCGCCCTCTTTTCCTTCCTCTATCGCTTTCATTTCCAGCCGCACTCCCTCCACATCTTGCTTATCTCTTCCCTTTGCTCACCTCTGCTGAGGCTGCAGCGAGGCAGCGCACAGCGACTGACTGTGCGCTGAAAGATAAGCAGCTTGTCTCCCTTCCGATGACTATAAATAATTTGATCTTTTCACAGCTTTCTCAGGAAAGCAGGCAGAGGCAGAGTTCAGGCTCCACCACTTCCAAAAACTGGAGGGAGGCAAAGTTAGTCCGGAAGCTCCCGGCCTCGTACCAGAGAGGCGAAGCGAAGCAAGGCCAAGTCCCTGCAATCGGCTGGCAAAACCCCTCCCGCGCATCCGCTTCCAGATGTTGTAGTCCTGGCCAGGCAGGACGCATCTGCGGCCGAATACAAGGATCATTTGTATTCAAATCCACTAATATGCAGGAGGTATGGCTTAGCCCTGTGTAATCCACAGATCAGACCCAACCACAGTAGTGTCGCACAGATGTAATCCGTCCATTTGAACAAGTTGTGCTGCAGACTCAATAGGAGGGAGAAAACAGTCCTAGAGACCTAGAACCTAGAGAGAGTTTTTTTATGCATGGGAAAAGCTCTGATAGAGCTTAGCCTTGGTAATTTAAGAGCTACTAGGGGTTTAAAAAGGCCTTAAGCCTATAGCAGGAATGGAGATGCCTGTCAGATGTATATATTCATGTATATATAACTTTCTACCCAATTACGATGAGCCAATTAACCCAACCTTAACTCACTTGCAAATTCCCCCAACACGAGGGCTGCGTCCAGAAACCAAGAAAGTTCCTATATTTATCTACCAATCCTCCTCCTGCTCTCCTCCATGAACCAGAAACTAAAGATTTAGTGGCACCAGTTAGCTGCCTGTTCGAATACCAGAAGACATAAAAGAAGTCGCTTAAAATCCTTGAAGCATCTCTCAGCAGAGAATACCTACCTGTAGGAGAGAGAATCCTACCCAGGAAAACTTTTCGGAGAAACATTTTGGAGTGACATCACTGTGGGCACTCCCACAGAGCACAGAAACACACGTTGATTTTTATTAATTAATTATTCATTTATTATTTATTGAATTCCGTAATATAATTTAACTTTATAAAATCCAAAAACTTGCATGACAGAACATTAAATCACCACTTCTTATAAGCAAATAACAGATTAATACAATAAAATCAAATACAATAAATAACACACAAGGCTGCCACTTTTATCTGATCGGCAAATATTTTAAAACACTTCAGAAAGTTAGTTTTTTCTCTGCAATGAGCAGAAGTTTAAACTAGGGGTGGGCAATATTATATCGTATACACTATATTGTGACACAGAAATATTGTGATATTAAAAATCCATATCATGATAATAGTGATTGTTCTGTCTTAAAAGTAGTCTATTATTTACTGTGAAGCTTTAGGTGTATTTATTGTATAATTGTTTTAGTTTGCAGTTTATATGCATGCACTAAATATTCTGCAATTTTTTTTTTGCTGCATTATATTATTTTATGCTATATTATTTATTTTGCCACATTATGATTATGCTGTTATACTATTATACTATTATACTATATTCCTGAAATGAATGAATTATTTCTGCAATATTGTGATATTATTTTGGAGCCATATCGCCCACCCCTAGTTTAAACATCTATAATTAACACAGTAAAAATGATGGCTGCCATTAGCTGGGCAGTATTAGGGGTGAGCTGTGAGCGAGCATTGTGATTGGCTCAGTTCATCAGTAGTTAACATCCAACTAAAATGAATCAGCTATCCTATTTCCCCAAAAACAGCTCCTCCAGAAGGTTACGGATGCAGCCCAGGACGGTAAGGACCAGTGCATGCCTCCTGTGATACACTTTCAAACTGACGTCAATGCACAATCACCAGGCAGCCAACGTTGTGCTCGGAGGACAGCTCTGAACCCCACTTCTTACACATCACTCATCACATGCCTGTGCTTTATAGAATCACAGTAGGATTGATGCTGGGAGAAAGTGCCATCTACCCATCCAGAGAGAGCATAACCAGTTGTGCTCTCTCTCAGACTCTGGCTGCTGATGGTAAAGCAGCATGACCCAGGATTCCTTGATTGCGATTCTCAGGCCATGGATGGGGGGCTACAGCCTTGAGTTCCCCATACCTGGTCTACAATCATAATCTATGTACACGTAGTACATACTGTATCAAAAATACACTATGAATATCATCTGTGCTCAACAGTACATTTCATTAGAGAGAGTGTGAATAAATCCTGATTAACTGGATGTTCATGCATTAGACTATTTAAATAGTAGTAGTAGAATAAGGAATCAGAACCACTTCTGATGCATTCTGTCTGTGTGAAAATATTGAGAAACACGTGTACTGTGAAAAACGTCTTTAATTATTGTGATCTTTAAATATTTCAATCATATCCCAAAGCTCTAGTTGGTATTGTAAAAAAAATAAATAAATAAACGTTTCTTGAAGTGAATTTGCATCCTTTTTCCTCGCATAAACTGGAAAATAAAAGGAATCTAAATATGTTTATCTGTGAATTAGCCTTCAAATCCATCCACCAGCCTGAGTTCCATAAGACCTGCCAATAAGGAAACACATACCAGCCATAAAAATCGATCGTCTACAGCACAAAAACGATGTGTATTCATCTTAAAAAGAAAAAGAAAAAAAGGAACGATTGCAAAATAGGCAGGCCCATCAATCAGCAAGCAGGCCCCGCCCACAATTCCTATTACTATGCACTCTATCAGGCACTGTGCTGACCAGCCAACTCTGATGCCCCTCCCACCCTGCAGCCTCATCAGTCTGATTCATGCCCTGGTCGGTCTTCTCCAGGCTCGGTAAGACTCGCAGAGCTTAGCGATCAATCACCTTCCTCCTTCCTCTTTACTAAACCCTCTGTACCAGCTCAAGATCCAAGACCAGAGCTCCCACAAATGGGAAAAACAACACATAAAACAACCAAGTTTCTCCTCCCAGTATGGCTCCATCACCAAAGGCTGATGAAAGTCCTGCAGTCCTGTGCTGGCACCCTGGGCTCTGGGAACAGTGGGAGGTATTGTGGGCCAGTAATGGCCATCGACAGGGGGGTTAGGGACACAGCTGGCACAGGGGAACTGGGGGCAGTGAATGCAGAGCTTTCAAGCACGGATGGCACCACCAGTCTCCCAGATTCACTCAAGAGAGTCCATGCTTGTCTCTTCCACTCAAGCCGCAATGCACTCTCTATACACCCTGGGATAATGCAGAGAGGTCCAGGGGCTCCGGCTGTGAATGCAGGACTATGAATGCTAAAGCTGGTGTTGACAGCTGTATTGTTTGGGAGAACCTATCATGCAAAACGGGAGCGCCACGGCAATCACCATCAATTTGCCTCAGGGGAATAAAAGATGTAGATAAGGGCTCGCTAATTAAGGAGCTTTATTATGAAGTGCAAGCACACCAGAGAGTACAGGCTGATTGTTAATTCCAAGGCAGAAGTTTCTTCAGGAAACATTAAGGATGTTACAATGCTCTGCCGGCGGGAAATAAGTGCATATCCTATGCTATTTTTATTATAATTCATAAAAGCAAACAGGCCTACCACTGGGCGGTAGGTAGAGATGAAAAGACTGATCTAAGATTGGCTATGTATCAGTATCGGGCGTTTTTAAGCCAAAGTATGTCATCAGCATTCAGCCAATATTTCTCTAATTTACCTGATCTTGAGAGACAATCATCTCATATTTGGGCTCTTGGGGCTGCACGGACATCAAGTTCGTCTCAGACAGTTTGGCATTCGTTTTTTGCCAATTCTGCCATTCATATTAGTAGAATGTGTAAGACTAAATGTGGCTCATGGAGAAAAAAAGAAAAGAATAAAGACTTTTAACCCCACTAACAGGAAACCCTCTCAAGAGTGCATCTTTCAGGTCATACAATGAGTAGCTAGTGAAGTAGTAAAGATAAAAAGATTGATCGGCTATGTATCATTATTGGGCGAATTTAATCCAAAATACGTCAGTTGAAATCGTTAGGTGTAAGGTCGGCATTATCCGATCTTAAGACGCGATCAAGTCATATTTGGTAAACAAAGTTTACAGTGGCTCAGAGAGGACTGATTCCTGGGGTTGCTTGGACAAAGAAAGCTTAAATTTCTTATGTAACATGACAGCAAGCCTGGTTCACCAAGTTTCGCATTTGTTTTTTGCCATTTCTGGCATCCATATTAATAGAATGTGTAGAACTAACGTGTCTCATGGAGAAAAGGAGAAAAGAATAAAGACTTTTAACCCCATTAACAGGAAACCCTCTCACGAGTGCATATTTCAGGGCATACAATGAGTAGCTATTATTAGCACAGCAACACGGCAACAAGCTAACAAACACCACTATACACACAAAAAATCCTGAGAGACTCAGAGATCAGCTCATATTTGGGAAATAAGGTTTACAGTGGCTCAGAGAGGACTGATTTTTGGGGTTGCTCCGTTAAAGAAAGCTGCAATTCCTTGTGTAACATGACGGCAAGCTCGGCAAGCTAATATAAATGCCTGTTTTTGCCATTCATATTAGTAGAATGTGTAAGACTAATGTGCCTCAAGGAGAAAAGGAGAAAAGAATAAAGACTTTTAAGCCCACTAACAGGAAACCCTCTCAAGAGTGCATCTTTCTGGCCATACAGTGAGTAGCTTTTAGCACAGCAACACAGCAACAAGCTAACAAACACCACTATACACACAAAAAACAGCGAACACCACATTTAAGCATGACGTTTTTCAGTCATTGTAACATGGTTGATTCCAAAAGTAAAACACATTTAGCCCAGCACAATAATACATTATTTATTTTTTGATAAATCTAGTCTACCCCTCAGATAGCACTGGAGATCAGCTAATCGAGCTGAAAGACGATTGGTCCAAGATATCCCCTAGTCATCATGGTGGAGAGCTGCCTATTTTTTTTTCTCATCAAAAAAAACAGCACAACATGGATCATCTTTTAGACGTCAGCACTTTACCAGAGCCCTCAGCATTAAAATAAACAAAAAAACATTACGAAGCCCAGGAGACAATAAGCCTGGTCATTGAGCTGTGGCTATTTAGAGCCTGATCGCTGGTCTCGCCTTTCATCAGGCGGCCCTCTGCCAAAAGTGTACACGCTAGCAGCTGCAGCACATTGTTAGCATGTCAGAGATGGTTTGGAAACATAAGAGCTATCAGAGTTCAGCGCCAATTTAGCATGAGACACTTCAGACTAGAGGTCACTACAGTTTGTTTAATGCAGCATTTGGACACAATAGACAGAGGAAATATATATATATTTTTTAAGACAAAGTTTAAACAAAGATGTCATTCACTTGCATTACAAGCCTCACTACTTTGGATAGACATTAAATATACATAAAACTATGAAGATCATTAAGGATATACAAAGTTTTACCAATTTACAAATCATTATTTTTTTCTAGTATACAATTAATTTAAATGAGTCAATGTTTTTTTTTTGTATACATTATTAGGCTAACTGATTGTTGGAAAACCCTTTTTTCTATGTTGTTGGGACAGTTAAAAAACGTTACACTAGTAAGGCAGCATAAAGTGGTGCCAGACATTCTAGATTATTTTAGTATCTGAAGCATCAGCAGCTGTTAGTAATAGCAAGTCTATGGTTGAGTTAAAAAAGGACTTAATAGGAGATATTGCAAAGAAACTGAAGGGTAAGATGGTAAGATATATTCAAATTATATCTCAATCTGGCTCTAAAAAGGACAGAAAAAGGAGTGGGAGGCCTCGATGCACAACTGTGCAAGATGATAAATATCTTAGGGGTATGCAAGACACCTGTTTTAGAGACAGACACCTCACAGGTTGACAACTGCCAGATGCACTAAACGGAACCCATCAGAAACCCATGACCAGCGTCAACAGGCAATAAGCGACTTCAAATGAGTGCTGGATGTTAATCTATACAGAATTCTCTCCTGAAAACTGTTTATTTGGGTGAGTAAAGAGCTTTCGTTTATTTACAGTGAGCTTAGATTACTGAATTCCAATGCATACATTAGCATTAGCAGCTTATGGCTCCAACAGTGCTAGCTGGGGTTAGAAGCAGGCTACAGGCCAAATAATACTCCCCTCTGAATGAGGAAATAGTGAGCACGGTTAGCGGGTAATGCTCTTGCTGCTCCAGCAGTGCTAGCCTGGGTAAGAAGCAGACTACAGGCCAAATAATACTCCCCTCTGAATGCGGCAATAGCGAGCATGGTTACGGGTAATGCTCTTGCTGCTCCAGCAGTGCTAGCTGGTGTAAGGAGTAGGTGACAGGCAGATAACACCTCTGAACAGGGAGAGAGCTAGTGCTTAGCACGGTTAGCGGCTAATGCTAATGCTACTTCAGCCCCGGTGCTGGAGAACTAAACTAAAATTCCTATACAACGCTGTACTGTACTGAGTGGCTTTACTGCTCCTTAATACCTGATTGGCAGAATTCAAACATAAGATACACCGTCGACTTTTGAGAGAATTTAGGATTTTAAGTATGCCTTATAGTGCGAAAATGCTCTTGCTGCTCCAGCAGTGCTAGCCTGGGTAAGAAGCAGGCTACAGGCCAAATAATACTCCCCTCTGAATGAGAAAATAGCAAACATGGCTAGCAGGTAATGCTCTTGCTGCTCCAGAATGCTAGCCAGGGTAAGAAGTAGGTGACAGGCCAATAACTCACCTCTGAACAGGAAGAGAGCTAGAGCTTAGCGCGTTTAGCGGCTAATGCTAATGCTACTCCACAAAATTCCTGTACAACGCTTTACTGTACTGAGTGGCTTTACTGCTCCTTAATTCCTGATTGGCAG
The DNA here is from genome assembly GCF_023375975.1 of Astyanax mexicanus. NCBI lineage: Eukaryota > Metazoa > Chordata > Actinopteri > Characiformes > Acestrorhamphidae > Astyanax > Astyanax mexicanus. Next base: position 6,129,630 of record NC_064430.1, read on the forward strand.
AATTCAAACATAAGATACACCGTCGATTTTTGGGAAAATTTAGGATTTTAAGTATGCCTTACAGTGCGAAAAACACACTAAAAATAATAACTTCAGTCATACTATAGATAATCAACATTTCTAAGTAAGGTAACGATGGTGTTTGTGCTCAGGTTAACACCTCTGTCTGGAACAGTTTCCATATACTTTCCATATACTTTTGATGTGGACACTATTTTCTGCCATATATGCTTGAGCTGTCCTTAACTGACAATTAATAGAATATAATTAAGGTTTTAAACTAGGCCTAAGCGGTTCTCTCTCTGCTTCAGCAGCTCCCTGCTCATATAAAATTGTGACTGGATGTCACAGAGGCCGAGAGCAGGTCCTGGCAGGCTCCTCTGAGCTGTTATTTGACTGGTCCTCAGCGGCGGGAGCAGCCGGGTATGAAAGCACATTCCGGCGGCGCGGCGGTCGGTGCCCTCGGGGCGGACGGCAGTCAGGCTGTCGGAGCTCAGGTGTGTCAGCTCTAACTAAACTCCTGACATTTTCACTCCTCTGACTCAGTTCTGGGGGGGTGGAGAGATGGAGGGATGGAGGGGTGAAGAGAACAGAGGGAATCAGAGTCTTCCGCTGCAGCTCTGAGGCTTGTTATCACTCCGAACCAGACGGGGCCAATGCAGAACACATCACTATTTTAAAGGTTATCAGTGGCCCTGTTTACACCTCCCACAATATACAACTCAAAAATGAAGAGTTTCTTTGATTTTACCAAATTTAAAACATAATCAGAATATCAGAATATAATCAAGAGGAAGATGGATGATCACAAGCCATCAAACCAAACTGAACTGCTTGAATTTTTGCACCAGGAGTAAAGCAGCATAAAGTTATCCAAAAGCAGTGTGTAAGACTGGTGGAGGAGAACATGATGCCAAGATGCATGAAAACTGTGATTAAAAAACAGGTTTATTCCACCAAAAAACGATTTCTGAACTCTTAAAACTTATCAATATGACTATCAATATAAAATTGTTTTATTTGCATTATTTGAGGTCTGAAAGCTCTGCATCTTTTTTGTTATTTCAGCCATTTCTCATTTTCTGCAAATACCTATAAATAGCAAAATCAGTGAAACTGATTCAGAAACTGAAGTGACGTCTTGATTTTTTCCAGAGCTGTATAGATGGATGTGACGTCAACCATTTTTTGCTGACCTCTGTATTGCCCATGTTCAAGGTGTAAGGTTTTACACTGTAGATCAGGCTTGTTAGTCTAACACATTGGAAATAAAATGAGCGTTGTCTTTGTTAAAATGTTAATACACTTGAATAATAATTTGGAATTAGTAATGAGTTATTATTTGTATAGGCCAGATTCTGGTATATATTTTGCACCATATATTTGGCAACCAATAACTTTCAGTCAAAAAAAAAAGCAGATTTCGGCAAAATTCGTGAAGAAAGAACAATTTCTACCAAACAGCGACTCAATTATGTTTAGTCTTTTTCAGCATTCACTTTCCTTTTTTTTTTTTTTTAAAGGAACAGTGGATGAAAACGACATGTTTAAGTTAATTTTTTTGCACTCGTGTAAATTTAACTAAATTGAATATATAATTCAGCATCACTGATTACAATAATCACTTTACTACCTCTTCAAAACTTATTAACTATGAAATAAGCATGAATTATGGGTGTTTGGGTGAGGCCTGATAATGACATAGAGATGTCTGATGGGATGAGATGTGATTTCCAAAGTTCAGCAGAAAATTAACATAATTATCATGACCGGTGGCATCTGGCTAGAACTGTCCATGCGAACAGACAAACAACTGTAGCAGAAATCACATGCACAGTTAATTTAGGATACCCCCCACACACACACACATCACACACATCACACAGGTCAGTACAGCGTTTATTATTAGCTCCAAACAGATGTGCCAAAAGCCATGGGACAGATGGAACCCCTGTACCTTTTTAATATGAGCAGTAGGGGTGAGCCATATCGTATCGTACGTGATATCAGCAAAATTTTGGAATATCGTGAACGATATTATACCCTGAAATATCGTACCATATCACCCACCCCTAATTACCGTATTTTTCGGACTATAAGGCGCACTTAAAAACTTTTAATTTTCACAAAAATTGACAGTGCGTCTTATAATACGGTGCGCCTTTTGTATGGATTTTACCCGTCAGGTTGTAAGGAGCAGTAAACACACACTCAGTGCAGCGTTATAGAGAGTTTCAGTGCTATACAGAGTCCAGAGCCGTGCAGCTCCGAGGGTGGAGCAGCAAATAGCATTAGCTAGCTTATTCACTGTTCAGAGATCAGTATTATCTAAATTTTACCCGTCAGGTGTAAGGAGCAGTAAACACACACTCCGTGCAGAGCCGTGCAGCTCCGTGGCTGGAGCAGCAATAGCATTAGCTAGATGCTAACCGCTAAGCTAGCTAGCTTTTTCACTGTTCAGAGATCAGTATTATCTAAATTTAGTACTTTTAATACTGCTGGAGCAGTATTATTAGAGTTAGATGCTAATCGCTAAGCGTTCACCGTTCAGAGGTGAGTTATCAGCCTGTAAGTCTGTGCTGCTTTGCCTGGCTAGCATTAGCTAGATGCTAAGCGCTAACTCTCTCAGAGGTGAGTTTTATCAGCCTGTAATCTGCTTGTTTACCGTGTTAAAACAAGCTACGGGGGACGAATCGCTAGCTAATATCTCACTGTCTTACCAGAACACGCAGGATTACTCAGTGTAACGCTGTCGTTTAAGTTTGGGTTAACTTTACTAGTTTAGGGGACTAGCTAGCGTGCTAGCGGATAGCTATGCTAACGCTGGTGCAGCAAGCCTTAGTGGACATCTGGAAATCTAAGCTTACTGTAAATAAACTGAAGCACTTTACTCACCCAAATAAACAGTTTTCAGGAGAGGAATCTGTGTAGATTAATATCCAGCACTCGTTTGACTTTGAAAGAGCTAGATTTGTATACTGAGACGCTCCACCGGCAAGACACCCCCCCGTGGGGGAAGGGAAACATGGCGCCACCCCTGTTCACTTTGATATAGGCACCCTTTCTAGTGTCACTTAACGCGCCTTATAATGCGATGCGCCCTATGTATGGAAAAATAGCAGAAAATAGGCGTTCTTTGATAGTGCGTCTTATAATACGGCGCGCCTTATAGTCCGAAAAATACGGTATTACCTAATTATCATATCAGGGTATTACTTTGTTGCTGTTTTTAGTAAAAAAAGAAAATTCACACTGTTCTAATTACACATTATATATCTACTAGAGACAGATTATATCTGTTTAATATCATTTATTTTACTTTAATCCTGGATATATGGAGATATTTGGACTATTATGGCATTCTGGATCATTGACTTCTGTTACAAATCTGATAAAATATGATATTGCAAGCAATAATAAAATTCTAAATATTTTTTCTAATTCAGCGTTTTGTCATATTGCCAAAAGTATCGTTACCGTGAAAATATAATGAAATATCGTGATATTATTTTAGAGACATATCGTCCACCCCTAGTGAGCCGTAAAAACACGTTTTAATACTAATCATTATCACAGTGATTGGCTGTATTTGCTGGGTGGATGTTTTCTGCATGTCCTGGTGTATCGAGGGTGTGTGCTGCTGTCCCCGGTGGTGCGTTTTGCCGTGTGTATCTGTGTGTGGCAGCACATCTGTTAATTTAAATGGGTGTGTTGATAAGGGAGCTCATCTGAACCACCTTTCTAATGAATATTAGTCTAAATGACATGCAGGCACTCAAAAGAGCATTATCAGTGTGTTCGCTGTGGGTATAGCAGTCTGCTTTGCGCCACAAAGGGAGACCAGTAATAGCTTCTTGTTGGCACAGAGCTGCCAGTATTAAATTTGTCTCTCTAATGAGTCTGGTAATGTTGTTTGGGTTACCGACAAACAGGAGATGCGAGTGATTTTCAGCTTTATAGATTGCGGGACGTGTAAACAGGGCGGCTGACTCTGAGAGACAATAACGACAGGCTTTAAAAAAACTAAATGAGCCATTTTTACTTCTTATTTTATGGTAAAAAAACAAAAACGGGCACATGTCACCCCGCTGCTCATTGAGCTCCATTGGCTACCAGTTGATGCTCGCATCAAATTCAAAGCTCTTACAATCGCCTACAAGGTGATGACAGAACAGGCTCCTTCCTACCTGCACTCGCTCCTGAAGGCTTACGCTACCTCCCGGCCGCTGCGCTCCTCCAATGAACATCGCCTCGCTTTACCAAACACTCACACAAAGCAATCCAGACTGTTCTCATACAGAGTTCCCCAATGGTGGAACAAACTACCTTCCACTACCAGATCAGGAGAATCTCTCACTATCTTTAAGAAACTCCTGAAGACAGAGCTCTTCAAAGAGCACCTACTCTCCTAACACCTCTAACAAACTACCTTCTACTACCAGATCAGGAGAATCTCTCGCTATCTTTAATAAACTCCTGAAGACAGAGCTCTTCAAAGAGCACTTACTCTCCTAACACCTCTAACTAACTACCTTCCACTACCAGATCAGGAGAATCTCTCACTATCTTTAATAAACTCCTGAAGACAGAGCTCTTCAAAGAGCACTTACTCTCCTAACACCTCTAACTAACTACCTTCCACTACCAGATCAGGAGAATCTCTCGCTATCTTTAAGAGACTCCATTTCCTTCTTCCCCTCCTTCACTTCTCTATCCCTTTATTTCCCTTCGATCTCCTTTAAGCCCTATCTAAAAATGGGTTATATAAATTCCTATTACTTTTGTACTTCATTATTGTAAGTCGCTTTGGACAAAAGCGTCTGCCAAATGAAACGTAATGTAATGTATTTGTTCAATTTATGAGGGATGCATTATAAAAAAATGAGCATATCTGTGAGTAAAGGCCAGTTTATGCTTCTGCTCAGTTTATTCTCATTGCTATTTCAGTTTCTGAATCAGTTTCTCTGATTTTGCTATTTATAGGTTTATGCTTGAGTAAAATGAACATTGTTGTTTTATTCTATAAGCTACAGACAACATTTCTCCCAAATTCCAAATAAAAATATTGTCATTTAGAGCATTTATTTACAGAAAATGAGAAATGGCTGAAATAACACAAAAAAATGCAGAGCTTTCAGACCTCAAATAATGCAAAGAAAACAAGTTCATATTCATAAAGTTTTAAGAGTTCAGAAATTAATATTTGGTGGAATAACCCTGGTGGTTTTTAATCACAGTTTTCATGCATCTTGGCATCATGTTCTCCTCCACCAGTCTTACACACTGCTTTTGGATAACTTTATGCCTTTTCTCCTGGTGCAAAAATTCAAGCAGTTCAGTTTGGTGGTTTGATGGTTTGTGATCATCCATCTTCCTCTTGATTATATTCCAGAGGTTTTTAATTTAGTCAAATCAAAGAAATTCACCATTTTTAAATGCTCTCTTATTTTATTTTTTTCAGTGCTGTATATATCGATAATATAAATAATATAATAATAATAATATAAATATCAATGACTGCTAGCTGCTGCTATTTCTATTATTATTCTACAAACAGTTATTATAAATATCCATACGCTACGTTTGGTTTTCCTCCATCCTACATACTCAACAATGGAGCAAGCAGTAGATATTGACATCTCACTCCTACTGACAAATCTGTGGTTGTCGCAGACCCAGGCTCAAATGCCACATCCAGAAGCCGCTCAGACCTTTCGTTAGATCTCCTGAGAAAATAATTATGCAATAACACACAGCTGGCCAAGCCAAGAAAACCAGCGAGCAGCCCACTATCCAATTATTCATCATCTTCTGAGGCGTATGGAGCACATATTAACAAAAGGCTATAATTCCTACAGGGTTTATCCAGTCCAGACATAAATGCTCATTTTTCTGAGGCCTTTAAGGTATCTATAAGAGCAGATACTTAACTGTAGATCTATATAAATGGTGTGCACATGCCTTTAAACTGCAGAAATGAAGGAAATGCATCAGATAAAGTAGAAAAAGTAAGAAGTGAACATGGTTTGAGCTGAAACGAGCTCACAATTAACACATGATAATCACACTCTGGATCCACAACCCTCACTCTGAGCAGATTTCATCCATTCCTGTTTTACACTTTCAGCAAAAATGGAAATGAATGCAGAAGAAGCAGCAGCAGTTTACTGATTTATCTCATTTATGTAGTGTGTGATCCCAAGACGTTTAGCATATGACCTTGAATATTTTAGTCTGCAGAAGAAACCTGCAGAAATCATTCAGATAATGAGAGATAGACAGTCTGATTATTATCTGTTAGGATTTTAAAAAGCGTAGACTTTCAGACTTTCTTCAGTTTGGGTCTGAACTGAAGTACAGGGTTCATAGACCTTTTACAAGGTAAAATTTAAGCAAGCACTTTCAAGGCCCCTTTTCAGCTGTGGAAAATTAATGATAACGGTGATACAGTTTCATGGCTAAATTGGAGCAGCCTGGTGGCAAATCTTCATTAATTGCACATTGCACCAGTAAGAGCAGAGCGTGAAGGTTCAATTAGCAGGGTATGAGCACAGTATTGCTCAAAATATTGCAATGCACACAACATTATGGGGGACATACCAGAGTTCAAAAGAGGACAAATTGTTGGTGCACGTCTTGCTGGAGCATCTGTGACCAAGACAGCAAGTCTTTGTGATGCATCAAGACCCACAGTATTCAGGGTAATGTCAGCATACCACCAAGAAGGACCAACCACATCCAACAGGATTAACTGTGGACGCTGTAAGAGGAAGCTGTCTGAAAGGGATGTTCGGGTGCTAACCCGGATTGTATCTAAAATCTATCTATTGTTTCCACCAGAACTGTCTGTCACCACAACAAGTTATTGTGCTCTAAAACCAAGTGTTTCAGTTTCATTGTCCAACCACTGTATCTCAAAACTGCAATTTAGCTTTGACCAATATATTGCAAAACTCTCCTTCACACTTCACAGCCACTATGCTACTAAGAAAAAAATACTTCTAAGTAAGTAAATAGCAGGAATTATGGATTTACTGGTGGCAGTTTCACACAATTTAAATAGCGATGTTCCTCACCACATATTTACCCTATTCATTTGATTGAGCAGTTACTGTAGTATATCAATTCGGGGATGAGTTGAGAACATTTATGCATAAATATACTATGTTGTTACACTGCAAGATATGGCAGTGGTTTATAAGGCGCACTGTCAATTTTTATGAAAATTTAAGGATTTTAAGTGTGCTTATAGTCTGAAAAACATGGTAATATTACATAAGTTAACTTTTAAGAATGTTCTATTGCTGTTGACAATATTTTTTGATTTAATTGCCATGGAGTCAGCTTGTATTATAAATTAAGAATCACACTTTAACCTTCACTGCTTGTTAGGCTTTCCTATACAGTCCTGCCAGTACTGGTGCAGTAGTCCTAATCAATTACTTGGTGATTGTTTAGGCCCAAAGCCTTCCTTCAGTTTTTTATTTTTTATTTTATAGTGATGAATAAATGTGCTCTGAAATTACTTTCCACAACTACACACAGACATTTACACAGTGTGGTTATCTTTTAATTAACCAAACACCGACAATAATAAAAAAAACCTTCCTAAGTAAAACAGTTGCGAGGCCCAAAACAATTTTTGTTACAGGCCAAACAAAAAAAAATGTAAAAGTCAATTCAAATTAGTAATGCACAATGAAAGAGTTTTAATATCTTCTTGAGCAGGGGGCGGACAGAGAAAATTGCTTTGAAGCTAATGCCCCTCATCCAATTCATCAGTAGTCAGGGGATTTAAGCTGTTATTACCAAAAAAGCTTACGATATTACAGGCTGGGAGGGATTAAACACATTTCTCATCAACTGAAGACGAGAGGCGAGAGAGAAACAAACTGTCCAATGGAGCCGTTATGAAGCGCAGAGCATTTACAAAACAGTTTTAAACTGTCAAAACTCTGGAGATTTACTTCCTCCTGCATCGAGAATTAACCCAGTAGAGCCAGTGGTGATTTATACTGACCCATCCAAACCATTGAATCTAGATGTTTCAATCACTTCAATGAAAACAGGTGTAGAAAACTAAGCGCAATGCTTCAAATGCATCAGATGCAATGGTGTGAAGTACTGGTAGGCCATCACTGGACTCTTCATATGGAAATCCAATGGACGAGTCTGGGTTTGGTGGTTGCCAGAAGAATGACACTTAACTGTTAATGTACTGTTTCAAGTGTAAAGTTTGGTGGGGGGGGGGGGGGGGGGGGGGGGGGATTATGAGCATGATGTGGGGTTGTTTTTCAGTAATTGGGCTCGGCCAACCAGTTCCAATAAAAGGAACTCTTAAAATGTTTCAGCAAATCAAGATGGACAATTTGGACATTTTCATAGTCCCAACTTTGCAGGAACAGTTTGGGGACGCAAGTTCTACAAGGTCTACAAACACATGTAGAACTTGACTGGCCTGCACAGAGTCCTGGCCTCAATCTGATAGACCTCCTTTGTTATAAAAAAATAGAGTGGAGACTGTAAGACATACCTTATCTCCCAACATTGGTGTCTGACCTCACAATGCACTTTTGGTAGAATGGTGTAAAAATACCCATAAACACACTCCTAAACCTTGTGGAAAGCCTTCCTAGAAGAGTTGAAACTGCAAACAGCCGTAAACGATGGGCAAACATCTTATTAAACTCTATGTATTAAGAATCAAATGTCACTCAATTTCATATAAGCTATTATTAACAAATATTTTTGGTGATATAATATGTCATAAAGACTTAAGGAAAGTTGCACTTTACAGCACTCTGTCCTTCACTGTAACTCATGAAGTCCCTAAATGATATTCTAGGGTTTCACATGGGGACCAAATCAGGGACTGGCTAATCAGTTAATTAGCTAGTTAGCACTAACAACTCATGCACAGTTCTGTATTGAAAGGTTGGCTTTGTAAGCTAGAATTCCTTCTAGACCAAATAAAAATTAAACTTTTCGAGCTGCTGGCAATGCATCATTGCCTGAACGGCTATGATGGCAAGCTACAAGAACGGGATTCGAACCTGCGACCTCCCATAGTTCATAGTGGCAGAGCATTAGACCGTTGGACCACTCAGCGCCCCAAGAATCACTGTTCTAGAAGATTAACTTAGTGTAGCCTATCTACCCAGCTAACAAATTAGTGCCCATTCCTTCATTTCTAGACAACACTGATGAAATTCTCTACAAACTATGAAATTGCTTATTTTGTTGTGACGTTCAACACATTGCACGAGCTGCTCAATTAATTTAACAGATTACGTTATTTTGGTCCAGTCTGTTATGGGTTGTTATGGGTTAAGAGAGAAATCAAGCTTTGCTCGGATTTAGCTCTAGAAAAGAAGCTTCAATTGGCGCGTTTTTATTTTTTGAGCCCCTCAAGGCCAGGAGATGCGCCAGGAGAAGCCCTGAGGAAAAGCTCCAGCACGGAGAGGTGATTCATAATGGTTTCCAGGAGATAACATGCTGGACCTGCAGGGAGCGTGAGGATTATGCTTTATAATCAGATGGGCTACACTATTCTGCAGCAGAGCTCATTTTTTAAGCAGTAGAAACCCAACAAAGCAGCGATCTGTACTAATTAACAGAGTTTTCTTTTTCTGGCCTTAGTTAGTGTTTCGTTTTTTCAGTTCCCTTTAGAGAAGCTCAGTCTATAAAAGATTAAGAGTACTGGGGCGAGGCTCGAGGCGGAACATACTAGCTATTTTTCCTCGATGGTTAGGTTAAATCACCCGCGCACACACACACATACATACATACACACACTAAAAGAACGCTGCACAATAATGCAGGAGTAGAACTAACAGCCTCCTTACCCTGCTCCATTCACCAGAGAACGTGTGTATGAGCCCTCATCTCCCGACACTGGATACGACGTCTGCTCTAGACGATCTGCACAGGTGCTCCACAGAGTCTCCTCCCAACCTGCAATGAAGAAATGAGACGTTATCACAACCTGCAGGAGGGGTGAGCAATATACATCAAATACTACCACAATATTTCAGGGCGTTCTTAAGCAATATGAATAAAGAACATAACATACCCTCAAAAAATTTATAATGAATATGCTTTAATATGGACTGCGCCTTCAGCCAAAAAATAGTTCCACAGTAGGGCTGCAACGATTAGTCGATATAATCGACAATGTCGATTATTTAAATTTGTCGACTACAAATTTCGTTGTCGACTAATCGTTAATTTGTAGCAAAGTGCTGGGGACAGAAGCACAATGGGAGATGGGTAAATGGCTCACTCACACAGTTTACACTGTTTGAGTGTCTTCAAAAGTGCCCAAACACAACAGATTAATATCAATAAATATCAGTATAATCCATGTTTAAACAACATCTGGATATTTAAATCTCACGTTCAGCTGTTTTTCTGTTGTTTTTAGAGATGGAGGACAAGGCAGAAATAATCGTTGACTAGTCGACTAATCGAAAAAAAGATAGTCAGATTAGTCGACTAACAAAATAATCATTAGTTGCAGCCCTATTCCACAGCAAGTAAACTGTAACAGGACTGTAGCTACAAAACAGCGTATGGTTCATAGGTTAGCTTGAAATCAAAATTGAAAATTAAAGGGGTTAATAAAGGGTAGGACCATGAAAAAATGCTGAAACTCTCCTCTCCTGATCTGTGGAGTCGTCTTTATAGGAAAGCTTTGCGTTTGGAAGCATTTCTGCCTGTTTGCTGGGTGGTGTTGGTTAGCTAGCTGTGGTTAGACTGTGGTTAGGTTAGTGTAGCTTGCTTTAGCTTAGCATTAGCATTAGCTCGGCCTAGCCTGGCTGGTTACCGTTCCGGCCATCAGACTGCGGTCGAAGTGACTTCTATCATAGATAGATAGATGATATCTATCATAGATAGATAGATGGATAGATACTTTATTGATCCCCGAGGGGGAATTCTAAAACGAGCCAGCACAGCAGGCAGTGGGCAAGCGTGCTTTAGCTGGGAGCTAGCCTGAGCTAAGCTAATGCTGCTGCTGCTAGTGGAGGTGATGATACAAAAATGTCTTGAGTGTCCACGGAGTGATACATATTTAGTGTGAGAAGGCTGTGATGTTGTCACAAATATCAGCATTGTTATAACACTTCTCAACCAATCAGATTGTGAGGTCGGAACTAACTGTTGTATAATTGATGATATGACAATGATAAGAAATGTAAAGCAACTATGGACTGGTGTCATCATGATATTTGAGTCACAAAAGTATGACTTTCAATACGATAAAATAAATATCTTAATAAGAATACTGAAACCACACCACCTAAAACTTTCAAATTTAAAGGAATAATAGAGTCCTGATTGGGTTAAAGCATTGGTACTAAATAAATGGAGTGTTTTTAATGAAGAAATATTGGAATACTTTCTAGTATCAGTATCAGTACAGATATTAAGTATGAACAACTGCTTTACTTTAAGACTGTAGGTGTGCAAAAGGAAACTATTACTATTTAATCAAGCCAGAACTGAATTTAATTAAATTCACAATACTTGATTTAGGATTAAAAATATGAAAAAAAAAAAAAGGTGAATTACAGGAAGAGACTGGTGCCAAACTTGGTAAAAATGATGATTTCACATTAAATCTGCAGCGCTGATAGCACAACATTATAGCATTATGTAGACACTCATAACATATCTCACTTGAATCGTGTTGCTCAGCATTAGCAGATCAGGGAATTGAACCCTAAACTGCCACTATGACAGCATTGATGTTCCTCACAACGCTATACCAACTACAACCCTCATAGAAAGAAGACACAGCAGCACTAACACTGTTTAGCACATTGCTAACACTGAAACTCTCATTCCAATCAATTCTCATTCACAACAAGACAATCACTGTTTACAAACCACTGTCATCATGCTACCCGTCAATCATCAGCAGGATCCAATTAAACAGACTCATCACTCAGCCCTACCACACTGCACATATCCTCCAATCCTCCGCACCAACTCTCACACATCTTGGCCCAAATTCAACATGTCATTTCTGAGGCACCTCAGGCTGGGTACTGGCCTGTGTGATTGGGTTAACTGGTGTTCGCCCTGAAGAATGAATAAGAGATTATGTAAAGCAGGGCTCGGACTGCTGCTTCGGGGGTTACCAAAATTATGACCACAAAATAAAAACATACATTATATTTATAAAAGAATTCGCTCACCCATCCAAATCATTAAACTCAGGTAATCTTGAATCACTTCCATGTCCACAGGTGTATAAAAGCAGATTAGTGAAAGAATGGATATAATATAAGGCACACCCAAACAGCCACCTTCAGTAAAATTTTAATTTAATGAATTTACAAAATAAGATTAAAAACAATAATAAAAAAAAAAACACTTAAAAATGATGAGTTTCTTTGATTTTACCAAATTGAAAATCTCTGGAATATAATCAAGAGGAAGATGGATGATCACAAGCCATCAAACCACCAAACTGAACTGCTTGACTTTTTGTACCAGGAGTAAAGCAGCATAAAGTTGTCCAAAAGCAGTGTGTAAGACTGGTGGAGGAGATCATGATGCCAAAATGCATGAAAACTGTGATTAAAAACCAGGGTTATTCCACCAAATATTGATTTCTGAACTCTAAAACTTTATGAATATGAACTTGTTTTTTTGCATTATTTGACTTCTAAAAGCTTTGCCTCATTTTTTTGTTTTCAAATTGCTTGAAATTTTTCATATTTGTCTATTCTTAATCTTTTAAAATATTTTTTTTCTTTATTTAGTTGAGTAGTTCTTGCTTCTCATAATCTGGATTAGAACATTACTCAAATATTCACTATTCACTGTATACCTGTAACTCTACCTCTTCACTACTTTACAGCTGATGCTCTTAAACACTTTAAAAGGGCAAGAATTTCAAGTAATATTAACTCTTGACGAGTTCAGCGCGGCTGTTAACTGAAAGCCTGAATTCCAGGTGAACTCAATCATCATCTCATCTAAGCAAGAGGTGCCTAATTGAATACATTTTAATTTTAAACACTCAGTAAAAAAAAAATTATATATATATATATATATATATATATATATATATATATATCTAGGGTGTGTCCAAACTTTTGACATTCTACCGAAGAAAGGTAACTGAAATATTTCCCCATATATTTCCCCAATATTTCCCCATACTGACCGTGTACAAACTTCAAAACACTACAAATATATATCCATAAATTCTACTGTATATCGGTGAGCTAAATTAATCTAATTGCTCGTGATTGATCTCGCCCGGGCGTTAAGAGTAAGTTTCTACATCAGGGCACACTGACTTACAGGCTTTAAACAGACCATAAATGATTGGAGTAAAACAAATACATATTTGTAATTGCCTCCATGATGAATTTACGGGCTCGCTGACAGCCGGGTCATTAATGTGCTGCCGATCCATCTGCTGCAGTACGTTTACCCTGCCTGAGCCTCTTCACCACATCATCAATCTACAACATATAACCTTCCTCCAGCACTGGAGGAGAGGGGTGGTTACATACATAAATAATACATAATTAAATAAATAACTGCTCTAAATCATGTAGCACAGAGCATATTGATCTTTTTACATATAAAACAAGATTATTGACAAAACACTTATGTGAAATCGCTTTCATTAAGGTGTTAGAAAGTTATTTTTTGTAACCTTTCACTCAAATACAAAGCTGTTCATTACGCGGCCAAAAAATATATTGGAATGGATGGATGGGTTGGGAGGATGGGTTGGGTGGATGGGTTGGAATGGATGGGTTGGGATAGAGGGATAGGGTTGGTTGGGGTGGGTGATCGGTTGGGATGGATGGATAGATGGATGGATTTGAATGGATGGATGGGTTGGGATAGATGGATGGATGGATAGATGGATGGGTTGGGATAGAGGGATAGATGGATGGGTTAGGATAGATGGATGGGTTGGGATGTATTGGGATTGATGGGTCAATGGGTTGGGATAGAGGGATGGATTGAGAGATGGATGGATGGATGGATGGATGGATGGATGGATGGATGGATGGATGAACGGGTGGGCTGGGATAGATAGATTGGAATTGATGGGTAGAGGGATAGGTTGGCATGGATGGATGGAGAGGAATGAATAGATGGATGGATGAATAGAGGGATAGGATAGAGATTGATGGGTTGAGATGGATGGATAGGTTGGGATGGATGGATGGATGGATGGGTTGGAAGGGGATATATGGGTTATAATGGATTGGTTGGGATGGAAGGATGGATGATTGTTGGATGGATGATGGTTGGATGGATGGATGGATGATTTGATGCTAAGGCATTTTGTCTGGAAATAATTGCAGTATTTGAAAGTCATTTTAAGACCATTTTATGTCATGGATATAATGATATTACAGCATAATAATGCAATAAACAATTACAACATTTAGTTCTTTAAAAGCAACAAACTTTTCATTCTAAAAAAAATCTGACACTGGAATTGACCAATTACCTATCAAGCCTAAATAAATAATAATTGATCTTTAAGATCAATGTGATAATATATTGCGCAATAAGTAGATAATAATGTAGTTATTATGGCAGAATAACTAAGATAACAGAACTGCAGAACAGCACAGTTGTGGGAGTGCACTGTGTCTCTTATAAGTTGACAGTCACAAATAAGAAGTGGTGACCTAGCTGTTCTCTGCCTGCATGTTTGATATGGTTGTGTAAATAAAACAGCAGCAGGTTTATTTTCTATATTATTTTTGATAGTCTTTTATATAAAAATGCCCCAGGCCAGTGATCTTCTGCTCCAGGCCAGAGAAACACAAGCAGCTGTGTGAATGAAAGAGCGAGAGGCAAAACACAAATATCTATAGCTCTATATAGCTCTATAGTCCACAGTGTTAAAGACTAACACTAACATTACTAACCTCACAATTCATACATACAAAAAATATATAAATACATGATTATTATTATTGATTTCCCAATGCAACATGGCGTTTTCACACCAGCACGTTTAGTTTGGTTAAAACAGTCTCTGGTTAGTTTGTACTCTTAGTGCAGTTCGATAACTGCTGATAAGTCGCAGTTTAATCTGATATATTAGCCAGATAACACTTACCATCACAGCTATGAACAAATGCTGTATCTGCTGCTCCATGCTGTTTACACATGAGGTCTGTGCAGCGTTCACTACTCGCAGCCACAACACTCCGTTTACAACGTGTAAATCTGCGCTGCATGTCCCATTAAAAACACTGTATTTAAAAACAGCAAATTTTCAGTGCTCTCTGTTATAGCAGCTTCACACTGCATAGATGTATGAGCTGGGACACAATCTTCTCGCAATATTTACACTTTCTTGCTCTTGCGCCAGACAGCTTGCTGGAGTGGTTTATTGGTTCGCATTTTGGAGCGTTTAGTTTATTTATGCCTGTGTGAAAGCAAACCAAACAGAGGGAGAAAACTCTCCAAGTTAACAAACTCATCAACTGATCCGGACCAAAGAAACCCACTACAGGTGTGAACACACTCCTAATTCCAATTGAGAACATTTGGGGATGGATGGCCATCTTTAAACCTTGGAGCAACGTTTCCACAAGCCCCATGGAAACACTTGCATCAAGTGTTCAAATGCCTAATCAATTGTTTGAAGTGACAAACAGGAATGGTGGAACTTCTTGGGGACAATTTGATTACTGTTTGGCTATTTTTGGAGCTATGGTCTTAAACTGTTGATCAGCTGAGGAATAGCCTATTTCCATTTTCAGTTAAATTGGTGTTTAATTGTTAATAAAGCTTTGTGAAGCTCTACTCAAGAACTCTCTTAAGATCCAGTAGTGCACAATGCAAATTCTTACATTTTTTTTAAACTAGTCTTAGGGTTTTACTTAGGAATATACAGGGGTTGGACAATGAAACTGAAACACCTGTCATTTTAGTGTGGGATTTTTTATGGCTAAATTGGACATTGCACCAGTAAGAGTAGAGTGTAGTGGTTCAATTAGCAGGGTAAGAGCACAGTTCTGCTCAAAAGATTGCAATCACACAACATTATGGGTGGACATATTGTTGGTGCACATCTTGCTGGTGCATCTGTGACCAAGACAGCAAATCTTTGTGATGCATCAAGAGCCACGGTATCCAGGGTAATGTCAGCACCAATACCACCAAGAAGGACCAACCACATCCAACAGGATTAACTGTGGATGCTGTAAGAGGAAGCGGTCTGAAAGGGATGCTCGGGTGCTAACCCGGATTGTATCCAAAAACATAAAACCACGGCTGCTCAAATCACCACAATACATTTTGTGCCCAGGTGTTCCAGTTACAAATTATTTAGCTTAGTACATTTTATTTCACCACAAACCTGATTAGTATCTTATGTAACTACGCTTGTCCACTTTGGCCTCTTCTAAGAAAATTCCTAAAAAGCACACCTGCCTCTTTACCACCCAAATTACAGCAGGTCACCAGTGTAATCCAGGCTATTTAGGCATTCCTGCAGGCCGCACTCAGCTAAGCTCTGGAGCTCCAGACCGGCAGGAGGGGCTGGTGTGGGGGGGACTGAGGGTGCTGGGGGGGTGCAGTGCACTCAAGAAGCGTGACATTAAACAGGCTTTTCAATCGGCCCAGCTGTCTTCAGTAGATCATGCAGGCTTTAGCAAAGCTCATTTCAGGATCACGAACGGACGCGGCGAGTCCCGCTGCTGCAGCGGCGAGGCAAAATCCTCAACACACACATACACACACACACACACAGTCACACTCATACACACAAGATGAAGTTGAGTCACTCCTCAGAAGTGTGTAAGAGGTGTGTAACATGTTGTATTAAAAAGCAAAGCAAGAAACAGTTCCCCGGTGAGCTCGGAAATAAGGCGTCCGTCCACAATTCCAAAAAAAATCTCCTAAAAAAAAAAAAAAAGCACGATGCAAGAAACCTGCCTCACAGCCACTCACCTGCTCCGTCACAGCAGCCCTGTGATCCCATTCAGAGTGTGAAATTCCTCAAAACCAACTCCTTCTCAAGCCAAATCCCTTTCCACTCCAGCACTACAGACACGCTATCCGGCAATGAATACTGCCAGAGTGACAGTTAGGAGGAATTTGCGCTGACCGTCAGAAGAGAATGATGTAGTGCAGGCAAGCATGAACAGAGAGAGAGAGACAGAGAGAGAGAGAGAGAGACAGAGAGAGAGACTCCACATGCTAACGTGGCACTTCCCTCAGGATACATTGCTTATATACTACCCTTATCTGCATGTGGACAGACATACGTAAGAACCACTTACACTATGGACCATGATCGTGTTAAAGAAGCTATCCTCGTCTTTTCCACTAAAGGTACATCTAATATATGGCAAAAAAAAAGGTTGAAAATACCATTACAAAAAAAAGTCCCTATAAACCCTGTTAAGGCTACGTAGCTAGCTAAATGTGGCAACAGACCAGTACAGCTAAGGTACCTGTTGCACTGCTGAGGTACATTTATGATTAAACAAGCGATGCCAAGGTAAAATTTATGATTAGTGTAGTGCTGCTGAGGTAAATTCGTGATTAGAATAGAAGTGCTGAGGTAAATGTATGATCAGTGCTGCTGAGGCAGATTTATGATTAGAATAGCACTGCTGAGATAAATTAATGATTATTTGACAGATTTCATCCACTGCACTTTGGACTCATGAACTCAGGCAATTAACTTTTGCACTGACCGCAAGCAAGTACACAGTGAGAGAGAGAGAGAGAGAGAGAGAGAGAGAGAGAGAGAGAGAGAGAGAGAGAAAAGAAAAAGAAAAGAGAGAAAAATAGAAACAGAGAGAGAGAAGGAAAAGAAAAGAGAGAAACAGAGAGAGAGAAAGAGAGAGAAGGAAAAGAAAAGAGAGAGACATAGAAACAGAGAGAGATAGAGAGAGGGAGGGAGGGAGGGAGAGAGAGAGAAGGAGGGAGAGAGGGAGGGAGAGAGAAAAGAAAAAGAAAAGAGAGAAACAGAGAGAGAGAGTGAGAGAAGAAAAAGAAAGAGAGAGAGAGAAGGAAAAGAAAAGAGAGAAACAGAGAGAGAGAGAGAAAGAGAGAAGGAAAAGAAGAGAGAGAGACATAGAAACAGAGAGAGAGAGAGGGGGAGAGAGAGAGAGAAAAGAAGAGAGAGAAACAGTGAGAGAGAGAGAGAGAAGGAAAAGAAAAGAGACAGAGAGAAGGAAAAGTAAAGAGAGAGACATAGAAACAGAGAGAGAGAGAGAGAGAGAGACAGACAGAGAGACAGAGAGCGTGCGAGAGAGAGAGAGAGAGAGAGAGAGAGAGAGAGAGAGAGAGAGAGAGAGAGAGAGAGAGAGAGAGAGAGAGAGACGTGGCAGTACCCTGAGGATAATTAGCTCTCTCTCTCTGGTATGTGCATCTGGATGAACGTAGGGAGTTTAAACCCTGCAGTAAAGGAACTCTTGCATGTGGTCACACTAACCGTCTCACACACTGCAGTAATCAAATCCAGAATTGGACTGGTGTGGGACCTTTAACAAGCACTGGGGACATTTACAGCCTGGGGTTTCTTTAGCCCCTTAAACTCTAGATTATTAAATATTGCACTACCTAAACTTACTAAACTTTGAAGTACAAAGGTGATTCACAAAGATTTTTCCACAGGTATCAGGTATCAAGTCATGAAGTTGACTAAAACTACCTTAAAAGCAAAATAAAGTCATATGTTGTTAACATCAACCATTAAAAAAAAAGAAATCACGCTCTTTAAATATAAATCAATAAGGAACCAGCTGCAGTGCAACCTCAAAGCATGATACATCCACCACCATGCTTCAAAGTTTACTTTTCATTGAAAGTAATTACTTTGCCAGTTTTGCCATCATTTTTTTTACTCAGTACCTAGTTTAGTGCTGCTGAGGTAAATAAATTTATGATTAGAATAGTATTGTTGAGATGCTGATACATCCACCACCATGCTTTACAATTGTCAAGGTTTACTTTTCATTGAAAGTAATTTCTTTGCCAATTTTGCTGTTATTTATTTTTTTTTTTTATTTAGTACCAAGTTACCTCTCAGACTATAAAAAACTATTTAAAAAATCCAGGTGATTACACATTTGTGCAATATAAAAAAAGAAAGACATTTAAAACTGTAAATACTATAACACCATACTTAGAGTTGCACGGTGTACCGAAGGTTCGATTCTTTTTCGATACTACGTCATCACAAACGATTCGGTTCTTTAGCGTTCGATGCTTTCGATACTGTATATAGCCCAGTCACTAGCTTCAAATGAGTCAAATTATTAGGCGCGATTTGATTCAGTTCATAAGAAAACTGATTCACACCGCAGCAGTCGGTGTGGCAGGATTCAGATAAACTTAGTGTTCTGAACAAATGAATCGATTCACGCGCAAGCCAGCAGAGCAGCAGCGAGTGTAGAATGGCGACGGCTAAAATAACAGATGTCTCTCGTCCGCGACTTGTGGACAAAACGGGCGCGAGGAGTGAAGTGTGGGAAAATAGTCTGAGATGTAGGCATCTGTTTTTTATTTATATTTTTATTTTTTAATAAAATAACGAAAACTGAAAGTGAAACTAAACTACTTTATTTATTAGCGCTGTTTTCACTCCCGCAGTTGTACAGCGGGGGGTGTTGTGCCGATTCTGTCCGCGAAGCGGGAGTCGGATTCAGTAGCGGATTCGGCACAAGCGCGGCGGCACCTCGCGGTGTTAGTTGTAAGCGCTCGCGCTAGCCGCAAAATACGACAGAAAACACTGAGGGAGCTGCAGACTTATGTGTGGGACTAGAATATGAGCACGAGGAGATAAAAGAGAACCTTTACCTGTGAGTAGCTCACATCAGAACACGCAAATGTCTGTCTGTCTGTCTGTCTGTCTGTCTGTCTGTCTCTCTCTCTGTCTCTCTCTCTGTCTCTCTCTCTGTCTCTCTCTCTGTCTCTCTCTCTGTCTCTCTCTCTGTCTCTCTCTCTGTCTCTCTCTCTCTGTCTCTCTCTCTCTGTCTCTCTCTCTCTCTCTCTCTCTCTCTCTCTCTCTCTCTCTCTCTCTCTCTCTCTCTCTCTCTCTCTCTCTCTCTCTCTCTCTCTCTCTCTCTCTCTCTCTCTCTCTCTCTCTCTCTCTCTCTCTCTCTCTCTCTCTCGTCAGGTTCACATAGTCAGGCTACCATTACCTCTGGTTTTAGTTTTAGTTTTTAGGAAGTGTTTAGATAATTATGTTATTGTTCAAATGTTTCATTTTAGAATAAAAACGTTTGCACCTATTGTTCAGTGTTCAATCCAGTTCAGTCAAAAATAAACATTTTATGTTCAGATATTTTTATTGTTTTTTTTTCTTCCAAGTATCGTTTTGGTATCGAGAATCGTGATACTACAGTTGGTATCGGTATCGAAGTCAAAATTTTGGTATCGTGACAACCCTAACCATACTTCACCACTCAGTAGATACAAATTAACAAATGAAAAATGAAAACTGGTAAAACTGTTCTGGGCAATATAATGGACTAATTTCATTCCAGCAGCACTTCTGTATCTGATCCGCTCACTGTACCAGCTCAACACACACTAACACCTCATACACCACCACCACCATGCTAATCACTGCTAATCACTAGTGGTGTGCCATATCGTAACATACCCGATAATATCGCCAACTTTTTTGAATATCGTAAACAATATTATACCCTGAAATATGGTGCCATAACAACCACCCCTAATTATCACATCAGGGTACTACTTTTTTTTTACTGTTTTTAGCAAAAGAAAAATTCACACTGTTCTCATTTCTCATTATTTATCTACTAGAGACAGATTATATCTGTCCAGTATCATTTATTTTACTTTAATCCTGAATATATGGAGATATTTGAAGTGCATTATTAATATTATTAGTATCATGACATTGTGGATCATTGACTTCTGTTACAAATCTGATACAATTCTTGTATTTTTTAATATCTCAGTTAGTGGTGTGTCACATCATATTGTGTGCAATATTAAAATTTAATTTTCATTTTGATGCAGTAGGGTGTTCTTGAAATATTTATATTTTTAAGAGTATCATTATCACAAAAATACCATGAAATATTGTGATTTTATTTTATTTTATTTATATCATGGCAGTGCTGAGAATAACAATGACCCACCACCCAAATATTAATAATAATAATAATAATAATAATAATAATAATAATAATAATCTGATCTGTGCTAAAAAAAAAAATGAAAACAGGAATAGAAACAAGGAGATGGTCATAATGTTATGCTAGGTCAGTGCATCCTGATGCTATAACCCACTCAGAAACCTCAGAGCGTAAGGGGTTAATATGGTGCTGCAGAAGCTGCAGTATAAGTATAAACGGGTAAAAGGTAAAAATAAATATAAAATAAAAAGCAGTTCTCTCAGTAAAGCGCATCAGTGTGGATTGAGCTGTTCAGAGCGAGGAGTTTTCGTCTGCAGACGAACATCTCACTAAAGCTCCCCTGCTGAGCCATCTGGACTCTCTCCAAAACATACTTCTACAAAACCGCTCTGCATCCATATGCTCTCACACTCCTACCACTGCTGGATACCAATGAAACGGGAGTGGGACAATTATCAGTCTGGACATTCAGTCTAATATAAAAGTCTGAGAGCTAGTGCTGAGAGATAAGGCTCTTCTATAATATTAAGTCAATATTTTAGTGTATTTTTACAATAACAAAATGCAGTTTCTCTGATTTTGCTATTTATTGGTATATGTTTGAGTAAAATGAACATTTTTGTTTTATTCTATAAACTACAGACAACATTTCTCCCAAATTCCAAATAAAATATTGTCATTTAGAGCAAGAGTTTATTTGCAGAAAATAAAAAGATGCAGAGCTTTCAGACCTCATATAATGCAAAGAAAACAAGTTCATATTTTCAAAAAGTTTTAATCAAAATTTGATGGACTACTCCGGGGTTTTAATTACAGTTTTCATGCATCTTGGCACTATGTTCTCCTCCACCAGTCTTACACACTGCTTTTGGATAACTTCTGGTGCAAAAATTCAAGCAGTTCATCTTCATCATCCATCTCCCTCTTGAATACATATTCCAGAGGTTTCAAATTTGGTACGATCAAAGAATCAAATTTTTACGTGGTCTCTTATTTTTTCCAGAACTGTATTATTTGTATAATCTATCGATTTCGTAAATCAAACCCTGATTTTGTATAGCAAAAATACAAATGTAACAAAAATCTCCAACAAAAAAAGTGAAGCACATTTAGTGTGTAAATATAAACTGCAAATTGTCCATGTCCAATGAAAAACAAGCATCTCCATATTCAAATAATGCAACTAAAACTAAAAAGGTACAAAAATGGGGATAATTTTTCATGTTCATGTTCATTGAACAGCAACAAAATACATTAAATAATAAAACAAATACAAAAAATATACAAAAAAGTGATTTCAAGAATAATGGCACATCACAATATGGAGTTTATCATGTCATTTTTTTGTGATGTTTCGTTTGTTTGATGTATCGAGTATCACAGAATCACAGTATTGTGATATCATAACGCGCCATTATTATAATTACAAGACTTTATCATTACCTAATATTTAATATTAATAATGTCACTGTTGCTACCATCACTGTGGTTTTACTCATAAGAGAATTGGATATGCATATCTGTAAAGCTTCTTTGTGACAACCTTTGTTGTTAAAAAAAAAAAAAAAAAAAAAAGCTACATGAATAAAATTTTAAATAAAAACTGATCTGGGATATTTATGGTATAATAGATTATATTGTGCATTTTAATTAGCTGAAGAGTATTCTTTTTGTTTTTCGGAGAAGAAAACAAAAAACAAAACAAAAAAAAAAAACCCTCATTAGCTCTGAAGATTCCCACAACGATTCCCTAAACACAAAGACGATTAAGACACAAGCATCCTTCATATGCCGTCCTTCATATTCAAGCCTTAGTGCTGAAGCATCCTCAGAGTTTGAGTTGTGATTTTTCAGGATATGAATACATTCACATCAAATCACCCCACACTCCATCTTTCCATTTCTGTATTCCGGAGGACAAGAGCATTAAAGATTCATGGGGTATTTCGACTACAGCCCAGACAACGATACCCAGAACTGTTTCCGCAGCCGGAGAGGAGACGGACAGACAGACAGAAGGGGGGGGGGAGACAGAGAGAGATGGAGAGAGGGAGAGGGATGGAGGCTCTGTTGTTGGAAAAGCTGATTAGCCATGAGGCAGAGAGAGGGAGAGATAGAGAGAGAGAAGGCTTGGACAGACAGTCTGTGAGGAAATGCACTCACATTGAAAATTTAAACATAGCTGTAAACCCATCAAAAGAAAAAAAAAAAACAAAAAAAACAAGGATGAACGATCATACTGGAATGAAAAATATATATATAAACATTTTATACACATCTTTAGCTGACAGTGTTCAGCTCACAGGTAGCTGTGCTCTTTTTCACTCGTTTTCGTATAGTATTTTCCCTAAAATGTTTGTATTATTTTGTTTCTAAACTGAAAGCAGAAGAATTTCTGGGTGGATAAAGAATAAAATAATGTGTTTAATGGTCCCAATGTGCTGTAAAGTCCATCCCTGCTAAGCCTAATTCTGTACATTCATTCTAAAAAAAAACTGGGGTGTCGGATCGCTTTTCACACAAGTTCTTTTTCTGGTCACATCACGCATCTTTACGTACTTTAAAAGCCTTTAAAAGAGAAACCGGCTCAGTTTTACAGAACACGAGCGGCTGGTGAAGCAATGGAGACTTCAGAAGAGGAAACAGATCAGTAGCTCATTCACTCATAGTAAAACCAAAGAAACGAAGGAGTGAGGTCTATGATAAAAAAAAACACACTCACCCACACTCACCCACACACACCCACCCACACACACCCACACCCACACACCCACACACCCACACCCACACCCACACACCCACACCCACACACCCACACACACCCACACACACGGAATCGGATTCATCCGCTCTGAAAGGAGACCGCATCACACCCGCCCAGTTTAAAAAGATTCTTCCGCATGAAATTCCGGTGCAATTACCCACTCTCACCAGAGAGGGCCCTAAATCCCTTAAATCCCAAAACTTACGGACATTAGCTTTAACTAATTTCTAATTCTCTCACATTCTCTCTCTGTCTAAATCACTTATTTTCTATGGGTGAAATCTTTCATCACTATCATTTCTAGGACAAGCAGTTTATATAACTGATAACAAAAAAAGTGCATCATAACAATTGTCTTACACTCATTTAAAGAAAAATAAAGTGATGAATTTATAAAGACAATGTTTAAATATTCAAAGTAAACAATCTCCATACTAAGTAAACAAGCTCTTCATGTGCAGACTGTGCTCACACGACATAAGTAGACTGGATGTGGAGCGAGGTAGAGAATAGATAGCAGAGTGAGGTAGATCAAGGCAGTGAGCAGCAGAGTAAGGTCTATAAATGAATGCACACAAAAAACTATTTATAAAAACGGGAACATTTTGTGCAGGAAAGCCTAGTAACAAATAAACTATTAAGTAACAATTTTATATATAATTAATTTATCTCATTTCACATCAATATCAGGATATTTCAACAGTGCTACTGTACATCTCATACCCTTAGTAGGCACCCTTTAAAAAATGACATATAACATATAACATATGTATAATATATTGGCTATCATACCAGAATTTTCCTATCAGAGCATACCAACAGAAAACAGTAACAGGTGGAAAACATATTACCTTCCACTACAGCTACAAGAATGTCAATGAAGAGGAAAAACAGGTAGCAGAAAACATCAAAAAACGAAACGCAACAACTCCGGCCCTGTGCTCTCTGCAGACGAGCAGCCGACGAATTCCCTCAATCTGGCAACAAAAAGTCAGAGAAGTGTCTCTTTCCCAGCTAATTTCCATTCTGCATAAAATATGGCTGCTTTAATAATAGATGTGCACTTGAAAGGAAAATGGAATCTGAATCTCTCTCATCCTTGATTTATAACAGTCTGCCAGATATGGTGCCGGTAAGGATGGGCAGGAAAAAGGAAATCTTAATCTTGCAGACCCCATCTGGCCATATGGGAGGGTCCAGGAGGCCAACATCACTATTCAAAAGAGCAGGAGACCGGGAGATGACACTGGATAAAACGCTCCCAGACGGCATTAAAAAGCACTCGAGGGCAAATGTAGCCCAGAGTAGGGGTGGGCCATAACATCTCGTTATAGATGATTCAATATAGTTATCATTTTAAAACAATAAAAATAATGAGAATATTGTGAAACTACTACTGTTCAGGCTTGTAGTATATTTGTATTAAAGAATGATCGAAGTTACACTCACGTAGCACCTTTATAGACTGCACTCACACAACATAAGTAGACTGGAGGCGGAGCGAGGCAGAGCAAGGTAGAGCAAAGCAGAGTTTTTAGTTATTACTTCATTTTTTTTTTTTTACTTTTTTTTTATTTTGTTACACTTATTACTTTATACAGGGTCATCAAGGTTTTGGTAAGTTACTGTTTACAAAATAGACAAGCATTTTTAGAATTATTTATTCTACTAAATGTATAAAACTATTACATGTATACAGAATAAACGTTATTTATATTTACTTATATTTACTGTTGCAGTAGAATATTCTTGAAATCAATAAAACAATAAAAACGAATTGTCATAATCACCAAGAATATCATTATTAAATCTGTGCAGAATGATGTTAATTAACATTGCAACACTGAAGAAGACCTATTATATAAGAAAAAACTGTTTATTAATAACAGATCTCCGGAAGATTAAAACACCAACAATGCGAATAATAATCCAAACTTAAAAGCTTATACATCGGTAAATTAGGCTACAAAAATGATGCCTGAATGACTTTCCTCTATTCCAATATCATTTAACATGGTTTCAGAAAATATAAAATACTTTCTAAAAAAAAAATACAAAAAAAATTATATTTAGATAAATAGCCTATGCCCAAAAACACACACAAAAAAAACAGCAATACGATTTTGCACTGCACAGTCAATAAATCCAAATAGACCAACAATAACATGTTATGTTATGATTTTTCTCTATTCTAATATAATTAACAAGGTTTAAAGCTCCACTAGGTAGGATTGAGATTTTGTGCTCGTGGGCTCCTCCTACAGTTGTAGAGCGTAATACATTTTTCAGGCGGATTTTAGTTTCTCTTTCTCGCTTTCTGGCTTTCACAGACATATTCAGTCTCTTTCCCGCTTCTGCCAGAGTGTCTGTATGTTAGTTTGTAAATAGTGAACCAGTAGTCCTTGTAGAACTGTTAGAACTAAAGGTCAGAAAGCAGGTCGCAGTTCTCGTGAGCGTTGGTCGCGGACGGCTCGGAAAACTTACAGAGTCTGGTTTGAGTTCAGAGTTCAGCGCTGCAGTGAGTTTCAAGCTGTGATTTTACTCCTTTAAAAAGATCAAAAATCAAGGAAATCCTACCTAGTGCTGCTTCAAGGAACTAAAACTCTTTAAACACAATTTTCTTTCTGCTTAAAACTACCAAGTAGCTAGCCCAGAGCATCAATTTCTCATGTCTCAAGGAACCATCAATAACCCTGCAGGAAAAGGGACGGCGCCACTGCTGAAGCAGGAACAGGAGAAAGAACTCTTTGTGTGATGCTGGATGGATGTCACTTGGTGCCCTGAACACTTAATGGTCCTAAAAGTGGCCTTCATGATGCACCTCGAACCCCCCCTCCCCGGCCTGGCCCCGCCGACCCTGGAAAAGACGGCCCGCCCAGTCACAGTGGATTAGGGCAACAAAAAGGGGCTGAAAGGCTGAAGTGTTGCGGTCGGGGAGATGCGGCAGGCTTGTCACCGGCTCTCATGGATATGGAGCTCAGCTGGAAAATTCCTACGCTTCTCCGAGAGGCTTTGCATACATTTGGACACCGAGCTCTTTCCCCTCACACTTTCTCTCCTCCTTCACCCATCCTTCTCTCTCTTTCTCTCTCTCTCTCTCTCTCTCTCTATCTGAGTCGACATGAAGATAAGCCTCAAGTGTCCAGTGTGGATTGGAGGCTGCTGACTCCAGCAGCAGCTCTTTTACTGTCGACTCTCGCTCTCTCTCTCTCTCTCCCTCTCTCTCTCTCTTTCCCTTTCTCTTAGATGCTGATGACTGCTCAATACCTCTCGCTCTTTCCTTCTCTTTTCTCAACCTGTCCATCTTCCCTTTTCTTAGCAGACTAGACTGTAGACATCTTCACTTCTCTACATCTCTATTCGCTGTATCTCAACTAATGCAGCAACTAACGCGGCTGCAAATGTGTCTCGCCACACCACTGCCAGACAGAAAAAGATAAAAATTCAAGGTGTTTCAATACACTGCGAAAAGCACTAGAATAAAAATGGCAAACTTCCTACCCACCAACAGAGGGGGAAAAAAACCCGCCAAATGCGTTGTCTATATATGCTGCCGATACTCACTTTTCTGAGCTGATGTACTCTCGAGAGGGGTACCCAGTCACAGAGTTGTTAAGTCATCAATCTGCTTCCTCCATGAGGAATGTTAGTTTTACACATTCCACAACTATCGCCATCTAGCAGTTGACAAATCTGCTGCAACAAATCTCGATGTGGAGTCTGGTCAACTAATATTCACATTTCGATTCTGATTTATTTTGCTCAGTTTGCATGTCATCTAAAATAGCAATTTACTTAAATGTGTATTGCAGAAAATGCAAGAAAGCAAACTGCAAATTGTTGTAATGTGGAACAATGTAGTGGGTATCCAATCCACCAACCCACTGAGTGCAAAACCAGTTACGCTGTCTGTAATTGCAAGGCAGGTATTAAATCTGCATCTAATCTGGCCTTTTATTAAATTTGACTGCATGTGAAACAATATGGTTTTATTTATTGTTAATGCTACGCCAGGCAAAATTCAAAATGAAGGACTCTCAACAGGGGTATCCAGTCAGTCAAGCTGGGAAAAAGTTGTGTAAAAGTCTTCCCATTGCTTTATCCACGAGGAACGTTAGTTCTACACCTTATGCAAAATGTTACAGACTTTAAACACCACTAAATGGATACCACACCCCCTAACCCCCTAAGTCTAACTTAGCTTTAAAAAAAAAAAATCAGGATTTTGCTTGGAGTAGCATTAAGAAAACAAACCAAATTTGACAATTCCACATAAGATTTGCTGCAGCAGAAGTTCTTTGTTAAACTACTAGATGTGTAAAACTAACATTCCTCATGGAGGAAGCAATTTTTTGCCACAATCATCAGCTTCAACAAAATACCTTTATTCTGCATTATTTTTCTTCTTACCTTACTCATTTTGTATCTTCACTAATAGAAATGCACAAAAATGCAAGAAGGAAATCACACCTTACCATCTATTCCTAGTATCTATTCCTTGAATTCTAGCCTATTCATACCTCAAAGCAGCGAAAAAAGGTATAAAACAAAACAACTCAAAGCAAGCACAGCAGCTCATAGAAAGCTAAAAAGCTAAACAGCTTAAAAAAGGAGACCTTTTCCGCAAAGAAGCTACGACTTCAATCCCGTGGAGTACTAATGAAAGCTCATGCGGTGGTGCTGCGCTGAAAGTTGATGCAAATGAAGTCTTTTTAAAGAATCTCTTATCTAGGCTACCTCAGAAAAGGCCGCTCCGGCAAACCTCAGGACGCTTTCTGGCTCTGGGGAGGCTCTGGGAGGTTTCGGCGAGAGCGGCGCCGTGTCAGAGCCGCTCCAGCTGGGCTTTAAAAAGCAGCACGCGGGCCCTGGAGCTCAGAGACGTGAAAAAAGGGAAGGAGTTGAAAGCTAAGGCTGGACCCGGCATTGCATCTCCTGATGCATAAACAGCCTGAATCCCTGACACATAAAACGGGTGAGGAGAGGCTGAGATTTCAAAAGCTCCGCGGCTGAAGAGGACGAGGCAGGCCCTCCTCCGACTCAAGAGGCCAAACAAGCCGACGTGCCGTCAGGCGGCTGCCAGGCTGAAAGCTGTCACCCGGCTGCGGGCGAGCAGGCGGGCGAGCTTGTGATTATTCATTGATGATGAACGCATGGTTCACATAGGCTAATACTTCAGTGACGGCACCGAGCAGACCCACGCCGCATCAGGGAGTCCAGGGAGCGCGTTACTCACTCCCGACCACCCAGCGCGAGAGCAGATATATAGCAGAACACCCTCGCAGTCTCGTTCTCACATATGCACACACACTTTCAGTCTGGAGCTTTCATCAAAGCTGAAGCGGAGCATAATCCGACAAAAATCGTCCAGATTTCCACCTAAAGCAGCAGGTTTAGAGTTGAAGTCCTTCTGTGTAAAAGTCTTCTATGCATCTCTTACTGATGTTGATTGCTTAGATGTATCTTTGCACATCTTTGTCTTTCAGTTAACAGCTGTGCTGAACAAGAGTTAATTACTTGAATTTCTTGTCTCTTAATAAAGTGTTTGAGAGCATCAGTTGTAAAGTTGTGAAGAGGTAGAGTTACAGGTATACAGTGAATAGTGAATATTTGAGTAATGTTCTAATCCAGATTATGGCAAAACTACTCAATTAAGTAAAGAAAGAAATTACTTTAAAAAGAAATGACAATCAATCTGAAAAAGTTCAAGAACTTTTGTCAAGCTGAAAGAATTCTCACTTGCACTTAAAAAGTAAGACTTATCAAAAATGTTATGATGAGCCATCAGTCTGCCGGCGCTCAGAGGGAGCAAAATTGGCCCTGCTTCCTCCGGGTGGGTAGATGGCGCTCTCTCCCCACATCACTCCTAGGGTGATGTCCACAGCACAGGGCGTCTGTGAGCTGATGTATCAGAACCAAGTTGCTGCGCTTTCCTCTGAGTGCGCTGTGATGCTGCTCGGCAATGCTGCATCAGCAGCAGCTCGAAAAGAAAAGGTGGCTGACTTCACATGTATCAGAGGAGGTATGTGCTAGTCTTCACCCTCCTGGTGTGTTGGAGCATTACTAGTGATAGGGGGAGTCCTAATGAGTGGGTTGGATAATTTGCTATGTAAATTGGGGAGAAAATGGGAAAAATGAGAAATATATATATATATATATATATATAAAAAAAAAAAACTGTCTCTCATCAGGAACACCCCAGTAAAAGGAAGGTCAAGAGTTCAGAAAATCGGCAGATATAGCAAATCGAAATTTCTTATCCAACTTATTTTCTTACTCGTGATTTTTTACATTGTAAATTTTATATTGAAGACTATATTAAAGCTATACAGGAACAACAAAGTGTTAAACAAACCAGAATATGTTTTATATTTTAGATTCTTCTAAATAAGTAGCGCATTTATCTTTGAGGACAGATCTGTACACTCTTGGTGAGATTTTAATCTCAGTGTCTTCATGAGGGAGAGTCACCTGGAATAGTTTTCAAAGTGTCTTGAAGGAAGGAGTTCCTGGAGGTGCTGAACAATAGTTGCTGCTTTTCTTTCCTTCACGCTGTGAAGCTCCAGCTCATCCCATTATAAATCACCTCAAATCACCATCTCACTTCATCAGGTTTAGATCAAGGGATTGGGACTACAGAATTCCAAATGTGTTCCGTAGTTGTTTTTATGTCTACAATTAGTTTTATTAATCTACAATGTAGAAGAATTAAGTAAGAGGCCGTTTAACAGCACATAACCACATTTTCAAATCATACCCCATGTTGCCTCTTGAGAGTAGGAGACCTAGGAAGCCTCCTCTAGCTGTCGGAGAAGAAAAGGCCAGGCCCGCATCCTCAGCACCTTGTTGGTTTCTGAAAAGATTGCTAACTAGCCTGGAATATTAAGCAGCCGACGTGTGAAATCAAAAGCCTTTTCAATGACGAGTGCTTCAAAAGCCCCGGCGCCATATCGCTCAGCGCTATCTCTCAGCGAGGCTCAGGCTGCTGATAAGACCGAGGGCCGGGAACGAAGAAGACGAGAAGAGAAGAGGAGGATGAGGAAGGGTTTCCAAGGAGGAGAGCAGAGGAGGAGGAGGAGGTGGAGGAGAAGAGGGGGAGGATTATTCACCCGTATCTGAACTGCACATATGCGCAAAATATTATTCACTAATCAAAGGCTTCCCTTTCATATCAGGATTTATGATTCATGCTCCACGAGAAGAGACTGCCAGAGCAAACGAGCGAAAGAGAGAGCGAGCGAGAGAGAGAGAGAAAGAGGGTGAGTGAGGGATGCATGGAAGAAGCAAAAGACATTGAAGCTTAGAGAGGCACAGAGATGAGAGAGAGAGAGAGAGAGAGAGAGAGAGAGAAAGTGGGACAGGAGGAGGCTGTTTCAGGACATCCATCACTCCTCCTGCACATCTGAAACACTGGCTGACAATGATCTGCAGCAGGCAGCCGGAACCGAGCCTTCCCATCAATCTCTGCTGCAATCTTTCCCCCGCTAACATACTGCAAATGCATGTTAGCAGACTCCGAGACGACACGCTGTAAATCTGCCGAATGCATATTAAACAAAAACAGCAGAAGGACCATCAGTATCTCTTTATTCCAACACTGCACACCAAAAAAGACTAGAGTACAAACCAGGGGGTGTGCATTATCATATCGTACGCAATTATATCGCATACATTTTTGAATATGGTGAACAATATTATACCCTGAAATATGGTGCCATATCACCCACCCCTAATTATCACATCAGGGTGCTACTTTTTTTGCTGTTTTTAGCAAAAGAAAAATTCACACTGATCTCATTTCCCATTATATATCTACTAGAGACAGATTATATCAGTCCAGTATCATTTATTTTACTTTAATACTGGATATATGGAGATACAGCACAGGCCAAAAGTTTGGACACCTTCTAAATTCAATGCATTTTCTTTATTTTAATGACTATGAATAAACACATGTGGAGTTTTATGTACTTAACAAAAAATGAGCTGGTTTTTGGTGACCTGGAGCACAGAGTGAAGAAGGAAAAGAGCCAACAATTGCTAATAAACACCTCTTGGAACTCCTTCCTTCAAGACTGTTGGAAAACAGTCACCATTTCAGGTGAGCACCTCTTGAGAGAATGATGCCAAGAATGTGAAAAGCAGTAATCAGAGCAAAGGTGGCTATTTTGAAGAAACTAGAATATATATTTTTTTTATGTTATTTCACTTTTTTTTGTTAAGTACATAAAACTCCACATATGTTCATTCATAGTTTTGATGCCTTTAGTGAGAATCTACAATGTAAATAGTAAATAGTAAAGAAAACGCATTGAAAAAGAGAAAGTTGTGTCCAAACTTTTGGCCTGGACTGTATTTTTACAAGTACCTTGGTCTGCAGCTGGACAACAAACTGGACTGGTCAACAAACACAGACACCCTGCACAGGAAGGGACAGAGCCGGCTCTATTTCCTGAGGAGACTGCGGTCCTTTAACATCTGTAAGAAGCTTCTGCAGATGTTCTACCAATCAATCGTGGCCAGCATTCTCTTCTACGCTGTGGTGTGCTGGGGAGGCAACATGAAGAGGAGAGATGCATCACGGCTGGTCAGGAGGGCCGGGGCAGTGGTTGGAATGGAGCTGGACTCTCTGGTTACAATAGCTGAGAGGAGGACTTTGGATAAATGCTCTATCATGAACAATGATAGTCACCCACTGTCACAGAGCTGCACAACAGACAGACTCAGAAAATCCTTCATCCCCAGAGCCATCAGACTCTTTAACTCCTCTCATCGGGGACGGGATGCTGCTGCTGACTGAGTTTAACTCAGTCACACCACATGGACTTTATTACTCCACCACTTAATTATTTACATTAACACTTCCCCAACCTCACTTACATTCAAGTACACTTTACTCATGATTGGGTATTCACATATTCGCAATCTCCTTTTAGAACTATATTTGTCACAGTTGCATATTTATATTATATTTCTATGTCACATCAGCCACTTTCATAATCAATGTCATTGCACACTGCACTTTGCTCTGTTAATTATTTAATGAACATCAGCAACAACTGCACTGCTCTGTTTACAGATATGTATCTTACCTTGTATAGTACGTTTTTGTATAGCCTTATATATATATATATATATTTTTTCTTTTCTTCTTTTTCTCTATTCTTCTGTTTTAATTTATGTTTGAATCTGTTTCTTATTGTATTGTGTTGTTGCTGCTGGATGCCTAAATTTCCTTCGGGATAAATAAAGTGTCTGTCTGTCTGTCTGTCTGTCTGTCTGTCTGTCTGTCTGTCTGTCTTTAGTGCATTAATATTATTATTAGTATCATGACATTCTGGATCATTGACTTCTGTTCCAAATCTGATATTTTTTTTAAATATGATTTGGCACAACCCACTCTTAAGAGACTCTTAAGAGTCAAGGGCACTCTGACTTTGGCAGATTGCTATTTTAACAGTGCAGAGCTTCTGGGCGTCTCAACAGAGGTAACTGACCTGCTTGTTCAGGCTGTGAAGGTTCACAAGCATTTCCTTCCATAACGTCTAAGTTTTGTTCAGTCAGTTGTGCACCTATATTTTCTGTTGCCAAGATAGCAATACACCAGAAATTTACAGTTTTCAGACCACCACGCCCATTAGTGTAGATATATTTACAGGCCCTGTTGCTATTTAAGCGACACAAGCAGGAATAGAGAATAAATACTGAAGCATTGCTTTTTAAATATGATATTCAGAGTGTATGCGTGCACACAAAGTCTTCATTTATGCATTCGATTTTCTAGGTATCCTTAGAAACACAAACCAAACCAGCTCAAAATTTTTATGAGAAAATCTGACTTAAAGCTCATGAACTTCTCCCTCTTCCACACCATGAGGTCAGAAATACAGTACAATAGAAGAGCTGCATTATTTACCAAAGCACTTAAGCTGAAATGAGAAGAAAAGGAAGCGAGGAAGATGAAAAGACTGCAGGCTATTTAGTTAAACATATTACCACCATCATCAGCCGTGAGAATAACCCAGTGATTGAGACTCAGGCTTGACGTGGCCTTCTTTAATAATAAGCTCAATGAGGTTTTATGCCAATTCTTCTTCCCTCGAGACTAAAAGAAAATGAAACAGTTGAAACAAGATTTTGGTGAAAAAGGAAAGCTCTGTTAAATGTAAACCCTGGTGTTTGAAAAATGACAAAACAAGAGAAATGCCATCCAGCAGACAACAATGACCGCTTTGATTTATCATTATCGCTGCAGCTAGACAGATGCTGAAGCTGGGATGGGGCTCACAGTTAGAACCTCAGCAGAAAGCTCCCGTGGTTTGATTAGAAAAGCTGAACATACAGCGAGAGACGAGCAGCAGAAGATGCTTTAATTATCAAAATATACTTATTGGAGCTGAATGGTAAGGAAAAGAGAGGAGATGTTCCATTTAGAACATGGAGCAAATGGGATAATATTTAACTGCTGAAACAACAGCCGTGGCAATATGGAGAGGAAATAGTGCCAACTTGAAAAGCAAACACTACCACTGGAAATTGTAAATGCAAAAAACAAGATGCATTGCTTTTCTTCACTAACATAGAATAACATAGAATTTGTGCCACAATTAAATGCAAAATCACTATTACACTACATTACATTTCACTTAACTGAAAAACAGGACGAGGTAAAGTGAGGCTAACGAGGCTGGAGGCAGAGTGAGGCAAAATGAGGCTAAAAGGCTGAAAGCAGAGCGAGGCAAAGTGAAACTAACGAGGCTGGAGGCAGAGCGAGGTAAAGTGAGGCTAACGAGGCTGGAGGCAGAACGAGGTCCAGTGAGGCTAACGAGGCTGAAAGAAGGACGAGGTAAAGTGAGGCTAACGAGGCTGGAGGCAGAGTGAGGCAAAATGAGGCTAAAAGGCTGAAAGCAGAGCAAGGCAAAGTGAAACTAACAAGGCTGGAGGCAGAGCGAGGTAAAGTGAGGCTAACGAGGCTGGAGGCAGAACGAGGTCTAGTGAGGCTAACGAGGCTGGAGGAAGAACGAGGTCCAGTGAGGCTAACGAGGCTGGAGGAAGAACGAGGTCTAGTGAGGCTAACGAGGCTGGAGGAAGAACGAGGTCTAGTGAGGCTAACGAGGCTGGAGGCAGACCGAGGTCTAGTGAGGCTAACGAGGCTGGAGGCGGACCGAGGTCTAGTGAGGCTAACGAGGCTGGAGGCGGACCGAGGTCTAGTGAGGCTAACGAGGCTGGATTAAGAACGAGGTCTAGTGAGGCTAACGAGGCTGGAGGAAGAACGAGGTCTAGTGAGGCTAACGAGGCTGGAGGAAGAACGAGGTCTAGTGAGGCTAACGAGGCTGGAGGAAGAACGAGGTCTAGTGAGGCTAACGAGGCTGGAGGCAGACCGAGGTCTAGTGAGGCTAACGAGGCTGGAGGCAGACCGAGGTCTAGTGAGGCTAACGAGGCTGGAGGCGGACCGAGGTCTAGTGAGGCTAACGAGGCTGGATTAAGAACGAGGTCTAGTGAGGCTAACGAGGCTGGAGGAAGAACGAGGTCTAGTGAGGCTAACGAGGCTGGAGGCAGACCGAGGTCTAGTGAACTCTACAAGATGGCGATGAACTCTACAAGATGGCGGCGCGTGCACACGCTGCGGCTTCTCGCTCTCCCGAGGATACAGCGCTTTCGTGTTTTTTGTCCTGTTTTTGTACGTCTTTGTCGTGCGTTCACGTCCTGAAACGCACCTACAGCCGTGAGTTTCTGCTGGAAGCCGGTAGAAACTCACTTTTGGATTTAAACCGCGATCTCCGAGAAGAGCTGCGAGCCTGCGGCGTGCTCCGGACACCTGCACCCCCACCGACCCCCACCGCTGCATCTCGCCCACAATGGAAGCGCCACAGGCGGCGGGAGAGACGGCAGAAGCGCGGTAAGCGGGGAGGTATCCGAGCGAGGCTAGCAGCTAGCCCACACAAGCCAGCTATCCCCACCATGCTTTTGGCGAATGTAAGATCGCTGGACAATAAACTGGACTACATCCGCTTACTTCAGTCAACTCAGAAGACCGTGAGAGACTGTTGTGTTTATATTTTCACGGAAACTTGGCTCAACAACAGCGTCCCGGACCATGCCGTTCAGCTGGAGAGGCTAACATGCTATCGGGCGGACCGCGCGCTAACTGACGGAGGTAAGAGCCGCGGCGGCGGACTCTGTGTTTACATCAGCGATGCTTGGTGTCGGAACGTTGTTGTGGTCTGTAAACACTGCTCACCGGTAGTGGAACTGATGATTATCAAATGCCGTCCGTTCTATCTACCGAGAGATTTCTCCGCCGTGCTGATCGCTGCTGTTTACATCCCTCCGACCTCCAACAACAGCGTGAGGAGCGAAGCACTGAATGAACTGTACCAGTACATCAGTGAGCAGCAGACAGCGCACCCAGATGCTTTTCTCATTCTGGCTGGAGATTTCAACCATGCAGACCCAAAGAGTGTGTTTTCTGGACTTTTTAAACACATAGACTTTCCAACCAGGGGAAACAACACTTTGGACCAGGTCTTTACTACACACAGAGGAGCCTACCGAGCCTCCCCCCTCCCCCACCTGGGAGCCTCTGATCACCTCACCATTATGCTAATGCCAGCTTACAGACCACTGGTTAAAGTCTCCAAACCAGTTCTGAAGCAGGTACGAGTGTGGCCAGAGGGTTCCTCAGAGGCACTTCAGGACTGTTTCAGCACAACAGACTGGAACATGTTTAGAGAGGCTGCCACCCACAACAACTCCACGGACATTCAGGAGTACACAGAAACTGTCTCTGCCTACATCACCAAGTGCATTGATGATGTAACCGACCTCAAGACCATCACTGTTCGGGCTAATCAGAAGCCATGGCTGACAGGAGAGGTCCACAAGCTCCTGAAGGCTAGAAATGCAGCCTTCACAGCTGGAGACCAGGCAGGCCTGAGGACAGCCAGGGCCAACCTGTCCCGCGGCATCAGGAAAGCTAAGAGGCAGTACTCCAAGAAGATATCCCAACGCTTCAGCGACAGCAGAGACACACGGAACCTGTGGCAAGGGATTCAGTCTATCACAGGCTACAAACCCCATCCACAGACCTGCAACAGCGACACATCTCTGCTGAACGACCTGAATGGATTCTTCGCAAGGTTCGAGCCACTCAACAACACACCCGCCCAGAAATCCATCCCTCCTCCTGGTGACCAGGTGCTAACGCTCTCCCAAGACAGTGTGAGGAGAGCATTCAGCAGGATCAATGCTCGAAAATCTCCTGGACCTGACAACATTCCTGGTCGTGTGCTGAAGGACTGTGCCTGGGAACTCGCAGAGGTTTATACGGACATCTACAACACCTCTCTGAGTCAGGCGGTGGTTCCCACATGCTTCAAAGCCACCACCATCATCCCTGTCCCTAAGAAGGCATCGCCATCCTGTCTCAACGACTATCGTCCGGTTGCACTCACCCCCATCCTCATGAAGTGCTTCGAACGACTAGTCATGCACCATATCAAGTCTTCACTCCCCTCCTCCCTGGACCCCTACCAGTTTGCATATCGGTCAAATCGCTCGACCGATGATGCCATCTCCACTGTTCTCCACTCAGCCCTCACACACCTGGACAAGAAAGACACCTACGTCAGAATGCTGTTTGTTGACTTCAGTTCAGCATTCAACACAATCATCCCCCAACAGCTCATACACAAACTGGACAGTCTGGGGCTGAGCACTTCCCTGTGCAACTGGCTGTTGGACTTCCTGACTGGTAGACCACAGGCAGTGCGGGTTGGCAGCAACACATCCAGCATCACCACACTGAACACAGGGGCTCCACAAGGATGTGTACTGAGCCCCCTCCTGTTCACTCTGCTGACCCACGACTGCACACCAGAACACACCTCCAACCTCTTCGTCAAGTTTGCGGATGACACGACGGTGGTGGGTCTCATCAGCAACAACGATGAGTCACACTACAGGAAAAGGTGAGCCGCCTGGCATCCTGGTGCAAACACAACAATCTCTCTCTGAACACAGAGAAGACTAAGGAGATTGTTGTGGACTTCAGGAGAACTCACACACTGCACACTCCTCTGTCCATCAACGGAACTGCTGTGGAGAGGGTGAGCAGCACCAAGTTCCTGGGTGTGCACGTCACAGAGGACCTCTCCTGGAGCACCAACTCAGCATCACTGGCCAGGAAGGCAAACCAGCGTCTCTACTTTCTCCGCAAGCTGAGAAGAGCTGGAACCCCCACCCCCATCATGACCACTTTCTACAGAGGGGCCATCGAGAGCATCCTGACCAGCTGTTTCACCGTGTGGTACGGGGCCTGCACAGCATCCTGCCGCAGGACCCTCCAGCGCATCGTGAGAGCAGCTGAGAAGATCGTTGGCACCTCTCTCCCCTCCCTTCAGGACCTGTACAGCTCCCGCCTCACGCGGAAAGCCCTCCGTCTGGCAGGAGATCCCTCCCACCCACTACACAGCTTCTTCAGCCTGCTGCCATCAGGGAGAAGACTGCGGAGTCTCGGGTCTAGGACCAGCAGACTGCGAGACAGCCCCATCCATCAGGCTGTGAGGATGCTGAACTCTCTTCCCGCACTACCCCCCATCCCAATCCTGCCCACAGCACACACACTCTCATCATCCTGACCCCACATCCTCCCACCAACACAGTACTGAAACTCTGCACTAGAACACACACAGTACTGTAACTTTTGTAAAAGGACCTGCACTACACACCCAATACCTGCACTACTGTTACGCTGCACTGTCATACACACTTTAATTCCCCAAGAACTGGGAACTTTAAGAACTTTACCAGCCTTAACCTAGATACAACATTGCACTACTGTTATACGGGTTCTATTTATATTGTCACTTGATCTTAATCACCATTAATATTGCACTATTATCTTCTGTCTCACAAATGTCTATTGTGTTTTTGTTGTATTGTACATATAGTGTCTCCCACTCATTAGATTTAGATTATATATTTATTTCTTTTATTTCTATTTATATATCTATTTCACCCCCACCACTACTGCACCTTGTTCTGTCTCATGTATGTCTGTGTCCCTGCTGCTGTATTGTACACATAGTGTCTCCCCTTTTTCTTTATTTTTCTTTATCCATTATCTGTACTTGCTGTAAAATTGGGAAGGAGAGTAACGTAATTTCAATTCTATGTATGTCCTGTACATATGCAGCATTGACAATAAAACTACTTGACTTGACTTGACTAGTGAGGCTAACGAGGCTGGAGGCAGACCGAGGTCTAGTGAGGCTAACGAGGCTGGAGGCAGAACGAGGTCCAGTGAGGCTAACGAGGCTGAAAGAAGGACGAGGTAAAGTGAGGCTAACGAGGCTGGAGGCAGAGTGAGGCAAAATGAGGCTAAAAGGCTGAAAGCAGAGCGAGGCAAAGTGAAACTAACGAGGCTGGAGGCAGAGCGAGGTAAAGTGAGGCTAACGAGGCTGGAGGCAGAACAAGGTCCAGTGAGGCTAACGAGGCTGAAAGAAGGACGAGGTAAAGTGAGGCTAACGAGGCTGGAGGCAGAGTGAGGCAAAATGAGGCTAAAAGGCTGAAAGCAGAGCAAGGCAAAGTGAAACTAACAAGGCTGGAGGCAGAGCGAGGTAAAGTGAGGCTAACGAGGCTGGAGGCAGAACGAGGTCTAGTGAGGCTAACGAGGCTGGAGGAAGAACGAGGTAAAGTGAGGCTAACAAGGCTGGAGGCAGAGTGAGGCAAAATGAGGCTAAAAGGCTGAAAGCAGAGCAAGGCAAAGTGAAACTAACAAGGCTGGAGGCAGAGCGAGGTAAAGTGAGGCTAACGAGGCTGGAGGCAGAACGAGGTCTAGTGAGGCTAACGAGGCTGGAGGAAGAACGAGGTCCAGTGAGGCTAACGAGGCTGAAAGAAGGACGAGGTAAAGTGAGGCTAACGAGGCTGGAGGCAGAGCGAGGCAAAATGAGGCTAAAAGGCTGAAAGCAGAGCGAGGCAAAGTGAAACTAACAAGGCTGGAGGCAGAGCGAGGTAAAGTGAGGCTAACGAGGCTGGAGGCAGAACGAGGTCTAGTGAGGCTAACGAGGCTGGAGGAAAAACGAGGTCTAGTGAGGCTAACGAGGCTGGAGGCAGAACGAGGTCTAGTGAGGCTAACGAGGCTGGAGGCAGAACGAGGTCTAGTGAGGCTAACGAGGCTGGAGGAAGAACGAGGTCTAGTGAGGCTAACGAGGCGGAGGCAGACCGAGGCAGAGTGAGGTTAACGAGGCTGGAGGTAGAGTAAGGCTAACAAGACTGGAGGCAGAAGAATGCAAAGTGAAACTAACGAGGCTGGATGCAGAGCGAGGCAGAGTAAGGCTAATGAGGCTGGAGGCAGAGCGAGGCTAACGAAGCTGGAGGCAGAGCGAAACTAACGAGACTGGAGGCAGAGTGAGGCTAATAAGGCTGGAGGCAGAAGAGGTCTAGTGAGGCTAACGAGGCTGAAAGAAGGACGAGGTAAAGTGAGGCTAAAAGGCTGAAAGCAGAGCAAGGCAAAGTGAAACTAACAAGGCTGGAGGCAGAGCGAGGTAAAGTGAGGCTAACAAGGCTGGAGGCAGAGCGAGGTAAAGTGAGGCTAACCAATAGTTTTCTGTCTTTTTTTAAAGGGGGGAGGTTGAACAACATATTTTAAATATCATTGTCATTACAATCAATAAGAACACAAGCAAAATGTACGGGTGAAAACATTTAAGAACAAAGTAATTTTAGGAGAATAAAAGTTAAACAACCAGACATGTATAAAGTACTAGAGACCCAGACTTGAGTAAAAATAAAACACAGCTCTACTCCAGACAGATGCTGGAACTGGGATGGGGTTCAGAGCTCCCGTGGTTTGATTAGAACAGCTGAACACAGTATACAGACAGAAACAAGCAGCAGAAGATGCGTTCTTTAATTGTTAAATTTACTTATTGAGGCTGAATAGAGAGATGGGGAGGAAATGCCACAGTACTTAACCGTGGAAAAAACACAGCTGTGACAAAGGCATCACACTGATGACTACTTCTTTCTCTCGAAAAGCCGAGGCTTTGTTGTTTTCTGCGCGGAACGGCATCCCAGAAAGAGTGTGTGTGTGTGTGTGTGTCGCGCTGTGATTTGCCTAATAGTCCCGTGCCTAGACATGACATTTGCAGTCATGCATAATTTCTCAATAGAGGATTCGGAAATTTCTAACGTGTAAACTAATAATGGAAACGTTAACGAGATTCACTGTGGTTCACTGAGGGAATACAGGGAACATATGAATAAATATATATGTAGAAATAAGCAGAAATTAAATAACAAATCATAAAACAAATGTCACAACAAATGGGGGGGTGTTTATGGAGGGTTTATTATGCATATATGAAAGCATATGAACGAGGGACAGCGCGTCTATATATATATATATATATATATATATATATATATATATATATATATATATATATATATATATATATATATAAAGCCTCTGCTATGCTGTTAGATTTCAGCATATGGCAAGTTCGCTCAGGCCAAATCTGAGTGGCAGCAACAGCGCGAATGCGACTGGCAGAAACGCGAATGCTAACAGTGAAGCTCGGGCCAAATCTGCAGCCGTGCGTTCGGCTCGTACGCGGCCCCGCTTCCAAATCCCTGATAAACTCCCGCCATACGCTTCCACTGCTCCGGATTACACCTAATTAATAATGAGAGATGCCCTAAAAATCACACACTGCGCTCATGAATATTCATCAGAAATATGAAGATAAAAACAAGATCAAACAGAAAAACCAGGAGCTCAATAATAATAATAATAAATATAATAATAATAATAATAATTAAAAATCGCCCCACAAGCTTATTTCCCCAGCTGCTCTTCGGAGCCATGTTTGAGCTGCACACAAACACACATGAACACACACACACACACACACACACACACACACACACACACAAATACACACAAAGGGCAAACAGACACAAATATGTACACACACACACACACACACACACACACACACAAACATACTAACTCACATTCAAACGCAAACACATATGTACACAAACACACACAGAAACACAAACAAATACACAAAAGCATACAAACATATATAAAACACAAACAAACACCATATAGAAATACAGAAGTATATAAACACATACATACACACAAACACACAGAAACACACACAAACATACATTCATACACACACACACAAATATTTACACACAAACACAATCATACATATACAAAACATTACATACAATCACACACATATAAAGTGCAAACAGACACATATGTACAGACAAACACACACACAAAGAAACACACAAACATACAAAAAACACAAACAAATACACCATAAAGAAATACAGAAGTACACAACACATACATACACACAAAGAAACACACACAAACATACATTTAAACACACACAAAGTGCAAACAGACAAATATTTACACACAAACACAATCACACATATAAAAAAACATTACAATCAAGCAATCAAATACACAAACATGCACACATACAAAAACATGAACACTTATACATACTATAACACAAACACACACATACATGCATTCATAAAACAGAAAATGCACAGAAAATGCAGGCACAAAAACCCACACACACACACGCACATAAATAAACAAAAGCACATACATACAAATAGAAATACATGGAGACACATACACACAAAGTACAGACAGACACTACACATAAATACAAAAACATACAATGACAAACACATAAAACACACACACACACACACACACACACACACACACTGTTTTTCTCTTTAAACTAGTTTTCTCTTTAAACTAATTTTCTCTTTAACGCTTCTACTCCTGTAAAGCTGCTCTTTTAATGCTCACCCAGCTCTGACCCCTCTACCTGGCAGCGCTGTCGTCAGGGAGAAAATCCTCTTAAGGGGCTCGTGAATAACTCTGTGTCCCAGTCAGAGAGCAGCGAGCCGGGCTTACAGTGCTGAGATGATACGTCTGGATGAAATACTTCACAGAGAAATCTGCACAGAAAAAAAAAGAACAATGAATCAGATTAGACAGATCTTACTTAAGACTCAGAAAGATCAATCAGCAATTATGAAATAAGCACTGTATTGGCAAGAACTTGATATAATACATATTAAAATACAGAGCTAAACAATCACTATATTGTGATACTGCGATGTAAGCAAGGTGATATGTTTGTGGAATGTGTAAAACTTGTGTGCACAGTGGAGGAAACAGATTTTAAGA
Source organism: Astyanax mexicanus (assembly GCF_023375975.1). Classification (NCBI taxonomy): domain Eukaryota; kingdom Metazoa; phylum Chordata; class Actinopteri; order Characiformes; family Acestrorhamphidae; genus Astyanax; species Astyanax mexicanus. The sequence continues at coordinate 6,172,765 of NC_064430.1, forward strand.
CTTTTACCACCAATGACTGGATATCCCTCTCGAGAGTGCATCACGAATAGCCCACCTCTGTGGGCTTAGCGTGAGCATTCCGACAAAGATAGCTAAATTAAATTCAGTAGAAATTTTGCAATATGTTCCTATCCTACCTATTCTTTTGTCCTAATCAGTCAGCAGCACCAATGAAGTGTGGAGCTACTTTGAGGTCCCTATTTTAGCAATCTGTAAGCGAGCAGGAAATCGCACACCACACAGCTTGATTTAGGGTGTGTCTTTGCTATCGTAACACCAGGAAAAGTATGCCTTGCATAGCTCAAACAAGTCAGGAGCGCTCTGACTTTGGCAGATTGCTATTTTAACAGCGCAGTGCTTCTGTGCTTCTCTACTTGTTCAGGCTGTGAAGGTGTGTGAGCAGCTCATTTACATATATTCATATATATATTCATATATATATATATATATATATATATATATATATATATATATATATATATATATATATATATATATATATATATATATATATATTCACAAGCACCATATTTAACCCTATTTATCCCTTTCAAATCTTGCATCCATTACAATGGACATCATTATTTTTCCTTTTTTAGTGTTGCGTTGCAACCGACACTAACTGAGACCAACTGTTGTCCATCAGAATACAGCATGAACCAGCCAATGAATAAGTTTACAACCCAATGAAACAGCAGCTTAGCCCCGCCCACTTCACTAGAGGAGAAAAAAAAAAAAAAAAAAAAAAGAAAAAAAACAGCAGCTCAGGCATTAGACCGCAGCAGCTGTCTAAAGTCAAAAAGGCAAAGTAATAAGTAATACGTCATTTAGACAGTTTAATCTAGTTTATTTTACTGGTTTGTAATATAAAAAGGGTCAATATTAAATATAAAAATAAAAAATGTTAAACACAGGCTTTCAATACAACGGACAATAAAAAAAATAATCATATATGGTATTAGTTTCTTATTGTGTGCATTACAGACAGAAAAAAAAGCATTTTTATATTTTTATATTCAATCACTGGAACACAACCCTGGATGGAAAGAGTTAAACGACTTAGGCAGAAGGTGTGAAAAAAGACTGTTGGCATGGTGTAAGATAGCAATGAGCATCGTAACAGAGTCTTGTGAATGATGTAAAAATAGTGATTTATCAACTAAAAGTGCTGTATTTCGGAACGGTGGGGGTGAACGAAGGTGGGCTTTTCGATAAAAGTTTGTACTCGTCATCACGTTTCACTACAACCCAAGTCCATTTTACACCAGATTTCTCTTTCATTTATATAGATAGTCCGAAACTCATTCATTTAAACTGATCACATCTCGTTTTTTCTGGACCTGAATCGAAGCCTCAGGTAGAAGAATCCCAACCACGCACTTAAGTGCAGTCGGCAGTGCAGCTCGACCCAGAAGCCTGCAATCCATAAAGTAAACAACCAACCACAAACATGATATTAGCAGCCTGATTCCACCGAGACCTTCGCTGAAAACCCTTTCCCAGCACTCTTTGATGTGAACTGCTGTAATTGAAAGGAAATCCAGCCGGCTCTTCAGCGTAAAACCTGCGCACTTCAATTAGACGCTTTTCAGAGCAGCCTGTAAATTAGAAGATAGCTAAGTCACGGCTCTTCTACAGAGAGGAGGGGGTGGGGGAGGTGGGAGGAGCTGTGTAGGCATTTCTGGCTTGTTTTGAAGCCATGAGAATAAACCCCAGATTGGGAATTGACAGGAGAGCAGAGGAGGGCTAATGGGAACTTGTTTGTTGTGTGTGTGTGGGCAATATAAGCGTGTGTATTGACGTGGGTGTGCGCTGTTTTTTTTTTTTTTTGTGGGTAAGCTTGGCATTAGCCTCCGATTCCCAGGCTCTCCAATATTGTGTGAACTTCATAAACCCAGTTCCAGTCATTTATCAGCACACAGGCTGTGGGCAGAGTGATGGCCCAGCTCTGATTTTACTAGGGCTGCCCCCCAGAGTCAAAAACACAGAGGATAAAGGACATTTTATTTATAGTGGAGTGTGGAGGACGGAGGGCGGAGCAGCAGAGATCGCTTTTTTTTTTTTTTTTTTCCCTTAATCACAGACAGGTGCTGGTTATCAAAAAAAAAAAAAAGCATGATTAAAAGCACAGCTCTCGCGGGGGATAGCCTAACATTAGCCTCCAGGGCGAGAGAGGCAGCGAGAGAGGGAATTGGGAGTGTCAGCGAGAGAAAGGACAAAGACTAAAGTTGATTTGTTGATTCATTGTAGAGTTATTACACATTCATTTCAATTTCAGGATTTAATAATTTATTTAACACAATTTTAATTGTTAAAATAATCTTGTTTAGCCTATTCTATTTTTGATTTTGCTTTAAACATAAGTAAGTAAATGCGTGCTGTCCGTCTCATTATTCCACAAATCCATATGACCACCAGACACTATATTTTGGAAATTAAATTAGACTGCAATTTAGATCATCAATAAATAATGTAATGTGCATATAATGTGTTTTTACAGAGTTTTGCCAACGTGTTATTCAAAAATTTAATTAGACTGCAATTTAGATCAATAAATAATGTAAAGTGCATATAATATGTTTTTATTAGAGTTTTCCTAAATTGTTATTTTTCAAAAGATCACAATACGTTTTTTTTTTTTTTGCACTATACGGCGCAACAGATTATAAAGGCACACCATCAATAAATGTTTAATTTCTGGTGAAATTTCATGCATATGGCGTACCGAATTAAAAGGAGCATTATGCAACACTAGTAAAGAACATAGGTGTTGCCATGTTTTCCTAATTCAGCTAAAGCTATTTAAGTAAACAAATTTGTTATTCTTAAAAAAAAAAAAAAAAAAAAAAAACATTTCTGTTAAAGTCAAACAAGTGCTGGATGTTAATCTACACAGCTTATTGAAAACCTCTTTAATTGTTTTTTTTTATTTGGGTAAATGAAGCGCTTCCGTTTACTTACAGTAAGTTTAAGACTTCCAGATTTCCACTAAGGTGAAAGAGCTAGCGCTTAGTGTGGTTAGCGGTTAATGCTAATACTGCTCCAGCAGTGCTAGCCTGGGTTAACAGGAGGACTACAGGCTGATAATACTCCCCTCTGAACAGAGAATGAGTTCGCGTTTAGCACTGAGGTTATCAGCTAATGCTAATAATGCTCCAGCCTTAGTGCTGGAGAAACTTCACTGAAACTTTTTGTATAAAGCTGTACTTCAGTGGAGTGACTTTACTGCTCTTTAATACCTGACTGGTAGAATTCATACAGAAGGAGCACCAGATTATAAGACGTACTGATGATTTTTGGAAAATTAAAGGATTTTAGATACGCCTTATAGTGCAAAAAATACGGTATATCATCTTTCTTACAGTATCAAAATATATACAATATATTAAATTGTAAGCCCTGTACTGTGATACACATCATATGGCCAAGCTCTTTCCAATACACACAGCCCTACTTCCAACAAGAGCAACACAGGCCTTTAAAAGACAAGCAACAGAACTCAGTACAACCAACCAGAAACAACTATATCCAATTCCACTGCAACAAGAGATAAATAAATATAAAAAAGAGCTGTCTGTGCTTTTGGAAGTGCGCAGTGTTTGAATGTGTGTTTGGGTGTGTGCAGAAAAGCAACAACAAGGAACCAGACTGGCTTCCCTTGATGGTTTTATTTCAGACCTGTCAGCGAAAAAGCCTCCTTAAATCATGTTTCCTCGACATCGCAGCTCCTCAAACAAATACATAAAAGAGAAAACAAGAACATGGGACCATGTCCCCGCTCGGATCAGTTACAGCCTAGATAAATATACTGCCTCTCCTCCAGTGCAAGAATAGGAGAAAAGGGAGCGGCAGTATCTGCTTATAGGCCATTACATTAAAACCCCCAGCTACATTTTTACATTAATAGCTGAAATGTGTTCCTTTGAAGTAATAAAACATACAAACAGTCCAGCTTAAAATTTTATAAACATTTCCTAACCTTTAAAAAACGCTTTTATTTATGGTAATTCCCACCTCTGCAGCGCCCTCTCAAGTTCAACTGTCTCACCTCTATCAGCTCTCAGCCAATCAGCTCTCTCTCCTGCCCTGCCTCTAAACCCATACATCAACCAGTGCCCCTCCCAAACTACCCTTCTTATTTTTTTTTCAGCCTTTTTTAAATTTGAGCTGAGGGTGGATTCAGCAAAAATCCGGGGGTTTAGTGACCCTTTAAGAACTACTCAACTAAGCAAAGAAAAATGTTATTTTAAGAATTAAAAGAATTCAAGAAATTGAATTAAAAATATCCTTAAGTGTAGTCACAAAGACCATCAAAATCCTTATGATGAAACTGTCTCTCATCAGGAGAGCCATCAGACAGTTGTCCCTCTGCTGAGAAACGTTATGGAAATGCGGATTTCATTTTCCAGCAGGACTAAAGTACCAAAAATTGGTCTTATACCGTATAATATTCTAATTTTCTGAGACACAGTTTTTTTGGGTTTTAATTGGCTGTAAGCCATAATCAACAACAATAAAAATAAAAAAAACGCTTAAAATAGATTACTCAGTGTGTAATACATCTTTATATAATATGTGAGTTTTAATATATGAGCAATTTTTTTATGCATCTGTACATCACAGGCAGTGACCTTTATGCTGTTCTTATCCATATCTAAACTTCATCCTATCAATAGAAATTAAGAATTGCAACATATTATTATCTAAACGTTGGTCATATATTTCAGCACTAATGTGATTCGCTACGTTTACAACCAAACAGCGAGCAGAACTCTAGCCTAAGAAGCAGAAGCTGAAGGTTCAGGCCATGACCTTTTCTTCTAACTCTGTCCTGACTCTGCAGCTCTCTGATAGAGCACCAACAAGGTTAATACAGGCCAAACCATAAATATGCCACATGTGTGAAGGCTGTTTGTCCTCTGAATGTGATCGGGTGAGAGTGTAGGTAAATCCCAAATGCCTTTCTACTCTATAGCCTGTGGTTTATAGGGAGTAGAGCTGGGCAATTAAATGATTTTATCGATTAATTCGAATTTACAGTTAAGGACGATGTGTTTTTAATGAAAATCACTTTTCTCTAAAAAATATATATATTTCCACCTTCCCGTGCGCTCCCCCTCCTTGTAGTTTTGCTTGTTTCTGGTTGCACTAACCAAAAACGGAAAATTTAAGTAAAAAAAAAAAATAATAAAAAACTTGTTTAACTATTTTTTTGTCATTTGAAGTTTTGGTATGGGAAAAAAAATTGATTAAAATCGACAAATCCGATTTTTTTTTTTTTTTTAAAGGAATCAAAGATGTTTTTTTTTTTTTTTTTTTGGGCCATATCGCTCAGCTCTAATAGGGAGGCATGATACCTAGAGATAAATGTAAAAAGATCATTAAAGCCGTGTCATGTAATTATGCCCATATTAGAACCTAGGGCTAAGTAACAGAATATGTAAGATGCTATGTAACTTCAATTGTGCTTAATTGTTCAATTAATCACTTATTTTAATTTTTGTAATTCAGCTTTGTTTTTCATATCGTATTGTTATTATAAAAATACCATGAAATATCGTGATATTATTTTAGGGCCATATCACCCACCCCTAGTTTCGTCTCTCTAACTCTAACTCTACTCCTCTTTGAAGTGCCGAAACTCCTCTGCAGCTTAAAGTTTGTCTAGAAGGGAATTATTCCCCGAAGTTTTTTGTGAAACTGGTGACGAATGGTGGACCTGCTGACCTCAAAGTGCTTCATCAAAGTGAAGAGTCTGAGCAGCACAAAGGCTGCTGGGAAGCGGGCGCTGAGCGTCTGTAGAGACGGGGAAGTGAACACAGATGATTGAGCAGCACCCTGGGAGGACACTCTTCAGCCCGATCCTGAACGGCACTCAGAAACCCACCTCACACTTTCACCACTCTAAAGGACAAAGCTCTCCTGCCTGTGTGTGTTCTTCAGTCTCAGGAAAAACCCAGAGAGTTTCAATACCGGAGTGTCTACTTATCCCTCATGAATACCACAGCAGAACTGTCAGAAACTTAGGAAAAGAACAATTTGCAGAGTTTCTAAAAGCTGGGGGATCAATGATTACAAGAGATTAGCATTTTACACTTGAGAATCAAAAATAATTGATATTGGATCATTTTTCTCAATGAAAAAAATGACAAAGTATAATATTTTATCTACTTTTAGGACTTGTTTGGGAAAATCTGATGAGGTTTTAGGTCATATTTATGCAGAAATATAGAAAATTCTAAAGAGTTCACAAACTTTCAAGCACCACTTTCAAGCATATTGCAAAAAGTATTCGTTCACCCATCTAAATAATCACATTCAGGTTCCACCAATCACTTCCATGATCACAGGTGTATAAAAGCAACAGCTAGTCTTTCAAGTTTTGCACCAGGAGTCAATGCATAAAGTTATCCAAAAGCAGTGTGTAAGACTGGTGGAGGAGAACCTGATGCCAAGATGCAGAAAAAACAGAATTATTCCACCAAATATTGATTCCTGAACTTTATGAATATAAACTTGTTGCATTACTTAAGGTATAAAAGCTCTGCATCTTTTTTATTATTTCAGCCATTTCTCATTTCCCGCAAATAAATGCTCTAAATGACAATATTTTATTTTTGGGAGAATTTGGGAGAAATGTTGTCTGAAGTTTATAGAATAAAACATTTCACTCAAACATACACCTATAAATAGCAAAATCAATATATAATATTTTATTTTTTCATTTATTTATTTATTTTTTTGTCAGTGTCAGCTGGCTTCAAAGCTCAAGCTACAACAACAGCCTAGTTTACCTCTTCTAAAAAGGCCTTCCACGAGGTTTAGGAGTGTGTTTATGTGAATTTTGTGAGCTTTCTTTCAGAAGCACATTGTAAGTTCAGCTCCGCTATGTTTTTATGGACCTTGCTTTGTTCACAGAGTCTGTAGACAAACTGAACCCTGCTTTTGATCATTTTTTAGCATTAAAATAACCGAGAATTTGATGCTACTGTCGCCACGTAAACATAGGATTTTTTGTGCAGTTTATACAAATCATTGCCACCAGTAACACAGTGCACTGTGGTAAAGTTTTGACATGTTGACGACATGTTATGACTGTATGAAAAAAAGTTAATCAAAGCTAATAATTAAAAATGTATGTATTTTTGAGAATTGATGCAATACTGCAAAACACACAAAACACAAAGTTGCAATACTTCGATAGATCCATATTTTATAACACCTTTATATAAAACATTTTGATACTCTGAATTAGGGGTGGGCGATATGGCTCTAAAATAATATCACGATATTTCAGGGTATTTTTGCGATAACGATATACTTGCCGATATAGGAAAACTAAAATATGAGGAATATATAATATATAATATAATAGGAATATAGGCCTAATTCAGCGAAACACTGACGAAGGAAGGTGCCTGCCTGATGACCCCTGAGAAGAGCTTGCACTGAAGTTTGTGTTTAAGTTTGGATGAAGGGGATTGGTGTGGTCCTGCTCTTGTAATAATTTGTCTCATGAGTTTTTGTAGACGTCTGAGTACTTGGCAGTTGAGGCACGGACCATGAACATAGTTCGCTATGCTTCTGGATTCTTGTCGAGCCAGTATCAGATGGTAGTGGTTGCTGTGTTCTGCTCACGCAACTTAAGTGTGTTGTTGCCATAGTTAAAGGAAGTGAGCTTAGATTAAGGAGGGATTCTGTGTGTTCATAGGTTATTTTTTGGTAGGTCTGTTACTTGGCAGTTGAGGCAATGGACCATGAACATAGTGTTAGGCTGTGCTTCTGGATTCTTGTCGAGCCAGTATCAGATTGTGGTGGTTTTGCTATTGTTGTTAGTTGAGTGAGTAGTAGATCCTGGCTGAGCCCTATGCATAACCCCAGCTGTTAGGTGCAGGATTTGTCAATTTCCTGTATTATATTACTAATATAATAGGAATATAGCATAATAATATAACAGTATAATCATAATGTGGCAAAAAAAAATAATATAGCATAAAATAATATAATGCAGCAAATAATATTGCAGAATATTTAGTGCATGCATATAAACTGCAAACTAAAACAATTATACAATAAATACACTTAAAGCTTCACAGTAAATAATAGACTACTTTTAAGACAGAACAGCCCTATTATCACGATATGGATTTTTAATATCATGATATTTCTGTGTCACGATATATTGTATACGATATAATATTGCCCACCCCTACTCTGAATTATCATTGTATTCATGGGGAAATTTATTGATGCATGGCAGTTGCCTTGTTTACAGAAATAAGACCGTTTTAGTGCTTCAAAACCAAATTAGAAAAAGAACAGACAGCAAGGGTACGGAGTTATGTAAAAAAAAAAAAAAAACATCAAATTTGTAGGCAGAAAATCACAGAGAGCAGGACGATTTCACAGCCTGCCATTTACTACAGTGACATCTTCACAGGGGACATCTCCCCCACAACTCCTCCACAGCGCAACTCTGAACGCTGGTTTAACCAACAGAATGAAAGGTTAAACACAGTCTTTTAAGCATTCGTTTCAGTACAGAAAATCTCCTTTTTCCACAGCATCTGGCAGTCAGGACTTAAGGGAGGCTAACGCAGCAGCCAGGCCTTTCAGAAACCGCCTCCTGGTCCAACCCAATACCCTCTCTTTGATATGACCACCCGTCTGAGTGCTTAGCTGGACAGTCCAGCATTCAGACTAACAACCTGGTAATCAGCAGGAGCTAAATTACCTGGATAGCACTGTAAAACTGACCTTGATTCTTCAAAGACTGGGATCTTTCAGCTTTCTGCCTTCTAAGCTCAGACTTTTTTAGCTGCTTTAAATCCATACTGAAGCATGATTCACTATATTGCCAAATGTATTTGCTCGCCTGCTTGTCTGCCTTTAAACCAATATGAACTTGAGTGGCATCCTATTCCTAGGCCCAATCCCATTTCACCCCTTGGCCCAATTCTTTTTAGGCTGGAGGGGTAGGTTAGGGGAAGGGATGGGGCTTGTTAGCCCTTCAAATGAAGATTTTTCAGATGCACACTTGAAAAAAACAAGGGATTTGAGAACCGCTGGTAAGAAATCCACAAATATAAGTATTTTCCTTGTAAAAAGTGATGATAAGCACTATATTACCACAGTGTAAAGTGTAGTTTCAATATTTCAATATTCTACGGCTAGGCTAGAATATTTTTGCGATACACTATATTTTTTGTCATTTTAAGACTATTAAATGCCAGTGACACACTGTTAACAGAATAGCATAAAAAAACAACTATACACTTTTTAAAGACAACAAATTTTTTATTTATTAGTTAATTAGTTTGGGAATTATATACTTATTTCTTCACCTACTGCAGCCCACAGAGTGTCTTTAGAGTCACAGTTATTGAAGCTGTTTACTATTATTAATGTGAACAAACTTGCAAACATAATAGACAATACCACGATCATCAAATATTATTGAGGTTATGTTCATTTATTGTGCTGCAAATCGATATTGCAATTATTGTGACAGGCCTATCTACAGCCAAATTCTTTATAACAAGCATAAAAAAGATTGCTAGTAGATTGTCTCAGTAGCTAGCTAGCTTATCTAACTTTCCCGTTCAATCTTAAATGGTGCAACAGACGGCAGGGGATGCAGTTTTTCAGATGGAACAGAAAAAAAAAAAAAAAAAAAAAAAGCTAATCAAAGCGAATTTCAGCCTCTCATCACAGAGGAATAAAGTTATGTACAATATTAAATTAATTTCTGCACTGCCACCCCCCCTTTCTGAAGACATATCATAAAATACGCCCCAAAGTTAACTAGTTAACCAGCAGCAGCAGCTAGGTTACTGAACTTGAAGTGCTACTGATGACGTATCGGGTGCTTGAAGGGTTTCCCAATTCTTAGGATGAAAACAAGGGGTAAGTGGTAGTGCCAAAGAGTGAAAGGGAATTGGGCCTTAATCCATAGGGTTTTTGATATGACATTGGCGCACCCCTTACAGCTATAACAGCTTCAACTTCGCTAGAAAACTTGTCAAATATTGCCATAAACACACTCCTAAACCTAGTGGAAAGCCTTCCCAGAAGTGCATTCATGAGGTCAGACACTGGTGTTGGATAGGAAGGTCTGGCTCACAGTCTCCAATTTATCAAGCTGTTGAATTTCTCACCCATGTCTTTTTGGAGCTTGCTTTGTGCCCTGGTGTGCAGTTATGTTAAAACAGTTATTTAAAGGCCATCCCCAACTGTTAACACAAAGTTGGAAACATGAAATTGTTCAAAATCTTTTGGTTTTCTGAAGAATTAAGAGTTCCCTACACTAAAACTAAAGAGCCAAGCCCAACTATGGAAAAAAACAAATCCATTATCCCCCCTCCACCAAACTTTACACTTGGAACAATGCAGTCAAACAAGTACCGCTCTCCTGGTAATTGCCAATCCCAGACTTATCAATTGGATTGCCATAGTTTAGTAGACTAGCTTTGCATTGTGGATCCTTCAGACACCAAGAAGAAGCCATCTTTGCAATTTCGCTCATGTCTTTAGGTGTAGAACCAATCTACAGATGGACTGATCAGTGTTTTGAAACAAAAGGCTAATCCCAGATATCAATCAAGTGCGGGGATAGAAGCTACATTACCCATTGCAAAGGCAAAGCCTTTGGTAGCTAATATATAACCGTACAAGGCTTTCATAATGTACAGTTGTGGTCAAAAGTTTACATACACTTGTAAAAAAACATAATGTTATGGCTGTCTTGAGTTTTCAATAAGTTCTACAACTCTTATTTTTCTGTGATAGAGTGATCGGAACACATACATGTTTGTCACAAAAAACAGTCATAAAATTTGGTTCTTTCATAAATTTATTATGGGTCTGCTGAAAATGTCACCAAATCTGCTGGGTCAAAAATATACATACAGCAACAAAATTTGTCAATTTTGGTGATGTAGCGAGTTGTGTCAATCAAATTAGCTTCATGTCATGGCCTCTTCACTTCTTGTAAGTGATTCTGATTGACTACAGCTGTTGACTTCTCATGAGCCCATTTAAATAGGGCTCATTTGACCCAGTGATTAGACTCAGCTACAAAAGCTACAATGGGAAAGTCAAAGGAACTCAATGTGGATCTGAAAAAGCGAATTATTGACTTGAACAAGTCGGGGAAGTCACTTGGAGCCATTTCAAAGCAGCTACAGGTCCCAAGAGCAACTGTGCAGACAATTATACGCAAGTATAAAGTGCATGGAACAGTTGTGTCACTGCCACGATCAGGAAGAAAACGCAAGCTATCACATGCTGCCGAGAGGAGATTGGTCAGGATGGTCAAGAGTCAACCAAGAATCACCAAGAAGCAGGTCTGCAAGGATTTGGAAGCTGATGGAACACAGGTGTCAGTCTCCACAGTCAAGCGTGTTTTACATCGCCATGGACTGAGAGGCTGCCGTGCAAGAAAGACGCCCTTGCTCCAGAAAAGGCACCTTAAGACTCGGCTGAAGTTTGCTGCTGATCACATGGACAAAGATAAAACCTTCGTCTGACCAGGAAAGTTCTCTGGTCAGACGAAACAAAAATTGAGCTGTTTGGCCACAACACCCAGCAATATGTTTGGAGGAGAAAAGGTGAGGCCTTTAATCCCAGGAACACCATGCCTACTGTCAAGCATGGTGGTGGTAGTATTATGCTCTGGGGATGTTTTGCTGCCAGTGGAACTGGTTCTTTGCAGAAAGTAAATGGGATAATGAAGAAGGAGGATTACCTCCAAATTCTGCAGGAAAACTTAAAACCATCAGCCCGAAGGTTGGGTCTTGGGCGCAGTTGGGTGTTCCAACAAGACAATGACCCAAAACACACATCAAAAGTGGTAAAGGAATGGCTAAACCAGGCTAGAATTAAGGTTTTAGAATGGCCTTCCCAAAGTCCTGACTTAAACCCCATTGAGAACATGTGGACAGTGCTAAAGAAACGGGTTCATGCAAGAAAACCATCACATTTAGCTGAACTGCACCAATTCTGTCAAGAAGAGTGGTCAAACATTCGACCTGAAGCTTGCCAGGAGCTTGTGGATGGCTACCAAAAGCGCCTAGTTGCCGTGAAAATGGCCAAGGGACATGTAACCAAATACTAATGTTGCTGTATGTATATTTTTGACCCAGCAGATTTGGTGACATTTTCAGCAGACCCATAATAAATTTATGAAAGAACCAAATTTTATAACTGTTTTTTGTGACAAACATGTATGTGTTCCGATCACTCTATCACAGAAAAATAAGAGTTGTAGAACTTATTGAAAACTCAAGACAGCCATAACATTATGTTTTTTTACAAGTGTATGTAAACTTTTGACCACAACTGTACATTCAAAAACTGTATATTTATCGTCTCTTAATTTGAAATTTTCTTTTTTTTTCTTAGAATGAACCACATTATAGTATAGATGCAATGAAAAATGCACTCTCAAGAGAGGTATCCGCTTAGCGGTGTTAAAAGTTGTTATGCTGTTACTTACACATTCTACAAATATTTGAGTTTTGTGTAAAAAAAAAAAAGAAAAGGCAAAAGCCCAGCCCGGCGATCTTTCTATCTTTGGTAGAGATGCATAGGCAGCACTAAATTCACCAGCTCTGATGATACTATCAACAAAGTTGGTCCACCAACAGATAAGCTGGGCCATAAACCTCATATTGATCAACTAGCGGAAGAATTCAAAAACAAAATCAAAGGTGCGGATTTGGAGACCAACCTCATCCCTTTGGTCCGAGCAAATGTTCCACAGATGAAAGACAGTGATGCCAATGAAACACACCACCATTAGCATGGCTCTGCTGGATATAGGCAAATACCCAACAGTAAAGCTGGGCATTCCACTGCCTAGTGTACTCAAAAAGATCATTAATTCTTACTATAAGTGAAAGCAACATACCAAAGGCTTCCACCTCCTGCAGATCTTCCCAGAAAGCAGAGCTTCCCCCTCCTAGAACAAGTCTTTCTCTGCCAACAAGTCTGTCGGTATAGAGGATTTAGCCATTTAACCAGAATCACATGGACATGGAACAAAGCAGATTCTCTCATATTGTCCCCCTCAGGCCCCTTGTTTCCTTTCAACTCTGACAGCTTTCAGAATCATAAGACCAAGTCCTTTCACTCGGCTATGATGTACAGAAGCCAGTGTTTTATCTATGCCATCACCATTCCGTTTTAAAAGATGTTTGGAGAAGAATAGGCACTGTGGGAGAGAGGGGAATGGCTCCTTAGTTAAGTGAACTACAGAGCACACCACATCTCAGGGGGAAACAAGCTATGATTTCAGCTTTCTGAGATATTCTGGTTTAAACGTTTATAGACTGGCGTTTCAATCAGACAGCCCTGCGCATGTTCTGTGCTAATCCTGTTAGTGCTGTTCAAAGTTGATATGCTGTTTAGAGACCTTTTAGTCTTGCACATTCTACAAATATTTTAAATAGTTTGAGTCAAAAAAGTTGGCCCACCAAAAGATAAGATGGGCACTCAACTCAAATTTTGGTCTGGACCATTTAATAAATGCTTAGTATTTATTAAATAACGCATTTAAACTAGGACTGTCATTGTGTCTTTCTATATTTACTTCATTGCTCCCACTCCAGACAGCTTCAACCAATCAGAGGAGACAATGGGCTTTCGTGGTTTATTGGTGTGCATTTTGGTGCGTTTAAGTTTGTGCCTGTGTGAAAACAAACCAAACAGAGGGAGAAACGCTCCAAATAAACAAGCGTATCAACTGATCTGGACTTTAGAAACCAACTACAGGTGTAAAAACGCTTATTTTTTTTATACTCAGAAAATTAAGTTCTAATTTAGAAATCTTTACAACCAAGCAGAGATGTTTATAAAAACGTAAAACAATAAAAAAAAGTTTCCTCTATCCAATTTATCATGCATTCTTTATTCCAGCGCCCCACGTTGGTTTTCTGTCACGTCAAACATACTAAAATATACATTAGTCTTAAGAAGAATAAGTGCAATTAATCACAGAATATTGTTCTGATTAATTGGATTATATTTTTTTAATTGATTGACACCACTAATTTAAACATATGCACATTGTTCAATTAGTCTCTAAGAACTGAAACTGAACTTTGTAGTTGATCATTTTTCTTATTTTGCATAAAACATGAAGAGATGTTACAGGATTAAAGCAATCACCAGTGATTATCTACACTACAGCTCAAGGTATTCCCCAGTCTATGCTAACTAGGGACAATGCTAACAATCCTAACTTGGGACACAAAAAGGGACATAATTTGTTTAAATCTGCCATGTCAAAAAAAGTCACAGAAAACTCCAAAGAGCCTTTTGGACACTCAAAAAGCTAAAAATTAGGAGAAAGCTTGCTGGGTACATCTTAAATTACAAATCTGCTCAGAGTAAACCCCTGCTAAAAACAACTACTGTGGAAAACTTTGCAATATAACAATAAAACACTGCTTAAAATGACTAGCAACCAGAGAGAAACACTGCCAAACAACAGTCACAAGACAACCAGGCAGAGCAGGGATTATATAAAAAGTCTCTTCAGTTTTTAAACAGAACAATTCAAATATCAATAGAGATTTGTTGAATATGTATTGAATGTGAGGCTGAAACCACAAGGCCATATCTGATTGTGAGGCAGAGCCGAGGGGCTCTGGGTCCATCATGTGACTGACTTCATCTTTCTCCCACAGCAAAGCTGAAAAGGTTCTAGATAATTGTCTTTGACATCCACGGACACAACATGGGTCAAGGCAAAGGCCAACAGCTGCAGACATCAATATAACAGCTTGAGAGGATCCTAGCCCCGAATGATGGGGCAATTTATAATTCAAATAAATAAATAATAATAATAAAAAAAAAAATCTAGGAAACTATGCGAATCCAAACTCAATATCTGCTGAAATATGATGAACAGACAAGCCCAATCAATCAACTCAATTTTTTTTCTGTATTCTGGTTACAAATGTGAACAAATATGTATTTGTGCCCTTCAACAGAAAGAGCCAGGAGTACATATAATATAAAACACTAAGGCTTTAAATTAAGGCTTTGAGTACTGTTGGGTTTAAGGGTGGGCAATATTATATCGTATACAATATATCATGACACAGAAATATCATGATATTAAAAATATAATCGTGATAATAGGGCTGTTCTGTCTTAAAAGTACAGCTGTTCTGTCTATTATTCACTGTGAAGCTTTAGGTGTATTTATTGTATAATTGTTTTAGTTTGCAGTTTATATGCATGCACTAAATATTCTGCAATATTTTTTGCTGCATTATATTATTTTATGCTATATTATTTATTTTGCCACATTATGATTATACTGTTATACTATTATACTATATTCCTGAAATTAATTAATTATTTTAGTTTTCCTATATCACCAAGTATATCGTTATCGCACAAATACCCTGAAATATCATGATATTATTTTAGAGCCATATCGCCCACCCCAAGTAGCCAGAACAAACTCCAAAACTTTTTTCATAGGTAAAAAAATAAATATATATATTATTTTAAAGTCAAATGAGCACTGGATGTTACTCTACACATATTTCTCTCCTGAAAATTGTTTTTATTTGGGTGAGTAAGGCAATTTCTTTTATTTAAAATAAGCTTAGATTTCCAATATTTTAGCACGGCTAGCAGCGGCTTTGCGCTAGTAAATGGCGCCCAACAGTGCTACACTGAGGAACCCTGGGTGTTCTGGTAACTGGTAACTCTCGTAGCTTATTTTAACACGGTAAACAAGCAGACTACAGGCCAATAGACTCACCTCTGAATGACAAAAGAGCTAGCGTTGGGGTTAGCGGTTAATGCTAATACTGCTTCAGCCTTGGTGCTGGAGAAACTTTTCTGAAAACTCACCCTTATTAGTCTGTACTTCAGTGGAGTTGCTTTACTGCAATTTTTGGGAAAATTAAAGGGTTTTAAGGATTTTAAGTGCCTTATATTGTGACAAATATAGGGTATGCATCACTGACCACGTATGAAAGTGACTCAAATCTAATTAAATAAAGTTGGATTTGAAGTGCTGTAAGATTTTGCTGGAAAACACTGCACTGACTTTAAACTTTTTTATAACAGTGGATCAACACCAGCAGATGACATGTCTCTCCAAACCATCACTGATCATCAGTAAATTTTGTAAATTTTACATTTAATTTGTAAATCAAGGGAGCAGAGTCTGGAGGAAGAGTGGAGAGACACACAGTCCAAACTGCTCGAGGTCTAGTCTGAAGTTTCCACCAATCAGTGATGGTTTGGAGAGACATGTCATCTGCTGGTGTTGATCCACTGTGTGTTATATCAAGTCCAACGTCAGATAAAGATGCAGATTTCCTTTTCCAGCAGGATTTGGCACACTGGCCACACAGCCAAAAGCACCATTTGGTCTTATACAATATTCTGATTTTCTGAGATACTGATTTTGGGGTTTTCATTAGCTGTAAGCCATAATTATCATCAACAACAAAAAAAAAAAAAACATTTAAAATAGATCACGCTGTGTGTAATATACGAGTTTCACATTTTTAACTGAATTACTGAAATCAAGTAACTATATTTATTTATTTATTTATTTTTTTGGTTTTCTGGGTTCTCCTCTGATGAATCTGAACAGGGAGAACTTTAAGAACTTCTGAACAGCAGCACCGAGGTTTCAGTAAATGGGTAAACAGCGCTAAAATGAAAGGTTTGGGATTGATCCAGAAGCTTGCAGACCTGATCTCAGCTGGGCACAAGAAGAGAGCAGGTGGGGCGAGACCCGTCCAACAGTCATGTCAAATGTCTGGCAGCTTATTGGACAGCAGGGAGCACAGCAGGCTGATGAAAGAAGCCCACCTCTTCCTGAGAACCAAGTCTGCGGAGTTTGATCACCAACTCGCTGGCTGCTTCACAAAGCTGGCAGCCCCCAAAAAAGTCTGGCCAGTCAGTGGAGTGCCAAAAAATAACAGTGAAGGTTGGCGTTGGGGGGGCGGACTGGTATATTGTCTTTGTGCAGTCAGTAAATAATAGAGTACTGGGAGGGGGGGATTTGACAGTCATTATTATATGTGCTTGTTTTGCTCCCCGATGGAGGGACGGGATGATTTTTATAGGGGCTGGTGGGCTTTGCACTTTTGAGGAGGTGGGATTAGGACAGGCAGCGCTGTTGACACGGCTGAATGTGCTGAATATCTGTCTGTCAGTGCTGTGTGTGTGTGTGTTCAAGTTTTGCTACCTTTGTGAGGACTGATGTCCCTGAAACTTGATTTTTTTAAATGTTTTTCTACACTTTAAATTTAATACTGAAGACTCCATATCAGGGGTCACTAATAGGCAGAGCGCGGTCCGGGTCCGGTGCAGTCCAATGCAGACCCAAACCGATAAACCACAGAGAAGGATTTAAAGCAGTGGAACTTTTCTTGTCTTTATGGTATTCCTGCTTTTTGGCGCAGTAAACTCAGAGCAATCACATGTGGTGTAAGATCACCAAACGCTCTCCTTAGCCAATAAGATCTGTGCAGACCACTGCCCCGGCTAGTGAATTGGGACGCAGCCGTGAAAAAAATGGCTTTATAAAGAGCCTGAGAACTGGCAGAAAAACGAGAAACGGCAGAAACTAAAGAGAGACATGGAAAGAATGTACACAAAATCTGGCCAGAGAGGCATTTTATTATCATTACATATTTTTAATCATAGTTTAAACAACCTCACGGGTCAGATGTTTCTCATATAGTACAGGATATGGCACTGAATAATAAAACAAATTAAAAATGGCGACGGCCGAACCTTGGACTGACAAAATTTTCTCCAACTGGACCGTACTAAATTCTAATTAAATACCCCTGCTCTATATTTATGCTCTACATGAAACTGGGGTGGGCAATATGGTCCTAAAATAATATCACAATATTTCATGGTATTTTATGTTATCACTGCAGAATTCAATGTGCACCTCAACTCTCCTGTTTCCAACAGAACTGTCCGTCACCACAATAAATTTTTGTGGTCTAAAACCAGGTGTTTCAGTTTCATTGTCCAACCCCTTGTATGTGAACAAACAAATAAATAAACACAATAGACAATAGATCATGATTATCAAATATTATTGAAGTCATGACCATTTATTGTATGATAAGTCGATAATGTAATTATTAATAAGCTAAATTTACAATTGTGTAAATGGAAGGTCCTCACAGAGATAGGAAAACCAACTTGCCACAAGAGAGTGTGTGTGTGTGTGTGAGAATCAGAGAGAACTGGGCCATAGATGGAGGTGCCCTTGGGGTGACACAGTGAGGGCCTCAACCACCAGGACAAACAATCCCAGACAGCCGGAGCATTGAGGACCCCCACGGACCTCATAACACTGTGTAAGCAGACCATGACACTGATTCACCCACGAGGGAACAAAAGAGAACTGCACAGTGGATGAACTACCAACAACACGCCTCAAACACAGCAGCTTCACACCCAACCGGGAGACCAGTTCTTCTCCCAGAAACGACTCAGCAGCACGAGATAGAAAACACAACCATAAATCATCATCATTACCACAGTAAATCCTAAAACAGCGTAAAAAAATGTTGGACAAACCTGAACATAATTAAACATTAGGCCGTGGGTGCCCTAACTACTGCCTGCGGGCCATTTCCAGCCTGTTTTCTTTTTTTGGAATAGCCCTTAAGGTTTTTAAAAATAAAGTTAAAGTTGTCCCGCTATTAAGCAGGTTTTTATAATGTGATAATCAATCAAAGTTTGAACGCTAGGTGTCGCTATCACTATCACCCAATCGAAAACGCTCCTCATCTCCTTTCCTTCCTTCATTATGCCTACATTAATGTTTTTATGCTTTTGGGAGAACAAGACAAAGAAATAGAAAATAGACAACGAATGCAGAAAAAATTGAGGCACAGAGTTCAATACAATATTAAGAGGAATCATGAAACGAAACATCACTTTGAAAAAATCTTACTTTACACAACACTGTCAAAGATAGATAAAGATCTAGTAAATAAAAAAAAGTAAAATGGTGTGTAAATGACAGTAATCAAAAAGAGTTTACTATTTTAGTTATTATATTTCATTATTTTAATTACAGAGTCTGTGGCCCGTAACTGCACATATATTTCTCCTTCTGGCCGCCCACAAAAAAAGTTTGGACACCCATGCATTTAGCCAATGGGCACAAAGTGGTCCAACAGGGTGATGTTGATCAGCACAAAGCATCTGTGAGCTGATCGACACTAGTAAGGAACAGGGGTGTCGCCATGTTTTCCTTCTAATTTAGTAGGACCTGCAAAGTTAAGCTAAGCTAAGTTAAGTTAACAAAACTGTAATTCTGGGGGAAAAAAAAAAAATAAAAAATTAATTTTCTTGTTTCAACACGGTAAACATGCAGACTACAGTCCGTTATACTCACATCTGAACGATAAATGAGCTAGAGCTTAGTGTGGTTAACGAGTAATGCTAATGCTGCTCCAGCAGTGCTAGCCGGGGCTAGCAGTAGGCTACAGGTCAATAAGAACTAGAACTAAAGAACTAGCATTTATAATGGTTAGCAGCTAATGCTAATGCTGCTCCAGCAGTGCTAACCAGGGTTAGCAGCAGTCTACAGGCCGATGAAAATACTCCCCTCTGAATAACAAGAGAGCTAACGCTTAGCGCGATTAGCGGCTAATGCTAATCCTGCTCTAGTCTCAGTTACAACCTGACTGGTGGAACTCATACATAAAGTGCACTGGATTATAAGACATACTCATGATTTTTGGGAAAATTAAAATATTTTAAGTGCACCTTATAGTGCAAAAAATTATGTTAATCCAAAGCAAAACCTAAAACAACATAATTACCAACCAATAAGAACTAGAACTCCGATTTACAAAGGAACATTACAGTTCATCAGGCAGTAAGGAGGTTTCTAGAAGCTGCTGCTGCTGCTGCTGCTGCTGCTGCTGGCAGGGTACTGGAGCTCTCAGAAAGCAGAGCTGTGGTAACAGAGTGACAAAGTGGCCCCAAAGCCAAAGCACTCCACAGAAAGAGCTTTGTGTAAAGAAGTGCTCAGATCAAGAGCCACAAACACACACACCCGAAACAGAGACATTAAAGAGGCATCGGTGAAGAACTGCTGCCACCTATAAAAGCTCCTATTGTAGTTATACTTACTCCAACACAGTTTAAAAGGAGTCAAGTGATCCACACAGTGCTCTCCGAACCTTTCAGACTGCTGTAAAATTTAGAATGAAAAAGCTCCTTCCAGGCAGACAAAGTTTATTTACACTAAAATAAAAAAAATACTAATAGAGCTGCTGATGGAATTGAACTGGGGGCGTATAGGAAAAATCTGGAACCAGGTTTGTTCTCAGAAGTAGCTCACAAGACCTTTTAAAAAAACGAGAAATTGTAGTTAACTAATAGTTTGGCATAAATATATATATTTTTTCTATTATATTTTCACATTCCTATTCTTCCAGCAATTCGTAAAATATTGACAATTCGTAAAAATATCAATATTGAGATTGAGACATTATTGAGATTATTTGCAATATTTATCAACACATGGCATCAAATAATAAATAATAATAATAAAAACAGGTGCTAAACTCCCCAAGACTATATATATATATATATATAGCATAGTGATTTCACAAAAAAAAACAGTATTGAATTTTACATTTTAGAAATTTGTGCCAACTATTAAAGTATGTTTTTAATTGTTTTTTTTTTTCAATAATCATAATCACAATCATAATATATAATATATATTATAGACAGTTCTGGAAAAAATAACTTCATTTTACTGTTGTTTTACTCTATAAACTATGGGTAACATTCCTCCCAAATTTCAAATAAAAATGTCGTCATTTAGAGCATTTATTTGCTACGAAATTGCTAAAATAATAACAAAAAAAGATGCAGAGCTTTCAGACCTCAAATAACGCAAATAAAACAAGTTCATATTCATAAAGTTTTAAGAGTTCAGAAATCAATATTTGGTGGAATAACCCTGGTTTTTAATCACAATTTTCGTGCATCTTGGCATAATGTTCTCCTCCATCAGTCTTACACACTGCTTTTGGATAACTTTATGCTGCTTTACTCCTGGTGCAAAAGTTCAAGCAGTTCAGTTTGGTTTGATGGCTTGTGATCATCCGTCTTCCTCTTGATTATATTCCAGAGGTTTTCAATTTGGTAAAATTAAAGATTGGGATTGTCTCTTATTTTTTCCAGAGCTGTATATTGTGATATATATTTTAAAAACTCCTGTATCCTGATACATTTCAAATTATTTGCCAAGTTCTTTCCAACACTGTTCTATGTTACTACAGCTCACTGCAGAAATCTATTTAATGCTTCATAAAAAGCATTTTTTCCACTTATTCTCCAGCTTCCCCAGAGTTCTGTAACTGTGTATTATCTGCAAACTGTCTTAAAACAGATACAGAGAACAGTTTGCAAATCTAGCTCACCCAACACTGGAAGTATTATACAGCACCCAATGAGGCAAACATACTTTGTTATGCTTAAAATTCCCATAATCATAAATTTACATGCCCTGCAGAACAGGAGTAATGCTGCCATTTCAGTCTCATCTCATCTACATGAATTACTATTTGATGATGCTTCTGCTTTTCTTTAGGCTCTGTTTAGCACCATTAGGCAGCGAGGAATCACACGCAAGTGTGTGTGTGTGTGTGTGTGTGTGTGTGTGTGTCGTCAGCCAAATAATACTATAAAACTTTTTTTTTTATCTAATATAATGCTATATGTAGCAATACACCAAGAAAGACCATATAATGACAATCATAAAAACAATCATAGTATAAAAAACATAATATTTATCAAATCTGAGCAAAAAAAAAAAAAAAAAAAGTTTTACTAAATCTGTGGAATCGTGGATTACCTTTTATTTACTTTTATGGATTTAACCCGCATAACTAACATTATTAAAGCATTTACCAGTAAAAGTAACTCAATCAATGTTCTCCTCCACCAGATATCAATTAAAAGTCCTTTTAAATCTAAAGCTTAATTCCTGCTCGTTTTGGTCCTGTTCACATATATAGGTGCCTTTTTGAGCGCCTGATTGAAAACACCTGATTGAAACTTTTGTTCTTAAAAGTGGTAATTTTAAAGGGATAGAATTATTGTGTCAATAAAGAAATTAAAACTTTTGTTGGCATATTAGGAAAGATACATCTTTAATTTAAGTTGAATTGTCTATTATACACATCCTTATTTGATCTTATTTGATTGTGAACAAGATGAAAAATAAAATGTTAAACTTGCTAAACACTTTACCGCAGTGGGGGTTGAATAATTTTAAACACAACTGTGTATATTATATATATATTTACCGTATTTTTCCCCACTTAAAAATCTTAAATTTTCCAAAAATCATCAGTGCACCTTTTAATCCGGCGCTCATTAATTATGAATTTTACCAGTCAGTTATTAAGGAGCAGTAAAGCCAATCCAGTTTAGTTCTTTAGCACCGAGACTGGAGCACTTTTAGCATTAGCCGCTAACCAAGCTAAGCTCTAGCACTTACACCATCCAGAGGTGAGTACACTGGACTGTAGTCTGCATGTTTACTGCGTACAAACAAGCTACGCTGGATGAACGTCTAGCTAATATTGCCCAGGCTTTTCCGGAACAGTTACCCGGTTATTCTAATGCTGCTGCACCCAGCCGTACTGAGAATTTGGAAATCTAAGCTTATTGTAAATAAACACAAGCACTTTACTCACCCAAATAAACAGCTTTCAGGAGAGAAATCTGTGTAGCTTAACATGCAGCACTTATTTGATTTTAGTTTTGTTTACTAAGCTTAGCTTTACTTGAGTTACCCCCACCCACCACCACCCAGCAGAGGGCCAGCTGAATTAGAAGGGAAACATAGCGACACCCCTGTTCCTTACTAGTGTTGCATAATGCCAGACCAGAAAATAGATGTTCTTTGATAGTGTCTTATAAACCAGTGCAACAAAATATTCATTAATAAGTATAAAATGCATTTAAAACCTAAAATAAACTCTAAAGAATGTCACTGCCACTGTGAGGATGAGCTATGAGTTCTGAGGTATGAACTCCCGGCTCCACTGAGCCTTTTAAACATGACTGAGCAGGTAATTGAGTGTGTCACAAGCGATGTTCATGAGGTGCTTCATATCCACACAAGAGTCTCCGCCCAAACACTCCTTCTCCATTTAATACCCCCGTCCACTTGTGCGCTACCGTGCTATTAAGTTCGGGAAGTGAAGCAAAATGAGGTCACCTTTTCAAAAATCGCCCCCTCCCCCCCACTTCACACTCCCTCTCTGATAAAGTGTGTCCACAAATAAATAATACGAGAGGACATCCGTATCCGTTACGGAAGACGAAATTTCGTTTAGCAGATAAAATACGGGTCGGTACGAACCGGTACAGGAGAGTACATTCGTCTCTTTCCTCCTAAAACCAGCAGTCATCCATTTCCCCACCAAAAAAAATAAAAAAAGGAAAGCAGAGTCTGCTACACAGCTGGCATATTGATTACAAGGACGCCATAAACCTTTGCTGTCTCCAGGTTTTATTGATCTCGGACGCCCAAAATCCATTAGCGCCCTTTACATTCATAGTGCTTTGTGTCCCCGCTAGGATACAGCGGGTTCTCTCTCGTGTTTCCTTTAAACACGGCTGTGTCGAGGCGAAAGAGCAGCAGCAGTGGATTAGCCGCGTTGGCGCGGGGCCTGCCAGCGCTGCTCCTTGGCTGGCTCTTCAGTCATCGAGGGCATCCAAGTGATCCAAATTACCAGAGTGGCTTCTGTGTCCAAGGGCTCCAGGAAGTGTCCAGCTAAGGGCCGGGCGAGACGGACTTCCTGCATTTGACTATTATTAGTCCCCTCAGGAGGCCTTGGCTCGGCGCTACAGTGCCAGGATTGTACACACAGCACACCCCAGCACCCTCTCCTCACTTTCAGTCGACTCGAGCAGCTCCAGAAGTAGGGCAGAACCAGACACAAACAGGACCAGCGCCTGACAGCGGACCAGCGCGCCCACCTCCACTTAAACACTCACAGCCAGCCAAGTGCTGCCTTCGCCTGGCTGAGGATAAAAGGTCTATGTCTACGCCTAAAGGCACGGCTGGAGCTTGGCGGTACGATACTCAATAATGATGATACGGGGATTGCGATTCAATTTTTATTTTATTTTTTTTTTACAATATACAGCTCTGGAAAACATTGAGATCGCTTCAGTTTCTGAATCAGTTTGTCTGATTTTAATATTTATAGGTAAATGTTTGAGTAAAATGAACATTGTTGTTTTATTCTATAAACTACAGACAACATTTCTCCCAAATTATAAATAGAAAGATCTCAAAACATATTCAGAAAGTTCAGAGTTCAGAAATTAATATTTGGTGGAATAACCCTGTTTTTTAATCACAGTTTTCATACATCTTGGCATCATGTTCTCCTCCACCAGTCTTACACACTGCTTTTGGATAACTTTATGCTACTCACTCCTGGTGGAAAAATGTAAGCAGTGCAGCTTGGTATGACAGCTTGTGATCAGCCATCTTCCTCTTGATTATATTCCAGAGGTTTTCAATTTGGTAAAATCAAAGAAACTCATCCTTTTTAAGCTTTCTCATCTTTTTCCAGAGCTGTATAGCAGTTGTGGAACTGTTTAAAATATTTAGTTTTGAAGAGGAATCAAGTGTTAATGTTGCTGGTGTATCTCTTTTTATGGTCTATTGTTTCAATTCTTCAGCTGTTTTTCTGTTCATAAAGTCTGATTCCTTTATATATTGTGTAAATTTGTGGGACAAAGTAAATTAAATATTAATCAAAGCTTTAATTTAAAGTCTTAGTGTTTTATATTATATGTAATCCTGACAGTACAGCAAGTCGAAACCCTATAAAAAAGCCCAGACATGCAAAAAACTATAAATAAATAAATAAAATACTATAATAATACAGTAATTTACAGTGAAAATGTCAGAATCTTGACAAATACCCTGATATACATTTTTTGGTAATTTCTGGTCAGCTCTACTTGCTATATTTGAAAAGTTTCAAAGACGACGCTCATCATCTTTCAATCATGATCACGTTCCACATCAGTCTCTTCTCCACCACCCCCCCAACCCCCTATTCCCACAGGCACAACCTCATTACAGCCCTGCTCTCAATCTCCTATTAAACCCAGCCCTCATCAAGAGCTAACACAAGGACCAATTTAGTCTCCTTAGTCCTCGTAGTCTCTTCAAACTTCTCCACGGACAAACTCATAATCTGAAATTTCCCAAGCAGCTCTCAGCATAATTACTGCTGCAGACCGTCATACACCTCTAAATGAAAACCACTCGACTGCTAGCCTGGCCTGGCCCCCACAGCGATGCTCAAAAGGTCAAAGAAAAGAGCGCGAGGTAAAGAACATCACCTTAAGCTTAAGCTGAAGTTTTCAGATATGAGTCTGGCATCATTTCAGGACACAGACGTGTTACGCAATCTCTCTAAGTGGAAATGATAAAAAAAAAAAAACTACTACTAGGCCTGTCACGATATATTGTTCCAGTAATTATTGCGATAAACGATATTTTTGTAATTTTAAGAAAATGCCACTGACATAATGATAACAGAACAGCATAAAAAAGCAATTATACCCTTTTTAAAAACTGCAAAAAATATATAATAAATCATTTATTATAGTTAGTTTGGAATTATATATATATATATAATATACTTATAATTATAATATACTTTTTTTCTTCACCTACTTTAGTCCACACTGTGTGTTCATGAAGTCACAGTTATTGAAACATGACCGGCTAAAATACCGTTTACTGTTATATATGTGAACAACCATACAAATAAACAAAATAGAAGATATCACGATTATCAAAAATTATTGAGGTCATGAGCATTTAATGTACGATAAATCAATATTACATTATTATTGTGACAAGCCTAACTACTACTCAGTTTTTTTCTGGTGGAAGATTTGATCAATAAGCCATTCAAAGGCCAAGTTCCACCTTTCAGATTATTCTTTCAGCTAATAATCATTCTGAGCTTGTGCTGGGCAATATGGGAAAATATATTATATATTATACAGCACAATATAATGCATTAAAAAATATATATATAATTGAAAAGTTACTTTATTTCAGTAAATCAGTTCAAAATGTGAAATTCGTATATTATATAGATGTATTACACACAGAGTGATCTATTTTTTTAAGCATTTCTTTCTTTTATTGTTGATGATTATGGCTTATAGACAAACAAAAATCCCCCAAAAAAGTGTCTCAGAAAATTTGAATTTTATACAAGACCAATTGGTACTTTTAGCAGTGTGGGCAGTGTGCCAAGTCCTGCTGGAAAATGAAATCCACATCTCCATTAAAGTTGTCAGCAGAGGGAAGCATGAAGTGCTGTAAGATTTTACGAGTTTAAACTTGATATAACACACAGTGGATCAACACCAGCAGATGTTGAGACATGTCTCTCCAAACCATCACTGATTGGTGGAAACTTCACACTAGACCTCGAGCAGCTTGGACTGTGTGTCTCTCCACTCTTCCTCCAGACTCTGCTCGCTTGATTTACAAATGAAATGTAAAATTTACTGATGATCAGTGATGGTTTGGACTAGGGGTGGGCGATATTGCTCTAAAATAATATCACGATATTTCAGGGTATTTTTGCGATAACGATATACTTGGCGATATAGGAAAACAGAAAAATAATTAATTAATTTCAGGAATATAGTATAAGAGTATAACAGCATAATCATAATAAAAATATGGCAGAATATTTAGTGCATGCATATAAACTGCAAACTAAAACAATTATACAATAAATACACCTAAAGCTTCACAGTGAATAATAGACTACTTTTAAGGCAGAACAGCCCTATTATCACGACATGGATTTTTAATATCACGATATTTCTGTGTCACGATATATTGTATACGATATAATAGTTTGGAGAGACATGTCAGTGCAGTGTTTGAAATCACCTTTACGAAATACATGTTCTTAATAAATATTGATATTGAATTACAAAATTTTCACAAATAAGCTTACATAAAAAAATCACACACTGCATTTCATGCATTTTAGGCTAAAGTTCTCAAGGTCAAAAACTTCAGATTATCTGCAAACGAACGCCGAGCACTCACACGACACATCTACACATTCCAGATTGTTCTGAGACATTTAGAGCTAATTAACCCTTGGGCTGCACCGCTGAGACTCTGAAGAGGAGGTAAAGAGGATTTCCCGTTATCTGCAGCCGAAGAGGCTGGAGAGGAGCAGCCTGGACTGACCATCTGCTTCTGTCTGCAGACAGGAGAGTTGGCACAGCAGGAAACACAAAGTAAGGCATGGTAAACGTTTATTAAAACTGAACGAGCTGGTAGAAAAAGAATTTCAGTAGAATACAGCCCAGCTATTTTGAAACTCAAGCATGAATGAGTCTTATATATATATATAAGGTAAGCTACAAAATGTTGAATTAGACGAGATAAAATCTGTTTAAGGATGAAAATGTCAGCTTTGATTAATCTGTCAGCTCTACATGATGCTGTATACTGCTAAAAATATTCGCATTATTAAATTCAGGTGTTTCCAATCACTTTTTTTTCATGTCCACATGTGTACAATATAAAAAAGCAGCAGCTAGTCATGCTGCAGACTGCTTCTACAAACATTAGAAAGAAAAGGTCTCAGGCTCTCCGGAGCTCAGTGAATAAAATCCAGCACTGTGCTACCGTGATAGAATGCAGCACCTGAGAAATTTCACTACTCACTACTAAATATTCCACAGCCAACTGTCAGTGATATCATAACACAGTGAAAAAGACTGGGAGCGAACAGCGACTCTGTGCTCTTTCAGTGTAAAATAACAGAGCAGGGTCAGCGGATGCTGAGGAGCATAGTGCACAGAGCTCACCAACTTTCTGCAGAGTCACTACACTAATCACTACACACCTCCAAACTTCATGTAGCTTCAGAGTTCATAATCACTACACACCTCCAAACTTCATGTAGCTTCAGAGTTCATCATCACTACACACCTCCAAACTTCATGTAGCTTCAGAGTTCATAATCACTACACACCTCCAAACTTCATGTAGCTTCAGAGTTCATCATCACTACACACCTCCAAACTTCATGTAGCTTCAGATTAGATCATCACTACACACCTCCAAACTTCATGTAGCTTCAGATTAGATCATCACTACACACCTCCAAACTTCATGTAACTTCAGAGTTCATCATCACTACACACCTCCAAACTTCATGTAGCTTCAGATTAGATCACCACTACACACCTCCAAACTTCATGTAGCTTCAGATTAGATCACCACTACACACCTCCAAACTTCATGTAACTTCAGAGTTCATCATCACTACACACCTCCAAACTTCATGTAACTTCAGAGTTCATCATCACTACACACCTCCAAACTTCATGTAGCTTCAGATTAGATCATCACTACACACCTCCAAACTTCATGTAGCTTCAGATTAGATCATCACTACACACCTCCAAACTTCATGTAGCTTCAGATTAGTGCTGGACGATATGGCCAAAATTTATATCACGATATATTCCTTAAATTTCGGTCGATACGATATAATTTCGATATCGATAAATACTTTGAAGGCCTCAGAAAAAGAATCCCTGCAATCTCTGCAGCTTGCACTGCAAATTTAAATTATTATTTAACTGTGTATTTGCACTTTTTGTATCAATCTATCTAATGGAAATCTGTACCTACTACTGTATGAAAATGTTTTTTAAGTCTTTGAAACCTCCTTTCACAAAAACTTTAATACTTTATAAATAAAAGTAGTCAAAATAAATCAATGCTCAATTTTATTTGCATATAGCAAAATAATAAAATGACATCCCTGTCAAACATAAGCCTATATAACTATTACAAATAAAAATAACTTTAAATGACAACAGAGGCAGAGCTTCTTATTCATTGTAAACAAATTTAACAGATTAAAACAAAAGTGTTTTAACTAGGATATATAATACAAGAAGCCTTTATATACATAAAAGCAACAAGATTTTCCCGTCAAATAAACAAACCTATAGGATTTTTCAAGTATAAATAACTTAGTGACAACATAATCTATTAAAGTGCTTCAGCCAGAATACAAGAGGTATTCAACATGATATCAACGGCAAATAAACAAACCTAAAGGATACATAAACTTTAAATAACTTAGTTTCAACATAATCAAAGTGCTTCAGTCAGTATAAGGAAAATATTGTATGTAGTGGAACTGATTGAGGTGGTGGAACAGATTAGATGTATTAACGTTACGCTGCTTGTCGGCTCCACTCACCGGCACAATTTGCAGCAAAGCGGCAAGCGAGCGGACCCGCGGCTGGGCGAGCGGACCCGCGGCTGGGCGAGCGGACCCGCGGCTGGGCGAGCGGACCCGCGGCTGGGCGAGCGGACCCGCGGCTGGGCGAGCGGACCCGCGGCTGGGCGAGCGGACCCGCGGCTGGGCGAGCGGACCCGCGGCTGGGCGAGCGGACCCGCGGCTGGGCGAGCGGACCCGCGGCTGGGCGAGCGGATTAGATCACTACACACCTCCAAACTTCATATAGCTTCAGATTAGATCACTACACACCTCCAAACTTCATGTAGCTTCAGATTAGATCAACAACAGCAGAGAGTAGAGAGCTCGACTTGTTTAGATTAGACAGTTTTGCACATCTCTGCTGGATTTTCTCAGTCAGCTTTATGAGGTAGTCACCTGGAATTCAGGCTTTCACTTAACAGCTGTGCTGAGGAAGTAAATAATAAAAAAAATGACTTGACTTGAGGAAATGAAAGTCAGTCAATATGAAAAACTTCTAGAACTTTGAAAGTATTCTCAAGTACAGTCTCAAAGACCATTAAAAATTTAATGATGAAACTGGCTCTCATCAGGACCACCTCAAAAAAAAAAAAAGGAGGAGCAAGAGTTCCCAGCCTCAGAAACCACAAGTTAACAGCAGCACCTCAGATAAGAGCACCTAAAAATATTTTGGTTTATTTAACACTTTTAAGTTACTACATGATTTCTTATGTGTTCCTTCATAGTCTGGATGACATCAGTATTCATTTAAAATGTAGAAAAAGGGAGATAAAAATATATATAAAAACTTGAGAGTATAAAAGAGGATGTGTCCAATTCTTTGACTGGTACTGTACAGTAAAATATAAGTATACAATTTAACAAACACATGAACCTTGACCTGGACTCTGGTCCAGACGTTCAGGTGTAAAAACACTGTGATAAGTTAGTTTATCAGAGTTGTTGTACTCTGTTGAACTCGAACATCGACTGCACTTCTGAAGTGCAAAAAAAAAAAAAAAAGATAAATCAGCTTGCGCAGGTAATCTTTCATCAGAGGAGTCCTTGAAGAGAACAATGAAGTTTCCACCACTTTCTAACACAATAGAGGCTGATTTGTGCTTGATTGCTGATTCTCGAGCTCACGCTGATGATTAGTCAGTCAGTGTCAGCGCTATGAATGCACAAGTTGTTTGCAGCTGTTTAAATGTTTCAGAAACTGTAGGCCTTTCTGTATTTAGCTCTTTTGAGTTCTTTTATGAAGAGCAAAAAAACAACAATGAACAGTGTGCCCACAAGAAGAGCCAAGAAAAGTTTAGACACACCTTCTTATTCAATGTCTTCTACATAGATGTAGATAGATACTGATTAATATTAAAAGACATACAAACTATTAAAGGACACATATCAAATTAAGTAGTAAATAGTACAAAAAATGTTATTCCTCCACTATTATTAATCCCCTGATCTAAACCTGATGAACTGAGATGGTGATTTGAGGTGATTTAATTGGGATGAGCTGGAGCTTCACAGCGT
This sequence comes from Astyanax mexicanus, assembly GCF_023375975.1. Classification (NCBI taxonomy): domain Eukaryota; kingdom Metazoa; phylum Chordata; class Actinopteri; order Characiformes; family Acestrorhamphidae; genus Astyanax; species Astyanax mexicanus. The sequence goes on from NC_064430.1 coordinate 6,203,646, forward strand.
GAAGGAAAAGCAGCAACTATTGTTCAGCACCTCCAGGAACTCCTTCTTTCAAGACGCAGAGAAAATTATTCCAGGTGACTCTAACTCATGAAGATACTGAGATTAAAATTAAACCAAGAGTCTGCAGATCTGTCCTCAAAGAGAAATGTGATACTTATACACATTCTCTGGAGCAGCCATTTCTCTTCTTAAAGAAAAACTTGAAAATATAAAAATAACAGTTGTTTTGTCTAGCCTTAAATATGTTAATAGTTTTGGTACCTTAAGGAGCATCTTTCTCTCAGATAAAGTTAATAATATATCTTTATTAAATAAAATAAAAACTCGTCATTTTCAAGGACCGAGTCTTATTGTTCATGTTTAACTGTTATAGTAGGATAGAGTTCAGTTTGTTAAGGCTCTAATTGTTCTATTATTTTGTACATGTCTGTTCCTGTATTTTTTTATTATTTATTTTGTTATGTTGCACATTGCTGTTTTAATAGTGCACACTGCTGCTACCAAAAAATCCACTAGATGGCATTACATATATATCTTAATTAAATTATTTAAATTTGACCATTAGTGCCTAATGTGGTGTATTACAGATCACTTGTATCACTTTGCATCACTTATATCAAGCCCACCTTTTGAAATTAGATATTATAAATTTGATGAATCAAACCAATGACTGACCAAAGACTAATCTAAAACTGCCATAGGCCTCTCTGCTGTAAAAAAAGAAAAAAGAAAAAATGAAAATCGAGAATCGAATCGTGACCCTAAAATCGGACATAAAATCGAATTGAGGATTTAGAGAATCGTGACGCCCCTAGTACACACAGCACACACCTCAGGCTGATATGTAAAATAAGAACTGTGTTAATTTCCCTTTTATATCAAGCAGCAAAAAGTAAACAAATAAATTTTACTTGGCATGTGTTCGCATTTGCATCTAAATTTTTATGTAAAATGTCCTTATCCAGATATAATCCTAAACAGTGGAGGGCAATATAGGGTAATATTTTTCTATAACAACATTCTTGATGATGTAAAATAAAAAATAAAATAGATGTTAGTTATATATTTATATAAGTATAACAGTTTTGAACACAATAGCTTAGTTTATAATATGTATAAAAAAGGGCTGCAACTAATTATTATATGGATTTTTTTAAATAGTAGATTTGCTAGCGATTATTTCTGCCATGCCCTCCATTGCTTTAACGTGAAAGAATCTAAACTAACGCTAAACTTAGGAATAAAATATCCCTTTAAATGAATTTTAAATAATGTTTAAATGTGGAAATTACTGATATTTAGTGAGTAAATATGTAATCTGCTGTGTTTGTAACTGTGGTGCAGTTAAAAATTAATTGAAATTAATTTTCTCTAATTTTAACATAAATCAATGTAATATAGCAAAAAATCTATCAAAATACTATAGTGCAGAATATTTATTGCATGCATATGAACTGCAAATATTAAAAATTATACAAAAAAAACTACATAGCTTCACAGTAATTAATAAATTGCTTTTAAAAGAAATAAAACAGCTCTAATAAGTACACAGATTTTTTTTTTTTTTATTAGAACACGTCTCATACTTCAGACGAAAGCAGAAACCTGGTATCTCAGCCTGTCTGAGGATCGAGGTTCTATCAGCAGAACAGAGCATGGTGGGCTATTTTCCCTGCTGTTCAGAGATGATGAATCTACTGCCTCCTGGAAGCACCTGATCCCTGCAGCCGCAGGTAAACCTGTGTATTTCAGAGGTGGCCCTCAGCCTAATCTAGGTGTTGGCTCAGATCTGATCTCCACTACACAGCTACATTCTGCTATAAGGGACGCATTTACCGTCTAACAGTGTGGCTAACACTTCCTAGGACTTTAAATTCCCTGTGCAAAGCCTGTTTCTGCAGGAATAAGACGATTTAGAGGTGACCCAAACTGTGCCATTCGTCAAAAGTCAAACATTAATCACGTCCACTGAAACAAGAGCTCTGTGCCAAACCCTGACAGCGTTAAACACTCTGATCATTATGCAGAACAGCTCGCATTTCTGGCCACAGGACAACTGATACAAAAGGAGAGTTTATCACTGGGTACCCCTCATTTATTCTGGGTGAATAATTTTAGCTTCTTTAGGACTGTGTGCAAAATAAGAGCCATTCACATGCAAAGCCTGTCACAATAATGGTGTTATCTACGAATCATAAATAACTTTTGTTGACCTTGGTATTGCCTACTGTGATTACTTGAGTGTTTGTTTAAATAAGAGCATAATATTGTTTACGATAGGGGTGGGCGATATGGCCCTAAAATAATATCACGATATTTCATGGTATTTTTGCGATAACGATATTCTTGGCGATATGACAAAACATTCAATTAAAACATAAATACACTACAGATTTGTGACAGAAGTCAATAATCCAGAATGTCATGATACTAATACTACACTCCAAGTATCTCCATATATCCAGAATTAAAGTAAAATAAATGATACTGGACAGATATAATCTGTCTCTAGTAAATATATCATGGGAAATGAGAACAGTACGATTTTTCCTTTTGCTTAAAACAGCAAAAAAGTAGTACACTTACGTGACAATTAGAGGTGGGTGATATTGCACAATGTTGCCGATATTATGCGTTCGATAAGATTTAAGCCCCATTTGTTACCTAAACACAGTTACCAAATTGCTTTTGTTGTTTTCCAAGAGTTTAAAAAAATAGATGGTGGAAAATGTCTCATATTCAACACATACCAAGCTAATAGTTATTGTACACTGTTCACTTAGTCATATGTGTCTTCTATAACTAGCTACATAGCTTGCTGTTAGCAAACTACTCTAGTATAGACTGTTTTTTAAACTAGACTATTTTAACAAGTGTTATCTAAAGAGAGTTACCAATTGTGTTTTGTTGATTTGCAAGATTGTCAGTGAACCAAAGGTGGAAATCACCACCTGTTTGTCAAATATGAGGCTAATATTAAATTGTACACTATTCATTTAGTCATTAGTGTCTTCTATAACTAGTTACACAGCTTGTTTTTAGCAAACTACTGCAAAAACTCCTCTACTTTAGGCTATTTTCACAATTGTTACCAATTGTATTTTGTTGTTTTCCAAGAGTTTCAGTGATTGGAAGGTGGAAACGCCTCCTGTTTGACAAATATGAGGATAATATTAATAGTATACCATTCATTTAGGTCATAAATGCCTTCTAACCACAGTTAGCTTTTGCAAGAGTTTCAATTAAAAGATGGTCATTTAGTCATAAGTGTCTTCTATAACTAGCTAAAAAGTTCCAATTGTTATCTAAACCAGTTACCAATTGGGTTGTGTTGTTTTCCAAGAGTTTTAATGAATAGATGGTGGAAATAGCTACACAGCTTGTTAGCAAACTACTCCAAAACTACTTCAATAGATTATTTTTAGTCACACAATTTGCTGTTTTCCTAGAGTTTTAGTGAATGGAGGGTGGAAAACACATCATTCAACATTATTCAACACATCATTCAACAATTATATAATAATTGTTATCTAAACATAGGTAACACTAAGAATTCTGCTGAATGGAAGGTGGAAAACATCTCAAATTCAACAAACACATTATGTAAACCACCCATTTAGTCATAGATACCCTTAAAACGGTGTGTTCAGTTGTTTTAGACTATATATTTGGTCTATATTGTTATCTAAACACATTTAACAATTGGGTTTTGTTGTTTTCCCAAGAGTTTCAGTTAAAAGATGGTGGTAAACGTCTCATATTTAACAAACAGCAAGCTAATAATAATATTAATTTTACACTATCCATTTAGTCATAAGTGTCTTCTATAAATAGCTACACAGCCTCTTTTTAGCAAACTACACCAAAAACTACAAATATTACTGAGTTGCCAATTGTGTTTTGCTGTTTTCCAAGAGTTTTTGTGAATGAAGAGTGGAAACACCTCACTCAACAAATACCAAATTTTTTTTTTAACACTATTCAATTTGTGAAAAGTGTCTTCTATAACTAGCTACACGGCTTGTTCCCAAACTACTCCAAAAACTACTCTAAAATAAACAATTTGGACCATTTTTAGAATATTTTCACAACTGCTGTCCAAACACAGTTACCAAGTGTGCTTTGTTGTATTCCTCAAGTTTGAATAATTTTAATGAATGGAAGGTAGAAAACGTCTCTTGTTTGACAAACGTGAGGCTAATACTAACTTTATACCATTAATTTCGTCATACCTGCCTTTTGAGCACAGCTTGTTTATTTGGTCTAAATTGTTATCTAAACATAGGTAACACTAAGAGTTTTGCTGAATTGAAGGTGGAAAACTCATCTCAATCTCAAATTCCACAAACACACTATTTAAACCACCCATTTGTTTTTTTTAGACTATAGTTTTGGTCTAAATTGTTATCTAAAACACATGACAATTGGGTTTTGTTGTTTTTTTCAAGAGTTTCAATTAAAAGATGGTGGTAAACGTCTCATATACAACAAATAACAAGCTAATAATAATATTAATTTAACACTGTTCATTTAGTCATAAGTGTCTTCTATAACTACCTACACGACTTGGTGTTTGCAAACTCCACAAAAACTACAAACATTACAGAGTTGCCGATTGTGTTTTGCTGTTTTCCAAGAGTTTTAGTGAATGGAGGGTAGAAAACGACTCCTGCTTGACAAAACAACGAGCTAATATTAATTTATTCCATTCATTTAGGTCATAAATGTTTTCTAACACAGTTAGTTTGGTTGTTTTCTCAGTAGTTTCTCTGAAACAGTAGAGTAAAGGCTGTGGGGTTGAGGGGGAGCAGGGTAACTTCACCGCCGCTAGCGGGGAAAAACAGCTACACGGCTGGGGAACAGCTGAGAGCAGCCCCGGGTACTGGAGGCTAGCTGGAGCTGCTGCTGCAGAGCCTGTGTTTAGTTATTAGCTGGTTATTTTAGGAGATATAGCGGTGTGTGTACAGTAGTAGAGCACTAGTGTAACAGTGTGTGTTTGTGAGTGTGTGTGTGTGTATCTGTGAGCTCTGTGGTGGACGGACGGAGCTCCAGCTTTGATCTCAGAGTGAAACATTGTAGCCGCTTCACTCACCTCCGCTCTCAGATCCTCCGCCGCTCAGCCGCCGCCGCCGCTCCTCAATCCGCCGCCGGATCAAACAGCACAGTCCCGTCCTCCACACAGCCAACACCGCCGATATACACACTCACACACACACTGCCCCCCCCGCACACACACTCTCAAACAGTCTCAAACAGTCTCACACAGTCTCACACACTCCCCACCGCCCGCTGCAGCGCTGCGAGAAGCGGAACACACTGCCGAGCACCGCGAGATACAGCGAGACAAAATAGCACCACACCGGCCAATCCCAGACCAAAACGTTCATCCAATACAATCACAGGCGTTCACCCGACCCGACCTCTGATTGGACGTTGCTATTTGATTGACAGCACAGAGAGCCAATCAGAGCTCGCAGAATTGATTATTTCGGTACTGACGCTGAATAGTTTTAGTCTGGAGTTATAGAGGTTACTGAGTTCTCTCAGGTTTGTATGTAGTTAGTTATGTGTTCCTCTGAAAAGCTATAATTAGAGCTGGGCGGTGTGACCAAAAATGTATATCAATGTATGTTTCAAGATTTTGACTCTTTTTTTTCAGGGTATATCACTGTATTTTTTTTCATGACTTTATATGTATGCATTTATCTAATCTGTTTTATTATTATGTTTTTATTTTATTTTATTTTATTTTATCTTTTTTATTCGTCTATTTTAAAATTGCTCTTTGGGTGTAAACTGGACAGTGAAAATACAATTTCGTTCCACCTCCCGACCACATGTGATGTGAAATGACAATAAAATCTCTTTAAATCCTTGACTAACTCTCTCTCAGGAGGGCTAGAAGAGAGCTGACTGCTGGAGTTAAGAGGGCAAAAGCTGCATATGCTCAAAAAATCCAGGGACACTTTTCCTCCCAGGATCCACAGAGCATGTGGAGGGGCATCAAGTGCATCACGGACTACAAATCTAACGTTGCACAAAGCTCCAAAGACCCATCCCTGCCTGAGGCTCTCAACACGTTCTACGCCCGCTTTGAGAACCCTGACACACCCCCCAGCACCAGACTCCCACACTCACCAGGAGAGGAGCCCCTCAGTGTGACACCAGCAGAAGTAAGGAGGACGCTGAGGAGGATTAACCCCCGGAAAGCTGCCGGCCCGGACAACATCCCCGGACAGGTGCCAAAAGACTGCGCAGACCAGCTCTTGGACGTCCTGGCCGACATTTTCAACGCGTCCCTCATCCAGGCAGCTGTCCCCACTTGCCTGAAGACCGCCACCATCATCCCGGTCCCCAAGAGCTCCACAGTGACAGGTCTGAATGACTACCGGCCAGTAGCCCTCACTCCGATAGTCACAAAGTGCTTTGAAAGACCCACATCAAAGCCACCATCAACATCACTGTGGATCCACAGCAGTATGCATACAGGAAGAACCGATCCACAGAGGATGCCATTTCCTCCGTGGTCCACACTGCCCTCACCCACCTGGAGCAGAAGGATTCCTACGTTCGGATGCTCTTTGTGGACTTCACATCTGCTTTCAACACCATGATTCCTCAGACACTGATAACCAAACTCACCTCACTTGGACTGAGCTCTTCCCTGTGCAACTGGGTCCTAGACTTCCTGACCAACAGGCTGCAGTCTGTGAGGATTCACAACATCTCCTCCCCCTCCATAATCCTCAGCACTGGCTCCCCTCAGGGCTGTGTGCTGAGCCCCCTCCTGTTCACACTGCTCACATATGACTGCACACCTCTCCATCCAGGCTGTCATATTGTGAAGTTTGCGGACGACACGGCAGTGGTTGGATGTATCACAAACAGAGATGAGTCCAGCTACAGGCAGGAGGTGGAACACCTGGAGGATTGGTGCAGAGAAAACAACCTCTGCATCAACGTAAAGAAGACGAAGGAGATGATTGTGGACTTCAGAAGAGGCCAGCATGCCCACCTCCCCCTGCACATTGGAGGATCTGCGGTGGAAGTGGTTGACAGCTACAGGTACTTGGGTGTGCACCTGACCAGCAACCTCACCTGGAGCAACAACACTTCCACTCTGGTCAGGAAGGCACATCAGCGGCTCTACTTCCTCAGGAGGCTGAGACGAGCTGGACTCGGGAGCGCAGTCCTCACCTCCTTCTACAGATGTGTGGTGGAGAGCGTCGTGTGCTCCAGCATCAATGTGTGGCATGGAAGCTGCTCTGCTGCAGACAGGAAAGCACTGCAGAGGGTGGTGAAGGCTGCACAGAGGATTGTTGGAGTCAGCTTCCCCAGCACCACAGACATTTACACCTCCAGGTGCAGGAAAAGGGCCACCTGCATCAGGAAGGATCCCACCCACCCAGCACACGCACTTTTTGTCCCACTCCCCTCAGGCCGGAGACTGCGGAGCATTAAGTGCAAAACAACAAGACTCAGAAACAGCTTCATTCCGGAAGCTGTAAGACTCTTAAACTCCACTTAACAACACACTGCACTGACACCAAGGACAAATTACTGTTTACCAACATGGTCACTTTACTTGCACTGAGACACCTTATCTCCACTGCTCTAATTCACATTATCATGCTGCTATAGCATACTTGCACTCTGGACTTCATGTTGCTGAACCTTCTACTCTCTATTTATTTTTTTTATTCTTGGGATATTTATCTATCTATTTTGTATATTCTATTTGTTTTATTGTATTCTTTTTTATCTATATATCTATTAATAACAGCTCTTTGGGTGTAAAACTGGATCGTGAGATCACAATTTCGTTCCACCTCATGTACCACATGTGATGCGAATGACAATAAAATCTCCTTGAATCCTTGAATCCTTGTTAAGAGTGCATGTAATATAAATCATTAAGGCCTTAAATTAAGGCTTTGATTACTGTTGGGTTTAGTTTGTCCCATAAAATTACACAATATATGAATAAAGCAGACTTAATTAGCAAAAAAACAGCTGAAGAATGCAAACAATAGGCCTTAAAAAAGAGATACGCCAACACCTTTAACACAGCTTCTTTTACAAAACCAAATATTTTAAATAGTTCCATAAACACCACAAACAAACCTAAAATACTCACTGTTTAAGTACTTAAAGAGATATTTGTCAAATGTTTTATTGCACCTGGGTTCAAGTAGCTTGTGTCTATGAGTGATCAGAATTTGAGTGAGGCTTATTGGATGGTGGGTGCAAGATAAATGGGATATTCTACTTCTAAAGTTGTGCGGTTGTGCAATTTACGTTTCTCAACCCACAATGTCACATGTTTACTGGCAATACGCCATAGAAGGCAAATATTACCACCCACAGGGGACAGTGCATGCAGTGGTATACTGAATTATAGTCTGTTTAGCTGCTGTTAAGCCAGCAAAGATTAGTCTCTTTTGAGCTAATGTGAATGTAGAAGAACTATCATCATTTAATAAACAAAGACATGGATTTTTTGGTCAATAAAACGTACAAACATATCGAAAATTGTACAGTATTTTTAGCACTATACGGCGCACTTAAAATCCTTTAATTTTCCACACAATCATCAGTGCACCTTTTATTCCAGTGCGTGGAATATTTTACCAGTCAGGTATTAAGGAGTAGTAAAGCCACTCTGCTGAAGTACAGCGCTATACAGGAGTTTCAGTTTAGTTCTCTAGCACCAGGGATGGAGTAGCATTAGCATTAGCCGCTAACCGCTATTTCCCCGTTTAGAGTGGTTTATTATCAGCCTGTAGCCTGCTGCTAACCCGAGCTAGCACTGCTGGAGCAGCATTAGCATTACCCGCTTACCACGCTAGCTCTTTCGCTGTTCATAGGTGAAAATTATCAGGCTGTAGCCTGCTCCTAACCCCGGCTAGCACAGCTGGAGCAGCGTTAGCATTACCTGCTAATGTTCCTTAGTGCTAGAGAAATTCAGGAATGTACGCTTATTGTAAATAACCGGAAGCACCTTATGTATGAAAATAGACATTCATTGATAGTGTGCCTTATAGTGGGAAAAATACCAGAACATGGGTAAAAATGTACTAATGGAATCAGTGTTACAGACAATACAGTTTAAATCAGATTTTGAGGACTACACCAGGTCTAAATAAATGCACTGGGCGCCGGCTGCTACAGCAGGAGGCAGGCTATGCGGAGTCTATGTATATATATGTCTATGACATTATCAGTACAGTGATGGTGGTGCCTGGAGTTTTACATGCACTATGTGATGTAAACAGTAGTTTTTAATAAGGTTCTTGTGCACTTTTAAAGTTATTAATGCCTTGTTTTAAATGTCAAAGCTCTCCGGATTCTACCAATGAGGTGTGGAGCTACTTTCAGCCTGGATAATAGTGGAAAAAGCGATTTAAGCGGCCGTTGTAAAGAGTGCTGGGCGAAAAGCACAAAATTACAGGTTCTCAAAAAGCTGTAGGAGAGCGTAGGTGTGCTACTCAACAAGGGTTAATACTTTTTTAATCATGTTTTACTACAACAAAAGTAAATTTTTTGAGTTCTCCTTTTCAAGGAGCTAGTCTTAGGATTGACTACAGCCTGGTAGCTTCAGTGTTTGGCAGCCATTCAGCCAGGCTTGCTGCAGCAGCTGCCTCAATAAGATCCCAATAATGCTGTCTGTCCGGTCGACACAGACAGTCTAGCACAGCCTAGCATAGCGCTGCTTGGTAAATAGAGCCGTCTGCAGCTGGTGTAACGAAATGAAATTCCATTCATCTTAAAATGTCACAATCTCCCAATGAGTGAGAGATATAATATACAGTACACTAAACGCACATCTGCTTATAAAGTGAGTGCTGCATTCACGCTTCGCCTGGAGGTCTTTGTAGGGCCTTATTAGCTGAAGGCAAGTGAATGGAGGTATGCTCCAGCTGGTGGAATAGCCTAGCTGATTAAGTTTGAGGTCATGGACTTGGGGAAGTGAACTTCACCAGCTGGAGGTGAGCCTGTCTCGACATAAACATCCTAACAAGCATCCTAAATCACAGCTTCCTGCGGTGTGATTAAACTTTTCTAATGAGACAGAGTCGATAATTGGGTCTACCTAAATAAATGAAGCCCACTTTTAATGCTGTTAATGGAGCTTACAGTGTTCCTGAATGTTTTGCAGACAGTTTTTGGGTGGGTGTTTTAGATGTTTGTGTGTGTGTGTGTGTATAAGAGTGTGAAGCTAAAGCTACAGGCACTAATTAAGATGATGAGACCGGTGCTCCATCAAAGCGTAGGCAGTGCCTTTTTAAAACCAACTCTCTTCTGGACGCGTTTGTTTTATTTGTCTGACCGAGGCATTTAAAAATAACTAACTAGCTCATCCTTATGCAGCGAGACCTACTTACTTAGCAATTAGCATGCACAGTCAAATCCAGCTGAAGATTTGTTTTTTTGCAGCAGATAATTGTGGATAGCTGATACACAGATACATGGATGGATTGAGCATAACCACCCATTATTCATTTTATCAGCTGCACTGATCATATAGGACAATAGCACTGACTGTAGCACTGATTAGCATGGTGGTGGTGGTGTATGAGGTGTGTATGAGTGTGTGTTGTGCTGGTACAGTGAGTGGATTAAATACAGCAGTGCTGCTGGAGTTTTTAAACACCTCAGTGTCACTTCTGGACTTATTCAGCTCTATTTAAAAAAGGTGTGGGTATTGTAAAAGGGCTGGTTATGGGCGGGACCAATAACAGACAGTCAGCTCCGCTCCGCCCCGCTCTGCAGTCTGTGACCGCGAGGCAGCCCTCAGGGGCGGGTTATTTAAATGAGTAGGCTGCTATCCACAGTCTTTCTCCCTCCTCTGGTCTCTACTGCGCAGAATCAGGTGGCAGGATCGCCAACATGGCAGAATATTTTGGCTTCATTTTCATTGAATGAATGGGAACGGAGACACGGCGTCCATCTTTTTTTACAGTCTCTGGCCCTACCACTTACCCCTACCCCTAGGCGTGTCCCTATTCTTACAGAGATACAGAGATTTTTCAGATGCACACTTCAAACAGAGGGGTATGAGGATCACTGGTAAGATGGTGAAACAAGCGACAAAAGAAACCCACAAATGTAAGTATTTTCCTTGTTAAAATTGAAGATTAGCACCATATTACCAAAGTTTAATGTGTAGTTTCAATGTTTTATGGCTGAATTCTTCATAACAAGCAAAAAGAGATCGCAAGTAGCTAGCTAGCTAACCCTCCTATTCCACCTTAAATGGTGCAACAGGTGGCAGGGGCTGCAGCATTTAAGGTGGAATGAAAAATAAAATAAAATCAAAGATAATCAAAGCTAATTTCAGCTCCCCTTCACAGAGGAATTAAGGAATAGACAATATTAAGTAATTTCTGCACCATCTTCCCCCTTTCTGAAGACATACAATAAAATACGCCCTAAAGTTAACTAGTTAACCAGCAGCAGCTAGGTTGCTGAACTTTAGCACTGCTGATGGCACATCAATGGATCAATGTGGATAATGCATAATGTGTATAAAAATAAGGAGAAGGTCATTATGTTTTGTATGATTGGTGTATATATCACATATATACACCAATATATATCAACATGCCTTCAGCTCACTACAGGGAAGGCATTCTCTAAGGTAAGGATTTTTGACAACAGCCATGTTCAGAATACCAATGCACTGCCTCATTACCTCATGCCTCCATAATAGAGATAACGGTGACCCGCCCAATGACCCTCATCAGTTTCACAGCAAAATCATGTCCGCCTGCTCTAACTGTTACAAAATGGCTGTGATTATGCGCCCACACATTTTTCCCTGAGCTGAGAGCTGTGTTTTTTAATTGTCTGGCTCATTTTTTAGGCAGGAGGATAAAAAAAAGAGAAAAATAAAGTTAAAGTACAAAAGAGATTCAGAGTCAAACCGAGTGTCCTGGCAGACTTATCCTCACACTCCTCTTTCCAGAGACGTCTCTAGCTAGAAAACACTGTGTCCTCATTAAGAAAGGGGCAGTCTTTTTATCACTGTCCAGCTTTTCCAGCCTGACAACGCGCTTCATCTCGCACTGCAGAGCCATTCCTCGCGGTATCGGGGCTAAAAATACACCAAGAATACTTTCTATGAATGTCATATATATTAGACTGTATAAACATACTCATAACACATTATAATGCATTCATTAAAGCATTATATACATGGTTATAAATACCGTGATCATAATGCACCATCAGTTATGTTTATAAGATGTGTTAATACCAAGAATCTCACTTATATTACTTTATAATGTTTTATGATGTGTCATTGTACCCTCTAAGTCTATGTTCACGTTACAATCCACAATCCATGCTCAAATCAGATTTTTTGCTCAGATTGTATTTGGATATCTTAAAGGTTCACATTCACAAATGTACAGTAAGTGATCTGTAGCTGTGTGTAATGTAAACGAATCTGTCCCTGAAACGCCTCACATGCTCACATTGATATCCAGTGTATAAACATCCCCTTTCTTTACCAACAACAACAAAAAAATCATATTTGAGAGTACCTTTATAAAGGGAAATGGATGCGTTTGTTAGAAGCTCATATGTGGAGCAACTTTTGCTGGAGTGGAGAGTAAACAGCTGGTCTGAAGTTTATGCTCAGGTCGAGGAGGTGAAAAAAGGTTTGGCGGTTTGCTTTTGCTGTTTTTGCAGCTATAGCTGCACAGCTGCACCAATAGATGTGTTGTGTGTACGAGAGAGAAGCACGTAGCGCTAATGCTAATGCGTAAAAACGTAAAAAAGATGCATAAATTCGCATGATTTGACCGTTCACAATCATGTTGCATGTGCATGGATTGAATAGGTATCTGATATAAGACCACATATGAAAGTGACTCAAATCTGATTTGAAAAAAAAAAGCGATTTGGCACGTTCACTCAGACATTAAAAAACAATCTGATCTGAGACACATTGAGCAAAAAATCAGATTTGAGTCACTTCGGCCTGGTAATGTGAAAGTAGCCTAAGTAAAGTGACAGAGGCTGGAGCAGTATTAGCATTAGCCACTATTTAGCAACGTTAGCTCTTTCGCCGTTCAGAGGCGAGTATATTAGACTGTAGCTTGCGTGTTTTCTGTGTTAGAACAAGCTAAGTGGGACGAACCACTAGCTAATATCGTCCTGGCTTACTGAAACACTCAGCGTTCCTCAGTGTAGCGCTGTCACTTGAGCTAACTGCTGCTGATAACCGCGGTAAAATATTGGAAATCTAAGCTTACTGTAAATAAATGGTAATGCTTTACTTATCCAAATAAACCATGGATCAGATATGTGTCCAATTTAGGACCACTTATGAAAGTGTCACGTTCACACAGCCATGAAAAAATCAGATCTGAGCCACATTTAGCCAAAAAAAAAATCAGATTTGTCACGTTCACACAGCCATGAAAAAATCAGATCTGAGCCACATTTAGCCAAAAAAAAAATCAGATTTGTCACGTTCACACAGCCATGAAAAAATCACATCTGAGCCACATTTAGCCAAAAAAAAAATCAGATTTGTCACGTTCACACAGCCATGAAAAAATCACATCTGAGCCACATTTAGCCAAAAAAAATCAGATTTGTCACGTTCACACGGGCATGAAAAAATCAGATCTGAGCCACATTTAGCCAAAAAAAAAAATCAGATTTGAATCACTTCAGCCTGGTAATGTGAACACAGCCTAAGTAAAGTCCACAGATGTCCATCATGGCAATATACAGTATTAATATTGACAGATATATTAATATAAATGGTTTATTTTAACCCAGATATGTAACATAGTACAAGTGCAACTGCACTATAATCACAATTCATAATGCCTAATAAACATAGTTATAATGTGTTATACATGTTTATAACTATTTATAGCCATGTCTTTATAGCCTAATATACATGACATTCATGGATTCATGTTCAATTGTTACTAATACACCTATATTCCCATTAGAAGCAAAACATATATTACATATCTTACTATATTTGCAGTTTAGTGAACATGCTAAACTGAAGATTGATCATAAAAAGCTCCATTCATGCTGGCCTGCCTGTTAGCCGCTAACACTGTATTGCTATTCTGTTGACTAATTCACTTTCGTACCTGTCATGTTCTCTGTACCTGTCTTCACTTTGACAAATTAATAAATTGCTGTTCATTCTGTTCCCAAAAACTGACACATTTTTGGAAGGTTTAAAGAGGTTTAAGGAGGAATTACAATGCCTCCTCAAAATTTATTCATCATTCAGTCCAGGAAACAGAGAGCCGTACACAGAGAGAGGTTTGCTGTGAAAGGAACTGTTGAGGAAACACTTACATATATTACATATATTGCTTATAAAAGTATCCTGCGCTGGTCTGCATAGCTGTGTTTGGTGATGTGAGGCTTGGATGGATTTGAGCTGTTCGGTCATGGAAACTCTCCATTCCATGAAGCTCTAAACATCTACTCTCTGCTGTTTTTGATCTAATCTGAAGCTACATGAAGTTTGGAGGTGTGTAGTGATGAACTCTAAAGCTACATGAAGTTTGGAGGTGTGTAGTGATGAACTCTAAAGCTACATGGAGTTTGGAGGTGTGTAGTGATGAACTAATCTGAAGCTACATGAAGTTTGGAGGTGTGTAGTGAAGAACTAATCTGAAGCTACATGAAGTTTGGAGGTGTGTAGTGAAGAACTAATCTGAAGCTACATGAAGTTTGGAGGTGTGTAGTGATGATCTAATCTGAAGCTACATGAAGTTTGGAGGTGTGTAGTGATGATCTAATTTGAAGCTACATGAAGTTTGGAGGTGTGTAGTGATGAACTCTGAAGCTACATGAAGTTTGGAGGTGTGTAGTGATGATCTAATCTGAAGCTACATGAAGTTTGGAGGTGTGTAGTGATGATCTAATCTGAAGCTACATGAAGTTTGGAGGTGTGTAGTGATGAACTCTGAAGCTACATGAAGTTTGGAGGTGTGTAGTGATGATCTAATCTGAAGCTACATGAAGTTTGGAGGTGTGTAGTGATGATCTAATCTGAAGCTACATGAAGTTTGGAGGTGTGTAGTGATGATCTAATCTGAAGCTACATGAAGTTTGGAGGTGTGTAGTGATGATGAACTCTGAAGCTACATGAAGTTTGGAGGTGTGTAGTGATGATCTAATCTGAAGCTACATGAAGTTTGGAGGTGTGTAGTGATGAACTCTGAAGCTACATGAAGTTTGGAGGTGTGTAGTGATGATCTAATCTGAAGCTACATGAAGTTTGGAGGTGTGTAGTGATGATCTAATCTGAAGCTACATGAAGTTTGGAGGTGTGTAGTGATGATCTAATCTGAAGCTACATGAAGTTTGGAGGTGTGTAGTGATGATCTAATCTGAAGCTACATGAAGTTTGGAGGTGTGTAGTGATGATCTAATCTGAAGCTACATGAAGTTTGGAGGTGTGTAGTGATGATCTAATCTGAAGCTACATGAAGTTTGGAGGTGTGTAGTGATGATCTAATCTGAAGCTACATGAAGTTTGGAGGTGTGTAGTGATGATCTAATCTGAAGCTACATGAAGTTTGGAGGTGTGTAGTGATGATCTAATCTGAAGCTACATGAAGTTTGGAGGTGTGTAGTGATGATCTAATCTGAAGCTACATGAAGTTTGAAGGTGTGTAGTGATGAACTAATCTGAAGCTACATGAAGTTTGGAGGTGTGTAGTGATGATGAACTCTGAAGCTACATGAAGTTTGGAGGTGTGTAGTGATGATGAACTCTGAAGCTACATGAAGTTTGGAGGTGTGTAGTGATTAGTGTAGTGACTCTGCAGAAAGTTGGTGAGCTCTGTGCACTATGCTCCTCAGCACCCGCTGACCCTGCTCTGTTATTTTACACTGACAGAGCACAGAGTCGCTATAATATCACTGACAGTTGACGGTGGAGCAATGGAGACTTCAGAAGGGGTTTGGAGGTGTGTAGTGAAGAACTAATCTGAAGCTACATGAAGTTTGGAGGTGTGTAGTGATGATCTAATCTGAAGCTACATGAAGTTTGGAGGTGTGTAGTGATGATCTAATTTGAAGCTACATGAAGTTTGGAGGTGTGTAGTGATGAACTCTGAAGCTACATGAGGTTTGGAGGTGTGTAGTGATGATCTAATCTGAAGCTACATGAAGTTTGGAGGTGTGTAGTGATGATCTAATCTGAAGCTACATGAAGTTTGGAGGTGTGTAGTGATGATGAACTCTGAAGCTACATGAAGTTTGGAGGTGTGTAGTGATGATCTAATCTGAAGCTACATGAAGTTTGGAGGTGTGTAGTGATGAACTCTGAAGCTACATGAAGTTTGGAGGTGTGTAGTGATGATCTAATCTGAAGCTACATGAAGTTTGGAGGTGTGTAGTGATGATCTAATCTGAAGCTACATGAAGTTTGGAGGTGTGTAGTGATGATCTAATCTGAAGTTTAAAATGATTCTCCCGCATGCTCTCTGCAATTACACATTCTCACCAGAGAGGGCCCTAAATCCCCTAAATCCCCTAAATCCCGAAACTTAAGGACATCAGCTTTAAAATGCAAAATATCTATGAAAACAGACCAGAAAATAGACATTGATTTATAATACAGTGGTTTTTAGCCATTTGTGGTAAATTTTGAGACAGACAGAAAGTTGGTAAAATTCTGTATAAACCCAAGCCTCTTCCTAGGCCATACAGCTGAAGGAAGAAGTGCTGTGGCGTAGAGTGCTTTTCTGAAAGCAGGCTGACTACAGAAAGCGGTCTATTCAGACTGCAAGTCATCAGTGATAGAGTAATCCCCCGAGACGTCTCCAACCGCAGCCTTTCTCCTCAGCCTTCCACTGCAGCCGAATTACAACAGAGAACTAAAACAGTTTGGAAGCCCTCATTGTGAGATGACGGATGCTATCTCTTTTTTGAGTCTGTGTGTGTATTTGTGTGTGTGTGTGTGTGTGTGTGTGTGTGTGTGTGGAGGATGAGCCACCACGGGGGAAACAAGTAGAGTTTTCTCCGGGTCTTTGTAGTTTGACTGATTTGACGGAGACTGACTGGGGGAGATAACTCGCTGAAGAAGAAGTCCATTGCTTCCTACCTATTTGTATTCTGCTCCACTTTCTCAATTCCTCTCTGCTGTGATGGAGCCGACACCTCCTTAATGCACTGCTGTCCATATCTGGTATCCTACTCCACCAAAATCTAATCCAAAAAAACTGCCCCGAGCAAAGTGCAGGTGGTCTTGATACAGACGTTTAGAAAGAATCTTTATTGATTTTGGAAGTTAAAAACTAGTACAAACTCATTTCAGGAGTGTAGTGGTTTTTACCATAAACTGTGTATAGCTGGACAGACCATCGTCTCTCAAAAGTGAAGCCACCACAGGTCGGGCGCCCCCTGCTGTTCGGTTGCAGAAAGCTGTGTAACCCCACCCATCCCCATAGGTTTCAATGGCAAAACAGACAACTTTCAATCACGTTTTTTTCCCAGTATACTGTAATTCTTCCTCCACTATTCAAATGCAGCAGCTAGTGTAACCTCTGCTTATATTGTAAAATGTTTATATCCCAACAAAATAAATGTTTTAAAATGTTATTCAACTCTATTTAAAAAGGTGTGGTTATTGTATAAGGGCTGGGTTACACCTAGCCGGGGTGGGACCAATGACTGTATGGGTGGGACCATAGACTGTGACCAACTGCGTGCTGTCTCTGTACAGTCTTTCTCCTGCTTCTGGTCCCGACTGCGCAGACTCGGGTTTCAGGATCACCAACATGGCGGAAGATTTTGGCTTCATTTTCATTTAATGAATGGGAATGGCGACACGGCGTCCATCTTTTTTACAGTCTCTGGTTTTTACAATGATCAGAGGACAATCTAAATGGACCCCTTAGTCCACAATCCCAGCTGTGGTAAACCAAAGGCAACAGATGCAAAGAAAAGCCCCTAGGAACACCCATTCCCCTCCAGATCCAGATATTTTTGGAAATACCTTCTTTATTGTAGCAGTATACTTGTTACTAATTCTTGTATAGTAGTTTTTAAGATGACCAGTGAGACCTTCTGAAGACACATCTTGTTCCAAATGTCTAGTTGACAAACGAAAGGCAACAGGTACCAGAAGAAAGTCTCAGGGAACATAAGAAGAACATGGATATTCCCTTTCCACAAACATGGAACCGCTCAGCGTCTTTCAGCTAAAATAAATTGGTTCCAGAACCCGAAAGGTTTGTTCCCAGCTGGAATCATGGGTGCTAACCAAGAGCCGTTGTGCAAATACTACTGTTCATAACGGCTGTTTCGCAAAAAACCTAAAAAGGTTCTTATAAGCTTGGACAGAACCAGTTCAAAAACCAGAGTTATGAGATTGGACCAAAATTCCCAAGGAAGACAAGAAGAACCTTGAGAGGGACCCCATCCCTCTCTTGTTGATTCTGCATGCAGAATCCTTAAAAATGACTTTTTCAACCTTTCTGATTGGACATCAGTGCTTTTTACAATGACCAGTGGTCCTTCTGAATACACAGTTATTACTGGTATAAATCTCCAATTGGCAAAGATCTCCAAAGGTCCATGAGTACCAAAACAATTATCATTGGAGGAGGAACCAAATCTTAGAATACACCCTCTCTAGTCAAATATGGATACAAATGTTGTTGGGGAAACCTGAAATAAACCTCAAAAATGCCAATTTATTTTATTTTAAGGGTGTTTTTTTGATGACCAGTGGATTTTCTGATTGGATATCTTGGTCCAAATAGACACTCAACACTAGGGACATGAGAAGAACAGAGGAGAACGGAGCCAACACTCAACTATACCCTTTTAGGCAAATTCAAATAGAGACCTGTTTGGTAGAAATAAAAAATAACTTTTCCAAGCTTCTTTATTTTGTTCAAGAGTGTACAGTACTTTTCGCAATAGTGGACATTCTGAAGTCCCGAAACTCAGCCCAAAATTCCAAGTGAGAATCTCAAAGGCAACAGGTACCAGAAAAAGTCCCAAGAAAGTCAAGTCAAGTCAAGTCAAGTAGTTTTATTGTCAATACTGCATATGTACAGGACATACAGAGAATTGAAATTACGTTACTCTCCTTCCCAATTTTACAGCAAGTACAGATAATAGATATAATAAAGGAGAGAATGGGAGACACTATGTGTACAATACAGCAGGGACACAATAGACATACATGAGACAAAATTCAAGGTGCAGTAGTGTGGGGGAGGAATAGATATATAAATATAAGTAAATAAGTAAAAATAGATATATAATTATAATATAAAAGAGTGGGAGACACTATATGTTCAATACAGCAAGACACAATAAACATACGTAAGACAATAGTGCAATATTGATGGTGATTGAGATGGAATGACAGTATACATAGTATATATCAGTAGTGCAAAGAGGGTATATGGTATATAGCTTAAGGGTGGTAAAGTGAATGGGTGCGTAAGTCCTTAAAGTTCACAGTTTAATTAAGTGGAATTAAAGTGCGTATTGACAGTGCAAGTATATCAGTAGTGCAGGTGTTGTGTAGTGCAAGTCCGTTTGGAAGGGACCAGTACTTTGTGCATTGGAGAGAAGAAGGAGAGAAGAAGAGTGATATCTCAGGATATCTTTGAGAGAGACCAATCATTATGTTGCACTTTTTAAATCTTTGTACCAAAACAATGTTCTTCGTCTGAACGCTGGGTAAACATTGCATTTTATATTTTTTAAATTACATATTCATTTATGCCATACTGTTCACATCGTAACCTTTGCAATGATACTTTGATTAATGAGCTGTATAATATTAGTCCACAGGATGAGACGCTTAAACACCGTGCGCATCTATTTTCTGCTATTGTGTCAGCAAGTGTAGCCTCCAACAGCACAACAGAATCCGGGTCTCAAGCCACGGAATCAATGCCATTGATCCGGCTCCTCTTGGGCCAACAGGACCTCATATCATTTTCTCCTGCATCTCTTTTTATTACATTAGCGATTTGGCTAAATAGTACACAGCTTGCACTCTTGAAACATCCAGCAATGAATGGAAAGTGTCCAGCCGAGTTCGAAGTGTGGTCTACTCAAATGGGTGGCTGATATTGTGGTCAGTGCAGGACGCAATACATTATGCCTGAAAAGGGTAGTTACGTTAGCAGTTAGCTAGTGTTAAAGCTGTAGTCCTTAAGATTTTTTCCTTTCAGATTAAAGCTGCCTTTATTTCTGGCGTGTTTTTTTATTTTTAATGATGGAAAATACAGGTGCTCAACTGGCTAAAATGAACCTAGACAACAGTCAATTGTCAGAGTTGGTATACATTAAACAGCCCTATTTGCTTAATGTTCTAATCCAGATTATGGCAGGAAAAATACTTTAACCCTTTGAACCCTACAGACGGTTTTTCCATCCAAAATTGCACCTTGTGTTTTTAGCTTAATTACTCAGGAATCCCTTCACATATAAACATAATCCATATATGGTTATAAAGGGTGGAGCTTACTCTTTCTAAAATAGTGATCACATCCCAGTCCAATATTATTTACCTTTAGTGCTTCAAACATATTTATATGATGTTTCAAACCAAATAATATAATTAATAACTCGATGTAATATTATATTAATATAATATTAAACTCAGATGAGGAGAGATTATGAGGAAAAGGAAAACAGTGATGTTAAAGCTGCACACTGCTTTTTGTAAAATTACTGTTTGTATTTATTGTAATGCTAGTGTTTACTGAGCTAATAAACACTTATTTCAAAGATACTGTATATATGGTACATATACAGGGGTTGGACAATGAACCTGAAACACCTGTCATTTTAGTGTGGGAGGTTTCATGGCTAAATTGGAGCAGCCTGTGGCCAATCTTCATTAATTGCACATTGCACCAGTAAGAGCAGAGTGTGAAGGTTCAATTAGCAGGGTAAGAGCACAGTTCTGCTCAAAATACTACAATGCCCACAACATTATGAGTGACATACCAGAGCTCAAAAGAGGACAAATTGTCAACAAGTCTTTGTGATGCATCAAGAGCCACGGTATCCAGGGTAATGTCAGCATACCACCAAGAAGGACCAACCACATCCAACAGGATTAACTGTGGATGCTGTAAGAGGAAGTTGTCTGAAAGGGATGTTTGGGTGCTAACCCGGATTGTATCCAAAAACATAAAACCACGACTGATCAAATCACGCAGAATTCAATGTGCACCTCAACTCTCCTGTTTCCAGCAGAACTGTCCGTCACCACAATAAATGATTGTGCTCTAAAACCAGGTGTTTCAGTTTCATTGTCCAACCCCTGTAAATATACGGGTGCAGAATATAGTTTATTGTGTATGCTGGTGGAGAATGTATACAGTATTCGGTATATAGTGCATGTATTGTACATGTACTGGCATAGTGATACAGTATATGCTTGTATGCAGTCCGGTTTCAACTTTATAGAAAAAAATATATTCTTTTATAGCTCATATAAAGCAGCCTGATCCATCAGTACAGCCCAAGACATATAGTGCCTGGTCTGAACTGCAGGACTGCAGAAAGTGCAGGAGCTGGGCTGACAGCTGATTGATTTCAGGGCTACCGTAAATGTGTGTGTGTGTGTGTGTGTGTGTGTGTCCTTGCAGCAACTCTTTGTTGTCTTTGCTTCTCTTCGGCCTCCAAGCTTATAAAAGATTCATGTGGACTGCTTACAGTGTTTGTTAATGTACCTTTAGCGTGGCCTTACCGAGCTGGAGAGCGCCCGCATTCGCTTTATAAATATTTACTAGGCCTCGCTCTTCACCTTCTGTCTTTTTTTTTCTTCCTCCTCTCTTCCTCTCTCTCTCTCTCTCTCTCTCTCTCACTCTCACTCATTCAGCAGGATGAGTCTAATAAGGAGTGACACCGGAGGACGGTGAGCGCTGACAGGACACGGCAAGAGGACACAATTAACGCGAGAAACTTTATAGGAGCAGGCGTTACAACAAAGACATATGCAGATGCGTTTCGCTCATTGACACGGAACAGTGTTACACTGCTGACATCTCAATGCAAAGCCAGGCTGAAATTTATACTGGTCCATATTATAAAGAATTTATAGCTGGGAAGAGCTGCAAACGTCTGGAATGGTGAATTGAGATGCACACTAAAGTTTACTGCACTTTTTATAGCTACTCTGTGAGTGCATCCATGTGTGTGTATATAAATGTGTGTGGTCAAAAGTTTACATACACTTGTAAAAAAACATAATGTTATGGCTGTCTTGAGTTTTCAATAAGTTCTACAACTCTTATTTTTCTGTGATAGAGTGATCGGAACACATACATGTTTGTCACAAAAAACAGTCATAAAATTTGGTTCTTTCATAAATTTATTATGGGTCTGCTGAAAATGTCACCAAATCTGCTGGGTCAAAAATATACATACCGCAACATTAGTATTTGGTTACATGTCCCTTGGCCATTTTCACGGCAACTAGGCGCTTTTGGTAGCCATCCACAAGCTCCTGGCAAGCTTCAGGTCGAATGTTTGACCACTCTTCTTGACAGAATTGGTGCAGTTCAGCTAAATGTGATGTTTTTCTTGCATGAACCCGTTTCTTTAGCACTGTCCACATGTTCTCAATGGGGTTTAAGTCAGGACTTTGGGAAGGCCATTCTAAAACCTTAATTCTAGCCTGGTTTAGCCATTCCTTTACCACTTTTGATGTGTGTTTTGGGTCATTGTCTTGTTGGAACACCCAACTGCGCCCAAGACCCAACCTTCGGGCTGATGGTTTTAAGTTTTCCTGCAGAATTTGGAGGTAATCCTCCTTCTTCATTATCCCATTTACTTTCTGCAAAGAACCAGTTCCACTGGCAGCAAAACATCCCCAGAGCATAATACTACCACCACCATGCTTGACAGTAGGCATGGTGTTCCTGGGATTAAAGGCCTCACCTTTTCTCCTCCAAACATATTGCTGGGTGTTGTGGCCAAACAGCTCAATTTTTGTTTCGTCTGACCAGAGAACTTTCCTCCAGAAGGTTTTATCTTTGTCCATGTGATCCGCAGCAAACTTCAGCCGAGTCTTAAGGTGCCTTTTCTGGAGCAAGGGCTTCTTTCTTGCACGGCAGCCTCTCAGTCCATGGCGATGTAAAACACGCTTGACTGTGGAGACTGACACCTGTGTTCCATCAGCTTCCAAATCCTTGCAGACCTGCTTCTTGGTGATTCTTGGTTGACTCTTGACCATCCTGACCAATCTCCTCTCGGCAGCATGTGATAGCTTGCGTTTTCTTCCTGATCGTGGCAGTGACACAACTGTTCCATGCACTTTATACTTGCGTATAATTGTCTGCACAGTTGCTCTTGGGACCTGTAGCTGCTTTGAAATGGCTCCAAGTGACTTCCCTGACTTGTTCAAGTCAATAATTCGCTTTTTCAGATCCACACTGAGTTCCTTTGACTTTCCCATTGTAGCTTTTGTAGCTGAGTCTAATCACTGGGTCAAATGAGCCCTATTTAAATGGGCTCATGAGAAGTCAACAGCTGTAGTCAATCAGAATCACTTACAAGAAGTGAAGAGGCCATGACATGAAGCTAATTTGATTGACACAACTCGCTACATCACCAAAATTGACAAATTTTGTTGCTGTATGTATATTTTTGACCCAGCAGATTTGGTGACATTTTCAGCAGACCCATAATAAATTTATGAAAGAACCAAATTTTATGACTGTTTTTTGTGACAAACATGTATGTGTTCCGATCACTCTATCACAGAAAAATAAGAGTTGTAGAACTTATTGAAAACTCAAGACAGCCATAACATTATGTTTTTTTACAAGTGTATGTAAACTTTTGACCACAACTGTATATTTATGGTTGAATACATTATAGGAGAAGATGCTTCCAGCACATGTTAAAGCACAGTGGTCACTGACATGTTTAAATGTGTTCTGGGGAGCGTTGAAAAAGTAGCACACAGGAAGTGATGTAAAAACTATTTCTTGGGTCCTATTAACACTGATATTATGACCTGCAGGAGGGTGGATATTTTATGTGCCTGTTTATTGATTTTTATTGCTACTGTTATTAAATTAAAACACATGTAATAATAAAGTCAATTGTAGATAAAGATACCTGCAGACACAGGAAATGAATGGATGGATGTGTGAATTTGGTTTTGGGACAGACAGACAGACAGACAGAAAGACAGACAGATAGATAGATATAAATTGATAAAAATAAAACACAGAGATGCCAAAGACAGGAAGAAAAGAGATAAAAGAGAAAAAAAGAACTGGATAGAGAAGTTAAACAGATACAGAAAAAAAGGGTGAAGAAGATAAATTGCACCACTGAAATCTATGGAAAGCTGCATTCTGTCCCACAAACTATTTCTCTCTCTCTCTGTATTTCTCTTTATCTCTCTCTATGTATCTCTTTCTCTCTCTCTCTCTGTATCTCTCTTGTTATCTCACTCTATCTATCTTTTTTCCCCCTGTATTTCTCTGTCTCCCTCTCTGTATCTCTCTCTCTCTCTGTATCTCTCTCTCTGTATCTCTCTCTCTCTCTGTATCTCTCTCTCTGTATCTCTCTCTCTCTGTATCTCTCTCTCTGTATCTCTCTCTCTCTCTGTATCTCTCTCTCTGTATCTCTCTCTCTCTGTATCTCTCTCTCTGTATCTCTCTCTCTCTCTGTATCTCTCTCTCTGTATCTCTCTCTCTCTCTGTATCTCTCTCTCTGTATCTCTCTCTCTCTCTGTATCTCTCTCTCTGTATCTCTCTCTCTCTCTGTATCTCTCTCTCTCTGTATCTCTCTCTCTGTATCTCTCTCTCTCTCTGTATCTCTCTCTCTGTATCTCTCTCTCTCTGTATCTCTCTCTCTCTGTATCTCTCTCGCTCTCTCTGTATCTCTCTCTGTATCTCTTTCTCTCTCTCTCTGTATCTCTCTCTCTCTGTATCTCTCTCTCTCTGTATCTCTCTCGCTCTCTCTGTATCTCTCTCTGTATCTCTCTCGCTCTCTCTGTATCTCTCTCTCTCTCTCTGTATCTCTCTCTCTGTATCTCTCTCTCTCTCTCTGTACATCTTCCTCTTTATCTCTGTATCTTTCTCTGTATAACTCTATATCGTTTTTTCTCTCTCTTTCGCTATATCTTTATGTCGCTGTTTCTTTCTCCCTCTCTGTATTTATCTGCATCTCTTTCTCTCTGTATCTCTCTCTCTCTCTGTGTATCTCTCTATCTCTCTCTGTGTTGTTGTATTATACAGCGCTGAGGGGAAAACGCCCTGCTCATCTAAAGTATGTAAATGCAGGTCTTTGTTTTCCTGTGAGACGTGGAGGTGGAGGCAGAAGGTGTGTCACCCCGGATTCTGACTGGGAGGTACAAACATCCTCGTGTCTGAAGGTCAGGAGAATCTGCTTGTTATCCTCCTCTGGATTCAACACGCAGCTCTGCTCTCTGATAAGAGTGCTCCACTTACCCTGCACTCGCTGTGCTGGTGGTACTGAGAGCGTTTCAATGGTGGAGATCTCCTTTACCAGCTACTGTCTCCCACCACCGTCCAGCTGCTCACCATCTAGCGTAATCACCATTTTGCTTAATCATCATCTTTATCTTTACTTAATCGCATTTATTCTTAACTTTTATTTTAGTTCTTCTCTTAGTTCTTTATTTCCTTTTTATTTCCTTCCTTATTATTAAATAATTTTGTACTATTGCTTTTTAACTTATTTTGATTTTCTTTTATTAATATTACTATTATTATTTTTATTGTTTTTTTTTGTTAATTTATTATATTTTTTAATTGAAATCTACAGCCTCCATGTGATTTAGCATTATAGTAAAGTTCTAGGATGAGATTTAGGCTTATTTTTGCTTTGAAACATAGATTATATACTTTCCATTGAATAAAATTTCCATTTCCTTTTTCTTTTTTTTCAAAGGAAACAGACAGGTTTAAACATTTTTACATCTGTCTTGATCTTCTACAGACTAGCATGGTGTTGCCAACTCCTCAGTAAGGAAAGTAGCTACTGGCTGTCCTAAAAGTCGCGAGAAGTCACTAAATGACGTCATTGCCTAATTTGCATAATACATGTTTTTGAAGCTGTAAAGGTTTAGCGTTGTGGGAGAGAAAAAAGTGAGTAAAAACACTCTAAATATGTTAGAAATGTTACAGATAAACTCCGAAAATTACCAACTTCTGTTGCTTTTTAAATAGGCAGTCACTTCTCAAAATTACTTTAATTTTACGTAAATTACATACATCACTTTTTTGCCGTGTTGTTTTGTGTCTTATAAGAGCAGAGTTTTTTTTTTTTTTTTTTAGTTTTCTTAAATTTTCTTTATTTTTAAACCTATTATACACAAACTGTTGAATAATGAGCTAGCTAGCTAGATGTTTAGCTTTTTACAAAGAGACAGACACTGTGGACGAGGTGAGTGACTGACTAAGACTGTGTGAGTTAAATTCAGTGATTTTTATCGTGTGACGTTGAAGACGCTTTTATATTTACATCCTGCTCTGTAAATATGGGGCGTGGTCAGTCAGTGGTGGCTTTGGGCAAAAAGTCTCCAAAAGTCTCCAATAACACCACAAAAACTCGCCAGATTTGTCGCTAGTCGCTTTTTTACAAAAAAAGTCGCTAGAGGGGCTGAAAAGTCGCTAAATATAGTGACAAAGTCGCTAACACTGGACTAGCACACAACTGTATATGAGAAAACGCATACATGAATATATGGCAGCATATGAGTTAGTGACGCTCACATTAGCACAGCACCTGGTTAAATAACACTGCCCTCCGCTCCGGTTCTGAAGGACTGGCACTTAAAGGGATGTATTAGGCTGGTTATGAATCAGCCAGCTTGTAAAAGGGAATCACACCATCATGATAGCACTGCATAGTAAAGCTGGAAGAGACTGGAGCCAGGCCAGGCCAGGCAGTAAAGCTGCGAGGGAAAGAGCACAAATGCTCTGTGAGTCATCACAGGGGGAGCGTGCCGATTTATTACCCTATGGAGTATTCTCTAGTCCTGGCAGAAGCAGGAGAGAAAGCAAGAACTCCCCATGATGAAATCACTCGCTTCGTCTTTTTTATCCCCTATATAGCACGAGTGCCATCGCTCTTATTTTACCTCTTCAACAAGGCCTGGACTGCAGCTTCAGTATGAGTTGCTGACCTGCAAAAGTGCCTGTTCAGTAAAGGGGGGTCCTCTCTCAGGAGGGCTTGTTAACGGGAAATTCCACAAACTTTACACTATATTTCTAAATAAGCAAATAGGAGGTCAAATGTAACAATAAAGCAATACCACTCAACAGGGATTCAATGTGAAATGTGGCATTCAGGAGAAACAATGAACAGTTCATGAATCTGTTCATTTGGAGGGGCAAAACAAATGATTTTCTACCATTATTAAAGGAAACTCTGGTGTAAAATTGACTTTTGTTGTAGGAAAACATGCTAAAAAGTACTTGCCTTTGTTAAATAGCCCACCTCCACTCTCCCACATCTTTCTGAGATCCAGTAAGTCTTTTTTAAAAGCTTTTTGCCCAGCACTCTGTACAACAGCCATATCAGGGCATATTTTGCCCCAATAAATCACTTTTTACACCGTTATCCAGCTCAAAGTAGCTCCATACCTCCTTGGTAGAATCCGGAGAGCCTTGACATTTAAATCAAGGCATTAACAACTTAAAAAGTGCACAAGAAGCTTATTAAGAACTGCTGTTTACATCCCATAGTGCTTCTTTGTAGCTCCGGGTGCCGCCATTACTGTACTGATAATGACAGACATACATACATACAAATAGGCTCCACATAGCCTACCTTCTGGTGCCGGCTGCTAGCCAGAATAAGCCCTGATATGTCCGTTGTAAAGAATCCTGGGCAAAAAGCACAAAATTTCTGGATCTCAGAACGCTGTGGGAGAGCGGTGGTGGGCTCCTCAACAAAGGTAAGAACTTTTTATCATGTTTTACTACAACAAAATTCAATTTTACACTGGAGTTCTCCTTTAAAATAAAAGCAATGTTTTTTCATTGTTCATCTTTCATTTCTTGTTTTTATATTTTAGTTCTTCTTCTGAACTCAACAAAGGCATTCTAAGACATGAAGCTTGGTGTGAAAGAAGGAGACAGTCCTATTAAATGAGTAGGTGAGTCTGGTTCTGTCTCTGATAAATTCAATTATATAGAGTGGAAAGAAAAAGGAAGCACAGAATCCATGTTTTTTGTTACCATTATGATAAAGGATTAGATTCATGTATCAGTTCACTTTGCAGCGGCACAAAAAATGTATTTGTTTCATTCCCTTTATTTATTTCATTGTTCTTCTTCTTGCCAATCTTTTTAGTCTCCAGACAAAAAAGTCAGATGCAAGACAAATATGCAAAGATCATATGATGGTTGGTGTGGTGCAGTAGATAACACCACCGCCTGCCCATGAGCTACCATGTGAGAGACTGGGGTTCAAGTCCTTGGGCAAGACTCCTAACACTACACTGGCCTACTTTTGTAACAGGACTAACCTGGTAAGTCGCTCTGGATTGAAGCGATTGAAATTGTGACTTAAATTAGACTAGAAAAAAATGACTTTAGTGAAACTTGTACATTAAAGACTCAAGACCAGACTCAGGCTTCCATCAGAGTGATGGATCTCAGAGGCCTTAGACTCGACTCAACATGTATCTCAAAGACTCAACTTGGACTCCAAAGACTTAATACTCACTCACTCGACTCACACCCCAAGGACTCTACAGTTTACTCAGACTTACACCATAAGGATTCAACTAAAACTTACATCTAAGAAACTTGAGATACAGATTTTTACTCACTGAATAAGATTTTGCAAAGACTGGGGATCTTGCAGGATCACTATTTGCAAAACTGCAATTAGATTCAATTTTATTTAAAAGAGAGACACTCTTGCTTACTCCACAGCTCCACCAGTTTCTCCTCCTTTTTTCAGTAACGAGTAATCTAACTAATTATTCTGACTGTCACTATAACGCTGTTACCATTTCCGACACCCCGTTACTGCACGTTACTTTAGCCGCTCAATAAACTTTTATTTTTTTTAACTTTGCGCATACAGAAAAAGGCGCAAGTGTGTGCGTTGTGTGTGTGAGTCCCAAGGGAGGGGAGGATGAGATAACCGCCTAAGCAATGATTAGGTAAGGTATAGTAAGATTATGTCTTCAGCCAATCAGAGAAAATAGGTGGGTGGGTGTTTAGAGCTCATAGCGAGAGATGGCGAGTGAGGAGGACTCCAGTGGCAAAGCAACCTTTATCAGATGGAAATACCGACACTATTTCAAACTCACTGAGGTCCTTTGCTGTCGTGTACTCTATTCATCTGGCTTATGAAACAAGCTCTAAGAAGGTGGGGGCTGGGGTTGGGGATTACGGGGGCGCAATCGTTACTTTTACTGGTAACTAGTTACTTTTATAGTGGAGTAACTTAGTTAGTAACTCAGTTACTTTTTTGGAGAAGTAACTAGTAACTATAACTAATTACTTTTTTAAAAGTAACGTGCCCAAAACTGATCACCTTACACTAAAGATGACGCGATCGCAACTCGACTGCAACTTGACTCAAGCAAGACTCTCGTGATTTCAGCCTGACCTTGGAAACTTGTCTGCAACAGTGAAATTGCGTGAAAATCTTTTGGGAAAAGTTGGCATAAAGCAGAGTGCCAAGAAATTTGAATTTTGTCTTGGACCTGCACTACAGAGATCAAGACTAGATTCAGACCTGCATGAGAAAGACTGAAGGCCTATTCACACTTTAGTCCAATTTTTATAGTCCAAAAAATGTACTTCCCAGAGACTCTAGCTGGACTTGCAATTCAGAGAGACTCAAATCTCAGACTCAGACTGCAGGACTAGAATTGGAAACCACTGTAGTAACCAAAGCATCAATTTGTCAATGTAGCCGCCACCTGGGTGGACAAATTGCTGGTAAATACAATAAAAATGGCGACAAATTGTCTCTCTGGCATATTTCCATGCAGACTGCGACCCCCTCATTACAGTGAGTCTGGTCTGTTTCCCACTGGCACCTGCATGGCGCATCAGACAGCAAATATGTAATTACGGATCCTCTGCTGTGTTGCAATGCGATTAGCTGCAGGCTGAGAGACAGCGAGCGCAGAGCGAGCGCTGGGGCAGCGAACGGCCCTCGCTGCTGTTTATCAAACACACGGAGCGGCCACACAGGGCTAAAACCCCTGATATTCTGGCTTCATCACAGAGCAATTCAATTCTTTATCAGCGATTGTTGACACAACTGGACCAGGGTCAGCGTTTGGGCTGGTCAGGGTTGGGAATAGCTGGTCTTTGTTGGAAAGAAACGATCGTTCACGTTCAATGAGAGCTCTAGCACAAGCTGCCCGTCAACGTCTCTGAAGTCATAACTGGATGCTGGATGATTGCATTGTTGGAGGCGGTCGGAGTCAGGGAGGTATAGATGGGTTGTCATAGAGGACAATAACAGCAGTCCTGACTTCTTCAATGTTCACTGCTCAAACATTTGGAATATTAAGAAAGTGCATTTTCAAACTACACACTAAGAAAAATAAGTACAGATTTGTACTTAAAAGAGTAACAAGGCTTGTCACTGGGGCTGTGCCTTATATTGAGGTTCAAAAAAGTACCTTTCAGTGAAAGTCCTTTTTTGTACCCATGTTTTTTTGTGCCAGTAAAGATTATAAACATTATAGGTGAAATCTGAAATTGTCTGGTTAAATGGTACAAATTTGTACTTATTGCTGTTAGGAATGACTTTGTACTTCAGAAGGGTACAAATCGAACCCTGTAAAGACCAATATTGTACCATTGACGGTACAATTATAAAGAGTGTACCTTTGAGTACAAAAAAGTACTCATATCGTACCTCTGTTTTTTAGAGTGTAGGCTTGTTTTGTGTGGCCAGGTTTGTTTGCTTAGTAAATTTTGTACAGTTTACTTCTTCAAGTGTGAAAACTGTCTTTGAGTTACGGAGTTATCAGTCCAGTGTACTGTTCTCTGGTTCTCCTGAAATCAGAGACACGACATTGGGTTCACAATAACAAGACGAAATTGAAATATATCATTACAAATATTTTATTTGACTGAAACTCACAAACTGCAGGTGAATTTTTAAATATTTTGTAATTGACAAGTAATGCTTGTCAGTCATGATGCTCATTGCTATCTTACATCCCGCCAACAGTCAGTATTTTCATGCCCTCAGCCTGCATCATTTAAATAGCAACAGTGCTTCTGAATATATCTATGAATATACCTTATGGATGTGGTGATCTGGAAATGAGGTGTATTCAGGTTAATTTCTGGTGTATTGCTATCTTTGCACAGAAAAACACAGGTGCTCCACTGACTGAAAACAACCTAGACAGACGTAAACAGTTAGATGTTCATTGCTATCTTTGCAACAGGTGTACACGCTGCTTGTCGCACACACACAAGGACATGCAGCAGTGCACAAACCCAACTTTCACATCAACAATAAACAGAATATAACATAACATCTTTGTTCCTGTAACAGTTTGTCCAAAGACCCTTCAGACTGGGTGACACGAGGCATAATTTGCCCCAATAAATAGCTTTTGCCACCGTTATCCAGCTCAAAGTAGCTCCACACCTCCTTGCTAGAATTCGGAGAGCTCTGACTTTTAAAACGAGGCATTAATAACTTAAAAAGTGCACAAGAAGCTTCTTAAAAACCTCTGTATACATCCTATAATGCTAATTACAGCTCAGAGCGCCGCCATTACTGTGTACTTATAATGACATAGACACAGCATACATAGAATACATAGATTCAGCATAGCGTAGCAGCTGGCACCAGGAGTAATGCCAGCGCTCTGAACTGTTATAGGATGTAAACAGTGGTTTTTAATAAGCTTCTTGTGCACTTTTTAAGTTATAAATGCCTCGTTTTAAATGTCAGGGCTCTCCGGATTCTAGCAAAGAGGTTTGGAGCTACTTTGAGCTGAATAACTGTGTAAAAAGCAATTTATCGGGGCAAATTATGCCCCATGTCACCCAGTCTGAAGGGTGTTTGGACAAACTGTTAAAATTTCTGGATCTCGGAACGCTGTGGGAGAACGGAGGTGTGTTATTCATCAAAGGCAAGTACTTTTTATCATGTTTTACTACAGCAAAAGAACATTTTACACCAGAGTTCTACTTTAAATGATTGAAAACTCCAAATTTTTGAATGGTGGTTCTAAATCTTTGAATGACAGCCTCCACACATGCAAAGACAGACATATATACACAGAGCTAAGGGAGTGCCCCTGGTCTCCCTCGCAGGCTGCACAGCACCAGCTGAATGGCTTCTTTATTGATCAGCGGTGTGCCAAGGTTGTGAGCTGGGTCAAGTGACTGTGAGGACCACTGCTGGAGATAATCCAGGTTAATGGACAGAGTCCTCAACAGAGGACAACAGAATGACAATGGGCTTTTCTGTACCACACCACGGAATACAAATCGGGACATTGCTCACAATGTCTTTTTAACATTGTGAGGAAACAGACAGATGTGAATGTCATGGGGAAAATGCCATCGACTAATAGAAATGTCAAAAATACCATTACATTAAAGGGGCCATATCCTTTTTTTTACATTTTATGTTTTTTTTTTAGATTCATGACCCAGTTTAATGGTCTCAGAAACAGCCATCATTTACATTTACTGTCAAATAGATGCACCCATAAGGAATCAACCATAGACTGTATATAGCTGGACAGAGCATCGTCTCTCAAAAGTGAAGCCACCACAGGTCGGGCGCCCCCTGCTGTTCGGTTTCAGAAAGCTGTGTAACCCCACCCATCCCCATAGGTTTCAATGGCAAAACAGACAACTTTCAATCACGTTTTTTTCTAATATACTGTAATTCTACCTCCTTTATTTAAATGCAGCAGCTAGTGTAACCTCTGCTTATATTGTCAAATGTTTATATCCTCACAGAATTCTTTTTTAAAATGTTATTCAGCTCTATTAAAAAAAGGTGTGGTTATGCTAAAAGGGCTGCTTATGGGCGGGACCAATAACAGACCGTCAGCTCCGCTCCGCCCGCTCTGCAGTCTGTGACCTCGAGGCAGCCCTCAGGGGCGGGGTTATTCAAATGAGTAGGTTGCTATCCACAGTCTTTCTCCCTCCTCTGGTCTCTACTGCGGGTAGGATCGCCAACATGGCGGAAGATTTTGGCTTCATTTTCATTGAATGAATGGGAACGGCGACACAGCGTCCATCTTTTTTACAGTCTCTGGAATCAACAGACAGGAATGAAACTCGGTGGGTAGTCATGCCACTTCGTCCTGCTTTACCCATCTAGAAGAACTGGTGTCATGGTCAAGTGAGTTGCAATGTCATACTATTTTATACAGATCACTACGTTTTTTTAATGAAAACTCTAGTGCTCAATTCCAACAGGGCAATGCTAGTCCACAGGCCCGTTGCAACAGGGCAAGCAAACTGATAAATCACCCCCAGACAATGACTGGTTATGAATTAAATGCAACTGTGTAAGCTCCCTTTTTAAATTCTTTTATGGTCAATGTAGGAAAGTACAACATCTTATGTTATCTGAATAATCCTCAAGAAAGGCCCTCCCACTAGTTGCTGACAGTAGCCAGACATATTTTAGCAAATTGAAAACCTCTGGAACACCAGCCATCAAAATAAGCTGAACTGCTTGAATTTTTGCACCAGGAGTAAAGCAGCATAAAGTTATCCAAAAGCAGTGTGTAAGACTTGTGGAGGAGAACATGATGCCAAGATGCATGAAAACTGAGATAAGAAACCAGAGTTATTCCACCAAATATTGATTTCTGAACTTTTTGAATATGAACTTGTTTTCTTTGCATTATTTGAGGTCTGAAAGCTCTGCATCTTTTTTCAGTCATTTCTTATCTTCTGCAAATAAATGCTTATAGAATAAAAAACAATGCTCATTTTACTTTAGCAAAATTAGAGAAACTGATTCTCTTTTTTTCCCAAAGCTGTATTTGTAGTTTAAGGGCAAGCAATGATTTTTTCCTTCATAAAGCGCCACAAACGACATGCTTACTGTTTGTTCCAACAAGATCCAAAAAGATGGAGTCTCTCATGGTGACAGTATGAGAATGAGATTACTCATGTCGGCTCTTAAATAAGCTCCAATGAGCTCCATTGGCTACCAGTTGATGCTCGCATCAAATTCAAAGCTCTTACAATCGCCTACAAGGTGATGACAGAACAGCTCCTTCCTACCTGCACTCACTCCTGAAGGCTTACGCCACCTCCCGGCCGCTGCGCTCCTCCAATGAACATCGCCTCGCTTTACCAAACAAACATTCACACAAAGCAATCCAGACTGTTCTCATACAGAGTTCCCCAATGGTGGAACAAACTACCTTCCACTACCAGATCAGGAGAATCTCTCGCTATCTTTAATAAACTCCTGAAGACAGAGCTCTTCAAAGAGCACCTACTCTCCTAACACCTCTAACAAACTACCTTCTACTACCAGATCAGGAGAGTCTCTCACTATCTTTAATAAACTCCTGAAGACAGAGCTCTTCAAAGAGCACCGACTCTCCTAACACCTCTAACTAACTACCTTCTACTACCAGATCAGGAGAATC
This sequence comes from Astyanax mexicanus, assembly GCF_023375975.1. Taxonomy (NCBI): domain Eukaryota; kingdom Metazoa; phylum Chordata; class Actinopteri; order Characiformes; family Acestrorhamphidae; genus Astyanax; species Astyanax mexicanus. The sequence goes on from NC_064430.1 coordinate 6,238,246, forward strand.
TCTCACTATCTTTAATAAACTCCTGAAGACAGAGCTCTTCAAAGAGCACTTACTCTCCTAACACCTCTAACTAACTACTTTCCACTACCAGATCAGGAGAATCTCTCACTATCTTTAATAAACTCCTGAAGACAGAGCTCTTCAAAGAGCACTTACTCTCCTAACACCTCTAACTAACTACCTTCCACTACCAGATCAGGAGCATCAGGAGCGTCCCTCACTATCTTTAAAAAAACTCCTGAAGACAGAGCTCTTCAAAGAGCACTTACTCTCCTAACACCTCTAACTAACTACCTTCCACTACCAGATCAGGAGCATCAGGAGCGTCCCTCACTATCTTTAAAAAAACTCCTGAAGACAGAGCTCTTCAAAGAACACTTACTCTCCTAACACCTCTAACACACTAACTACTTCTAACCTCATTTCCTTCTTCCCCTCCTTCACTTCTCTATCCCTTTATTTCCCTTTGACCTACTTTAAGCCCTATCTAAAAAAATGTTTTATCTTAACTTCTATTACTTTTGTACTTGACTATTGTAAGTCGCTTTGGACAAAAGTGTCTGCCAAATGTAAAGTAAAGTAAAGTAAAGTAAAATAAATATGTTGTTAGAATAATTATCATTTATTGTATTTTTTGGTTACAATTTAGAAAAAGGTATTGAAAAAAGTATAATTTGGTTATCGATACTGAATTCAAAGTATTGTATTGGTACTGATGTCGAAAAACTGAAAATGATACCCAGCACTACTCAACACAATGCAAACACAGAACACAGAAGAGAGGAGAGAGAGAGAGAGAGAGAGAGAGAGAGAGATGTCTGTGTAAAAACTGTAGAAACTGTGTTGGAGAGGAGTGAGGAGTTTGGAGCGGCAGACAGAGCTCTGAGCTTGATTGCCGTATGGAGGCAGACAGACCGGGTGAGTCTTCATTAATGTTTGATTACAGATGGTGGAGCTGAGTGCTGCTGTTAGTCATATAGAACATGACCTTGCAGCCTCTGTCATCCCTGCTGCCTCTCTTTCTCTATTCCCCCTCACTCCCATCTCACTCCCATCTCTCTGTGTCTGTTTATTTTCTCCTCTCGTGAGTCCCTTTTTAGCCATCTGGCTCCTCACCATGTGGCGCTATAAAGGATGAGGCCGAGGACAGAGTCTGCGGAGACCAGCACTCTTGTTTTTTATGGAAAAATAACTCAGTAGGAGAGTAGAGTTTGGGCAAAATGACACTGGAGTCCATTAATATTCAGTTTTTTCCCCGTTTGTTAATGATTTGTACTGAGAATTAACCCCTAAGACTCTTTTACTTTATAATCACATTACTGATATAATTAACATGAGCCCTATAAGGCTACATTCACACAGAACCACCTCTGCTGATTGGCTCTTTCTGCTAAAGGGCGGGACTTTATCCGTAAACATCTGTAATATATATATATATATATATATATATATATATATATATATATATATATATATATATATATATATATTTGATCAGTTTTAACATAGAGATTCTTTATAAAACATTCCCCTGCACTGAAAACCCATGCGTTGTTTGAACTCAAATGATTTAAGTCTGTTTTACATAAAATTGGATATTTCTAAACAATACTCAACTATTTTGAGTTAGTTGAACATTTGTGGGCACATATACTGTACTGTATTCAAACTGAGATCTTTGAGTTGAACCAACTTTTAATAACTGAGTTTAGTCTTTTTTGCCATTAACAGCCCCTTTTCTATTGGCTTCTGTCACAATCTATTTGCACACTGGGTGTGTCCAACAGTTTCTGATAGACACTCACCATCAGTGTGTAGTGATTCCCCTGGGCTACCTTACAAATAAGGTTCCCCTTTAGTTGTAATAACTTGATGTTTTAATTTATGCTAACTCAAGTTTTCATTCCCCATTACTTAAAACATTGAGCGAACCAGCTGAACTCAACTTATCCGGTCTTACAGTAAAACAAAAATAAAAAAGTTAAATCAACTTCCCCTTTAGTTGTAATTAGGGGTGGGCAATATTATATCGTGATATTAAAAATCTATATCATGATAATAGTGATTGTTCTGTCTTAAAAGTAGTCTATTATTTACTGTGAAGCTTTAGGTGTATTTATTGTATAATTGTTTTTGTTTGCAGTTTATATGCATGCACTAAATAATCTGCAATATTTTTTTGCTGCATTATATTATTTTATGCTATATTATTTATTTTGCCACATTATGATTATGCTGTTATACTATTATACTATATTCCTGAAATGAATTAATTATTTTAGTTTTCCTATATCTCCAAGTATATCGTTATCGCAAAAATACCCTGAAATATTGTGATATTTTTTATATATTTTAGAGCCATATTGCTCACCCCTAGTTGTAATAACTTGATGTTCTAAGTTATGTAACTTAAGTTTTCATTACCCATTACTTAACTTTTTAAGGCAACCGGATTCCTCAAATGTTTTAAGTAAATTCAACTTATCAGAGCTTACAGTGTGATAGCAGATCTTACTGTAACTAAAAGAGAGGAGTGAGCTTCTGTTTGCACGCGATTAAATCACTGCAAGGTTCTGAATCACAAATGAATCAGAAATTAGAATTTTCAACAATCTGGGCATGGCTGAAAGGCCATGTGTCGGTGTGTAGTCTGCACTGTGTGTGTGTGAGTATCTGTGTGTGTGGTGGGAGGGTTGTGTGTGTCATGACAAACTACCAGTACAGAAAATCCTGTTCCTCAGTACCAGTGTTCTACAATCCCAAATCAGAAAAGCACAGACAATAAAATAAAAAATGAAAAAACAGTGTTTCTTCAAGTCAATATAGTGTATTTTGTGTTTTGTCTGCTAAACATTAATTCATTTATTAATTGTACATTAATATATAATCAATTAGTTAGCATAATTATGATTATAAAAAATGTGGTGTATAAAATACAACTGAATAATAAAGGAAACATAGCCCTGGTGGGTAAGACTACACACTGATGGTGGGTCAGGTCTGGAGGACATGCTCACTATTCAACTAACAGATGACCGGGAGCCAATAGCAGGGTTTCCGCCACGTTCATTTCAGTGCGGCGGTCCGCCACGCCTTCGTTCTTCCCCGCCACCCTTCGTGAAAATTCGGAGCCCGGCGTTTTTCCCGCGCTTGATCAGCGTTGCCCCGCCCTCTCTCGTTTCTGACACTGGAATTTGATCATCTCGACAGGACACCGGCTGTCAAACTGGACAACTGAATCCGAGGTATGTGGCGCTGAAATGATGTTTTTTTATATTTGTGAACAAGTTGTTGAACATTGTTCAAGGGTTATATCGGTAATATGTTGTAGACGTAGCCTACACAACACGGCTGGTTTCGCATGTTGCATCTATTTCGGGAGGCTACAGGTGAGGGCTTCTCTAGCCGTGATTCCTAAACGCACAGCTGTGTTCCAGTCCTGCACATGTAGCAGGGTGGCCGCGGGTCCTTAAAAAGTCTTAAATGGTATTAAATTTCATTTTTGTCAAATAAGGCCTTGAAAAGTCTTATTTTGTCTTAAAATTTCAACCAAAATGTCTTAAATTTGCCGGAGCTAAATTTAGGGGGGAATAATTCCGTCAGCCATGTGTTGAACTTCGGGGGTGGAAATCGGTAGTTAGTCATGCAGTGCCAACATAACGCGCGCGCGAGAGAGAGAGTGTGAGTATAGGACACAGCGAGAGAGAGAGACTGAAACATAACGCGAGAGAGAGAGAGAGAGCGAGAGCGCGCCTGTAAATAGCGAGAGAGAGAGACTGAAACATAATGCGAGAGAGAGAGAGAGAGAGAGAGAGACTGAAACATAATGCGCGCGCGAGAGAGAGAGATGAATTAAACAGTGATTAAACAGCTTCAACTTACGCAGGTGTCCACTCAGGCTCACTCACCTGGTGGAGTGAAAATCACGCTATGTTTCTGTTTCTGGAGCTGTCATAAAGCAAGGATGTAGGGCCCTAGAATAGAGGCACCCTAGAACAGCTCTGTGATGCATTTGTTTTCACGGTCCAGTAAACATTTTATTGTAATTAAATTAAAGATTAAAGATATTGATATGTATAATTTAACATTTTGTGTTGCACACTTTTACGTTTACCGTATCTGAAAAAAGAACAATAAGGATTTATTTTAAAGAAACCTACTTTTTGCAACTTTTTGTTTTAAGTGGGCATTTTTCAGTGACAGTTGGAAATAAAGAAAATAACTGGAAACATGTGTAATTGTGTTATATCGTGATATCATTAACGTGATATAAATTATCGGTTCCCAACCGGGGGGTCCTGCCACCGCACCTTCAAGGAAATCCTGGGGGAAACCCTGAATAGGAACAATTAACTTCTTCTAAGGGCTGCTCACTCCCTGAGCTCACATTCAACTCTGTCTGTGTCTCATTTTAAAGTAATGGAGGGCATCAAAGAAATATAATTGACTAATCAGAAAACTAATTTTAAAAAGTCAGGTATTAAGGAGCAATAAAGCCACACTGCTAAAGTACAGCGTTATACAGGAGTTTCAGTTTAGCTCTCCAGCACCAAGGCTGCTAACCCTGGCTAGTACTGCTGGAGCAGCTTTAGCCGCAAATCGCTTGCTCATTCACCATTCAGAGGTGAGTATTATCGGTCTTTAGCCTGCTGCTAACCCCAGCTAGCACTGCTGGAGAAGCACTAGCTCTTTCGCCGTTCAGAGGTGAGTATATCGGACTTTAGCCTACGTGTTTACCGCATTAAAACAAGCTACGTGGGACGAACCGTTAGCTAACCCTGACAAACCCTGGTTTAAAATACAGTGACAACCCTGTTCCTTACTAGTTTCGCCTAATGCGCCTTTTAATTCGGTGCAGCTTTTGTATGAAAATAGACCAGAAAATAGACAATCATTGATCCACAAAATGCTGAGTCTTTAAGAAGCAAAGATGGTCAGAGGACCTCCAGTATGTAACTGCGAAAAATGAATCATTAAAATATGTAAAAATGTGTAAAAACTATATTCTTCAAAGAAACATTAAAAAAAGTTTGCGTATTTCTCCTTCTAAAATGCATTATATCATTAAATGATATCTGGAATCTGGAAGAGTCACAATCACAAAACTTTACTGTGCAAAACAGAAGCCTCATCTACTGGGCTTTGAGGCTACATAGATGGACCATCACAGAGTGGAAACACAGTGTATATTTTGATCAGAGCATAAATTAGTATTTTAGATCTTTTTTTGAAGAAATGAACACTGTGTGATTTGCACCAAAAATGAAAGAGACCATCCAGACCAAAAAGCCAGGGTCTATCATGGTGAGGGTGTTTCAGTATGCTTCAGTAATGCAGCAGTTATGCAGGAAAGTACACTGAGATCTTGGAGTAACATATGATAACATATATTTTTAAGTTCTGTTCATGCACTTTTCAACAAGACAATGCAAAACCACATGCTGCACACAATATAAATGAAACTGCGTTTACTATAGAACATACAGGGCAGTAATGATTGACTGTGAGTTTTTATTCAGTGTTTGTTGATAAGCTTGAAGAATAGTGACTCCCTGAAGGCAGCACTGTTTTTCATGCACTCAGGAAAGCTAATTTTCAGCCGGATTCTTATTGCTTATTCTCCAGATGGCTATCAAATTACATTCTCCTGCCCTGAGCAGTGACTGTCTCAATCAACATTAATAATGAATGCTTCAGTTCATTCCTCTATCTGACAATCACCCTCTCAAACACACACACACACTCTCTCTTCCTGTGCGTGTGTTATTACAGCAGCTCATGTTTAGATATGGTGGGATTTGAGGAACTGGATTAGTGCTGCCGGTGTTTGTATATCAGTGTAGTTCCTCGTTTCTACCAGATAATCCCAATCCCTCCAATATTCTCTCTCTCTCCCTTTCACACACACACACACACACACACACAGATTCATTCAGACCTTAGCTCTGGAAATAATGTGTGCTATCAACAGCCTGAGGCAAGAGCTGGAGCCAGTCTGAGCAGAGTGTAGAGAACAGAGAGTGAACAGAGAGAGAGAGAGAGAGAGAGAGAGAGAGAGATGGGAAGAAAACCATAGAGACAACTTAATGAAAGAAGGATGGTGTCAGAGAGAAAGAGAGAATACAGGAATAAAGGGAGGAAGAGAGAAAGAAAGTGAGAGAAAATGGAAAGAGAAAGCAAAAGGGTGAAGAAGACAACTTAATTAAACATAGTGTGTAACAATTGGGTGTGAGAGAAAGAGAGAATAAAGGAATAAAGGGAGGAAAAGAGAGGTAGGGAGAAAACCAGAGGGACAACTTAAGGAAAGAGGGATTGTGTCAGAGAGAAAGAGAAAATACAAAAATAAAGGGAGGAAGGAGAAAGAGAGAGAGGTGGGGAGGGAACCATAGAGACAACTTAATGAAAGAAGGATGGTGTCAGAGAGAAAGAGAGAATAAAGGGAGGAAGAGAGAAAGGAAGTGAGAGAAATGGAAAGAGAGAGCAAAAGGGGGAAAAAGAGATGAGAAAAGGAGAGAGAGAAAAAAATCCCAGAGAGACAATTTAATTAAACATAGTGTGTAACAATTGGGTGTGAGAGCAAAGGAATGGAGAGAGAGAGAGGTAAAGAAAGAGAAAGGGCGTGTGCGAAAGAGTGAAAGAAATGGAAAGAAAAATGGATATGATAAAGAAAAATGGAGAAAGATAAAGAAAGAGAATACAGAAACCTTTCTGGGAGGAAAAATAAGAGAGCAACAGAGGGAGTGATAAAAGACAAAAGGACACAGAGAGAGCAAAAAGAGAAAGGGGGAAAGAAGAGACTGATGAGTAAAAAAGAAAAAACAGAAAAAGTGAAGAGGAAGAAAGTGAGAAGGATTAAAAGAAGAGAAAACAGGAGAAAGGAGTGGTGGAGAGAGAATGGACTGACAGAGAGGTGGTGTAGAAAAAGAGAGAGAAGGATTGAAGAAGAGTAGATGGGACGGGAAAGAGTGATATAGCGAAAGAGAGGGGAAAATGTTGATGTACACTTCCCTCTAGTGGTAAAACCATGTTACTGCAACACAAGAATAATATATCTTATAGAATTGTTTTAATAAATAACACTTTTAAAGTTTATTCATCACATCCACAGTAAATCAACAAACAAATAGTTAGTGATGGACTTGGTCTTGTCTTAATAAAATTGTTAGAAATTGTTTTTGAGACCAGCCGAGTCCAATATGCCTGATTAAACTATTCTATTTAGAAACTGAACTTTTTTGACATAGCATTACTATTTAGAAATACTCAATACAACCAGAACAATTACGACAGAATAAATCAGTCCTGTGTTTTAGAGAAGACAGGACACTATGCTCCCAAAGGTTACAGAGCCTTAAGTTTAAAAAGGACTATGATATAAAAATAATAATTAATACAAGGCCTGTCAAGATAATTACTTTTCCAATCAACCCATTGTATTTGGACAATTAACCATTGTATTTTATTAGTGAGTAGAGTCCATCATTGAGTCAATAGAACAGATTTGTTTAAAAACCTTCAGGTAATATTTATTTAGAGCAATTTAATTTTTTTTGCTCTTTATTGCGCTTTAAATAAAAAATAAAAAATAAAAAAAATAATTTAGTTCTCTCTCTCTCTCTCTCTCTCTCTCTCTCTCTCTCTCTCTCTAGGACAGGAATAATTAATAATTATTTTAGCATATGTATTATTTAACTTTACTTTGTTATTTATTAATAATTATTTATTATTTTTATTTTGATCAAGCATACAATATTTCCTGCAACATATGATAATATGTTAATTTTTTATATTTACTCACGTAACAAAAAAAAAAAAAGGTTTAAAAAACTACCATTAATGGAATGCAGCCCCCTTGTGGGCCACAGAGGCCACTGCCAGAGGGCCACCAGTAAGGGTTGCCAGATCACTACAGGGTCGCTAGATTGCTACCATTGACAGTATATATTAACTGGACCAAGCCATCCCGCTGATTTCAACGGAGCCAGGTGAGGCCAATCGTGTCACTTCCTGATCGGCTTCTCGTGGGGCGTTAACCGGGAAAGTAAGAGATTGCGCAGGCGCCAGCATGACGCGAATCTTCCGCGTGCCGTGCAAACAGCTGTACTGTTTATAGGAGCTGCACAGAACTATTCACTCCACAGTGAGAAAAGCTCCATTCCGTCCCAGAATGAGGCTTTTATTCAATAAACAGCAGATAAAAACTAGAATTACTGATATCCAATATTAGTCCACGGATTTACTGAAGAATATTCATAGTTTGTCTATATAACAAGCATTTAGAAACTCAGTAATAAGAATAATAAATGTGTAATATAAATTACAGTTATATCTATACATTATAATTCTCATAGTCTATCTTATTTCTATTTACTACTATCTTACTATCTACAATGTATTATAACTGTTAGTAGTAGTATTATATTTGCATAATAAGAGGTTACTTTGACCCTGCTCTAATTCAATCAGCTCTGTACTTTTAAATTAAGAGGAGCAACTTCTCCAAACATTACAGCACGGTATTTTGGGTCGCTGTCCTTTTACGTCATCGTTAGCATAGTTGTATAAAAATGTTATTTTCTAAAGCCATGAACAGATTATTAATCTTATGGATCAAATTGCAGAAAATCCGTTCTTTGTAGAAAAGAACACGGGTCGTGTCATAATCGAAAATGGCTTGGAAATACATTTATTATTGGTTCAAAGACACCCCGAAATGAATGGAAGTGAATGGATAGCTTTGCTCTAATGGTCCTCTCATTCCTCAGCAGCACACTTACGGTGGCACGTTTTGGAAGGGAAAAGCTGGGGGCCTGATTGCTACACTGGATCCATGTCTAATTTAGTTATTTCAGTAGACTTTAGTCAGGGTTGCCAGATTGTTACAGTGGTTTCCAAAGTCAAATCTTGATATTTTACTAGACTTTAGACAGGGTTGCCAGATCATTACAGTAGTTTCCAAGTCTGATTTAGTTATTTCAGTAGACTTTAGTTAGGGTTGCCAAATTGTTACACTATTTTTTTTTATGTCCAATTTTTATCTTTTCAATAGTCTTCAGTCAGGTTGCCAGATTTTTAAATAGTGTCCAAGTTTAATTTGCATTTCACTAAACTTTACCCCGGGTTGCCAGGTTGATAATGTGGTTTCCAAGTCCAATCTCATTATTTTACTAGACTTTAGACAGCTTTGCCAGATCACTACAGTAGTTTCCAAGTCTGATTTAGTTATTTCAGTAGACTTTAGTTAGGGTTGCCAAATTGTTACACTCGTTTTTATGTCCGATTTTGTCCTTTCAATAGTCTTCAGTCAGGGTTGCCAGATTTTAAAATAGTGTCCAAGTTTAATTTGAATTTCACTAAACTTTACCCTGGGTTGCCAGGTTGATAATGTGGTTTCCAAAGTCAAATCTTGTTATTTTACTAGACTTTAGACAGCATTGCCAGATCACTACAGTGGTTTCCAAAGTCTGATTTTATCATTTCAGTAGACTATAATCAGGGTTGCCAGATTGCTATACGAGTTTTCATGTCTGATTTTGTAATTTCACTAGTTTTCATTTAGGGTTGTGAGATGGTGTTCAAGTCTGATTTTGTCATTTTATTAGACTTCTGAAAAGGTTGCCAGATTGCTAAAAGGATTTTTTAAAATCTGATTTTGTTATTTAATCACAGTTTTCATGCATCTTTGCATGTTCTCCTCCACCAGTCTTACACACTGCTTTTGGATAACTTTATGCCTTTACTCCTTGTGCAAAAAAATCAAGCAGTTCAGTTTGGTTTGATGGCTTGTGATCATCCATCTTACTCTTGAGTACATTCCAGAGGTTTTCAATTTAGTAAAATCAAAGAAACTAATCATTTTCAGGTGGCCTCATTTTTTTCCAGAGCTGTATGTTGATGTTTCTTTAACAGCACTAATTTCTATTCAATTTTGTCACACTCTCTCCTCACTGCCTGGCATTTCCCCTTTAAAGCACAAGCCACTTTTACTGCTCACCAACGCAGAAAGTGAGAAAAGCTGCCAGTCAACCCAGAGTATAAATGTCACAAATCACACCATGTGGTTTTTGAGCTCTTCAAAGCTATCAGTGAGTTTCCTGAATGCAGTGGAGCGACAGGTGTTTAATAATCTATTGCACACTCTTCAAATGTAAAAAATAAAAGTTAAAAATGCTTCTAAATAAATGAATAAGCTGTAGTTTCCTAAATTTTATATATGCTGAAGTTTTAAATGTTGTATCTTTATGTTCTTAATGTTTAGGCAGTTAACTGCTGTGGGAGGTGTCAAGTCTCATATTCAATGTATGTTATGTCACTAGTCTTCAGCCAGGGTTGCCAGATTGCTAGAGTGGTTTCCAGATAAAATTAGTTTCACCTGGCACACCACCTGGCACATCTTACAGCAGCCAGCACCTCAACCACCACATCCTAAAGTAGGCAGCATACCATCAGCACATTTTGAAGTTGCCGGCACACCGACCTGCACATTTTAAAATCAGTCATCACACTGGCCGGCACATTTTAAAGCAGCTGCCATACAAGCTGGTATGTATTAAAGCAGCCAGCATGTAAACCGGCACAATCTTAAAGCAGCCAGCACACAACCCGGCACATCTGAACTCAGCCAGCACAAAACCAGGCACATATAAAACAGCCAGCAAACCAACTGGTACATCTTAAAGCAGCCGGCACACATCCCGGCACATCTTAACTCAGCCAGCACACAACCCGGCACATCTAAAACAGCCAGCAAATCAACTGGTACATCTTAAAGCAGCCGACACACAACCCGGCACATCTTAACTCAGCCAGCACACAACCCGGCACATCTAAAACAGCCAGCAAACCAACTGGTACATCTTAATGCAGATGGCACCCTAGCTGGCACATCTAAAACAGCCAGCAAACTAACTGGTACATCTTAAAGCAACTGGAACCCTAGCTGGCACATCATAACTCAGCCGGCACACAGCCTGGCAAATCTTTAATAGCCGGCAAACCAACTGCTACATCTTAAAGCAACCGGAAGCCTAGCCGGCACATCTTAACTCAGCTGGCACACAGTCTGGCAAATCTTTAATAGCCGGCAAACCAACTGCTACATCTTAAAGCAACGGGAAGCCTAGCCGGCACATCTTAACTCAGCCGGCACACAGCCTGGCAAATCTTTAATAACCGGCAAACCAACTGCTACATCTTAAAGCAACCGGCACCTTAGCTGGCACATCTTAACTCAGCCGGCACACAGCCTGGCAAATCTTTAATAGCCGGCAAACCAACTGCTACATCTTAACTCACCCGGCACTCAACCTGGCACATCTTAAACAGCCAGAAAACCAACTGCTACATCTTAAAGCCACCGCCACCCTAGCCGGCACATCTTAATCTTAACTCAGCCGGCACACAGCCTGGCACATCTTAAATATCCTGCAATCTAACTGCTGCATCATAAAGCAGCCAGCACACAAGCTGGCACATCTTAACTCAGCTGTTACAGAACCTGGCACATCTTAATCATCCAGCAATCTAACTGGTACATCTTACAGTAGCCAGCACATCAACCACCACATCCTAATGTACAGAGCACAACACTGTTAAGCACATTTTACAGCTGCTGGCACACTAGCCGGTAAGGGTGGGTGATATGGCCCTAGAATAATATCACAATATTTTATGGTATTTTTGCGATAACAATACTCTTGGTGATATGACAAAACACTGAATAAAAACATATTTTAAGACATATTTTAAGAATACACTACTGCATCTAAATGAAAAGTAAATGTTGTTATTGCATAGGATACAATATGGCACACCTCTACTAGCTGCCACACATTAAAGCAGCTGGCACACATCCTGGTATGTATAAAGCAGCCGGCACATCAAGTCAACAGTCAGCACACCAATCAGAAAATTAAACTAAAATTAAAACTGACTGGTGCATCTTATATCAACCAGCACATAATAGAGCACACCTTACACCATTTACTCACTGTAAATACAGTACCAGTGCAACCTTCAACCTTCTCATTCAGTGTTTATCTTTCTTTATTTAATTGATTTTCTATACTGTTGATTAATATTAAAGACATGAAACCAATTAAGGAACACATATGGAATTATGTAATAAACAGTAAAAAATGGTTAGTGCTGCACATTAATCCCCTGATCTAAACCTGATCATTTGGGATGAGCTGGAAAAGCAGCAACTATTGTTCAGCACCTCCAGGAACTCCTTCCTTCAAGACGCTGAGAAAACTATTCCAGGTGACTCTCCCTCATGAAGACACTGCGATTAAAATACCAAGAGTGTGCAGATCTGTCCTCAAAGATAAATGTGCTACTTATTTAGAATAATCTGCTTTATTTAACACTTTTTGTTTTCAGAATAATTCAGCATGTGTGCCTGTACAGCTTTAATATAGTCTTTAACATAAAATGTACCATGGAAAAAATCATGAAAAGAAAGAAAACACATTGAATGTGTCCAAACTTTTAACTGGTACTGTACCAAAAACTTCTTTTTTTGTTCTGTGAACGGCGCCATCTATTGCTGATGCTCTGAAGTGCACAGGAAATCTTATGTAACTACTAAAACATGAATCCTCAGCTCAAATTCAGCTTTCACTGCAAAGCATATTTATGTTTGGAGCTGATAACACACACACACACACACACACACACACACATAAATATATAAATATATGCAATGTGATATATTTATTTATTGTGTGCAATATCCAATTCACTACATGTTATGTGATCTCTTTATCAACATTGTGCAATTTGTTTAACATCTACTATTTATTTGTTATATATTTACTGTTACTCTTTGTGCAATAATACTAGTCACACCCTACCATAATCATGTCCTCTGACCTTATCTTATCTTATCTGTACTATATGTATATATATATTTATATATATATATATATATATATATATATATATATTATATTTTTTAGTATTTTTATATATTTCCTATAATCTTTTGTATATATAGTTGTATTATTATTTGTTTATATATTTTCCTGACCTGTTTTTCTGTCCATTCCCCTGTGCTGCTGTAACATTGCACATTTCCCCATTGTGGGATTAATAAAGGATTATCTTATCTTATCTTGTATATAGTACATTGCATTATTATAAATCCATGATTTATGTAGGCTATTTTGAAATGGCTTTATTAATTGTAATATATGTCCAAAACCTTAACTAATGACTCACATAAAGGCCCTCAAACATGCCTTACACACAGACAGTCTCTTGTATAACACTGCAGTAACAGCAGCAGCATATGGTACTGGCCATAAGAGCGCAGTGGTTTAGTCGCTGGTACGGGTTTAAAGGGTGGCACGCATCTCCCTCCACGCTGTTCGCAGCTGCAGATGTTGCGTGGGTGCTGCTGACTGAGCACGGCTGCTTTGCTAACATGCATTTTGCAGTCGGGGGCTGGGCAGACAAAACATAACGCCCTTTCACCCTTTTTTTAAAATAGGGCTACAACTGTACATAGCTTTTAAAGGGTTTGTGACACACATACATCACTAATAATAATGATAATAATAACAATAACAATAATAATAATAATAATAATGCAATAAATGTTAACCCATAAGAGCTCTGACCCATTTTTGAATATTAATAGCAATTTCAAAATTAAATTTGATAAATTCAGTGAGCAGCTCATTCATTTTTTTGTTTCCTGTTGCGGGTATGTGACTCCTAAGTAGTATTAATATTTTATTTTTAAAAATCAGGTCAGAAGTTACATGGAAGATTTATTTGGAACACAAAACATTAATTTTAGCATTTAAATGGTTAAATTGTTAAATGGTTAGAACAGACCTGCAGAAGCAAATAATAATAAATAATAAAAACGTTTAAAAGGAGCTAGTATAGTTTTCAGCATCTCCAGCACTAAATCAGCACTCCTACATTCTGTTAAAAAAGGTCAAATAAACAAATACAGATTCACACATTGTCCCATAGTGATGATGCTCATCATCTCAGGATGTTCAGTATATGTCACTTAGGAACTTAATAAGTTAAAATGATGGATAAAGCGTTATGAAAAACTTTACACAGCCTTTGAAGGGTATGTGATACATATGTCATAAACAAATGTCATAAATAATAATAGTGTGTGAATTTGTGTTCATTCATCTGACCTTATTTATAGAATATAGGAGTGCTAGGTTAGTTCTGGAGATAAAACTAAACTAGGTCTGTTCCAACTATTTAACTATTCAAACACTTAAATTAACGTTTTATGTTCCATATCTGACCTGTACAGAGCCCCTAAGGTGACATCATGTAAAAAAAAAAAAAAAGTATGGCCATGACTTATTATGGAGTGGGAATAAGATCCCAAGGCGTGGCCACTGCTTAATTAACTTGTTCCCATGCCTTCACATCTCATTTCCACACCTTTCCTGCAGGCGCGTAACAGTATTAGACATCATCCTGCTGTAACTTTTTTGTCATCTGACGTCATGACCAACATTCAACATGACACTAACATTTACTGACATTGGTGGACAGCTGGGTTAAGCTATGGCCGTGCATTAGGATCTTGTTCTCATGTCTTAATAAGTCGTGGCAACGCATTTTTTTTTTTAACATGATGTCACCTTAAGGGCTCTGTAAAGACCTGATCTGATTTCTCAATTAAAATGCTGATAATATAATGAATGATTTTGAATTGGGTGTAGATAACAGTAATGTCTGTTGTTGTTTCAATGTTGAAACCACATTCAATATTAAATGGTTGTGCAAACGTTAAAAAACGTTTATCATTGAATCAACATAATGTTTTCAACCTTATGCCTTTTGAATTAGCATTTTACATTTCATCAGCATAGAATAAAAAAAATAAACGTTTGGATGGAGGGGTGAAAAAGTGGTTTTACTTCCATTTGCACTAAATGCTTTTAAATTTGGCACCAATTATTCACCAAGTTGATTCAACGTTTACATGGCAGCTGGGTGGGCTCTTATGGGTTAATCCTAGCTTTGTCCTTATTATATATTGCTACAGTGACTCCACCGTGTCTTTGCGCAGCACAGTACGCACGCACTCACGCAGCCTGGAAACCCCAGAAAATTACAATTATTGCTACTGCTGCAGCTGCAGCGCTGCAAAAAAGCAAGCATGCAACGAGTGAGAGACACACACACACACACACACACACATAACTTACATATACAGACTCACTCGCACACTCACGCACGCACGCACGCGCACACACACCCACCCAGAGGACAAATGGTCTCCACTAATGCGCCAAGAGTGCGCTTTAAAGAGCTCGTCGAGCTGTAGCCTGCTCGCGCGGGTTGGAACAAGTAGCCACATGGAAGCCACGGGAAGACATCCTTTTTTGGGGGGCTGTGCTTTTGCTTCAAAAGGGGGGGCAGAGAACCTTTTAAAACAATGGCCTGTGATGTGAACTGAGCTCGAGCGACAAGCCAAGCAAAAAAAAAAAAAAAAAGCACGATAAAAAAAACAACGACGCCAAGAGTCGGCAGTGAAAATGCGCTCGCTCTCAGCTCTGGTGCGTTTGCGAAGGCGAGCATGCATGCGTGCGAGCCACGCACGCGCTCTACCGTGCCTTGTTTCTGTCGTTTTCTAACGGCTAGAGGAGCGACACACTGAAATCACCACAATTGTAGGTAAAGTTCTGCTATTTTTGCTCGTTTTAAGCATCAATAAATGGCTATTATGCTTGTTTTGAATGCGTTGTGCTTTGCAGACAAGATGGCGCTGGGCAGTCAGGTGACCTTGTGTGTGTTTTTTTTATTTTTTGTGTAAGTGTGTGTGTGTGTGTGCGCGCAAGTGTGTGTGTGTTTTCCCCCATTTGTCCAACAATAGTACCCAACAGTACCCTCCCTCTTCATAAAACTTGGTTGGCTATTGGCTGGTTTAAACTGAGGCGTGCGCAACGTGCCTTCTGATTGGACTGCGCAATGTGCCAGTCAAAGGAAGTAATGGAGGAACGGGAGGGGACCGGGCCTTAGGCGCTGGGGAGGGGGAGGGGGTGAAGTGTTGTTGAGTGCCGTAGTGTATAGATAGATAGATCGTGTAGCTCATAATAAACACCAATAGTCTCGGTTATCAGTGTATGTGTCTAATAAGCAGGCAGACATATTTGATTAAGTGTAATCAATAGGCTCGTTACTCTTGTGCTTTGGTGCATTCGTGAGTTTTTTTCCCCCTGCTTGTCTGGTGTGCATATGTGTGTGTTTGAGTGTGTGTGTTGACACCACAGTTGCAGTTTACGCCATGATCACGAACACCATGATCAATCAAAATGATATCATCAGATCAGATACCAAGTTTTCAGGACTAGGTTTATGAGTTTGAGCATGTTAAGCTTTTTTGTTTCGTTTTAGTTTTTTAATCTTCAAAAGTGCTCTCAGATGGACTATTTTTTACCATTGTGTGGTACACAGACTTTCAAAAGGGGGAGGGGTCCCTTGATCCATATGGTTGGTGGTCGTCCCCTAGCTGTATAGTTACAAAGATAACCCAACTAGTTGTTTACTTAAGTAGCGGTATGAACTAACAGATTGCGTAGCATGTTAGAAGCAAACGTGATGCGTAGAAGTAAAGCCAAATAACGCTTGCCAATCCTCTAGCTGTGTATTAACCCGTCTATATCTAGAGTTTGACGTTTGACTCGGCGTACACACTGCTGCTGCTGCTTCTACTGTTTCTGCGTTGGTTCACCTTCTCTTCAATCCACTACTTTACGCACCGAATTATGCGCGTGGTTAGTTCCCTACTTCTTATCTTTCTTATCTAAGTCTCCGGCGCTTTGGTGAATCTGATGAATCGCACTATCGCATAGATGCATGTATCTGGCTATATGTCACCCTAAAACAGACCGACCAAATCAACCAAACGCACCCTGTAACCCCACCCGATCTCAGCTCCAACTCTCACTGGCCGAGCCGCCCGTTCCAGGCGCGCTCACCGTTTTACGCGCGCTCGCCATTGGCTGATGGTGACGACAATCCCACACCCAACTCCCACCTCCTGAGGCAGGCATCAAGTTTAGGAGACCGGGGCAGCTCTAGTTTGTAAAAGGGGCTGTAGCTCAATGTGCAGCGGAGACTCCTAAGTCTTACTGGCTTTCTAGTTTTGTTTTTTGGGGGCTCAAAAGGAAGCTAGGAACTATAAACCCTTCGTTCACAATCCGAGATGGATATGAAGAAGAGAATTCATCTGGAGTTGCGAAACCGGACGCCGTCAGACGTAAGAGCCTCTTGTTTTGTGTGTATGATGAGAAAGAGAGAGAGAGAGAGAGTAGAGAGAGAGAGAGCGTGTGTGTGTGTATAAATATATATATTTCTATGTATGAGCGTAAGACTTTTCCAAACCAGGCTGTTTTTTAAGCGTAAAACCGTGCTTGGACAGTAACAGCACGCGCACGCTTCAAGTTTTGAATTGTTCGCCTTGAATGAAAAAGTTTTGTGCACACTTGGCTACACTGGGGTGCTCCAGCCAGTGCCTAATAAACAGCGTCCAGACCGGCGTGTTTACATGCGAGGCGCGAGTTTCGCAGCTTTTTCGTAACTTTCCTCGTTTTCTTTCCTCTCATTTCATTTCCTTTTGCGCGTGATGGTGGTGGTGCTACTCCAGTACATATATAAATATATATATATACATACATATAAAAGGGGACGTGTGCTTTTGACGCACGGTGCTCTTTTATGGTGCGTACCTGTATAGATAACTGTAGTTAACCTAGGTTAGCTAGCTAACAACAGTGATACAGTAATTATACAGCATTATACAGCAGCAGCTTGGGTATTAGCTAGCTATAAACAAGGGAAAGCATGCATGCTGTGCTGTATGCTTTTGCCGTGTTGTGTTGCACGAGCGTGTGTGCGCGAGAAGCCATATTTGTAACTTTCTACTAGCCCTGAACGAACGCGCCCTTTTTCCCTCTCCTTTGCATCCCCCTCTGGGTCTCTCCATCTCTTCTTTTCCTGTCTGTCTATCTTCTATCTGTCTCTTTTCTCCCTCACTCACCTTCTCACCTTACTCCCTTTCTTCTTCTAACCAGTACTGCACAATTTTTGAATTCGAATTCAATTAACTAGCTAGCTAGGATTCGTGTCCAATCATGCACCCACACACACGCTCGTGCGTCCTAGAGTAGCCTAACTTGTGTTGTGAGAATTTGCATTTGAATTTGATGGGGGGAACGACGACCCCATCAAAGTCAACACACGCCTTTTGGAAGGTGCAAAGCATTCGTGAGCATTAGTGAACGTATACTCCACCACACTTTCCTTTCCAAAACTGTTTTGTAGCAGATATGTAACGTGAACCAGCAGCAACCATGTTTCCAAACATCGTTGCTTTAACTAGATGGTGCGCCTCCAGTTTTTGGTGCGCGCACCCCCCCAGTTGTGTAAAAGGCGCCCAAACGCAATTAAAACTGCATTATCTCGACGACACAGCTTCTGAAGTACGTGGAAACAACTCTCAAACGGCCTTGACGTTCTTTTTCTTTGCTTTTTGGCTTTTTTTAAGGAAAGAAAAAGTGAAGGTGATGGTGGTGGTGGTAGTAGTATGAACCTGCATTGCTGCTGGGGTCGTGTTGTTTTTGTTGGCATTATTATTGTTAACTATGCATGCATATACGCATATTACGTAGCAGGTATACATATATGCATGCATACATACATATGCAATAAAACAATGATTAAAAAAAAGACATGGCATGTTGTATGTAGGTGGGTTACATGCAATTACGTTAAACTGCACAAACAATGTGTGATTGGTGATGATAAACATCATCTAAACGAGGCTGAAACAGATATAGACTAATACAGACTAAAGTAAACTACGATATGGCTGATTTTAAAGGGTTTCCAGTGGTTTTAAACTAGCTCTACGCAGCACTACGTACGTAATTCGTAGGAAAGCAGCGCTGCTCTAGTTCACAGATCTAGGACAAGCCGCCATTTTAACCAGTAACAAAGGCAAACACACGGCGTTTTATCGAGTCTCTTACCCGCTTTAAGGGTCGTTGAAAGCGGGTAGGGTTGATTAAGGGTTCCCTTAACTGTTAAGCATATTTGTAAAGACGTTTACACGTCTTAAAATGCGTTTGTCAGACGTGTAAACGCGGTGTAGCGCGTAACCTGCCCCTCCTACTCCTCAAGTCCACACGAGGCTGCAGTTGGCTTCTTGTTCGAATTTTTCCGTTCCACCTTAAATGGTCCAGCATTAGCATTAAGGCGCCTGGGGTGCCTCAATGCAAACGCTGGACCATTTAAGGTGGAACGAAAAAAATCCAACAAGAAGCCAACTGCAGCCCCAAACAAGAGATCGAATTCGCCTTTACAGCTTTCCTACAGTGTTTTTAAGCTCCCACGACGGTTTGTTGGTTTAAGAGACGTCTAATACACGCATACAAACTCGTATTTTACGTTTTAAAATCGTTTTTTGTTATCGACTTCTAACCTCCAGCTGCTGTAAACGAAGCGTCGCCGTTCGCTGCGGATTCAGCCATTTTGTTTCTGTCAGCGGGAAAAACAGCGGGAGATAAAAACGTGCAGCTTTTTCGGCTGTTTTCTCGTGTTTTTCATGATTTTAGACAGAATTGCGGCGAATTATCTCGATTATTTTTAGTCCACTTGGTTTTATATCAGAGTCATTTTGTTTAAGAAGGTCGTTGAGGTCTAAAAGCGTCTAAAATGTGAATTTGACATATGTACCTAAACACAGACTTGCCTGGTTATTGATCAGTGAAGCGGTTATCAGTTCAAATTTCTGACTGTTTTGAAAGAAAATTAGGTGTAAAACTTATAATAAAAAATAGCAGTAGCAAAAAAATAATTTCTACTTTTTGCATGTTTTCCAAATTAGAAAACTAAAAAAAAAAAGAAAAGTTATTATAATTTGTACATTTTCATAGAATAATAATAAAAGAAATACCAGAAGGAGCATAATAATAATAATAATAATAATAATAATAATAATAATAATAATAATAATAATAATAATAATAATTAATAATTTTTATGTATTATTTTGTAAAGTTGTTAGTGGTTTTTCTTTTTTTGAAAAACAACAAAAAATGAAATAAAAATATTGTTTTTAATTATATCACTACAAAAAATGGAAATGCATCTGTACTGGATTCACTAATTTTAACAGAAGGAGCTCCCCGGATTGGGAAAGAAAATCTACAAATTTTACTCGCTGCTAATGGTGCTGATACAAGAGCTACTGCGAACAAAGAGATATCAGAACTGCAAACTCAGCCTTTATTTGTTAATTCACTCATCATTAAACCAAATAAATATAGAGCTGGCAAGATAAAAGAGCACAACGGAATTCTCACTAAAATTACCAGATTCATCTGTTCTGAAAGGATTTATATTTAACATAGTATTGCAGAGTACATAAAAAATATGTTTGTTTATAAAATGGCTTATTTATATGTATTTATTTAAATGTACACAAACTTACTTGTATTTCCCCTTTGTCCCTTTATCATTGATAAAGTTGGTTTAAAAAATAATAAGACTGATTTCTGATTGCAAAATGCTTGTTTCTAAAATATATGCTTTCTGAACTGTATCCTGCTGGACAAATAAAAAAATATATATATTTGTAACGATTGTTACAAACCATTGCAACAGAGACTTTCAGATGCATCTGGATTATTTTTTTGTTTAACTTTTCATACATTTTTAATTGAATAAACCCATTGTATATTACAAATGTGTTTAAAATATTTTTATTAAGCATAATCTGATTATATCAGTTTTTGTTTTTTGTACATGCCCTGTTAATCATTTCTATACGTTTCGATTTCCAATTCACTTCATTGACTTTAAATGACCTTAAGTGAAAAAATGAAGACTTAGAGCATTTTCTGTCATTCAGTAAAGCAGCTCTGAGTCAGGAGTCAGGAGCTGGTAACAGAAGTAGTGTGGCTTGGTTTAAGCTTGCAACCTGAACCCAGTGCTTGTCCATGCAAAGCACCTCCTGATATACAGGAAGTTGCAGTGCTACGATACGGAGCTTAAAAACTGACCTATATGTGTTGAATCTTGACTTAATAAACTTGAAATATATATGAATGTGTAATGCATACAATTTAATATTAATTTATTTATTAATTATTTTATAAAATGGAATTTTGGCAATGCTTTTTGTGTTCTAAATTCTAAAACGAATGTTCTTGGGTACAAATACATTTAAAAGTAACTTTTACATTTTATCTAGATTATTTAAGATAAAAAAAAATACCACTTTGAGTGTTGAATGACTGTGTGTTTATTTGACAAGAATTAAGAGCAGATCACATTTTGTCATTTATGCACAAAACCATACAATTTCAAAGGGATCACATTTTTTAAAAACTTTATCCTGCTGGACAAATCTAACTTTAAATATAAATTATTTGTGTTATGATTAAATGTACAGACCATTGCAACAAAAAACTTTTAAGCAGGGGCTGGATTATTTTTGAACAAAAATTTAATATAGATATTTTTTAATTAATAAGTACGTTTTAAACTTGATAGGAAAAAAATTCTGTTGAAAAACAAATACACTTTAAAAATATATTGATTGAGTAAAAAAAATTAGGTCCATACATTTTAGATCACATCAATTCAGTCTAATGGATGTTTTACCTTTGGCCTAATTTCACGTTTCTGAGTTTTCAATCAAATATATTTTTTTTAATTATTATTTGAAATATATCAAGTTCATTCAAAAAGTTACATTTTATATTTTAATTCAAATATACAAAATTTAGACTGAATGCTTTGTCATTTTTAAACTTTGCAGAACGAGAGCCGCGCTCAAATTATCATGTTATTCCATTAATCGTTCTCTGAATCACTCTCTCATTCCTGTCTTTATTTCTCTTTTAGGTGAAAGAACTTGTACTTGATAACTGTCGGTCAAATGAAGGTAAAATCGAAGGCCTCACAGATGAGTTCGAGGAACTGGAATTTTTAAGCACAATCAACGTAGGCTTAACTTCAGTCGCCAACTTACCGAAGCTCAACAAACTTAAAAAGGTAGGGGTGTATTTTCGTTGTTATTGTATTTACTTAGTTTCTTATTTTATTTACACTATATTGCCAAAAGTGTTCACTCACCCATGGGACATTCCAGGATTTTGGTACATTTTTGGTCACTTCTAAAAATGTGATCTTCAATTTGATCATTTTTATTCATATATTTATTAAATACAGGTAATAGACTATCAAAGTTTGATTCGTCAAGCTCAGGTATCAAAGCAGTTTTTTAAATTAGATTATGCAATATATTTAGTAACTTACAGTAACAGGGTTGCAAATCTAGGCTAAGTTGTGGTTTACTGCAGGAACAGATGCTAACTAAAATTTAGCTATGTATACAAGATCAAGGACAAGCATGGTTATATAAGTATATAAAGTAAATTTTGACTCTACTCATTATTAGTCTTAAAATATGAGTAACAGGGTTGCGTTCACTGAGTGACACACACAACTTGGACAAACATATCTGGAAATAAAACTTGAAAATTGTTAGAGCACTTACTCTTGGTCTTGCCATGTGGGCAGAAAATGTCCTTGTGATGTCACTTCCTTTGTGCCAGTAGACAAATATTTTGAACTCTTTCTCTGCCAGGTAAAATTCCTTATGGTAACAGGGTTGAGCGCATGTTGTGGGACACAACTTAATAGCATAAAAACTGTAACATGCAAAACAATGTAGACCAAAGCAGTTGTTTTCATAAGTAAAGGAGATGCATATCAACAATATACAAGAGGAGGTAATTTATTTAGAGCTTATTTTAATTGTTAAATTTGCCAAAGGAGTTGGTCACCCAATGTGTGGGACAAGAGAAAACGGCCATTTTTTGAGGTGGTCCAAAGGTATTCAGTCTTTTGTATAATATCTAAGGAGCTTATTTTTCCACCATATTTTACAGTTTGTCTTATAACAAGAACATTGTTCACAAAAAATAGTCATTTAGATATTTTGGATATGTACATTTGAAATTTAGGTGGTGGGACAGGAAATCACCAAATCACCAAAATCCTGCAATGTCCCACATACAGATCATTTGAATTCTGGTGTTTTAATCAATTGGAAAAAAACCTCACTGGACCTCTTAACTGATTAATCATGCTTTTCCGTGTGTCAAGAACAGTATTGCCTTACTGCACTGTGCCAAGTGTAAAGTTTGGTAGAGGGGGGGTTATGATTATGGTATGGGGTTGTTTTTAAGGAGTTGGCCTCAATCCCTTAAATACAGTAAAAGTAATTCTTAATGCTTCAGTATTCCAAGACATTTTGGACAATTTTATGCTCCCAACTTTGTGGAAACATTTTGGGGACGACCCTTTCCTATTCCAACATGACTATAGACCTTGGTTTGTACACTGGTATAAAGACATGGACGAGCTTTGAGTTTGGTGTGGAAGAACTTGACTGGCCTGCACAGAGTGCTGCCCTCTACCTGATAGAACACTTTTGAATGGATGAATGATAGCAAAGAATATGAGCCAGGTCATCTCGTTCAACATCAGTGTCTGACCTCACAAACGGTCTTCTGGAAGAATGATCAAAAATTCCCATAAACACACTCCTAAACCTTGTGGAAAGCCTTCCCAGAAGAGTTGAAGCTGTTGACCCACCCTTAACAGCTATATCATATTTATCTCTTTGCATCAAGAATAAAAAGTTGATCAAGTTCATGTGTGCGAAAGCAGGCGAGTGAAAACCTTTGGCGATATAGTGTCTGATTTATTTATTGATTTAGTGATTTATTGATTTGTTTCATGATTATTAAACATTTTACATTCCAATGTTATAACCTTCTCAGGAAGTGTGTCTAACTAGAGATAAAATATGGACAATACTTGCAATACTTACAACACTGTTTATTTCAAACTAACACAGGACCAACAGGACTATCTCCTAAAAGTAATTTTAGTTTAGCTATTAGTATTTTTTAAGTCCATGGCTTAAACATAATATTGTGACCTCTATCTTCATTTCAATATATTTTAATAAAAAGTACAGAAATAGTGTCTGATAAAGATGTAAGGAAGAGTTTTGTTTTACGAAAGTTTGTGAAGCATCATGTGAAATAATAAAATAGCTTTTTGCAATAATTTCTTGGACAATAAATCGTCCAATCAATGATTATGGGAACAGGTCTATTCATGTTATATTGGAAATATTGATAACATTTACAATAAGTGTACATTTCCTCAGCAGAACCCAACAACATATTAATTGACTCTAGTAAAGACGATCATTACACTAATTTAAAACAAATATAATAGTGATGTTTAAAATGAATAAATAGTGTCAATAAGTTGAGGCATTATTTAACCATTTAACAATATATCAATGTTTTTCTCAGACATCTGTTTTTGTAGCTGCATTATACATTTGCTAATTTCTGTATTTATTAACAATTTTATTCATTTATTTGTACACCAGTTGGAGCTCAGTGATAACAGAATCTCAGGTGGTTTGGAGGTCCTGGCAGAGAAATGTCCCAACCTTACCCATCTCAACCTCAGCGGCAACAAAATCAAAGACCTCAGCACCATCGAACCACTGGTGAGTTTTCTGGATATATTATTTAGTTTTGCAATACTCAGTTGGTTAGAGTTTTTTTTTTTTTTTTTTTTTTTTTTTTTTATCGTTTTATTTGTAAAAGGCCTTAATGTCTTAAATCTGATCAAATAATCTTATGGCCTTAAATATTAATCTGTCAGTAAATACAGAAATCTCAAGCCTACTGTAAAGTCTGTAGACTAAATACTGGTTTTGAGCTTTTGACATTTAATCTTTGCAAAAATTGTCATAATTATTTTCCCTGATTGGAATTCAGAAGTCTTAAAATGCCTTGAATTTAATAATAGTTTGGCATGCGCTATGATATCCAAATGATATCGGTATCTTCCGAATTAATTAATTAATTTATTTTAAGTCATCTGTTGGTCGATTTGGCCAATGTTTTTAACCAATACTTGCTGGCATATTTATAGTGTCAGTCGGAAAATGACAAAGTGACACTGAATGCACTATTACAGTTGGTTGACGATGGCCGTGCTACATTCCATTATTTAAAATAAAATAAAATAAAAAATAAAATAAAAATAAATAAATAAAAGCTTGTATCATTTGGTTTTAGTTTCAGTAGATGTATAGTTTTATACTTTTAACTTGTTAATTTAAAAAAGATGGTTTTAAACTGTGACTAGTCTATGTAAGGATCAGTTAGCTAAATATATGTGTATATATTATGCATGGTTTCTAAAGTTACACCAGTGTGTCTAGTATCTTTGTAATAATATATAAATTTATTATGTATAAATGTGTATCAGCATTGGCAGATTGCTGATACACGTGTCTTATCGCCATCTGCCCAGAATTCACACATCGGTGCATCCCTAGTAATAACAATGATGGTATTAATTAGATTTATTGTGATATTACATTACATTCCAATACATTACATTACAAAATATTACTTTTAGCGAATACTTTTATCCAAAGTAATTTACTGATTAGCAATAGAGGACATAGAATTTCAAAGCAAAAACAGGAGGCTGAATGGGAATAGTGGGATAGAGGAGGAAATGAGGTTAGAAGTAGTTAGTGTGTTAGAGGTGTTAGGAGAGTTAAGTGCTGTTTGAAGAGCTCTGTCTTCAGGAGTTTCTTAAAGGTAGCGAGGGATGATTCTGCTCTGATAGTAGAAGGTAGATATATTGAATTGTTATTCTTGTACTTTGATGCATATTATATCGCCGAATTCTTGCGAGTACTCACCACCTCTAGGCTGCTTGCTTTAGGTTCTGATTGGTCGGTTTTTGAGATTTCTCTGTATGACACCACCCAGTCTTGGTGGGTTGTGATTTAGCAGGAAAATGACTTGGTTGTGCTTTTACTTGGTGGCATCCTATTAATAGCTGTATAAAATGTTCCAATAAATAATTCACACAGAGTGATATAGTAATATAGTGCACAGTACAGGGCTGTGAAATCTGTTTAAAATATCTGTATTGCAGTAAACAGCTCTGGAAAAAAATTAAAGACCATTTCAGTTTCTGAATCAATTTTTCTTATTGTGCTATTTATAGGTAAATGTTTGAGTAAAATGAACATTATTGTTTTATTCTTTAAACCATAGACAATATTTCTCATATAGTCATATGTCATATAGTCATATAGTCATATAGAGCATTTATTTGCAGAAAATGAGAAATGGCTGAAATAAAAATAAAGATGCAGAGCTTTTAGACCTTAAATAATGCAAAGAAAACAAGTTCAGAAATCAATATTTGGTGGAATAACTCTCTGATTTTTAATCACAGTTTCCATGCATCTTGGCATCATGTTCTCCTCCACCAGTCTTACACACTGCTTTTGGATAACTTTATGCTGCTTTACTCCTGGTGCAAAAAATCATGCAGTCCAGTTTGTTGGATTAATGGCTTGTGATCATCCATCTTCCTCTTGATTATATTCCAGAGGTTTTCAATTTGGTAAAATCAAAGAAAATCATAATTTTTAAGTGGTCTCTATCTAGCATTTAATATATTTCAGAAAGAAATATATTTGATCATATTGCAATCTTTGTTTTCTCAATATCTTTTTTCAATAGTGAAGTCTCTGGTAGAGTTGAAGTATATTTTATAAACTGTTCAGTGTAATGATTGTATACAATTTAGGACTAATACAAATGTACTTTAAGGAGTTAATCCTTATTTCACTATTTATAATGGTCACACGTTTTTGTTTCCACAGAAAAAATTGGAAAGCCTGAAAAGTTTAGACCTGTTTAACTGCGAGGTGACAAACCTGAACGACTACAGAGAAAACGTCTTTAAGCTGCTGCCTCAGTTGACGTATCTTGATGGCTATGACAAAGAGGATAAAGAGGCACCTGACTCTGATGCAGAGGCCTATGTGGAGGGCCTGGATGATGATGAGGACGATGATGATGGTAAGAGTTTTAACACTTATTACTCTCTACATATTATTACTCTTTACATATATGTGATGTAAAAAAGGAATGGGTCACTGTTTTAGTTTTCTGACCGTTTAAAGCTAAATAAAAATATATATTTTGTATATATATATATATATATATATATATATATATATATATATATATATATATATATATATATATATATATATTTTTTTTTTTTATTATTATATATTTTTTGTATGTTATTATTTTTCCGTTTAGTATAATGAAGAATAAAACCTTTTTTATTGTAACTACAAAATGTATTTTTGTTACAAAGAAAAATAGAACAATTTCAAAATTGTGTGAAAATACTTTAAACAGGGTTTCTTTGGACATGAACATTTTGGAAAATCATGGAATTTGAAAATCACAATTTCCAGGCCTGGATAAATTTATTTTGAGCTAACAAATACATAATCTCTGAGTTAATTCAGTAATTTAGCCATACGCAAGTTCCAGGATCTTAGATTGTGTGTCAACATTATCAGATTCGTTTTAGACATATTATATTAAATTCTGATTATAGTTTTAGTTGATGTTTGGTTTTATTGTCTATGTCTGAACTGATGTTTTAAAAATCGTATGGTGATGAAAATTTGCCTTAAAGGCATGGAAAAGTTGTGAAAAAATCATGGAAATATATTGTTTATATGTTTAAAAAAATGTAAAATCCCACTATTTCTATACTTTACTTTAAAGGGTGGGACAAAATATTAGTATTGGAAAATATATCGTATTGTTTTAATTTTGTGATGCATAATTGCTACGATTTTTCTTTTAATACATTTAGCTTAAACAGTTGCTAGGTGACAGCTCAGCAGCTCGCTGCTTCCGGTTGCTTAGACTCGAAGAGAGGGGCGGAGCTATGTTTGCCTTGTGATTGGTCACAGTTCTGCTGACGTCAGTATTAGACCCGCCCACTCTACAACCAGAGCAGAAGTTTATTGCTGTACGAATCCATTAGTCATCGCCGGGTCTCTGATTGCCGTCTCTCCAAATGTTCGCTAAAAACAAAATGAAATCCCATTTCTTCTACACTATAATAAATAAGGATGGGACAAAATATCAATATTTCAATATATCCTATTGTTTTAACTTGTGATACTTTTTGCTACGATTTTTCATTTAGCACATTTATCTTGGTTGCTAAGAACATGGTTGCTAAGCAACAGCTCACCATCTTTGATGGTTCCGGTTGCTCAGACTCGAAGAGAGAGCTAAGCTATGTTAGCCTTGTGATTGGTCAAGTTTTTGCTGATGTCAGCCTGACCTACTTTTAGACCCGCCCACTCTACTCAGACACTCAGACAGTCTCTTTAAATGATAATTTTCCTAACCTTGAGGAATATCTGTGTCTGCCCACAGAAGTAGAAGAGGAGGAGTATGATGAAGATGCAGCTCCAGGAGATGAAGATGAAGAAGAAGGTGAAGACGAGGATGAGGAGGAAGGAGAAGAGGAAGAGGAGGATGATGTCAGTGGAGAGGTAAATGCTGAATAATGTGTACAGCACATCAGAAATTCTGTATCAGTGCTGAATGCTTAGTGTATACAATCATTGTAATCGATGACTTATCGCACCTTAATTAAAATGATCATTTTAATTCTAGAAAAAGAAAAGCTGTGATGTTGATTGTTGTTTGAATCTGCTTGAATTTATCTGTAGGGCCTAAACGCTGACACAGTATTTTATTTCGGTTTACTTTGGCTTTTTAATGTTGACTTTTTAAGCTTGAAGTATTTATTGGCTTAATTTATGTATTCATGCAATGTTGACAGTACTTTTTTTGTAGGTAAATAAATTTGCTGTTGGAAAAGTATATATTATTAACTATATAATTAAAGTATATTTAAAATGGCGAAAATGTTTAATAGCTCAATTTAAATCTTCTCTACCTTGTGTTTGACCTTTGGCCTAAATTCGTATTTGTGCATTTAGAATAAATAAAATAATAATACATTTTCTTTTTTAATCATTAAAATCTATAATCAGATTTATTTATTTATTTATTTATTTATTTATTTTTACATTTTTAACATTTTTAAAACTTTAAAAACTTAAAAAATTGGAAAAGTTATATCGATATACCGGTAATAAAAAAAAAACTTTTATGGATTTTTTTTTTTTTTTAATTCGAAACATTTTCTGGATCTGAAATTCTTTTTTATTTCTTTTTTTTTTTTGAGCCTTTATGGATTTATGTGAACATTTATAGATTTATTTTCTTTAAGCTGAAAACTGCAAAAAAAAAAATAAATACAAAATATATATATATATATACATTTTAACACAAAGTTTTGTTACAACTTAAATTTTCGAATTGTTCCAGTAAATATTTTATGTTTATTCAAATGTAAGGTAAATTTAATTCAAATACACAACATGCGGAATCAATACTGGCCAGCTTTTAAGCTCCATACCATCCAGTTAATTTTATCTAACACAATTTTTTTTATTTATTTCACAGGAAGAGGAAGAAGAAGACTTAAACGATGGAGAAGTTGATGATGAAGATGACTTTGGTAAGCATGAGCTGTTTATGCAAAGCCAGTTTTAGTTTAGCTGAGTCTGTGAGGATTGCTGCTGTAAAGCATCAGCGTTTTATAGCCTGGGGATTTTCAGTGCTTCATTTTCGTAACTTAAAAAAATATTTGACATCCGTCCAACATTTTTACCATAGTTTTATATGGTTGTGTGTTTGTTTGTGTGTACAGTGAGGTTCATAAATATTTGACAGTGTCAAATTTCAGCTTTAATTTAAGACTTCAAAAAGCGTATACTCTACCAGTCAAAAATTTGGACACATCTTCTCATTCAATGAGAAGTGATCAAAACTATGAAGGAACACACATATGGAATCATGTAGTAACTTAAAATACTCTGTGAAGAAGCTTTTAGGTGCTCTTATCTGGGGAGCTGTTAACTACAACAGAGGAAACTCTTGCTCTTCCTTTCCTGGGGAAGTCCTGATGAGTGCCAGTTTCATCATAATATTTTGGATGGTCTTTGCGGTGACCCATTTGTTTAATATTATGTTGGACCACCATTTACATATATTACATATAACAGCTTCTACTCTTCTAGGAAGGCTTTCCACAAGATTTAGGAGTGTGTTTATGGGAATTCCTTTCCTGGGGCGGTCCTGATGAGTGCCAGTTTCATCATAAAGTTTTTGATAGTCTTTGTGATGACTGCACTTGAGGATACTTTCAAATTTCTTACATTTTTTTGGGTTGACTGACCTTCAGTCATTCTTAAAGTCATTTTTATTTTTTTATTTATTTAGTTGAGCAGTTCTTGCCATAATATGAATTAGAACATTACTCAACACAACTGGTGCTCTATGGATGACATCAGTATTCGTTTACAATGTAGGAAAAAATGTAATAAATAAAACATTGAATGAGTAGATGTGTCTGAATTTTGGTACTGGTACTGTAGCTTAGTAGTATGGTGTTGGTGTGTTGTGTGCAATTGAAACGCAGCCCATGTCTCCATAGTAGGCACAGGTCTTGTATAAGCAGTGCCAATATTACACGTTATAGCACGAACTTCAAGTTATATTATTTAGGGCTGTCCCTAACGATTATTTTTTAAACGATTATTCTAACGATTATTTTTTCGATTAGTCGACTAATCTATTTATTGAGAAACATATTTAAATAATTATTATTTTACGTTTTAAAGCAAACGATAAATTACTATATTTATATATAATAACAACAACAACAACAACACAAGCCTACTAAACCAAACCCCACACTTATAAATCACTTACATGTACAACACGTTGTTTAGATCTATAACGCTAAAAATGGATAAGCTCCCATACATCACAACCGTGTGTTGCACTGTTTTCTGTGACCGCTAGATTTTGTGACCACTGGCAAGTAGTTCTCAGCAGACCGTGAGCACTGGCCGATTCGAACGTGTTCGTTTCTAATGTTTACCCCGACTGGCCAAAACGGTTAAGTTTAGGGCTGAGGGTAAGGTGTAGGTATAGAATGCTTCCGTTTTGCCAATGAACGCTCATAACCGTGAGCACTGGTCACAAAATTCCGACGGTGACAGAAAACGGTGTAACACCATAGCTAGCGCTAGCTAAAATAACTTAAGGCAGCTAGCTTAGCTAAACACCTGAACTTATGAATAATGCTACTGTTTCTGGAAACTGCGAAATGCCATGCACAAATATAAACCAAAAATTTATAATTTCTGCCTGTGGCAGGTTTAAAACCTTTGGTAGACAGTCTTAAGTCTTTTTAAGGACACCCGCGGAGACCCTGATGTAAACGGTAACTTACTGTGTGACCCTGTGGACATAGTGCTCATGGATGTTTGCGCTTCAAGTGCTCCTTTTGCACATATGGCAGAGGACCACATTGTTGCCCTTTTGCGTGAAATGCTCCCAAACTTTAGATGCCCGCTGGCGTTTTTTTGTAGCTGGAGATTGCTCTCCGGAGTCCAAGCTCTCTAGAGCTTAGATTCTCTGCCCGAACCCGACATGACCCGAGGCCCGCCCGTAAATCCGACCCGGGCTCCAGAAAATAGTCCGAGATGTAGGCGTCTGTTTTTTAATTATATTTTTATTTAAAAAAAAGCGAAAATAACGAAAACTGAAAGTGAAACTAAACTAATTTATTTATAAGCGCTGTTTTCACTACCGCAGTTCTACAGAGGGGGTGTTGTGCCGATTCTGTCCGCGAAGCGGGAGTCGGATTCAGCAGGGAGTCGGATTCGGCACAAACGCGGCGGCACCTCGCGGTCCGCGGTGTCAGTTTTAAGCTCTCGCGCTAGCCGCAAAATACGACAGAAAACACTGAGGGAGCTGCAGAATTATGAATGGGACTAGAATATGAGCACGAGGAGATCAAAGAGAACCTTCACCTGTGAGTAGCTCTCACCAGAACACGCAAATCTCTCTCTCTCTCTCTCTCTCTCTCTCTCTCTCTCTCGCACGTGAACTCCTCCGCGTTTGACTTGCAGAACTGTGTTTAGCTGTTCTTAAAAATCATTTTAATTAAATAATAGTTGTATGCCTCTATGTTACAGTGTAATTTAACATAATTCTGATCATATTTCGCTCATTAAAACAGCCCGAAAACAGCCAGTCTGATTTTTTGGGACCGATCTAACCTCTAATGCTCTCCCCAGGCGCCGCCATGTTTACGACGCGCCGACGCACGTTATGCAAATCGATGTATTTTCGTAATCGATGACGTCGATTATGTCGACGCGTCGCCCCAGCCCTAATATTATTGCAATTATACCACAGTTCCATTATTATCACTGTTTATTGAAAGATTTAAAGAGTTAAAGAGGACGAGAAAATATGATCTGTTTATTTATAAACATTCTGAGTGAAAATACAGTAGTTCCATTGCTGCTCTGTTTGTAGCTGCGCTGTTTGGCTTGTAAGCGCTGCATCGTTGCTAGGTTACCTGTATATGGTGGAGTAATACATGGAGAGCTCTGGTTATAGTGCATTACCGGCTGATAATGGCACTTATAGAACGCCTCTGAGCCAATCATATTGCAGGGTCGAAACTAACTGTGGGATAATATAGGTTAATGTTATAGGTTGGCTGCTATGATTGGTATTTGTCAATGTATGTAAAAGTAATAAAATATCTAAGTCTCATAATTGTGTATTTTTTTTGTTTGTTTGTTTCTCCAGAAGAGGAGCGAGGTCAGAAGAGGAAAAGGGAGTTGGACGAGGAAGGCGAGGAGGATGAAGACTGAACATGCACTCTCGGGTCCCCATTCGTGATCTGACTGTTTTAACCCTCTATTTCTATGTCCTAATGTTGTTTTGCGGTGGTATGGGGGGAGGTATGCAAGTGGTAGGGGTGGGGTAGTAAGCGGACAAGGACACAGTTTAAAAATGCTTTATTTTTATTTTTTTGATGTTTTGTTTTTCATTTGTTTTTGATTTGTATTGAGTTGTTTTTTGGATTTATTTTATTTTAATTTTATTTGTTAGGATTGTTCCCCTCCCCTTTCGTTTTCTCCCAAAACCTCTACAGATGGCTGGCAACACAGTAGTGGAAATTTTCCTATTGTCACACACAGAAAAATGAGTTTGCTCTTTTTATTTTATTTTATTTTATTTTTTCTTCCTTCTTTAATTTAATTTTATTTGTATTTTTCTCTTTACTGTTGATGCCTAAATGCTCCTACAGATTGCTGGGTATGACTTATGTATTTAAAAGACAAAAAAATACCAAAAACCTTTTAAAACAGCATGTCTGGCTCTATTTTAAAGTTGACTACTGGATTTCAAGAGCGAGCGTTTCTTTTCGTACCCACTTAATTTTTTCTTTTGATCGCATTTTATTTTTTCTATCACACCTTTTATTTGTGTACACTGCGTCTATCTTTTAGTGTCGTCATCTTTTTCATCGTGTGACGTGCTGTTTAGGCATGGAGGAGGCATCCGGAAAATCTGCTTGAACGTGCACAGTACAACCTCTCAATGTGATTTATTGATTTCTATTTTTATTTTTATTTTTATTTGAATGTTTAGAGCCGAATGTCTGCCCTTGTCAAACGAACCCCCTTAAACCCCTTCTCCTCCTCGCGTGGGTAGTTCAGAGGTTTTCGTGTTCTTTGTAAATAATGACCAAATATATTTTTTTCTATTCCCTTTGATAATGGCAGACATTTTCACAATTAATCTCAGTTGTAACCATTAACTGTAATAAAACGAATGAAAACACATGCAGCTGTAACAATAATTGTGGGAATCGAGGGTGAGTGGAGGGGAGAAAAAAGGAATGTACTGATTTCATGATCACAAGGTTTGGTTTATCCATAAAGCTCATTTAGATACCACATTATATGTATACATACATGCAGCTCTGGGGAAAAAAATAAGAGACCACTTATAAATTATGAGTTTCTTTGATTTTACCAAATTGAAAACTTCTGGAATATAATTAAGAGGAAGATGGATGATCACAACCCATCAAATCAAGCTGAACTGCTTGAATTTTTGCACCAGGAGGAAAGGCATAAAGTTATCCAAAAGCAGTGTGTAAGACTGGTGGAGGAGAACATGATGCCAAGATGCATGAAACCTGTGATTAAAAACCAGGGATATTTCACCAAATATTGATTTCTGAACTCTTAAAACTTTATGAATATGAACATGTTTTCTTTGCATTATTTGAGGTCTGAAAGCTCTGCATCTCTTTTTTTGGTTATTTCAGCCATTTCTCATTTTCTGCAAATAAATGCTCTAAATGACAATATTTATATTTGGAATTTGGGAGCAAAATTGTCCGTAGAATAAAACAAAAAAAAAAATCATTTTACTCAAACATATACCTTTAAATAGCAAAATCAGAGAAACTGTTTCAGAAACAGAAGTGATCTCTTATTTTTTTCCAGAGCTGTATATACAGTTTATACTGTATACATTATATACACTATATTGACACTCGTTTGTATTCACTTGTTTAATATGATGTTGGACCACCATTTACAGATCTAACAGCTTCAGCTACTCTTCTAAGAAGGCTTTCCACAAGGTTTAGGAGTGTGATTTTAGGGGGGATTTTGGATTTTGAGGTCAGACACTGATGTTGGATGAGAAGAAGGTCTGGCGCACAGTCTAATGTCATTCATCCCAAAGGTGTTCTATCAGGTTGAGGCCAGGACACACCAAACTCGCCTAACCATGTCTTTATTGACCTTGCTTTTTTTGTGCCCTGGTGTGTAGTCACGGTGATTTGTCTCTTGGTTTGCTGAAGCATTAAGAGTTCCTTTCACTGGAACTAAGCGGATAAGCCCAACACTTAAAAGAACATCATTATCAGCATCATTATCCCCCCTCAACCAAACTTTATACTAGGAACAACACAGTCAGAAAAGTACTGTTTTGCTGGCAACCACCAAACCCAGACTCGTTTATCAGGTTGCCAGACAGAGAAGCGTGAATCCTCATTTCAGTCCAGTGGTGATGTACTATACACCACTGAATCCAACACAGAGCAGAGCACAGAGTCGCTGTCGTTCCCAGTCTCTTCCACTGTGTTATAATATCACTGACAGTTGGCTGTGGAATATTTAGTAGTGAGTAATATTGAAATTTCAAGACTGAGCTTGTTGTTGCACAGATGCTGCATCCTATCACGAAAGCAGTTTGCATGCCTATCTACCCTTGTAAAGAAAAGTGTAGTTAACATGGAAATGTGCATACTTTTAGCATTAAAATTAATACGTACTTAAAAGCATACTAAATGTACTATTTTGAAACCACTTATGGCATTTTAAGTATATTTTAACTGTAATTAAGCTATATTTAAATACAACCCAAAAGCATTAGGTTATGCTTTTGAGTTCTTTTTCTATATTTTCTGCAATCTTACTTGTGTACTTATGTGTTTATTTAACATAATTTTGAATACACTTAAAGTATATTGTAATTGTACTATTTTGCATGTTGATGCACATATTATGTACACCTTAATCACACTGAAAAAAACTACACTAAAGTGCATTTTAATCAATTTTATGAGCACAACATAAAATGTAATGCATATTGCTTAAAAATACATTTTATAAAAATGCAGAGAAAGTATATTGAATAGAAAATGTACTTTTAGTATTCTTTACCTAACTGAACATACCTTTGAACATACTCTTATGTATACTTCTTTTTCACAAGGGTAGCTGCTTGATTTAATTAGAACCTGAATTTACTTTGGCAATATAGTGTATATTTATATATTTTAGTGACTGATGAGTATTTTTTTATAGTTTTAATCACAAATCAGACAGTCTTGTTGTGATTGTAAGCTCAGGCAAAGGAAATTAGCTTGTATTTTTTGTGACTTTTTTTCTTTTATATTTTTTTTTTGTCTGGATATTTTTGTAAATATTCAGAAATCGTATCAGAATCCGTCATTTTAAGCGAAGGTGTTCTGAGCTGTATTTGGTGGTTCGAAATTCTCCTTTTTCTTTTTTAAATTAAAATGAAAAGATTTTAGACGTGACTGAGAAATGAAGTCAGCGTTCTTGTTGGAAGAAACCAGCAGGTTGTTTTGAGGTGCCTTTGAGACTTTACGAGAATGATTTAATGCTACACACACACACACAGGTATACTGTCTTAGGACACATTTGAGGTCGTATGACAAAAAGCCCACAATGTGGGGACACCCCTTTCTGAATGAGCTAGAGACAAGCTGACAACACATTTCTGCTCTGAAATGCTTCAATAACACAAAAATCAATCGATATTTTTAAACCAAGCATATTTTGTCCAATGTGACATAATACCCCACATTTGCGGACAAGTATTTTTTAGGATGCATTTGGGGGCCTATTCCAAACACATACACAATCTCTGCTAAAAGTCACTTTTGAATACTTTTACTAAACTTTGGGGACATATGAAGAAAAGTTCTCCTGTGCACATAATTAAATATAATTTCCAGTTATATTTCCGCAATAATGCTTTTTTATATTATCAAAATCATCTGTTCTTTGGAGTATGTTCAGTACAGCAGAAGGTCTAATGTTTTATACGTTTTTTTGGATATTAAAGCTACACACACACAGAGGTAGAGTCATTTCAGGACTTTTTAAGTGTATCACGTGAAACAGGTTGCACGTAATTACACTGCTTTTCCACCAAGTGTGACCCTCTGTCGTCTCTGTTATTAAACCGTGTGAAATGTGAGGACCGTATCGTGTATCATGTATCGTGCAAGAAAGGTGATGGTAAAATGAGGTCAATATAATGTTAAAGGTGCAACTTTACATTATGGGGACCACATGAATTAGCAGTACTTACCAACAAAATACTTTAAACTAACATCTCAGTTAATTATTATCATTATTATTCAAAACCTTTTTAAGCATTAAAATGTAGTAATGTTTAATATTGTCTTCACTTCACTAAACCCTTTCACTCTGCAGTAAAATAAGTTGTTTTAAAGGTTTTAAAAACTTGTAAGGGCTTTTGTGACTCTCCTACAAGACACACTTTACTTTACTTAATATTTTTAGATCAGTAATCCCCAAATTTTGCATATTTGACAATAAAATATAAACTATACAACTGTAACAAAAAACGAAAGGTTTGAAGGACATGATTAGTATTCACTAAAATATTGATTTTAAAATTAATTTTAGGAAAGCACCAACTTTTATGATTTTTCTTAATTATATTTTAACAGTTGCAGATTTGCTTCAATATTTTTTTTATTTTATTAAAATAAAATAGTATTAAAGTTAAAAATTTGGGATTTTCAAGAATGTTTCTTATTAAATTAAATTAAACAGTTTTATATAATGCAGCTATTGGGGAATTTAAAGTAATTTAATTAAATTTGACTTCTAGCAAAACATGCAAAAATGGAGGACAATAATAAAGTCAATTAATTTGTGAACACAGAAAATCCATTCAAATCTAAAAAATGTAATATTAGCAAGTTAAATCATTTTTAATCTAGTTTAAAATCTGACATTTCTCTTTATTTTTTATTAGAATATTTAACTTTTTTGTAGCCTGTTTTTTTTTTTTTTGCTGTAAACAAAAAGCAAATTTATTATACTGAAAGAAGCCAGATATATACATTTTAGCTTGCATTATTTTTCAATTAAAACAATTTTTTTTGCATGAGCCCTTATGAAAGGGACTGAAAATGGTAAGTACAGAGCTGGTGAGGTCTCTTTATCTTTCTGCAAGAGTGATTTTGTGCAAAGAACTTGTAAAGCCCATGAACCTAACGTACTCATGTAAAAAGTGGATTAATATTCCCCCTTTTAATCCATCTATCCACAGTCTTGAAAATGGTACATGCAGTAAATACAATTTAATTTTATTTTTGCACTTTGATTATTGCAAGTTTTTTGCATATATAACGGCAGCCTGAACTAAGTAAAACCAACAGCTTGAAGCCTAGTTTGAGACTAAACTGTAGAGCGAGTGGTAAGTCTTAATCTAGGTATAGAAAAGTGGGTTTATTATATTAAATAACTATCAAGGGATCATAAACAGCACTAGAATAGTGTAAACATACCAAAAAAATCACTTATACTGGATCACAAAGTGATTCCAAAGCAATTCCAGTATATTTAAAACTACAATACCATACAAATTAAATAAAATACCCTAATTTCAACGTACAGATGCATCTAAAATACCCATTCATTTTACTCTCCCTTGTACTTTTCTGATCTGATGGCGGGAAATATGTGGAACATAAAGAAATAATCAACCTTTTACCCATGATTCAGCCTGTGTATTATGTGCCGTAGAAAACCTGTTTTATAATCTACTGTCAGGATGTTGGGGACAGTCGCCAGTGCACCATTATTCCCATTACCTGTTTCTACGTCTGATTGGCTAAACAAACTTGGAAA
This sequence comes from Astyanax mexicanus, assembly GCF_023375975.1. NCBI lineage: Eukaryota > Metazoa > Chordata > Actinopteri > Characiformes > Acestrorhamphidae > Astyanax > Astyanax mexicanus. Next base: position 6,276,642 of record NC_064430.1, read on the forward strand.
AAGATTATCAGAACCTTGTTTTGCTGTGGTGGTCAAAACAAACAAACAAACAAACAAGAGGAAAACAAAGCAGTACTGCTACAAAACTTCATATACTGACGACATTGGAAGTGCTTTTCCAAAATGGAGCAAATTATTATGTCTGAAGGGGACGATGTGCAATTTTTCCCATTGACAAGTATGTACTGTTTACACTGTAAATCAATATAATGCATAAAGCTAACTATTTTACTGATGTAACTTTATCATCTGAATCAAGTAGATCAGTGGTTTTCTATTCTGGTCCTAAAATAGCACAGCCTAATTTGTTGAGAGTTTTTAGTTTTCTTAAACACACTCAGTTTGTTTCAGCTAAAATATAACACAGGTAGTGACTGATAAACTAATGAGAGATTATTACAATGACATATCGAACAGTGAATAAACTCAAATATTTTTGCAGAAATAATCATTATGAAAGTATAGGGTTCATAGGTATACAATTCTACTGCCATGAAGCTTAATGTCATAGGGAGCAGCACCACATATAAGAGTGCGATGACATCAGAACACATGGAGGTGCATTATAAAACAAGAAAAGGGAAATATAAAATTATACCAGTGTTGCTGGATTTACTGCCTTTCAACCAATAGGGTGCAGTTTCCCAGACTGCAAAAGAAACTAAATCTTGTGAAATTATCTCATTTCAAGGCAATAAATCTTCAATTTTTCTCGGATAAGATTTTTTTGTTTAATTGCAAGATTATTTTGCTTATTGTAGGAATAATGCTGAATCAGTCTTATTTAGAAATTTGATGTTATTTTAACTTCACAAGTTATTTTAATTATTGTATCCAAATGTATACCAAAAAATCTGTGATTTTTGCTTGTTTTAAGTCATAATTCACTCATTTTGAGACTTTGCGCTGGCATATTTTAAGAAATCTTACAAAAAAAAGCTTTTTTGCTTAATATAATTATATATGTCTCGCTAAAATGAAATATATTTTGTCTAGTTTTTTGCCAATGTATTTTTGCAGTCAGGGATTAATGCCTCTTTAAAAAAATGTATTATACCCCCCCAAAAAAACTTACTTTAGTGACATCACCTTCAGATACATTTACTTTTACCACTCTCAGATTTTGTACAATAAATGTGATATTGGCTGTTTCCTAACTAACTTCTAAACTAAATTTAATGTTTACTGTGCTGAATGTATTCTATATGAACTTGGCACTGCAATACCACCACAAACAGTCCTAAATTTCCAGTTAAAGATCCAGTTAAAGTACATTTTACACATTTTGCCTGTCAGTTATTCTTGCCAGAAGCTAACCTGTGCAACACGTTACCACAATTCCTTAGCAATTCATTAGTTTTTATACCTTTAAAACACCACAACAAAAATGAGCAGACAGGTGAAATGAGTTTATAGGACGTATTTGGTTGACTAGCTACTGGTTTCTGTCTCTACATCCATGGTTACAACAGTGAGATGAATGAGCGCAATTAATCCGAATGATGACTAACTGGAGAAAACATATAACAAAAATAAATAATTACAATTATTATAGATTCTTAAAAAAAAGAAAACACTAGTAGATGATAATACAGTTAATGGCTTGTACCGAATCCATCTATCGAAGCCATTCCAGTCAGTTCAGTTCTGTGCTGCACATCTGGCAACCGACACATTCAGAAAAGAGAAAAAGAAAAGTAGAAGAAGAATAAAGAAGTGCTCATGTGTGCATGTAAGCTGTAAGTGTGTAGACCTGGTATGATAATTATGTTATAGATATAAATCATACAATATATGAATATAGGCTGCATGATGTTGAAAAAAAACTGTCATTGCAATATTTTGCTGTTCTGCAATTGCCTATGTATTGCGATACTATAAAATACAGGAATTTTACAAATTTCCTGAAAAAAAACATTTTCATTACAGCTCTGGACAAATATGAGACCACTTTAGTTTCTGCAGAAAATGAGAAATGGCTGAAATAACAAAAAAGGTGCAGAGTTCTCCTCCACACTCTTACACACTGCTTTTTGATAACTTTATGCCTTTACTCCTGGTGCAAAAATTCAAGCAGTTCAGTTTGGTGGTTTGATGGCTTGTGATCATCCATCTTCCTCTTGATTATATTCCAGAGTTTTTCAATTTGGTAAAATCAAGGAAACTCATCATTTTTAAGTGATATCTTATTTTTTTCCAGAGCTGCAGTCTTGATTGGTTTGTATATCATCCAAACAAAAACAGTTATCATGACAGGTCTATATGCGTGTGAGAAAATGTATACAGTTAATAAAGAATTGTTAAAACTAAAAGAACTAAAAAGAGAAAAGAGAGAAGCCCTGCACTGCTTTTATTATTATACATAACTTATTTATTCACTCCGTGTCCCTTTAAACTAGGTTCCCTCAGTAAAACCTTTGTTTTATGTTGTGTGTAAATGTGAGCCTCAGGTGTTTCCGTAGTGCCGGTGAAACGGCACTCCATGTCGGCCATAGTTGTGAGGGGTTTTAGTGAGGGGCGGAGCCTCACTTCAGCGAAAGTCTCGGTCACTGACACGGCATTAAAGGCATCAATAACTGGGGTCGGGGTGGGGTGGGGACTGCTTAGTGGGGACAGGGTGCTCAGTGGGTACTATAGGATAAGGGTGAGGGGTAACAGGGTAACAGGGTGGAGGATTGGACGGAGCCGTGTAGAAGTTCAGCAGCGCTGAGGGTCCAGTGTGTGGCCTCCGCCCAGCTCACATGCTGTCTTCATCATTGTTGTTGTTGTTGTTGTTGTTGATGTTTGGACTGTTTCTCAGGTTATTGAGCTCCAGCTCCAGCTGTCGGATTTTAATGTCCTTCTGAGCGAGCTCGTCTTTCAGCCGCCTCAGCTCGTCCTGCTGCCTGAAGAACATCCGCAAGAGCTGCAGAGAACACGCAGGATTATTACACACGATTTCCAAACAAAAACTGCTGCATTTTCCTTTTTCTGGTTTGCTATTTTTGCTACAATATATTTGTAACACATAAGGCCCTATTGAACACTCTGCGAAAGGCATGTGGCAATGCACATTGTTATCTTACATTCGGTCAACAGTCTATTTTCACGCCTTGTGCCCACGCTATTAAATTATTGTCCGATTTTAGAAATATATCTAGGCTGATGATATGAGGCATGGAGGTCTGGAAGTGAGGTGGTTTAGGTGAATTTCTGCCGTGTTTCTTGTATCTTGGCAGCATGAAATATAGGTGCTCCACTGACTGATTAAAACCCTGACAACAGTCAACAGTGAGCTGCCACCAGCTCATTACACACACAAATAAACAAGCTGCAGAGCCCAAATCCAGTGTTTACATCAACAATAAACTGAATTAAAAATAAAATATCATTGCTGTTCCCTTAAATGAGGTCAATTTCCTCTGCTGAGATACCAACGTGCCAGAGTCAGAGTGCTTCTGGTTCTTAAAGGGTATAACAGCATAGGCTTGTAAAACAGCAGGCTTATTATTCTCATACATAATTATTTGGTAGCTAATAAATATATATGTAAAATGTAAAGAAAAGTATGTACAGCATCTGGAACCGCTGCCGGTTCTGTAAGGGGTTCTATAAGGGGTTAACCCACACACATCCATCGGAGCACTAGAGTTCAGAGGACTGAAACAGCTCCTAATTACAGACCTGTAATAAGGCCTATTAATTCTGTGCACATAGACAGATCACCTCGTTCTCTGTGCGGGGAGGCACGTTTTCCAGCAGGTCGATTCCGTTCACCACCACGCTCTTCTTCTCCTTCACTGGAGCCTTGAACACCAGCTTACTGGGTCTGCTGTAGCCCTCCTTCAGAGACATCAGCACAGGCCCTGTGGATCAGCATATACATCATACACATCTGATTTATATTAACTGTTACACAACTGATCTGATCTGGTTGGAATAATCCAGTTTAAACAAGGCTATTTTGTGACTTAATAGCTTAAATAATTCGGCAATAATCAAAATGGTACATATTTTGGTTAGATTTGCCATTACCAGCTTCCTAGACATACGAGGTATTTACCTCTGAGGTAAATGGAACACGGCAAAAACTGCGCTGAGCATTTCTTATACCACTCTAGCTCACTTTACTTTACTTCACTCTACTTTGCTTTACTTTACTCTGCCTCCTTTACCTTGCCCTACCCCAGTCTGCACCACTCTTCCTCACTCTTAACTGTACATTGCTTTTACTCTACCACTCTTCCCCACACTCTACCTCATCCATGCTCTTCCTCACCTACCTTGCGCTACATCACTCTAACTTTTTCTCGCTCTGCGACACTTTAACTCTACCCCTTTACCTCACTCTACTATACTCATTATATACCTCATTCTTCCTTACTCTACCTTGCTTTACCTTGCTCTACCCCTCTCTGCATCACTCTTCCTCACTCTAACTGTACATTTCTCTAACTCCACCTTGCTGTACCTCTCTCTACCTCACTTTAACTCTACCACCCTCCACCACACCTTACCTCATACCATGCTCTACCTCATTCTTCCTTACTCTACCTCGCTCTACCGCACTCTTTCTTTTTCTACTTCACCCCACTTGGAGCTACATCACACTTACTTCACCTGCCACGCTCTAACTACACCGCTTTACTTAACTTTACTATACTCTGCCTGACTCTACCTCATTCTTCCTTACTCTACCTTGCTTTACCTCACTCTACTACACTCTGCATCACTCATCCTCACTCTAACTGTACATTGCTCTAACTCTACCCTGCTGTATCTCTCTTTCCCTCCACCACACCTTACCTCATTCATTCTCTACCTCATTCTTCCTTACTCTACCTTTGTTTTACCCCAGTCCACCTCACTCTACCTCTTTCTTCTTTTATTTACCTTTCCCTACCTCGTGCTACACCACACTTACTTTACCTTGCTTTGCCACGCTATAACTCTACCCCTTTACCTCACTCTACTATACTCTGCCTCACCCTACCTGGCTCTACCTCGCTTTACCTCATTCTTCTTTACTCTACCTTGTTTTACCTCGCTCTTCCACACTCTGCATCACTCTACCTTGCTGTACCTCTCTTTACCTTACTCTAACTTTACCACCCTCAGCCTTACTCTACCTCTCTACCTCATTCTTCTTTACTCTACCTTACTTTACTTCATTCTACACTCCTCACTCCTCCTTTCTCTACCTTGGGCAACCACACACCAACTACCTCTGTCTCATTCTACCTCACTCTACCTCACTCTACCTTGTTCTATCTCACTCTGCCTCCAGCCTAGTTATGTCACCAAAGCACAGTCTGCAGCGTGATGAACTCCTATCTATTCCCTCAAGTGCAATAAAAGTGTACCAGAGTAAATGTAAATTTTGAAGTTTTTACCTCGGTTAATGCCACTCAGCCACTCCTCTGCAGAGAGAGAAGGCTCTGTTCCTGGAGTCATGGGGTAGATGTCCTCTTGATACGTCTCCGACTATAAAAACAGCACAAACTCACTTAATACATAAAACATGGCTGTGATATGTCTCAACCCCTATCCTTTACTTACTGCCAATCCTATTTCTCATTTGTACCTTTCCCTACCCCTTTTATTCAAGTGTCTAATATACTGAGTTACAAAGAGAAGTAGTTCAAATCTTTCCTCTAAGGGAGCTTTCACACCTGCCTTGTTTGGTTCTGACTTTCTGACTTTTTTTAGTTTGGGTCTAAAACCAAAGTATCAGGTGTGAAAGCGGGAAGTCCTGGTCACAGAGCCAAGAACTCTGGAAACCTCAACTTTCTCTCACCTTTGGGGTTTTCCTCTTATTTTCACCTTTTTAATTTCAATTCATTTTTAATCATCTTTTTATTCAATTTTTGATGTATCCAAAAAACTGTTTTGCTCAGAAGATTCTTTGAATAAAATCTGACGGAACTACAATTTTGGACTGGATCTCCTTTTCTTCTTTATGACGTATCACGTCAGATACATCAGAATTCAAACAGTAGATCAATAATCTTTCAGGGGCGTGAACCACGGTCCAGACCGAAAGAGAAGGGGAGTCAGATTCTGACAGAGAGCTAGAATTCAGCACAACACCTGAAAAAGCAAAGCACCTCACAAACTCATAACTAACCAAACCAAATGTAGAGTATACAATGTGGGGCATATTTCTGGGTAGCGGCTAGGCTATATTTATTCCTGCGTGCTTTTGAATCTTTTCAGTAATAAGACAAGCTACCACTCCCTGATGAATGATGAATGTGAATATGTGTGTGTATGTTTGTGTGTCTGTGTGAGAGAGAGTGTGTGTGTGTGTGTGTTTTACAGCACCCTAACATTAGCATCTCTGTGTGTGTGTAATGATCAGGGAATGAGACGGGGGTCTCGGAGTCAGTATAATTATATAGCTAGCGCTTGTTCCCTGCGCTAGTGCTAAATAATAAACAGACATACAGCGTTGCTTGCATTACAGCAATGTCTGTGAGCCTCTTAGAAATTTCTGTACTTATTCTATAATTCCAAAAAATAGATAAAGAGAACCCAGTTAAACAAATGAGACAAAATATTATACCTGGTTATTTATTTATTGAGGATATGGAGTATATGAACCTTTTGGATTAGCAGTTAGTTTGAAGGCGAAATCAAAGTTAGGTGTTTTTAACCAATGAAAAGACAATCAGCTGTGTGTGTTACCAATTTTTAAAGAACAGGGATCTTACAAAAAATTGATCTTCACAACACTTATTTTGGAAGTATACTATGGCACAAATAAAGGAGATTTCTGAGTTACCCTCTCCAGGATTGGTCATACAGTATTTGTTAATTGGAAAGGCCTGTTCTATTAGCAGTGCTTTTTTACAGGCACTAGACAGTCAGAATGCTACTTGTAGCGACTTGGCTTTAGCTTACCCTTCTTGGCACAATCATGGAGATGGGCTCGATCAGTCCTTTCAGTGTCACCAGCTTGTAGAACCTAAAAACTTCACAGGCTCCAACATCCAGGCCATGTTTGGGCATTACACCTACCATACAAAACAGAACAGAACTATATTATAGCATTTACAGGGGTTGGACAATGAAACTGAAACACCTGGTTTTAGACCACAATAATTTATTGTGGTGACGGACAGTTCTGGTGGAAACAGGAGAGTTGAGGTGCACATTGAATTCTGCCGTGATTTGATCAGCCGTGTTTTTTTGTTTTTCAGATACAATCCGGGTTAGCACCCAAACATCCCTTTCAGACAGCTTCCTCTTACAGCGTCCACAGTTAATCCTGTTGGATGTGGTTGGTCCTTCTTGGTGGTATGCTGACATTAACCTGGATACCGTGGCTCTTGATACATCACAAAGACTTGCTGTCTTGGTCACAGATGCTCCAGCAAGACGTGCACCAACAATTTGTCCTCTTTTGAACTCTGGTATGTCACCCATAATGTTGTGTGCATTGCAATATTTTGAGTAAAACTGTGCTCTTACTCTGCTAATTGAACCTTCATGCTCTGCTCTTACTGGTGCAATGTGCAATTAATGAAGATTGCTCCAATTTAGCCATGAAACCTCTCACACTAAAATTACAGGTGTTTCAGTTTCATTGTTCAAACCCTGTACTGCTATTCAACACTTACTGTCTAGTATGACCTCTTGTTTCTAGAAACTACTTATTCATATAATGATGGGTACAGTTCAGTACAAGACTGTCCAGGAATTCTACTTTGTGGGAACAACATCCAAAATCAGTGGCATTTCTTTACAAATGCATTTCTGGAAGCATGGTCAAAAATGTCCATAAACACTTTCCTAAACCTCCTTCCTGGAAGAGTGGAAGACACTCACTTGCTAACTTAGTTAACTACAGCTAAGCTAAGTAAACAAAACTGTAATAAAAATATTTTCTTTTAAAGTCAAACGAGCACTGGATGTTAATCTACACAGATTTTTTCTCCTGAATGATAATGCTGCTCCAGCAGTGCTAACCGGGTTTAGGAGCAGGCTACAGGCCGATAATTCTCACCTCTGAACAGCAAAAGAGCTAGTGCGTTTAGTGGGTAATGCTAATGCTGCTCCAGCAGCGCTAGACAGGGTTAGCTGCAGGCTACAGGCTGATAATGCTGAGCTCTGAATGGGGAAATAGCGGTTAGCGGCTAATGCTAATACTGCTCCAGCCTCGTGCTGAAGAATTAAACTGAAAGTTTTGGGAACATTTAAGCGCGCATTATAGTGTGAAGAATATTATAGATCATGCAGGGATTAAAACAAACACTGATTCTTTTTTATGAACAGATTTACCAGCATGATACCATAAATTATATAATATTTGAGATAGATTCTTTATGTAGAGGTAAAACTTGGTGTTGGTCAGTCAGAGAAAGTTGTAATTTCTCACCCATGGTCAGGTGCTTGTGGAACATCTAGAAACCTCAGAGCCAGCACTTACCTAGTCCTTTCTGAGGAGCAGGGGACCTGAACTCCATGAGGTACTGCAGATAGGGCTTTTCAGTGGTGACCTCGTAGTAACGGATGTTCCCATCCCCCTGAAATTAAACTCATTTAGTGCTGGTTCATTAAAAAATTATAAAAAAAAATTGAATATTCTGTTTGTCAGCATTGATTACCTTGCCTGCTAAATACAGCATATGTGTGTCGGCATCATAGAAAGGGAACAGTAGCCCTGACAACCCATCTATCTCCTCCTCTTTGATAGGAATGGACAGATCTTCCTAATAATTAGAGACATAAAAATGATAGTAATGTAATAAAGCTAGTAAAGCTTAAGACGTTACCACCATGCAAAACAAGCAGTACATTAATTACAGTGAAATTACAAATAATATTATCAGATACACTGATCTAGCGTGACATGATATTTCTACATTCAATATTTACTTAGTGGACATTTAGTAAATACTGTTAATATATGTAAACTATATGTAAACTGTAATTGTACCTAACAAACACAACTATATTCTTGAATTAATCATGATTAAATTCATGATTTAAAAAAGTCTAAATGCTAGTACATCCCTGTATTTTTGGAAAGGAGCTGAAAACAGTTGTAGAGTGAGAGTTAGGTATGAGATTTAATCCATATTTCATCTTAAATAAATAGTAATCAACCTTCTGAACTCAACCTGTTTCACCTAGTAGATGTACAATGAAAATACCAATTAACAGTAATTACAATGATAATGTTATTCGTAATAATCACTATTAAATGGTTAAGTAATGTCTCAACTAATTATTAGTTAACACAAGTAAATGCTTTATTAAACAATGAATCCTTAAGTATCTTGTAACATCTATTATTTGCTATTTGCTGTTGCTTTGCAGCATCCGCAAAGCAACCAGCATTGTGAATGACCCCACTCATCCCTCACACGAACTATTCTCCCTCCTGCCTTCGGGAAGAAGGTACCGCAGCATCCGGTCCAGCATGACCAGATTCTGCAACAGCTTCTACCCCCAAGCCATCAGACTCCTCAACTGCAGAGACTGAACTGATGGTTTTTCTGTACATGCACACACACTCTTACCCCACTTACCCCAGAAAATGGAAAGCACTAAAAACCCTACTACCTCACTGGACTCTATTGCACACTGTGTAATAGAGTAATTACTACCTCACTGGTCTTTTTTGCACACTTTTTGCACACTGCATAATTTGCACACTGTCTTGTTATTTATTATTCTTTGTCTGTATGGTGTTGTATTGTCTGTCTGCACTTTTGTACTGTTGCACTTATTGTTCTGTCTACACTGTGTTTATGTGCACCATGGTCCCTGGAGGAACGTTGTTTCGTTTCACTGTGTACTCTGTATATAGCTGAAATGACAATAAAAAACACTTTGACTTTGACTTTGATTTATCTGTTAATGCACATTAATGTCAAATAATATTTAGTTGGGACATAGAGAGAGAGAGTTGGAAGAGAGGGAGAGAGAGAGAGAGAGAGAGAGAGAGAGAGGGAGTGGGGGAGGGGTAAGAGTAAGAGTTAGTAATGAGATTTAATCCGTATTTTATCTTAAATAAATAGTAATGTACCTTCTGAACTCAATTTTCTTCACCTTTCGATGAACAATGAATGTACCAAATAATAGAGTAATTAAAACATTAATAATTTCTATTAAATTGTTATGTAATGTCTCAACTAATTATTAGTTAACCCTAGTTAAGGCTTTATTACACAATGAATGCTTAAGTATCTTGTAACATATATTAGTTAATAATAACTTAAAATCCATGCGTCTATTAATACACATTAATGTCAGTTAATATTTAGTTGGGACATTCTGTTGCAAGTACTATTAATGAATGTACCCTCAATGTAAAGTTTACCAATCACAACAATATTCTTTAATTAATCATGATAAAATGTGTGTATGATTAAAATGTCTAAATGCAAGTACATCTCTGTATTTTTGGGAGGGATAAAACTACTATAGAAAGAGAGAGAGAGAGAGAGAGAGAGAGATTTTACCTTAAATAAATTGTAATCTACCTTCTGAACTCAAAAGTAGCCAAGTAAAACTGCTAACACATCAACAGGCTCTGTAAAAAGTGTGAACTATGAGAGGATGATTGGGCCAAATTTTGTAAAATTCTTATTAATCTGTGTTCTTTTTTTGTTTTACATATTTCAAAAAATCCAGATTATGCTTTAAATATGTGGGTTATCGCATTTACTAATTTCTGTAAAGCTATACCAGTTATAAAAAGCTGCTATACAAATCATTAGTTTTAATGCACTGATGCCTATTCTGAGTTGAGGGAATTCATCTCTCAGACAGACAAACCTACACCTCTCTGTGAAGCAGGGGTGGTCCCTCTCACCTGATCCCACAGTGCAATCTGTCGGGTGTTCCAGCGGGACACCCCCGTCGTCAGGAGTCGCTTCATGTTGCCCAGGAACACAACGCGGTTCACCTTGTGGTTCTTGCAGTTCGCTTCCTGTAGAAACACATAATAAATACTACTGAAGACCAGAGGTGGAAAGTAATTAATTACATTTACTCATTTTACTGTAACTGAGTAGGTTTTAGAAGTATTTTTTATAAGTACATTTAAAGTAGTTTTTAAATTAGGTAATTTTACTTTTACTCAAGTTTATTTTGACACAAGTAATTTACTTTGCTACATTCAAAAACACCCCATTACCGAGAAAATTAAAATGCTGGAGAAAACAATTGTCTGAATAAATAAAAAAATAGTTTTGTTCTCCATGGCAGCGCAGCTGAACTTCTTCATGCAGTGTTTATTACGGTTAGCAAGAGAGATGCTGTGTGAATTAGCTGTGTAGCTTCACTGACCATCATTGTGTAGTCGTGCTCACTAGGGTAACCTTCCCTTTAGGGCTGCAACGATTATTCGATATAATTGACACTGTTGATTATTTAAAATTGTCGACTACAAATTTCAGTGTCAACTAATCGTTAGTTTGTAACAGTACTGCATTTCAAAAAAGTGCTGGTGACAGAAGTGCAATGGGATATGGGTAAATAGCTCACTCACACAGTTCACACTCAACTTAATCTGTGTCTCTAAAAGTGCCTAAACTCAACAGATTACATAATTACTCACTAAATATCAGTACTTTTCTATATTTAAACAACATCTAGACATTTAAATGGCTTTTAAATCTCATGTTCAGCTGTTCCAATCATTTTTAGAGGTGGAGGACATGGCAGAAATAATCGCTGACTAATCAACTAATCGACTAATCGAAAAAAATAACCATTAGATTAGTCGACTACCAAAATAATCATTAGTTGCAGCCCTACTTCTCTTGGGCCCTCAGTATTATTTTATATTTTGGTTGACTACCTGAAAACATTGTTGTGGGCAATAAGAGTAAGCTACCATTTTCTTAACTTAAAATATGGGATGAAATTGAAACAAATAAAGGTAATAATAAATTGCGAATGGTTTCCTTTTTCAGTAGATTCTATAGCATTTCAGCACACGTCTTCTAGAAAACAGCTAATTGCATTAAACTGTGTTATGCATTAAATGCCCTGTCTGTTAAATGCTGGCAGAAAACTGCTGCCACTTAATTACTGCAATTTTACAAAACCTGAGAGCCTGTTTTTTTTTGTCTACTTTTCAGATTTTTAGTTAATCTCTTACAGATTCAGTCCTATAGAGAAGTGACCTACGTGAGAATACTGAATTATTAAAAGCTTCGGTAAAAGTTGACCTTTGGCAGAACATTAAGGCAGGTCAGGGCTGTGGTATTGATCTGTGAAGCTCTTTGAAGAAACTGAAGGATTATGTTAAGATCAAGTATGGAACTTTGCCAAACAATTAAGTCATTTTTAACACCTTTAAGTTTGGACCAGAGTCTGAATCACAGTTCATGTGTTTGTTACACAGTATTTGGTCTGTTTAATTCGGTTAGTTTTGGTTTCACACTGTTTAGTTTAGTGACTGAAAGAACTAAATGACTACTACATTCTGTTGTCATCACCTCTTAGTGGGCGGAGTCTCTTGCTATACTTCACACTGATTGGTTGATTTTCCAGGTGCTGTACTGAATTCTACCACCCTGCCAGAGTCTGACTTATTTGCAGAAATGCATTAATGTAATGTATGTAGATTTCTCTTAGATTCCTTTTATTTCTGTTTATAAATACAGGTTAATCTACAGCTACAGTAGATACAGAATCACCATCACCGTAATCTGCACATTAAGGGAAGTAGGATTTCAGCACAAGATTGGTTATTTTTCTTCTTCTATTGTTTAATTAAGTTTTATGGTGTTTAATGGGAGATAATTGTCTGCCTTAACTTCCTTTGATTGTTGCGAAATTTGAAACAAACGTAATATGGATGAGTCATGCTTCATTTAATTCAGAGCTTTTTAAGCCATGCCTTTCGCATTTTTAGTTTAGTCCAAAAAACAAAAGTATCAGGTGTGAAAGGTGCCATGAAACACAATCCGGATCAAAAGACTGGTAAAAATTTGATCAGTTCCAGAAAGATCTACTGAACCATGTTCCTTTTCTTTCACAGTGTGAAAAACCTTTTTTTGGTTGGCTCAGATTTTATTGAAGCAGCAGAGACAGCATTAATAAATAACTGTAGTAAATATCAATGGGTAATTAATCAGGTTAAACTGCACCTGAACAGCCGTTCAGCTGAAACATGAGGAGCATATTTGATAGTTTGTTTGATCAGATTGAGGTTGGATCACATTCTAACCACAAATAAACTGCTTTAGAGATGGTTTGGGATAAGTTTCTCTTATAAATCTCAAATCGGTTGTTTTGGTGCACACCTGAGTGTAATTACTGTTATTACACCAGCTAAAATGAACCGCATCAAAAGTACAAAAGCAAGAAAGTCGTTTTTAACCAGAATAAATAGTGCTGGTGTAAAAACACCCTTAGTCTGGCTGCTATTGTCTGCTGGTGCTCTGTTTTCACCCCCCCTGTGCTTAAGGCTTTAAGTCCTCAGTGTATCAGGAGAAGACTGGGTGTGGAAGTCGTAATGACGTCCACTGGGGGTTAGATCTTTTGAGGCCTGCAGACACCAGAGACTCAATACAGACACAGTGAGATCCCAAATAAGGTCTAACCTCTATGTCTTTTATAGTCTGTGTGTATATATATATATATATATATATATATATATATATATATATATATATATATATATATATATGTATATATACATATGTGTGTGTGTGTGTGTTTGTGTGTGTTATATGTGTCTGTGTGGTCGATGTTCTCACCTGTAACACCTGCCCAGTCCGAGGTTCGATGACCCGCAGCTTCTTGTCCTTGCAGCTGGTGGCCAGCAGGCTTCCCTCAGTATTGAAGGACATGCAGAGGATAACGTCTGAGTGACAGTCGATCATCTTCACCGGCTCCCCGATCTCCAGATTCCAGATCAAGATCTGCAGCAGAAAGTGAAGAGGATAAGACTGGTGTCAACTTTATATATATATGAATTAATGACCCTAATGGATGGATAAACAGAACCTTTCAAAGGAAACTCTATATATAATCTGAGAATGCTAACAATGTAATATTTGTTCAAAATTGATAAATAGATGGATGCATGGATGGAAATTGCAGACTTAATCTGAGAATGCAAACAATGTATGATTTTTGTCTAAAAATGTGGAATCGTTTTTGGATAGATAGATAGATAGATAGATAGATGGATGGATGGATGGATGGATGGATGGATGGATGGATGGAAGGAAGGAAGAAAATTGCAGAATTATTCTGAAAATACAAACAAAGTACGATTTGTTTTAAAATTTGGAATCGTTTTTAGATAGATACATGGATGGATGGATGCAAATCTTAATCTAACAATGTAATGTATGATTTTTTTCTAAAAATGTGGAATCGTAGATAGATAGATAGATAGATGAATTGAAGGATGGATGAATGGATGGATGGATGGAAATTGCAGACTCAATCAATGTATGATTTGTTCTACAAATTTGGAATCATTTTTTGATAGATACATGGATGGATGGATGGATGGATGGAAATTGCAGCCTTAATCTAAGAATGCAATGTATGATTTTTTTCTAAAAATGTGGAATCGTTTTTAGATAGATAGATAGATAGATAGATTAATTGAAGGATGGATGAATGGATGGATGGATGGATGGAAATTGCAGAATTAATCTGAGAATGCAAACATGATTTGTTTTAAAAAATTGGAATCGTTTTTAGATGGATAGATAGATGGATGGATGGATGCATGGATGGATGGGTGGATAGATGCATGGATGGATGGAAGGAAATTGCAAAATTAATCTGAGAATGCAAACAATGTACGATTTGTTAAAAAAATTTGGAATCATTTTTAGATAGATTAGATTTAGATTTAAAGTTTAATGCAGGCGATATTGCTAGGTTGTCTCTAAGCTGTTACAAGTTGGTTGCTAAGGTGTTGCTGTGGTATAGGAGTCAGTTGCTAAGGGGTTGTTGGGTGGTTGCGAAGTTGTTACTAAGGTATAGGTGCTGGTTTAAGTGTATAAGTGTTGCCAGGTAGTTGCCAAGTTGCCAGTTGCAATTACACTAACAAATAAGTTATACTAACTAATAATAAAACGATATACTCAATTACCTCATATTCTAAACATTTTTGATCGAATAAATAACTAGCAGATAACTTTTAAATATTTTTAAATCATAAATAATAATATATACAAAATATATATAAAAAATAATAATAATGAATCACCCAGTGTTCTTATTACCTTATAATCATATCCAGCACTGAAGAGGATGCCACTGCTGGTGGGGTGCCACTCAATAAGACCCACCCGCCTACTGTGACCATACAACTCCAGTATGGCTTCCGTCATATTCCTCCTCAAACCACTGTCTGGAATCTCCCATATTCTCACCTAACACACACACACACACACACACATAAATAATTGTTTAAAAAGCCACACAGAAACGACAATTTTAAAGAGAAAGACATTTATTAATGTAGTCTATGCATCTCTACATCACGTCCTCTACACTACACACACTACACATCTGCCAGCTTTCACTACACACTTACACACTATTCTAACAGCCAGCAGGAAGGCAAAAAACATCTAAATAGAGAATAATCTATGCAGCTGATGCATCAGGGTTTAAAGGATTATGCTGGTAATATGGAGAGCTTATCTTTTATAGAGCGACCGGCCGAAAACCACGGACTATTACATGTACAGAGGCTTTGTGACTTCAGCTTGTGAGTTTTCTGTTTGTTTTGAGTGCTGAAATTCTCTTTTGACAAGCTTTATTTACTATATTATTGTGTAAGGATTTTTTTACTCACTATTTGTATATATACAGTTTATACAGTATACATTATATGTATAGATATATATATATATATATATATAATTATGGCAAGTCAAACAGGAAATATATAATAAAAGCGATATATATATAATAAAAGCGGATATATATAATGAACTCTGATGTATATATGTATTCTCTGGTTTGAATCCTAGTGTGGATGTCTGAGCTGGATCATTGGCTATCCAGGAAAAAGGCGGAGTCTTATAGGGGAAGTCCATATGAACAGGAGATTAAGTAATTGGCCTTTCAAATTGAGTAGAATATGGAGGAATGGTAAAGTCTGGACTCATTAATGCTGAAACATATTGTATTAAATATACTTGTTGAGGTTTCTGTGTCTTTTTTATGCAAAACGGATGCTTTCTGCTTTTTTTTCAGATTACAAACCTATACTTATTAGTATATTAAGTATACGAGTAGTTAAATCAGAATTTTGTATTATTAAGTAAAATCTTATTATATATTTATGTATACTTATATTTAATTATAATATTTATAATTATAATATTTAAATCAAATTTTTAAAAGGTGTAATCCATAAATGTAAAACTTTAACAGTGCTTTTATGTTTTTTTTTACATTTTGATTTAAATAGTTCAGATTCAAACACCATATACCTTTTTTAGTGAAAATAAAAAAATACATTTACTGTATGTATCTAAATCTTTTAAATCTGAACATTTATGGGTATGAAATTCTGAAGTGTGAAACAACAAATTTCACAACCTCACAAGTTTAAAGCACAAAAACACTGTTAGAATTCAGATCTATGAAATCCCCCATTCATGATTTCAACTTTATCAAAAGCCAGACCCATTTCATTGAAAAAGTTCAAAATTTAGATTAAGATTTGAAGCAGCTGCTCTCTGAACTCTGCACAGTATATTTTACTGTATATTTATACTGGATTAGATGACCTGCTGTACATAGTACGTCGTATATTCTGAATGGAGCTCTGTAAATTGACTGTATGTTGATTTCTGTAATTCCACTTACAGAAGAGTCTTCAGAACAGGAGGCGATGATATTTTCATGGAAAGGATTCCACTTGATGTCCAGAACGTTGCCCTGGTGACCGCAGACCTTTGGGTGGTGAGGGTCGATGCGTCCGGCCTGTGGAAGATAAACGCTCATTAATGTACAATAAAACACAGAGCATATTTTATGATTATATAGGTCTTTTTGATTGTTCCTCTAGGTTTAATACATTGTAAAGAAAAACACTAAGAAGCTACACTTTAGATCTTAGAAAAAAAAACATATAAATAAAATATAATCAGATGTTGTATTATAGTTATACAATGGTTTGGATGATACACTGTGTGAACAAATAGTGTAATACATACAGCTCTGAAAAAAAGAAACCACTGAAAAACGATGAGTTTCTTTGATTTTACCAAATTGAGAACCTCTGGAATATAATCAAGAGGAAGATGGATGATCACAAGCCATCAAACCAAGCTAAACCGCTTGAATGTTTCCACCAGGAATGCAGGCATAAAGTTATCCAAAAGCAGTGTGTAAGACTGGTGGAGGAGATCATGATGCCAAGATGCATGAAAACTGTGATTAAAAACCAGGGTTATTCCACCAAATATTGATTTCTGAACTCCTAAAACTTTATGAATATGAACTTGTTTTCTTTGCATTATTTGAGGTCTGAAAGCTCTTTTTTTTGTTATTTCAGCCATTTCTCATTTTCTGTAAATAAATGCTGTAAATGACAATATTTTCATTTGGAATTTGGGAGAAATGTTGTCTGTAGTTTATAGAATAAAACAATGATGTTCATTTTACTCAAACATAAACCTATAAATAACCTATAAATAGCTATAAATCCTATTATTTTTTCCAGAGTTGTATATGTATGTCTTACATTGTCGCTGTCCAATAAAAAACAAGTATCTCCAACACAGCAACTTTACAGAAGGGAGAAAAAAACCTTATACACTTTCTTTTGAAGTCAATGTAAAAAGAGTTTATTTCAGGTCATTTTTAAGTATTTCTATTGGTCTGTTCATCAAGAGATTTTGGCACAGTTTGTCTGTTGATAATCAGTGATCAGATAATTAAAGCAATACTAACTAAAGTACTTCAAATTATTATTATTATTATTATTATTATTATTATTATTATTATTATTTAGGATTAATATTTTTATGTGAATAAATGGTAAATGAAACTGAGTACCAAACCTACTTATCAATAACACAGCATTCAAACCACTGTGCCACCATTGACATATTATCTATTACATATATAATACTATTATTATTCATATTATAATCATAACCACTGGTGGGGTGCCACCCTTTTAACTCCCACTCAGTTTTAAATATATATATATATATATATATATATATATATATATATATATATATATATATATATATATATATATCCTATCTTAATAATCCAAACCTTAATATATAAATGTATATGAACTCATACAGGGTGTCATCTTCTCACAAACAGATATCGCAGTACTATCATAGTATCTCAATATCAGCTGTTTACCCAGCGATACTGTAATACACTCCATCAGTCACAGGGTGGAGCTGCTGCACAGCGCTCAGATCCCACCCACCCACTCACCCACAGCTCTGCCTGAATGTCGGTCATGATGTCATGAATGTTTGATGTTACTTAAGTCCATTGACCTGCTTCTGTGCTCCTGTGGGATGTGTAGTTTAGGTTGTAGATGATGAGTGTGTGATGATGGAGTGTGTTACTGAGGATTCTCCAGACTGCAGCGCACAGCTGATAGTCTGATATGCAGAGCTCAGCAGATTATGTTAGAGTTTCTGAATCAGTTTCTCTGATTTTGCTATTTATAGGTTAATGTTTGAATAAAATGAACATTGTCTTCATTCTATAACTACAGACAACGTTTCTCCCAAATTCCTAATAAAAATATTGTCATTTAGAGCATTTATTTGCAGAAAATGAGAAATGGCTGAAATAACGAAAAAAAGATGCAGAGCTTTTAGATCCAAATAATGCAAAGAAAACAAGTTCATATTCATAAAGTTTTAAGAGTTCAGAAATCAATATTTGGTGAATTAACCCCCATTTTTAATCACAGTTTTCATGCATCTTGGCATCATGTTCTCCTCCACCGGTCTTACACACTGCTTTTGGATAACTTTATGACTTTACTCCTGGTGCAGAAATTCAAGCAGTTCAGTTTGGTTTTGTTGGCTTGTGATTGTCTATCTCCCTCTTGATTATATTCCAGAGGTTTTCAATCAAATAAAATCATCATTTTTAAGTGATCTCTTATTTTTATCCAGAGTTGTATGCGTATATTCTTGAAATTCATAAAAAAAATTGCAACATGACTATCACAAAAATATCATAAAAAAATTATATTTCAAATTTTTATCACATTTTTTATTCTCCCCAATTTACAAGGCCAATTACACAACCCACTCATTAGGAATCCCCTATCACTAGTGATACCCCAAAAACCAGGAGGGTGAAGACTAGTACATGCCTCCTCCGACATATGTAAAGTCAGACTCCGCCTCTTTTCGAACTGCTGCTGATGCAGCATTGCCGAGTAGCATCACTCAGAGAAAGCATTCGGAGGAAAGGGCAGCGACTCGGTTCTGATACATCAGCTCACAGACACAGCCTTGTGATGATCCACATCACCCTAGGAGTGATATGGAGGGAAAGAGCACCATTTACTTTACCCACCCAGAGAGAGCAAGGCCAATTGTGCTCTCTAAGGACTCCGGCAGCTGATGGCAAGCTGCATAACCGGGATTCGAATCGGCAAGCTCCTGATTATAGTGGCATATCTGGCTAGAATTGTTATTTCTGGCTGAAATAACATCCACATTCAGTATAGGAGACCCCACACACATATTCCACAAGTTCTCTAGCTTGGCAGGTTCTCCTCCACCAGTCTTACACACTGCTTTTGGATAATTTTATGCCACTCCTGGTTCTTTAGCTTACATGGGGAAATGGCAAAAGTCATGGGACACAATGCCAGTTATTGTGTGTAACAGATTTGCACTTTTTCTCCATTCATATTCACACGACACCAAGAAAATCAGTAATTATTCTTTTTTTTTTTACCATGTCCGCATAAAATTAGCGCAGACATGGCTCAAGGGCATCGTTCATTTTAGAGTCTTTCACAGAATAACATCTACAAGATTTCCGCTGATTTCCCACAGGGGGTCAGAACCCAGCGGGACAGACAAAAATATAATAATGATGAGAAGAACTGAATGCAAATGGATGATAATCTTGTAAAAGAGGATACTCTGATCTGGTAGATATGTTAGACAAAGTAATACTATACACTAAAATGAAATAATATTGCTCATCAGAGAATAGCCTTTAATAGCTAATAAGTGAAATTATGGGTTGTGGACTGGCTGCCCCAAAACAAAAGATCCTCAGCTCAAATTACATCATCAAGCAACACAAACAGGAACCCAGTCTCTGCAGAGACTCATCCAGAGAGAACCCCCCCTGCTGGGGTGAAAAACATGGCAACCTCATATGCACAGATATCTGATACAGCAATCTGCAGCCTAATTAAACAATGCAAACAGCTGGTGTAGAAGTAGAAGGCTTCCATAGGCTGCCATTGCAACTGCACACTCACCAAAGCCCTTTATTAGGAATACTTACTTTATCTACTAGGTTCACCAATAGGAAAAATAATTCCAATTTCGTCAGGCAAGAACAGAAAGCTGAGGCTGCAGTGGACACGAGCTTAGCAATACTGATTAATACTATTTTTTCATTATTTTAAAATATTCTGCATTTGTAAATTAATATCTGTAAAATCATCTGAAATTATTTATAGGTTTATGTTTGAGTAAAATGAACAGTGTTGATTTATTCTATAAACTACAGACAACATTCCTCCCAAATTCCAAATAAAAATATTGTCATTTACAGCATTTATTTGCAGAAAGTGAGAAATAGCCGAAATTAACAAAGGAGATGCAGAACTTTCAGACCTCAAATAATGCAAAGAAAACAAGTTCATATTCATAAAGTTTTAAGAGTTCAGAAATCAATATTTGGTGGAATAACCCTGTTTTTTAATCACAGTTTTCATGCATCTTGGCATCATGTTCTCCTCCACCAGTCTTACACAATGATTTTGGATAACTTTATGCTGCTTTACTCCTGGTGCAAAAATTCAAGCAGTTCAGTCTGGTTTGATGGCTTGTGATCATCCATCTTTATCTTGATTATATTCAATTAGGTAAAAACAAAGACTCATCGATTTTAAGTAGTCTCTTATTTATTATTTTTTTTTTACAGAGCTATATGTTTTATATTTTAGATTCTTCAAAGTAGCACCTCTTGTTTAGATTAAACAGTTTCACACATTTTGGCTGAATTTTCTCAGTCAGTTTTATGATATGAAGTCACCTGAAATTCAGGCTTTCAGTTAACAGCTGTGCTGAACTCGTCAAGAGTTAATTACTTGAATTTCTTGCCTCTTAATGTTAGTTTGAGAGCATCAGTTGTAAAGTAGTGAAGAGGTAGAGTTACAGGTATACAGTGAATAATAGCTCTATTTGAGTAATGTTCTAGTTCGAAATACTCAAATTCTTTAAGAAGTGAAGGTCGGTCAATCCTGAAAAAATTCAAGAACTTTGAAAGTGTATCTTCAAGTGCAGTTCCTGCAAAGACCATCAAAAATGTTATGATGAAACTGGCATTCATCAGGACTGCCTTAGGCAAGGAAGAGCAAGAGTTTCTTTTTTTAAGTTACTACATGATTCCTTATGTGTTCCTTCATAGTCTGGATCCCTACATTCTTAACATTCTTAGGCATACATGAGATAAGGGACTGATGTGCCAAAAGTCATGGGACATGATACTACTTCCTGTAGGTCAGGACATGGTGGCGGTTGAGCCAAGGGGGCCGGGGGGCTGCAGGATGTGGTGGTCTGTGGGGATAATGTGGGACTGTGCGATTTCCTCAGAGAGACCCCCATCATGGGGAGAGGAGGACAAAGGGCCTGGGAGAGTCACAGTCTGCTTCTAAATGTCTGTCATTTTTTCTATTTCTTCCTTTTGTGCTTCCCTTTATGCTTCATACTCTAGCAGTCGCAAAGAAATGCTAATGATCGGGCATACACACTTCAGAAGACGAGGCCTATACATAGGAAGTGGACTATTAAGGGTCTTAGTCATCATTTCTTATGTCATCTTCTACTTGATTACCCCTTTCACACTACCGAGTCGTGCTTTAACCCATAGAACCCTATGGACAGATTTTCCATCCAAAATCGCACCTTGTGTTCTCAGCTTAATTTCTCAGGAATCCCTTCACCTATAAACATTATCCATATATGGTTAGAAAGGGCGGAACTTACTCTTTCTAAAAATAGTGATGATATCCCAGTGCGGTAAAGATAAATCTACAAGAAACCCATTGAGAAAAACACATAAAAAAATGAGAAAATCTCCTTCCCCAAACAATATTTAATATTTACCTTTAGTGCTTCAAACATATTTATATGGTGTTTCTGCCTGATGCTCTCCATGTATTCAGTCAAAGTAATAATAAGTCATGTAATGAACTATCATCAATATTCTCATGCTTTCTTATAACTCATAAACACTCTCTTAACTAACCATTTTTGAAAAGATATCTTAGGTGTGAATATATTTAAAGTCTATACATTCAAAAATAAGTAAAAAAAAAACAGGCGCTTGGTAAAATTTTGACCAAAACATGATCAGTTCCAGGAAAATATAAGAATTCTGCTTCCTTTTACATTTTAAATGATTATATTTTTGAGCAGCCGTATGTCTTCTGGAGTAAAAGAGATCAGGGCTCGTGTGTCTGTCTGATATAATTACTGTGTTATAAGACCTGAAAGAGGAACTGACAAAAACTGAGAGAAAAAAAACACACTAAAACAGCCTAGAGGTTTATTCTCATGCAGTCGGTATGTCTCAGAGGAAGCTCAGACTGGCCTTCACCCTCCCACTGCTCGTAGCAGGGTGTTATGGGGGAGTCGTAGGGAGTCGTAGCTAGTGGGTGGTTTGTTAGAGTGGAATATGCCACCAGCTTGTGATTATTTAGCAAGACAGGAGGAGGAGAAGGAAGATAACTCGGTCTGTGATTAGTGGAACCAGGAAATGAAGATACAGTCATATGAAAAAGTTTGGGCACCCCTATTAATCTTAATCATTTTTAGTTGTAAATATTTGGGTGTTTGCAATAGCCATTTCAGTTTGATATATCTAATAACTGATGGACACAGTAATATTTCAGGATTGAAATGAGGTTTATTGTACACAAACAGAGTCGCCTGAGGTGTGCTTTTGCTTTTGAAGAAATGGCTTCTTTCGCATCACTCTCCCATACGGCTTCTCCTTGTGCAAAGTGCGCTGTATTGTTGACCGATGCACAGTGACACCATCTGCAGCAAGATGATGCTGCAGCTCTTTGGAGGTGGTCTGTGGATTGTCCTTGACTGTTCTCACCATTCTTCTTCTCTGCCTTTCTGATATTTTTCTTGGCCTGCCACTTCTGGGCTTAACAAGAACTGTCCCTGTGGTCTTCCATTTCCTTACTATGTTCCTCACAGTGGAAACTGACAGGTTAAATCTCTGAGACAACTTTTTGTGTCCTTCCCCTGAACAACTATGTTGAACAATCTTTGTTTTTAGATATTTTAAGAGTTGTTTTGATGAGCCCATGATGCCACTCTTCAGAGGAGATTCAAATAGAAGAACAACTTGCAATTGGCCACCTTAAATACCTTTTCTCATGATTGGATATGCCTGGCTATGAAGTTCAAAGCTCAATGAGGCTCCCAAACCAATTTTGTGCTTCAGTAAGTCAGTAAAAAGTAGTGAGGAGTATTCAAATCAATAAAATGATAAGGGTGCCCATACTTTTGCATCGGTCAAATTTTAGTTTAATGCATATTGCACATTTTCTGTTAGTACAATAAACCTCATTTCAGTCCTGAAATATTACTGTGTCCATCAGTTATTAGATATATCAAACTGAAATGGCTGTTGCAAACACCCAAATATTTACAACTAAAAATGATTAAGATTAATAGGGGTGCCCAAACTTTTTCATATGACTGTAACACAAGGTGGTGGAGTACCAGTATATATGTCCAGTAACCTACAGTAAGTACACATGTCCAGAGTGGTGGGCATACACTATTGTGCGGCCTGAGGAGCAGTAAGTGTTAAGGGCCTTGTTCAAGGGCCCAACACAGGCAGCTTGCCAAACCAGAATATCCTACCCACAACCCAGGGCTCGAACCACCGAGCCACCACTAACCCCACAGGAGCCCAAGACTGTATTGTTATGTTCTGTATTGTTCTATTGTCCTGTATTGTTTCAGCTCATATAAAGCAGTCTATTTCAGTATACATTATATAATCATGTAATGTATTCGTTTGTACCATGTACTCATAGTTCTGCTTTCTGATTGTTGGTTCCTGTGTTCTGAGCTCTATCTCTGGATGTGTGAATATAAACATCCACTCCACCCTTCCCTTCAGTGTTAGTAATGTTTCTAAAGCTGAGTTTAGCAGCCATCCCATTGTTCTCCATTCCCTGAATTGATTTTAAACTGTCACTGTCTGTTTACAATCGGAGAGGAGCATCAGAATGATTTATAGAAATGTTGTATAAAGATGCTTTAATAACTTCAGCTATCACTGCAAAACAGAAAACTTTATATGTTTTATTCATTACTTTCACATTACTGCAGCAGAAACTTGTGAGAGGAAGTGCTTGAGAGAGAGATTATAAAAAGAAGAAGCGACAGTTAAAAAGAGAGAGCGTAAGAGAGAGAGAGAGAAACAAAGAGAGAAATGAGAGAGAAAGAGAAAGTGAGAAAAATAGAGATAGAGAGAGAGACAGAGAGTGAAAAAAGGAGAAAGATAGAAAAGGAGAAAGAATTAAAGAGAGGAAAAAGAAGTGAGTGAGAAACAGAGAGAAAGAGAGAACAAGAGAGGGTGGGAGAAAAAGAGAGAGAGACAGAAAACGAGAAAGAGTGTGAGAAAGAGACATCAAGAGACAGCATGAGAGATAGAAAGAGAAAAAATGAAAGAAAATGAGAAAGAAAAAATGAGAAAAAGAAAGTAAGAGTGAGAAAGACTAAAAGAAAGAGAGAGAAAGTAAGTGAGAGAGAAAGAGATGAAGAGGGATAAATAGAGACAAAGACAGAGAAAGAGATACAGAGAGAAAAGGAGAGAATGTGTAAGAAAGAGAGAGAGAGAGTAAGAGAGACTAAAGGTGAGAAAGAGTTTGAGATATATATATAGAGAGAGACAGAGAGACAAAGAGAGAGCAAGAAAGAGAGAGAGAGTGAGAGAGGCGAAGAAACAGAAGGCAAGAAAGAGTGTGAGAAAAAGACAAAGAGAGAAAAAGAGAGGGTGTGAGAAAGAAAGGGAGTACAGGAGAGAGAAAGTAAGCAAGAGAGAGCACAGGAGAGAGAGAAAACAGCAAGTAAGAGAATTAGAGAGAAAGAATGGGAGTGGGAGAGAGAGAGTGAGAAAAAGAGAGTGAGAGAGAGAGAGTGAGACCACAGACAGAGAGTGAGAAAGAGAAAGTGAGTCAGTTAGAGAGAGTGAGACCACAGACAGAGAGTGAGAAAGAGAAAGTGAGTCAGTTAGAGAGAGAGAGAGAGAGAGAGAGAGAGAGAGTGAGACCACAGACAGAGAGTGAGAAAGAGAAAGTGAGTCAGTTAGAGAGAGAGAGAGAGAGAGAGAGAGAGAGAGTGAGACCACAGACAGAGAGTGAGAAAGAGAAAGTGAGTCAGTTAGAGAGAGAGAGAGAGAGAGAGAGAGAGTGAGACCACAGACAGAGAGTGAGAAAGAGAAAGTGAGTCAGTTAGAGAGAGAGAGAGAGTTGAGTTTTAACCACACTTTATTAACAATATTAGTTAAAACAGACCATCAGTTACATAAAAACACAGGTTGGTTTAAGCTAAAAGATCATTAAAAATGAGTTCACCATTTAAAATTTTACATAAAGCTCCTTCGTAGTCCCACACATTTTCAAACCCAACATGATCGTTCATTGCATCATAAAACATAAAATCAACCCTCACCCTGGCCTGTATTAACCGTTTAAAAAGTAAAAGAACATCACAAACTTGGCCTGAGTCTATTTTCTTCTTTCTGCTAAAATAAATTGCACTCTTGGCCTGCCCCAAAATAAAATTCAACAAGTGACATTTCTTTTTTCTCTTTTGGCAGTATGGAAAACCCAAAATAAAAAGTGACAGTGTAAAACATTCATTAAAACAAGTAAAAAGGGAGGTTAAAACCCTAAACAGTAAAACCAGTCTTGTACACTGAGTAAAACAA
This sequence comes from Astyanax mexicanus, assembly GCF_023375975.1. NCBI lineage: Eukaryota > Metazoa > Chordata > Actinopteri > Characiformes > Acestrorhamphidae > Astyanax > Astyanax mexicanus. Next base: position 6,302,778 of record NC_064430.1, read on the forward strand.
TGAAAAACAGTTTCCCTTTCAAAACAAAAAGGGCACTCAGAGGTCACTGCAGGGTTTAAAATGGAAACAAAAGCATTCACAGCGATAATTCCGTGTAAGATTCTCCACTGCAAGTCTCCAGCAGATTTGGTCAATGGTGGCTTGTACAGTGCTCTCCATGCTGGTTTGACGTCACAGCCAAGGCCAAAGTGCGCCCTCCAGGGGGTGTCGACCAGCCCGGCCAGTTTGTCTAGATGGATCACCTTCACACACCCCCTGTACATGGCCTTGGCATGTAGACCGTCAAACCGCATGTCTGTTAGTCCGTCCAGCGATAAAAGAGGGCTCTGTGTGTCTAAAATGTTAAAATTGGGCCTGATCCAAAGACAGGGAAAAGGGTCCGTCCTCTGAAGCTCCGCCTGCCCAGGTGTCCATTTTTCCAGAAGGTTCCTTTCTTTTGTTGTCAGCGCCTCCCGAAACCTGTGGAGCATCTGAGAAACGACCCTGACTGACCGTACTCCAAGTTTGTGAGCCAGTTCCTCCACACCATCCAGGGTCGTCCCAACAGTCTTTAGGAGATGCTCCACAGTAACTAGTCCCACTTCCATCAGTCTTTTGGACAAGGAACCTTCCGCGATGGCCAGGCGGGCTCCATGGACCACAGGCTCTTGGAGAAACCAGTACATGGACATACTGGAGGCCTGTCTCTCCACCAAGTATAACTGCCAGGCCCTAAAAACACTTGCATAAAAAGAAGACATTCCGGCACATAAAAACTCATCAGTTCGTAATAAAAACACACTTTCCTCCAGACCCAGCCCGCCCGCTCTACGCAAAATAAAACCAGCCAAATGTCTCCAAAGAGTGTTAAAAGAACCAAATAAAAACCTCTGTAAAAATTGTAATCTAAAAGTTGCCCTCCTGCTATCAAGGTGAATGAGACCCTGCCCGCCCTCATCCCTTGATAAAAACAAAACACTGCGCTGGACCCAGTGAAGATTATCCCACATAAAATTAACAATTAAAACTTGAATGCCAGTTAAAAGTCCCCGAGGGGGTTCGAGAACAGCCAACCTATGCCAGAGGGAAGATGCTACAAGATTATTAACAATCAGTGTTCTTCCCCTAAAAGACATTCTGGGTAAAAGCCACCGCCACTTGGCTAGCTTGTTCTGTACAGCCTGTAAAACCCCCTCCCAGTTCTTTTTAACTACAGTATCACTTCCCAGAAAAACCCCTAGATATTTAAAACCATCTTTAGCCCATTTTAAACCCTCTGGCAAGGTTGGCTCTTCTCCTTCCCAGTTCCCTACCAGGAGTCCTGTACTCTTAGCCCAGTTCACTTTTGCTGATGACATTTTATTAAAATCTTTAATAATATCAGTTAAAATTCCAACATCTCGATTACTTGTGATGCCAAGAACGACATCATCGGCATAAGCTGATAGATAAAAGCGTGGAATTTCAGAGTGAATAAAAACACCTAAAAGCTCTTTTCTAAGTCGGTGAAGCATGGGTTCAATTGCTAAAGAGTACAGCATTCCTGATAGGGAACAGCCCTGTCTAATACCCCTCCCAACTTTAAAAGGAGCACACAAGCCACCATTGACCTTCAGTACACTCTCAATGTCCGCATAGAGCACTTTTATCATAGAAATAAAAGTTGATGAAAAACCAAAAGCTTTAAAAGTATCCCACAAGTATTCATGCTCGACCCTATCAAAAGCTTTTTCTTGGTCCAGGGAGACCAGTCCAAAGCGGGGACCCCACCCAGACACTTCTAATAAATCTCTAATAAGAGAAATGTTATCAAAAATTGACCTACCCGGAACACAGTATGCCTGATCCGTATGTATGGCCTGCCCAATCACCTCCTTCAGCCGGTTTGCCAGTACTTTGGAGAGAACTTTGTAGTCAGCACAGAGCAAGCTCACAGGTCTCCAGTTCTTGATGTCCGTGAGGTCTCCTTTTTTTGGCAACAGGGCAAGGACCGCTCTTCTGCAGCTCAGGGGTAACTGCCCCCCAGCCAGGCTGCCATGGAGCACTTCCAGCAGGTCCTCCCCCATCACCTCCCAAAAAGACTTATAAAAGTCAACAGGCAGACCGTCAACCCCAGGAGCCTTCCCATTGGCCATGCCCTGTAGTGCCCCATGCAGCTCCTGCATGGACACGGGTTGCTCCAGCTCTTCATTGGCTGCAGGGGACACCTGTGGCAAACCGTCATAAAAGCGCTGCTGTGCCGACTGGTCCTCCATCCACTCAGGGGAATAGAGCTCAGAGTAGAACTCCACAGCTCTCTCTCTGACCTCTGCTGGGTCAGAGAGCTCCCTGCCATCGGCTGCACGGAGACAGTGAATAACCTTACTCTGGCCATTCTTCTTCTCCAAACTGAAGAAAAACTGCGACGGGGCATCCATTTCAGAGAGGTTTTGAAAGCGAGATCTGATCAGAGCACCCTGTGCCCGAAGGCCGAGCAGGTCAGCTAGGGCAGCCTTCTTGCCCTTAAGTGTCTGGGTGTGGTCCTGGTCCACCCCAGCTTCTGCAGTGCTCTGTAAAAACAATATATCCTTCTCTAAAACGGTAACAGATTGTGATATGCTGTTCGTGACATTGAGAGTGTACTGCTTACAGAATTGCTGGATTTGTATTTTGCCAACATCCCACCATTGTTGCACAGAATTAAAATCAACTTTTTTAGACCTCCAAGTGCCCCAAAAAAAAGTAAAACAACGTCTAAAATTAAGATCATTTAAAAGACTGGTGTTAAAATGCCAGTAAGCACTCTTAGGTTTAACATGATTAATAAAAACTCTCCCTGACACCATACTGTGATCAGAAAAACCAACTGGGGTGATAAAACATTCCTTAAAAATCTGTAAATGATGTTTAAAACAATAAAACCTATCCAATCTAGCCATAGAAATAAAACCATCCCTAGCGTGCGCCCAAGTATACTGGCGAGCAGTATTATGTTTGGAGCGCCACACATCAGCCAATTCACGAGTTTCAATAAAATGATTAAGGATGCGCCTGGAAGCTGGATCAGGTTCAAAGTGATTCCGATCTAAAACATCACTTGTGCAATTAAAATCACCCCCAATAATTAAAAAGTGTTGTGTATCACACTGTGCTACTGTGGCAGAGAGTTTTTCTAAAAAAATACACCTGTCTTTAGGTATTACTGGTGAATAAATACAAATAAAAACCAAATAAATATTTTCAAACTTTACAGTAACTTTTAAAAGACGACCCCCCACTACCTCTTCAGACACACAGGACTGGGGCATAAAAAAAGGTGAGAAAAGGACAGCAACACCACTGGAGTTAGAGGTTCCATGTGAAAGGCACACCTTCCCCCCCCACTCCCTCTGCCAGTCCACCGCGTTCACCCCATCACTGTGAGTCTCCTGGACCAGAGCAACGTCCACTCGCTTAGTTTTTAAAAGTTCAAAGAGAACTGCTCTTTTTCTCACGTCTCGTGCTCCGTTAACATTAAAAGAAGCTACTTTAAAATCACTCATTAATAAAAACAAAGCAAAGCTAAAAAACAGAACAGAGACGGAGAAAAAGGGCAGTTCATACCTTTGAGTCGTCATCGGGATGGCCAAGTAGTTTCCTCACAGCTGTAACGTGTTTACGCAACCTGTGCACATCTGGCTCTCCTATCCCCCCCTCCTCCTCACTCCTCGTTAAAACCTTAGAACACTTTAAAAACATCTCCAGATCAGGGAAAAAATCCTCTACTTTTACATTTCGTTTACCTTTAGTTTCGTTTAAAAATTTATGCACCTGATCAGGAGTGTATTTGCTACTACTGAGAGCGCGTTTAACAGAGCGCGGTGAGTCGGAGGATTCACGCGCGCACTCCGCAGCAGAATCCTCCGACTCACTCGCTGAACCGGTTTCAGCCCGGGGCCGAGAGGACACACTGGGTTTCGGGATTTTAGATGGTTTTGACTTTTTTGCCTGGCGGCTGGAGGTTTCCCTCAGAGCCGGCCGTTTAAACACGGGCTCTTTTTCACGCGCCTGACTCGGTTCGCACTCCATTTCATCATTATTAATACTGCATTCACTGTTTTGTGAATCAGAGAGCGTTACCGTGTCGCCGAGCTCTGCTGGCCCCTCCCGCTCGCGCTGATCTGACCCACTCGCACCGTCCACAGCACCGTCCGCCTCCGCCGCCACCTCCTCCTCCACCTCCTCCTCCTGCCGCTGCTGCCGCTCCGCGGCCAGCGGAGCCTCCGCCCGGCTCACCGCGGGCCGAGCAGCGTCAGCAGCGGCAGACTCAGGCCGAGCCCCCCCTGCCCGCTCCGGGCAGCTCCGCACCAGGTGCCCCTCAGCCCCGCAACCGAAACACTTCATTGTCTCAGTAGTAGCAAACACAACATAATCAAAACCGTCTATCTTAAATCTTAGAGCCAGATTTAATTCCTCAGCATTATCATTTAAAACCATAAAAACCCTTCTCCTAAAAGAAACGACGTGTTTGAGGAGATGAGATTTACAGCCTAAAGGAACCTTATTTATTCCCGACATTACTTGGCCATGCCGGGACAGCTCGCGGGTCAGAACAGAATCACTAATAAAAGGAGGGACGTTGCTCAGAATAACTTTTTTGGTTGGTTTAACCAGGGGAAACACAGTGATGTGTGTGCCTTTCAATGAAATCCCCGACACCACCAGCTGATTCACCTTTTCAACACTGTCCAAAAATAAAACAACGGCACTGTTCATCCGGGAGGCTGATAAAATGGAGTCATACCCCACAACAGCCCCCACCTTTAAACTGACCTCCTCAACGGAAAAATCAACCCCGACCGGCACTTTAACGCCATGCCGGCGAGAAAGCCCGTCAAACTTCCCACCTACACCTACACCTGCACCCGCCACCCCCGCCATGCTGCACGCCGGCGTCCACCCCCGCTAAACCCCGCTAAACCCCTCTAAACCCCACTAACCCCTAACCCACAGCCCCCACCCGCCCAGTCCTGTGCTCACTACCCCCCCTTACACCCAAAAACCTAAACTAAACCCCAAATAACCAAAGAAAAACAGAAATAAACACAAAAGAAAGGGAAACAGTCGCTCTCACACACACACTCACTCCACACGCTCCACAAACGCCACGCATGCGCAGAGAGAGAGAGAGAGAGAGAGAGAGAGAGTGAGACCACAGACAGAGAGTGAGAAAGAGAAAGTGAGTCAGTTAGAGAGAGAGAGAGAGAGAGAGAGAGAGAGAGAGTGAGACCACAGAGAGTGAGAAAGAGAAAGTGAGTCAGTTAGAGAGAGAGAGAGAGAGTGAGACCACAGACAGAGAGTGAGAAAGAGAAAGTGAGTCAGTTAGAGAGAGAGAGAGAGAGAGAGAGAGAGAGAGGGGTGACACAGATGTGTTGGCCGGACACCAGCTCATCCTCTGCTGCTTCACTCGGGTGCTCACCAGACACACTCTTCTTCCTGACAGCCGTCTGTGGCTTTCACACACACACACGCCGATTTGGATGCTAATGATTTCGGTCAACACTCATTACTGTGAATAGGACAGAGGAATGTGAGGGATCTGGTGATTATTATAATCACAGCATCACTGGGAGAGTCTAGACTCCTGGATGGAGCTCAGTGGCAGGAGCTCCAGCTGCTGTGAGATACTGTGAGGGATGAGATCATCTACTTTCTTTGATTTAGTGCCACCAAAACTGACTTATCCACACTCTGTATCATAGCAACTGGACAACTGGACAGTGGACAAGATCCTCATTCAGACTAATGAGGAACTGCAGCACACTTTGTTCAGTCTTTACCTGATGTTTATAGTTTAAAATGATATGATATGAGTGATATTGAGCTGGACTAGGGCTGCACGATATTTAAAAAACAATTATATATTGTGATATTAGTGTAAATGTGGCTGTATTAACCCTTGTGTGGTGTTCATATTTGTGTTACTCGTTTACTTTGTTACTTGTATTTAATTCAGCAAAATTAAGCAATTTTACATTAAAATGCTTTACACATGCTTGCTTCACCTAAATTGCAAGCAATATAAACAGCTTACATGGTTAATATTTGCCCTTTACCTTTCTTATGTTACATTTCTTTCAAAAAGTGCTACCCTTTTTTTTATTAGTTTTTTATAAAATGTAAAAAAAAAAAATTTAACTCAAGATATGAGTAGAAAATTTGTTTAAGTTCAAATTTACAAATGAAGCAATGTTTATTAGCCCTTGGCCAAACATACTGTATGTAATATAAATGTGTAGGGTGGGGGTGGGGGGGGGTGGGGTGGTGTACAGTGTGTGTTTATTGAAAATGTGTTTTGATATATGTTTTTCACAAAAAATGAGCCAATGCCAATGAGTTTGAGTTTGAAAAAATATTTTTTTAGTATCATTTAAGGAAAAATGAAAACGTGTCCCACAGACCCGAACACCACACAAGGGTTAAAAAATATAATATTAATAATGCAATCTGTGCATCAACAAATGCAGTAAAACTAAGGATATTAGGTATATACCAGAGACTGTAAAAAATATGGATGCCGTGTCGTCGTTCCCATTCATTCAATGAAAACGAAGCCAAAATCTTCCTCCATGTTGGCGATCCTGAAACCCGAGTCTGCGCAGTAAAGAGACCAGAGGAGGGAGAAAGACTGTGGAGAGACAGCCTACTCATTTAAATAACCCCGCCCCCCTGAGGGCCGTCTCCACAGAGCTCACACAGTCTATGGTCCCGCCCATACAGTCATTGGTCCCACCCCCCGGCTATAGGTGTAACCCAGCCCTTTTACAATAACCACACCTTTTTTGAATAGAGCTGAATAACGTTTTTAAAAATGAATTCTGTGGGGATATAAAAACTGAACAATATAAGCAGAGGTTACACTAGCTGTTTCATTTAAATAATGGAGGTAAAATTAAAGTATATTGGAAAAAAAAAAACGTGATTGAGAGTTGTCTGTTTTCCCATTGAAACCTATGGGGATGGGTGGGGTTACACAGCTTTCTGCAACCGAACAGCAGGGGGCGCCCGACCTGTGGGGGCTTCACTTTTGAGAGACTATGCTCTGTCCAGCTACACACAGTCTATAATATATACAGTCAATAATCTGGTAGATAACATCATATAAAATTATAACAGTGTGGATTTTTCTTTGTATTGCACAGCAAAAAAAGGTTTGAAATAAGTATATTGACAATATATAAAACATTGCACGTTCTGAATATTGCATATGTGAACATTAAACCATATATTGTGCAGCCCTAAGCTGTAATAGCTAATTAAATCTAATAACTTATATACGTATACCATAGGATTGCTAGGCTGTTGCTACATTGTGAACTTTTCACGAGGGTAAAAAATGGTTTGCAGAGGGATTAGAAAGATATTATGACTACTATTAAATGTTACTACTATAAAGAAATGCTTGTTAAGGGGTTGTTAGGTGGTTGTTGTGGTATACCATGGAGTTTTAAGGTATCTTATGTATCTTACATCCTGTGCAAGGTGTGTCGCAATGCTCATTGCTATCTAACACCCCGCCAACAGTCTATTTTCACGTTTTCCACCTGCGTCATTTAAATAGTAACAGTGCTTGTGAATATATCTATGCTGATGGGTGTAGTGTTCTCGAAATTAGGTGTGCTATCTTGGCATTGGAAAACACGGGTGCACCACTAACTGAATACAACCTAGAAAGACGTCAACAGTCAGATGTTTATTCATTGCTATCTTGGCAGTGAATTTTCAACACATGTGCATGTCCCACATGCATACACTCACCACGTCCAGATATCTGCGCCATTAAACTAGCAATCCTCCAAAGTCAGAGCGCACCTGGCTCTTAACGGGAAGTGCAAGTGACGCGCTGATTGGTTTATTAAACGTTACACCTAAAACACACCCATGATTAATTTATTAAGCAAATTAGCACATGCCCATTGCATGTTTTCGAGCAGCATAAGGTGTACTTTTCCCGTTGTTACGATAGCAAAGACACACTGACCTGCCCTAAATCAAAAGGAGGAAAACGTTCAATGATAAATAAACATATCAACTGATTTGTACAAGAGAAACAAACTAGAGGTATGAAAAGAAAAAAGAGATACTCAAGAAAGAGAGAGAGAAAGAAATGTATGTAAATTATAGAACAGTACAGAATGCACAAGCAGAATGTACTTTTTTTATGTTAGTTAACTCTTGTTTTGCATAAGCAGTTATGTAAGTATATAATTAACATGCAACCTTTATGTCTTTAAGTCTTTATTTGGAAAATCTGAGTAATATCTTTCATTATTAACCTGCGATTTTAGACTCCACCCAATCCATTTTCTAACTTTTACAACATCTGTGGGAAAAACAAAGACCAAACACAGTCCAGATCTATAAAAAATACACTTGCAGTGATCCAGACTGCTGTTAAGAGCCCACAAACTTTACTGACTCATTACAGCCTCAACAGACTGGTTCTGACTGCCCACTGCTTCATAACTGTCTGCTCAGAACAGCAACGGTGGATCCACCCGTTCAGTAGTTATTATAAAACTATTATGTGCACCTTACATTATTTAAGAGGGTGGAGTGTTAATGTATTGGCCCAAATATACAGTAGATTCCATGAATTGATAGCAACATTAGTTTTAATGGATTATTAGGGATTATATTTTCAGTAGTAAATGATTAAATAATCAGAATGTATCATCAAATATTAAGGAAACATGTTAGGTTAAAGCACTGGCAGCGCTTGTCACAACCAGGCCAGTACACAACAGTGAGCGAGCGGTGCTGCAGCATGGAAGCTAGCAAGCCGGGCTAAAATGCAGCCTAAAATGCCTCGGCATGTTTAAAAAACCTCAGTGACCAAAAAAGGAACAAAACAGAAAAATAAGTAAGTACAACACAGAGCTGCTACTTTTCTCGTGAACAGGTAAGCTAACTGGCTAGCTAATTCAGTCAGGTACTTTATCACAACCACAAGATTAGCTTAGTAAGGACTGGTGTTTAAATTAATAGAAAAACGAGTGTTCACATTCACATCAGTGGTCTCTGTGCAGCTAGATAGCTTAGCAAGGTTAGCTAAAGTAATCTGGACTATGCTGGCTAATGCAATCAGTAATTTATGATACATAATACATTATAATTCCTGAAATGTAAATGTTTTAAGTTAAAACACACATACTACACTGTCTCAACACATGGATGGCATGTAATACATTCTTTTTAGTTTACTAAACACAATGTATTACATACCATCCATGTGTTGAGACAGTGAGACTTAAATATTTGAATGTGTGTTTTAAGGGCTTATAAAATATTCTATATCTTAAATTATTTGAGTACTATTGTATAAATTAAGTAATTGTAATTAGGTAATATTGTATGCAGAAATTAAGTAAAGTTTACTAAAAGAAAGGATTGACTGAAGTTCAGTTCACTTATTTACTCTATGTAACATTTAAGTCTTGAAACCGAGTTGAAGTTACTTAAATTTATCTGAAATTAAATTTACTTGAAAAAAAGCAAATGCAGAATGTTGCGAAACTTTTTAAAGTAATTTTAACTCATCATTTTTTCAGTGTACATAACTATAAATGTAAACTAGTCATGGCTGATTGACGCCATGTTTCCGATAAGTGGATCTCCATCTGTAATTGCTCCAAATGCAATTTCTCACCCATCTACTGCTTTAGTACTTTAGTTAAGAAACAAAACAATGTACCGGAATAGAAATTTCAATTTGCATGTGGTTGACTTTCACACTGCTCTGTAATCAGAGCTAATATCTCCACATAGAGGACCCAGAAAGCCAGGCAGACAGACAGACGGGAGGACAGACAGACGGGCGGGCAGGCAGGTCGTCCATAAAGGAAGGTCTGCTCATAACCAGTGCAGGACAGAGCTGCAGGCGGGATAAAGCAGGAGGCTGGAAAGTGAGCGTCATGCTTTCTGCTAATTAACACGCCGCCTTCTTCCTCTCAGGCAGAGCAGCCGGAGCAGCCGAGACGAGACACAGTGGCAGGAACACGCTGCGGTGAACTGCTTTCATCACCGAGTGTCCTGAAGCTCCACAGGAGCGATGAAGAAGGAGAGGAGGAGAAAGCAGTAAAGCTGGCTGATCATACTGTGTGATATTTAGGGTAAAATGTGTGCCAGGTTGGTGGAAAATGCTCCAGGTTCATTACAGCCTGGCACCTGGAAGTGGTCCGGCCTGGCTGGTAGTCTCCAGTCTCCTGTCAGCATTCCAGATGGCCTGAGTTCACGTGGAGTGTGTGTGTGTGTTGCGGGTCGCGGACAGCTTGTAAAAAATAAAAACATTTTAAAAAAATAAAAAATTCAAAATAATTAAGGTTTTTAAAACGTTGCACTCATCTTTTATATTGGGGAAAAGACCCAGAAAAGACAGAGAATGTTATACTGATGTCCTTTGAATGCAGAAAAAGCCAGAAAAGTAAAATATCTAATTTATTTTGTGATCGTATGATATTAAATTTTATTGTAGTAACTTTCATACATACAGTTGTCATGTTCCTCCTCAGCTTCTTAAAAATGCTTTTAAATTCAACGTTAAAAATAAAAATGAGTAAAATTAGTAAAAATAAATGAGTTTGTTTTGTATTCTATATAGTATAGTGGATCGCGACTTAATGACCATAAGCAATGACCATGAGGGTCCCATGCTGAAACCAGTTGAACCTCTGATGTCCACAGGTGTATAATATAAAAGCAGCACAAGTTATGCTGCAGACTGCTTCTACAAACATTAGTGAAAGAATGGGTCTCAGGCTCTCAGGAGCTCAGTGAATAAAATCCAGCACTGTGCTACCGTGATAGAAAGCAGTACGTCTACAACAAGTCCAGTCGTGAAATTTCCTCACTACTCACTACTAAATATTCCACAGCCAACTGTCAGTGATATTATTATAACACAGTGAAAGAGACTGGGAACGACAGCGACTTAAAAATGAAAGTTTCTTTGATTTTACCTGGAATATAATCAAGAGGAAGATGGATGATCACAAGCCATCAACCCAAACTGAACTGCTTGAATTTTTGCACCAGGAGTAAAGCAGCATAAAGTTATCCAAAAGCAGTGTGTAAGACTGGTGGAGGAGAACATGATGCCAAGATGCATGAAAACTGTGATTAAAAACCACCAGGGTTATTCCACCAAATATTGATTTCTGAACTCTAAAAACTTTAGGAATATGAACTCGTTTTATTTGCATTATTTGAGGTCTGAGGTTTTTTTTTTTTTAGCCATTTCTCATTTTCTGCAAATCAATGTTTTAAATGACAATATTTTTATTTGGAATTTGGGGTAAATGTTTTATGTAGTTTATAGAATAAAACAACAATGTTCATTGTACTCAGAGCTGTACATACTATATAACCAGTTTCACACAGTTAAATGATTTCTGATGACATCATAAATACCACACATTTCTTTTTTAAGTATTTTCTATCTTTTTTTCTTTCTTTCTCTTCTCTCCTGGCCATATTATGATGATTCCCATTCCAACTCCATTCCATTTCCATTCCATAATCCCAGACCTTCTGTCACGCATGGGACAGCGTTCAGCAGTTCTCAGTTCAGAAGCTATATTAATCCCATGTGTGTGTTTCTCTCCAGCACAATGTGCAGCTCTGATTTAGGAACAGCTGCAGAGCGGTTTAGCCGTCTGATAACTGTCTAGGAAACTTTTCAGCTACCGGGTTTTAAATATACAGCCGAGGTGTGAAAATAAGCTCCTGCTTTAGAGATACGCCAGACGTTTTCATGGTCTTCACTGAAGCTGGCCAGGTACGCCTGCCTCTAATTTTCTTATTGGAGTTTTGAGAAAAGACACACGAGTTTCCAAGATATGTTATTAATAACTCCAAATGTGGAACGCCTGTGGAAAATACTTCTGGAAAATCATAGGTAAGAGTCTGACTTACTAATTTAGCATGAACCTTTCCAGTTATTATAAGGTTACAGTTCCAAAAAGCCATGCAGCTTTAATCTGATTTTTATGAATGTCAGTTTATAAAAAAGAAAATACATTTATTAATAGTTCTGTCCAAAACTGACAGATTGTGATGTAATTGTGTAATTGGGGGCTGCTCTATTTTCTGCACCATTTAATGAACTAAATTGATGGTTGCACTCTAGGACTGCACTGAATATTTGGCAACCGATTCTGCTCAAAAGAAAAAGATGTGCCATATAAATATAAATATAAATATGCATACGTAACAAATATAGTTCTGTAAAGTGAATATGTGAATACTGAATACCCAATCATGACAGTAATTTATACTAAACAATAAAATCCATTTCTAAATCTCATTTATTTACATTGCTACAGACCTGCTTTAATTGTTAATCAAAATATCTTTCATTCGACAATATTTGAATTTTGTTCACTTTTTTTGTTTGCAATATACAATATTTTCAGTGTCCAAAATGATGCAACATTAGAATTAAACCAGTGCATGGTGTGGACACAAGCATAAATAGGTCAATTACTGAAATGCTGATCTATACTCAGTAAATGGCTTTTCAGTAATCACACTGCTAAACTAGCTTTAGGCAAAAGGTCAGATAGATATTTCATTACAGTATGTCCTTGCCGTGCAGCTCAATGAAGCTACTGTACATGTAATTGTCATATATAATGTTTAGGAAAAGGCAGAAACCCAATTTTTTTTTGTTTAGAATATGAAAGGCAAATTCAGATCAGTCGCAAAAATCCCTCTTTAAAAAAACAAAAAGCATTCACGTTAGGATCATTATCATCAATTTCGACTTGTGTTCAACTGTGTGACTTTTTATATGTAAAAGTGTGTATAGAATAAAGTTTGTATGAATTAATGTTTTTTTCAACAGCTTTTGTATGATATGTATTTGTTTTTAATACAAAAATGTTTCCAATTTCATAATGGGAAGACTAAAAAAAAAATGCTATGTCTAACTGACCTTTAAATCGTCGCTGTCCTATGAAAAACAAGTGTCTCCATTTTTGTTAATTTTTAGTTTCTTACATAATTTGAACAGACACGCTGTACCTTATACTGTGCCAAAATTCACTGGTGAATGGACCAATATAAATCATTTAAAATGACCTGTAATAAACTAACATTGACATTAACTTTGACTTCTATTGAAAGTTTAAAAGGTTTATTCTCTTTTTCTCTTGTAAAGTTGCTGTTTTGGAGACACTTGTTTTTCATTGGCCAGTAATATATACATGGATTTTTCATGTGTAACTACAGAGTTATTAGAGACACTTATTATAAATTGAAGCCAAATATTCTAATGAGCTACAAGTTTATATAAGGTAGCCTGGGGGAATGACTACACACTGACAGTGAGTGTTAAAAAACACACTGGGGACACACCCAGTATGCAAATAGACAGTGCCAAAAGCCAACTGCAACAAGCGAAGCTCAACTATTAATGTTAATTAAACTCAAACATATGCATTTTTAATGATTTATTGTTCCTGGTAACCTTTCTTTATCTTCCTTCTGAATATCATTACAGCAACCCTACACTTTTTTTTTAGATGCATCAATGTTTTGGCAATTCATATATCAAAATATGCAATTATTATTTAAATATATCTGATAATATAGAGGGCAATACAGCTTCATTACAGTGTCACCAGAGAACTGCAGTAAAGTCTCTCCTCTCTGGCACTGGATACATGATTCACCAAACTAAATCCATCAGGTTCTGCTCAGTATTCAGACTGTGTAAAGCCTGCAGAGAGCCTACAGTGACTCGGAAAGAGGGAGAGAGGGAGAGAGAGAGAGAGAGAGAGAGAGAGAGAAAGAGAGAGAGAGAGATCATGACAGAGAATGCAACAGTGAAAAAGAAACAGAGAAAAAAGAGATACAGAGAGAAATAACGTCTTAACAAAAGCTCAAAACACATGGAGCAATAGTTTCAGAGAAAAAAAAAACTAAGAAAAGAGAGAGAAATAAAGAGAAAGCAAAAGAGAGGACGAGACAGAGACAGAGAGACACAGAGAGAAACAGAGAAATAAGCTCAAAACACATGGAGAAAAAAAAGAAAAAGATTGAGAGAAAGAGAGATAGAGAGAGAGAGAGAGAGAGTGAGACAGACAGACAGAAACAAAGAAACAGAGAGAGAGAGAGAAACAGAAAGAGATAAAGATATCAGGACAGAGAATGCAACAGTGAAAAAGAGAAAGTGTGAGAAAGAGAGAGAGGGCGAGAGAGATACAGAAAGAGAGAAAAAAGAGATACAGAAAGAAATAAAGTCATAATAAAAGCTCAAAACACATGGAGTAATAGTTTCGGAGAAAAAAAACTAAGAAAAGAGAGAGAAAGAGAGAGAGAGAGAGAAAGAGAGAGACAGACAGAGAGAAGGAGAGAGAGAGACACAGAGAGAAATAACGGCCTAATAAAAGCTCAAAACACACGGAGCAAGATAAAGATAAAGAGAGAGATACAGAGAGAGAGAGAGAGAGAGAGAGAGAGAGAGTGGCAACACTATATAGAAATATATAGAAATATGTGGCAACATGCCCCAAACCACAATTCATTATTATATTTGACTATTCTAACTACTCTAATTATACTGACTATTATTACTGTTGTTTATTACTATTGTTATTATTGTTATTATATTATTTGTTTCTATTTATTGATGTTTCTATTAATATTTTCAATGATTTCTTAATATATGTTCAGTTTTTGACATTTATGTGCTTTGGCAACATTGTTTTCAAAAAGAGTCATGCTAATAAAGCCAAGTTGAATTGAAATAAAGAGAAATAAAAATAAATAAAAGCTCAATAAAAGCTAAAAACACATTAAGCAAGAGTTCCAGAGGACAAAACAGAGAAAGAGAGAGAGACAGAAAGAGAAAGAGAGAGAGAGACTGGGGCTGGATGAAACACAAAGCGAATGATGGCCCTCGCCTCCCGCAGAGAGCAGAAAAACGATAAACCCCAGCGGAAATAAGCAGCACTGGGGCAGCGGTTGGTTCTCCTCATGCCCTGGTCCAGCTGAAGCCCGATTGGCCGGGCTGGAGGCAGATGCCATGCAGAATGAGCTCATTGACCAGACAAAAGCCTGGAAGAGCCGCCAGTCTGAGCAGCACATCAGCTATCTGACTCCAGTCCCTCTTTACAACAGTGTCATTCATAGCAGCTCTGAGCTGGAGCTAAACGGGGGTCTCCAACAGCAGGACCTCAGGGCAGGGCAGTGTGACCGGATACAGTGGTGAGGAGAAAAGAGGGAGTGATAGAAGGATGAAGAGAGCAGACAGAGATCACGCTGGTGTTTATTAATGGCCAGCGGGCGTCTCGGTCACTGACCTTTGTCTGCTTTTGTGGCTGTGGATTTGTACTGGTGTGTAATTGTGCAGGAGTAGCTACACTTCTAATAGAAGTAAAATTTAATGTGCTTCTATTAAATAGGGGTGGGCGATATGGGACTAAATTAATATCATGATATTTTAGGGGATAGGGTTAGTCGTTTTGCAACAATGACTAGGGCTGTAAATTGGCGAGAATTTGGTCATACCCTACCCTACATGATACAGGGGTTACGATTCAATATATTGCAATACTATAATAAATTTTCAGATTATCAAACATGTCATAAAAAAATGGATAAAAAAAATGTAATCATTTTTTAGATGATGATTTATTTATTAAGGGTCCTATGGAAAAAGTGTTCAATTTCACCAGAATCAACCAAGGCTGACTACCACCACCAGTCCTGTAGAATCAAGAAATCTCTTAAATAGAATCTGTCTGACAAAATAAAGCAGCAGAAAATATTTTAAAATGCAAAACATTATGCCTCAATCTGACCAAAAATCAAGAACGGACAAGAAAACAAAATCTGGAAAAGGTTACGAAGGCATTGCTAAAGCTTTGGGACTCCAGCTAATTTTCACGAATGGAGAAAACACTACTGAACACTAGTGAACCTTCCCAGGAGTTACTGGCCGAAAATCGAGATTACTCCGAACAAGGAGTAACCAGCCTACTGAAATGACTTCAAAAGGGCATGGACAACTCATCCAGGAGGTCACAAAAGAACGCAGAATAACACATAAACTGGTCTCACTTGCCTCAGTTCAGGTCAGTGCTATTTTTACGCTGTATGCTACATATACTGTACATGATTGTGAAAACTACTTTAGGTGGAATGCTTTAGGAATGCTTGGTGCTTGGAACACACTGGATGTACATGATTGGATGCACCATGTTTGGAACCTGGGTGATTATCCAGGGACACTGCACATCTGGGAGCTCACTTTGAACTAACTGCCCTGTAAAACAGACCAAAACTCTGGTGTAGAAACTCTCTGAAGTTGCGCATCTGGAGTTCTGTGTTTTCTCAGCACCAATTAGTGAGATAAGAAGAGCTCCTGCACTCTGTCCTCTGTCTTCCATTTGTGTTACTGGCTCACTCACAGAGTCATCAGTGAGAAGAGGCCAAAAGGCCTCGGCCTCCTCCGTAATGTCTTCAATTTGCACTGGTGCAGAGCCAGAGATAACTGCAATAGGTCCTCCTCTTTGTTCTTTAGTGAGTTTGCCTTGGCCTGCACCCCGGATTCAAGGATTTGCATCTAGGGAGGAGTTAAACCCCACTGCTGGAAAGGCTCAGCACCTCCAGACTAGCTCTTAGCGAGAGCTAACGGGGTGTAATTCGATATCTGCGGAGTACTTTGATATTTTAAAGTGCCTGTAAGTCAATGAACCTGCCCAGAAATTCTATTGTAAATGCAGATTCTAAACTTTAAGTCAATACAGTTACTGTTCCAAAGGCGCATTTTCTAGGTGAGCTGCACCCACTGGTATAACATTCAGGCACAGAGGTGATAGCATCTAGGTAATAAGCCAAGCACCTGAGCCTAAGACCACCATAACATTTTCTGGAGCCATGGAGCTTCATCCAATACAACTGGGATGAGCTAAAGTGGTGCATAGGATCAGAACTAATAATCAAATATTAGTAATTCACCACTTATAGCACTTATATTCAGACAGCAAAATCACTTTGGCCATTTCTAGACCAAATACCATCTTAAATACCAAATATTAACCAGATTCTGGCCCAAATGCTTGGCTCACATCCAGGACAAGTGTTGCATAGGCCAATTCATTGGTTACTGAGTATAATATGGGCATTAGCCCGAGCTGCATGTACCAACACTCTAGTTGCCCAGTATAATACAGGAAGTGGCCCAATTGGCATATGGCAACATCCCAGTCGTGGAGTATATTTGGAAACTGGCCCAAGCCACATGTGCCAACACTCTAGTTGCCAAGTATAATATAGGAATTGGCCCGAGCCACATGTGCCAACTCTTCAGTTGCCTAGTATAATATAGGAATATGCCCGAGTCACATGTGCCAACTCTCCAGTTGCCGAGTATAATATAGGAATATGCCCGAGTCACATGTGCCAACTCTCTAGTTGCCAAGTATAATATAGGAATTGGCCCGAGCCCCATGTGCCAACATTTTAGATGCCAAGTATAATATGGGAATTGGCCTGAGCCACATGTGCCAACACTTCGGTTGCCGAGTATAATATGGGAATTGGCCCAAGTGGCATGTGCCAGCATCCCAGTTGTGGAGTGTGGGAATATGGGAATTGGCACAAGCCACATGTGCCAACACTTCGGTTGCTGAGTATAATATAGGAAGTGGCCCAATTGGTGTGGCTTATGGCAACATCCCAGTTGTGCAGTATATTAGGAAACTGGCCCAAGTCTCCATCTTTTTCACTTAACCTCACTTTCCCTCACTATGTCAGTCTACTTAACCTCTCTCTACCTCGCTATACCAAACTTTACCATACTCGTCCACACTCCACGACACTATCATACCTTTCTTTACCTCACATGTTTTGCTCTCACTCTGCGTCACTGTACCTTACTTTACTCTAATCTGCCTCACTCTGCCTTGTTATTTTACATTTATTTCGAAAGTGTTTCCCAGTTTGCAATACTACTTAAGTGTAGTGTAAAGATACGAATATCTCTTTTGAAGGTAAAGCAGGCTAAAAAAACATAGTGATTTTGTATTTGAGTCTCCTGGATTCCCACCCAAATCTGTTCATTTCACACTTTAGCGCTAAATCTGAAATCACTAGAGGATCTTTTTGGTATGCAAGGAGTTGCTCCACAGATACTGTTTGTTTGGAAAAGGTCTGAAACAAGAGCCATTAAACAGAATGTGGCAGCCATTGACCCTGAACACCATTCCTGTTCCAGAATACTGTCTGATGGAGCACTTGACCCAGCAGACCTACAGCTGCCCCCCATTCATTTCAGTGTTACGGATACTTGACTGTTGCTCAGAGAGGATTGTTTCACATCCAGTATAACGGACAGAAATACACACAAATCTCCCAAACACCTCGTGTTGTAGTTCTTTGTTGCTGTGAATTGAGTGTAGCTCTCTTTCTGCAGTTTAATTCCCCCCATTGTGCTGCCCTTTCTTTCAGCCGTGGCCGTAAGATGAATGGGCAGAGAGAATGCTAATGCTGGCACGGTGTTGGCACAGTGCGGGCGATCTCTGCGGTTACCTGAGCGACAGGGATAACGATGAAGGACCCTCCTCCGGCGCTCTCCGTTACGATGGCGAGGAACTTGCTGTTGACGGCGCAGAAGTGGTTGTCATGGACGTTCTTTGTGATGGGGATGCCTTCGAAGCAGTGCTCCCGGTTGGCCACTTTGCCGTAAACGTTTCGAAACTTGGAGCTTCGGTAGGTCGGGCGCCATGACATCTGCAGGGAGACAAGGAGAAGAAGAAGGAGAAAGATAAGTAGGGGAAGGTCAAACAATGGATCTCATAAACTCAATGGTACTCAATGGTGTTCATAAGAACACTTATAAATGTTTGTTTAGTATGTATAACTTATTGCACTTTTTATTCAGTAGCTACCATGAAAAACATCCTGGATTTACTGAGGTTTACAATCTTTGTAGGCAAAAAGGACCATGGATGGATTAGACAACTGTATTTTTTGTTGTGACCTCCCTCAAACAAGAAAACCCAATTAAATCAAATCCAAAACCATAGAAGTGAACAATCACTATTACTTAGATCACAGGCTGCTGGTTTCCTATTAGTTCCCAGAATTCAAAGCACTTCAACAGGGGGAAGAGCCTTATCTTTTAAAGCCCCCCAACTCTGGAATAACCTCAGAATAGTTTGAGTCTCAGTCTAAGAATAGAATAGAATAAAAACTTTACTTAAACATTTGGTAATTCATCTTTCCCCTTGAATAAATGCTGCAACTGCCTTAGTGAAAGTTGGCAAACAGTAAAACATCATGGTGAAATAATGTTGTTGATACTGGAGAGCAACCCATCACCCCTTATGCTATGAAAGTTATAGGGCTACAGAATTGTCCTATTCCAGTGTAAACCAGTGTAAAAGAGTTTGTCAAAAGAGGCAAAGACATAATTGCGCTAGACTAAAAGCTAACACCAGCCTTCTTTCCAGCTGAACCAAAGGGAAGATAAATATGTATCATAAAGCAAAAGACTGGCCTAATAATTTCTAGTAAATCTCGAGAAAGTCAAACCTGGCAAAGCAAGAGGTGGCTAGGCTAAAAGCTAACTGACTATATTTTGTGAGTTTGCTAACAGCAAATCGTCCTGAGAGGACAAATCGAGGGGAAAGCAACACAATCTGTGAAAATTATCATTTCTTTCATAAAATTAGGTACTATGAGGCTTCTATGAGCTATCATAGAGAGATAATGCTTTTTTTTACACAAACCCCTTGATAACAATCAGCATGATTTATTCAGATTCAAAAAACAGGGTTGTGTACATGCTTGTAGCATTTATCAGATTTTTATATATTCAAGGAACAACCAAAACTAGTCAATAAATGCATTCTTTATCACCTTTAATCAAAACAAACATCTAAAAATATTGGAATAATAAAAATGCATGCCACAGATTTGCATATCTTAGCCATGATTAGCAGTCTGTGGGATATGTGAATTGTGTTGAATGTCTATAAGATAACAATAGATGCTGCCCATCTCCTATTGTCTATGAAACTCAGTCTGACACACTCATATCAATCAAGTGCCCAAACACAAAACCCTTCCTCATAAAGCTAACTGGTAATTATAGATAATTACCAGTAATTACATCATACCAGTGCCACACAGTCCACTGGGAGGGCTGGTACTGTCAATACAGTGTGTTTTTAAATGGTATGGTTTTTAAATGGTTATAAGTCATGTTTCATTTTTTCACAAGACTATATGAGGCAAAACAGAATCCAAAGGAAACTAATTCTTTTAATATTAAAGCTTTGAAAAAATAAGCAGATGTTCCAGTCATTCCAAACAGCAAATGCAGCTCTGAAAAAAAAAAAATAATAAGACACCACTTAAAAATGATGAGTTTCTTTGATTTTGCCAAATTAAAAATCCTCTGGAATATAATCAAGAGGAAGATGAATGATAACAAGCCATCAAACCAAGCTGAACTGATTGAATTTTTGCACCAGGAATGGTGTAAAGTTATCCAAAAGCAGTGTGTAAGACTGGTGGAGGAGAATATGATGCCAAGATGCCTGAAAACTGTGATTAAAAACCACCAGGGTTATTCCACACAAATGTTGATTTCTGAACTCTTAAAACTTTATGAATATAAACTTGTTTTCTTTGCATTATTGAGGTCTGAATGCTCTTTTTTTATTTCTGCAAATAAATGCTCTAAATGACAATATTTTTATTTGGAATTTGGGAGAAATGTTGTCTGTAGTTTATAGAATAAAACAACAATGTTCATTTTACTCAAACATAAACCTATAAATAGCAAAATCAGAGAAACTGATTCAGAAACTGAAGTGCTCTCTTATTTTTATTCAGAGCTGTAGATTTATGGATCCAAACATCTAAGATCTGAGTTTTAATGAATTCCTAGATTCCTGAATTCTCTATAGTGCACCATTTCACATCAAAGCATTCGGAATCACTACAAAAATGTACTGGAAAATTGCTGGAATTCTCCTTTAACCCTTCCTCACCGAACCATTAACAGACCAGCAGTTGCCATGTATGGAATGTTAAATCAACTCCATATAGATCAGATGCAGATTATTCAGATCCATTTTTCCAGCCTATGACGTGTGTGCTGGCTATTTTATTATCATTCATTCATATCACTGCTGTCATGCAAAAAAATTTACTTGTATCTTAAATATATATACAACTCTGAAAAGAAAAATATGAGACCACTTAAGATCACAATCCATCAAACCACCAAACTGAACTGCTTAATTTTTTGCACCAGGAGTAAAGCAGCATAAAGTTATCCAAAAGCAGTGTGTAAGACTGGTGGAGGAGAACATGATGCCAAGATGCATGAAAACTGTGATTAAAAACCACCAGGGTTATTCCACCAAATATTGATTTCTGAACTCTTAAAACTTTATGAATATAAACTTGTTTTTTTTTTTTTTTTTGCATTATTTGGGATCTGAAAGATCTGCATCTTTTTTGTTATTTCAGTCCCTGTCTGGGCTGAGTTTTTTATGTTTTTGTTGTGTCTGCATAACTTTTTAGAAAGTAAATTAAATTACTATCTTGGTAAATAAAAATTTAAATATATTTAGGTATTAGATTAATATAACAGTTAAAATGAATTGTGTATTTTAATGCTCTGCAATTAGGAAAAGTTAATTATTGGATACATTGTTAAATAACATTTAAACGTCAAATTAAACAATTAAAGTATGTTTGTAACTCACAAAAATCTGTATTATAGTATCTTAAAATATATTTTTATAAGCATATTTGTTCTCTAATGCAAATATATCACATATATTTAACATTAATTCTTAGTAAATTTCCAATATACCTGATGTATAAAAATTATACTGTTGTAATACTCATTAAATGTATAATAATTTTACTGCAAGCATATTTAAAATATGAAGTAGTACATGAAGTAGTTTAAATGTTTAAATGTTACTTAAGTATATTTAAAATAGTTCCATTTTAGTACAGTTAAGTACACTTAGCACAATCTCAATCTCAAGCACAATACAATTAAAGTATAATAAGTACAAAAATATTGTTCCATTTTAAATATACTATATAAATATACTGATTAATAATGTTTCTACAAGTACATTTTAGTGCACTATAGCATAATAATGCTTAGTATACTTTAATCTACTTTTTTCACCAGGGTGAATGGTTACTATGTTGGGAAAAAAATGATTATTTGTTCCACCAGCATGCAACATTTTCACTTTACTACGTTTTCTGCATGCTCTGCCTTTGAGCTTCAGGCCAAACCCAGCTGCTCCCACAGGAAGAACTGAGCAGCTAGTAAAAGCTGACTAACACAGAGCCACCGCTCTCCCTCAGAGCATGTGTAAGTGGGATTCTGGCACTAATCAGGGTGAGACTGTGCCACTCCAGAACCACAGAGGACCGGCTCAGACTCAAGATCAGAATAGCAGAGTTGGGGAGGAAGTGGTGAACCAGAGAGATTTATCACCGTGCCTCATCACTGACGCTCCAGCAGGGTGACCCCACTCTGTGGGACTATGGGTAGCATTGTCTTCCTTCCACATGCATTCATGTTCTGTGCTTTTATATTGTAAATTAATACTGAAGTCATCTAGACTATGAATATAGGAAAACATCAGAAATCATGTAGTGACTTAAAAGTGTTAAACAAACCAAAATACTCTGTGAAAAAGCATCTAGGTGCTCTTATTTTTGGAGCTGTTAACTTGCAGTTTCTGCGACTGGTAACTCTGGTGAACTTATCTTATGCGGATAAGGAAACCCTTGCTCTTCCTTTCCTGGGGCAGTCCTGATGAGTGCCAGTTTCATCACTGGAATGTTTTTGATGGTCTTTGCGACTGCACTACTTTGAAAGTATACTTTCAAATCTCTTGATTTTTTTTCTGATTGACAGACCTTCATTTCTTAAAGTCGTTTTTGGATTTGAACATTATTCAAATAGGGATATTCACTGTATACCAACACTACCTCTTCAAGAAATTCAAGTAATTAACTTTTGACAATTTCAGCACAGCTGTTAACTGAAAGCCTGAATTCCGGGTGACTCTACCTCATAAAGGTGACTGAAGGAATCCAGCCAAGATGTGCAAAACTGTCTAATCTAAACAAGCGATATTTAAAGAATCTAAAATACATCCCAACCCTGTGTGTGTGTGTGGATGAGTTT
Source organism: Astyanax mexicanus (assembly GCF_023375975.1). NCBI lineage: Eukaryota > Metazoa > Chordata > Actinopteri > Characiformes > Acestrorhamphidae > Astyanax > Astyanax mexicanus. Next base: position 6,325,963 of record NC_064430.1, read on the forward strand.
GGTATACAGCTCTGAAGAAAAATAAGAGACCACTTTAAAATTGTGAGTTTCTCTGATTTTACCAATTCAAAAACCTCTGGAATATAATCAAGAGGAAGATGGATGATCACAAGCCATCAAACCAAACTGAACTGCTTGAATTTTTGCACCAGGAGTAAAGCAGCATAAAGTTATCCAAAAGCAGTGTGTAAGACTGGTGGAGGAGAACATGATGCCAAGATGCATGAAAACTGTGATTAAAAACCACCAGGGTTATTCCACCAAATATTGATTTCTGAACTCTTAAAACTTTATGAATATGAACTTGTTTTCTTTGCATTATTTGAGGTCTGAAATCTCTGCATCTTTTTTGTTATTTTTCTGCAAATAAATGCTCTAAATGACAAAAGTTTTATTTAGAATTTGGGAGAAATGTTGTCTGTAGTTTATAGAATAAAACAACAATGTTCATTTTACTCAAAAATAAACCTATAAATAGCAAAATCAGAGAAACTGATTCAGAAACTGAAGTTGTCTTTTTATTTTTTCCAAAGCAAAAAATAGGTGTATATGTGCATGAACTCACATGTGCACACATGCACATGATTTCATGTGAACTGTCCTGAAGAAAGAGCAGAACGTCTGCCTGTTTATCAATTAATGATTTACGGTCAAAGAGGCCTTGGGCTGTGGAGGAGCATGTTATTGAACTCAGCTCACAAGGACATTCATTCATGAGATATCACACACAGAGACACTGGCACAAAGACCCCCTCACACACAAACACACTCATGATCCTCAGTACTCACACATATCCTGCTTTTATACTACAGTAGTTTGAGTGCTGTTCTGTTCACCAGTGCCTAGTTTGCTCTAGAAAATCCATAAAAACTTCATTCAACATCAGTCCTCAACGTGCCATCAAGACAAAACAATTAAATCTTCTCTTAAAACACATCAAACCCATCATCAAACCCTCCATGCCCACCAGATAAAAACTCAGCACCTCACCTTCCAGCTGCTTGGCCTGGCCTGCTCAACTCCACTTTCAGCTTCTGAAACCAGCCTGTATCCTCTCCGCCTTTCAAACACCATCCACTCAGACTCAGCCTATTGCTTCTCACTGGCATCTGTTTCCTTCTTCCTCTTTCCTCCTAGACTTCTCCTCCTTCCCTCCCTCCCTCCCTCTATCCCTCCCTTCCTCTCCCACTCTCCTCCCTCCCTCCCTCTCCTCCCTCCCTCTATTCCTGAGCAGATACAGCCCCAGCCCAATCCCAAAGCCAGAGTAGCAGCACTTCTTGCTAATATGAACTCGCCCATACTGAAGGATAACCAGGCTGATTTATCAGTCTACTCATGCTTCAGTAGAGTTCCTTAACACTGAGATACTCAATAACTGATCGGCACAGTGATTTATCAGTCTACTCATGCTTTAGTGGAGTTAAGTAACAGTAAGATATTGAATAACTGATCAGCACAGTGATTTATCAGTCTACTCATGCTTTAATAGAGTTCTGTACCATTAAGATACTAAATAACTGATAAGCACAGTGATTTATCAGTCTACTTAGGCTTTAGTATAGAGATCAGTAACACTGAGATACTAAATAGCACTAAAAAGATGATTTATCAGTCTATTCATGCTTTAGTAGAGTTCAATAATATTGAGATATTAAATGACTGATCACTACAGTGATTTATCAATCTACTCAGGCTTTATTAGAGTTCAGTAACAGGGAGATACTAAATAACTGATCAACACAGTGATTTATCGGTCTACTCATCCTTTGGTATAGTATAGTATAGTATAGTGATTTATCAGTCTACTCAGGCTTTAGTATATAGTTCAGTAACACTGAGATATTAAATAACTGATCAGCACAGGGATTTATCAGTCTACTCATGCTTTAGTATAGAGATCAATAACACTGAGATAAAAAAACTGATCATTACAGTGATTTATCAGTCTACTCAGGCTTTAGTAGAGTTCTGTACCATTGAGATTTAGTATCACTGTCATCCTTCTAACATCCAGTTTGCAAGAAACTCCCACATACTCCCATGATGCAACAGTTTGTGAGACACTCCTACAAAGTTTGAAACTCTCACATTTTTAACATTTTCAAGATTTAAAAAGTCCAGTAATCTGGTCCAGGAATAAGCCAGATATGTTAAAGCTAAACAGAATGTCTTTAATGCTGTGAGCATTTCCCAGTTCCATGGGTCTTGACGTCATCTTACAGCCCTGAACCAAAACCAGCAAACCAATAAAACTCTCTTTTAGAAGATTGCTTGGCACACAGCTAAGAAAAGTCTTGTTCATTTGCTTGAATACGGTTTGTTGCGCTGCTTCATGTCCTGCCAAAAATGTGGTACACCCATTAGTGTCGTCATTTATGCTGTAAGAAGTTAAATCAGAGGGAATTAGGAGGGTTGATATTTCTAGCAATGTTCTGCTAACAGCTAGAGGAATTAGTAAAGACATTGGAAATACATAAAGCTGAGTGTAAGATCAGGCTGAGGAACACAGTGATGTCAAATTTTCCTCAACCAAGCGAGACTAGGAGAACTGCAAGCAATTCTTCTGGAGAACTTACTATGTTTTTTATGTGGTCACTCTTAAACAAATGGTGGTTTATTATTACCCTGAAATCCATTGGATTCTCAGAAATGGAGTTGCCAAGTAGTAAAATAAAACATGAATAAAAGTGCAACACTTATTTCTGCACACTGAAATTACATCACATAAGAGGAAGCCTACTAGAAAGCTTCAGCAACATTACATAACAACGGCTGATCTTACTGGTCATCCAGATTGTTATTTTTTTTTCCCAAATTGCTCACATTTGTTATTTATATTTAATTAGGATAAAAAGTGTCTGTTTATTGACCAATGTAAAAAGCTTGTGATGTTATGGTTCACAAAAAAAAAAAAAAGATTCGTAGAATTTATTAAAAAAAGTTTTGCAACTTTCTGCATTTGCTTTTTTTTAAGTACATTTTTTTTTTTGTAAATTGAAGTACTTCAACTCGGTTTCAAGACTTAAATGTTACATAGAGAAATAAGTGAACTGAATCAATCCTTTCTTTTAAGAACCTTTACTTAATTTCTGCATACAATATTACCTAATTACAATTACTTAATTTATACAATATTACTTAAATTACTTAAAGTTTTTTATTACTTAAAAAAGTCTCACTGTCTCAACACATGAATGGCATGTTAAACATTCTTTTTAGTATACTAAACTATACTATACTATACTAAACTATACTATACTATACTAAACTATACTATACTATACTAAACTATACTATACTATACTAAAGTATACTAAAAAGATGTATTACATGTCATCCATGTGTTGAGACAATGTAATATGTGTGTTTTAACTAAAAATATTTACATTTCAGGAATTATAATATATTATATATTATAAATTATTTAAGTGATATTGTATAAATTAAGTAATTGTGATTAGGTAATATTGTATGCAGAAATACAGTAAGGTTTACTAAAAGAAAGGATTGATTCAGCAAAAATAAATGAAGTAAAGTTTACTAAAAGAAAGGATTGACTGAAGTTCAGTTCACTTATTTACTCTAGGGTTACCGAGTTGAAGTTACTTAAATTTATCTGAAATTAAATTTACTTAAAAAAAGCGAATGCAGAAAGTTGCAAACTTTTTAAAAATAAATTTTACGCATCATTTTTTTCAGTGTGTACCAAATAAAGTGGGCTCCAGAGCTCCACACCTGCTTTTAGAGCTACAAAGGGGAGCGACTCCACACTAATGACTATGGATTTAGAATGGAATGGGTTCATGGAAGCTCCAGTAGGAGGTAAGGTAATGTGTAGGTGTCCCAATACTTTGCCTGAATAGACTCCCTAGACTTTTTGTTCAATCCTTTTCCCTTCTTTCTCTTCTTTTTTTGGTGCTCGGTGATCTCAGTAACAGTAGGCTCTAGCTTTAACAGAGATGCTCTAGCAGCAGAAGCAGAGCTGTTATACCATCGGATGTTCCCAGCATCCTCTCACAGCCTCCTCTCTCTCTATTCTCAGAGCAGCTCTGAACTCGCTGGCCCTCTCCACTCTACAGGGTGCATTCAGGCGTCCAGCCAGACCGCTCCGCAAATACACTGCCAACCCCCCCAACCCTGCAGATCAGCAGATCCAGGACTTACAGGGTGAGTTTTAACGAAATAGAGTGTGAATAAAGCTATGCTTACTTATTTACAGCAGGTATCAGAACAGGGTGCTCATTATTACTGCATGCCCGAGCAGAATGACACATGAATGAATGAATGAATGAAAGAATGGCTGAATTACTGAATGAATGAGCGAACAAACAAATGAACAAATGGGTGAAATAATTAACAAATGAACAAACGAACAAACAAATGAATGAACTAAATTACAAACAAATGAACAAACAACTGACAACGAACGAAGGACCGAATGACTAAACGGACAAATGAATGAACAAACAAACAAATGAATAAATGACTGAACAAACAACTGAATGAACGAATGAATAAATGAACAAACAAATGTATTAATGAATGAATGAATGACTGAACGAACATAGAAAGAACGAATTAACAAATGAAAGAAAATGAACAAACAAACAAACAAACAAATAAACGACTGACCGAATGAATGAAAGAACAAATAAACGAACGAATGAATGAACAAATAATGAATTAATGAATTAATGACTGAACGAATTATCAAACAAACAAAGGAATAAATGAACTAACAATTGAACAAAAGAACAAAGGACTGACTGAACGAACGAAGGAACGAATGACTAAACGGACAAATGAATGAACAAACAAACAAATGAATAAACGACTGACTGAATGAATAAAAGAACAAACGAACATTCAAATGAATGAATGAACAAACAAACAAATGAATGAATGAACAAATGAATGAATTGATGAATGAATGACTGAACGAACTAACGAACAAACAAAGGAATAAATGAACAAACAATTGAACAAATGAACAAAGGACTGAGTGAACGAACAAACGAATAAATGAATAAATGAACAAATGAATGACTGAACGAACAAAGGAACGGATTACAGAATGAACAAATGAATGAACAAACACACAAATTAAATAATGAACGAACAAACAACTGAATGAATGAATGAACAAATGAAGGAACAAACGACTGAACAAACAAATTAATAAATGAAAGAACGAACAAACATACAAATGAACGACTGACTAAATGAATGTAAGAACAAATTAATTAACTAATGAATGAACGAACAAATGAACGAACGAATGAATTAATGAACACATTAATTAACTAATGAATGAATGACTGAACAAATTGACGAAACGAATGAATGAACAAACGAACAAAAAATGAATGAATGAACAAATATATTAATGAATGAATCAATGACTGAACGAAAAGACGAACAAACAAAGGAAAAAATGAACGAAGGACTGAATGAACAAACAAATGAATAAATGAACAAATGAATGAATGAATGAATGAATTACTGTACCAATGAAGGAATGAATGAAACATTTCCATGATGTTAGTATTCATTTAGTTGGGAATGTCATGTGAGAATATAAAAATAGCTAAATAAATAATTAAAATGTCTAGAATATTAAAAGAACAACAAATTAACTATAAAATGTGCAAAAAAATATTTATAGTGAAATTAATATGTATAAGTGTAACAATGTGTTTATTTAAAGTAAATCTCTATAATGTACAAAAGGCCTGTTATACCCTATTTAACGATAGTGACCCCTGTACTGTCAGGGCACTTTCTGATGGATGGGTGAGAAAATGGGTGTTAGAGGGCAGAAGACACCAGAGAGTTCTCTCTGTTTATTGACTTTTTCACATCTTGCCTGCAGGCACTGCTTCTACGCTGTTTCCCCTCTTTACTTTCTCTCTGTCTCTCTCCATCTTTTCCCTTATCTCAGCAGGACAGTGTTAGGATGCAAAACAGAGCAGAAGTCATTTCATTTTTATAAGAAATGTTCAGGGAGTAGCAGGGGATCGCCATCTGTGTTATTACTATCTCGAGTTCGGCAAGTGTACAAACCCCACCTTGCACAACCCCAACCCCAACTTGGGTGTCCTACCTAATCACTGTATACAGCACTGGAAAAGATAAGAGACCACCTAAAAATAATGAGTTTCTTTGATTTTGCCAAATTAAAAACCTCTGGAATATAATCAAGAGGAAGATGGATGATCACAAACCATCAAACCACCAAACTGAACTGCTTGAATTTTTGCATCAGGAGTAAAGCAGCATAAAGTTATCCAAAAGCAGTGTGTAAGACTGGTGGAGGAGAACCTGCAAAACACATGAAAACTGTGATTAAAACCCAGGGTTATTCCTTCAAATATTTATTTCCGAACTCTTAAAACTTTATAATTATGAACTTATTTTCTTTGCATTATTTGAGGTCTGAAAGCTCTGCATCTTTTTTGTTATTTCAGCCATTTCTCATTTTCTGCAAATAAATGCTCTAAATGACAATATTTCATTGTTCATTTTACTCAAACATAAACCTATAAATAGCAAAATCAGAGAAACTGATCCAGAAACTGAAGTGGTCTCTTAATCTTTTTCCAGAGCTGTATGTTGGTTTTTTTTTATTTTGTGTCAAACTTATGATGAAAGAACTAATAAAAATGCTTTAAAATCACTCTAATCTTGTCTTGTCTAGTCCCTGTAGAAAAGTACTATCACAATAGTAGGTGTGAAAGGTGACATGAACCACAATCTAGTATTTGTATCAACTGAACCAAAGTCTGGTTCAAAATAAGAACACTGTACCTGTAACTGTTAAGCATGGTGGTGGTAGCATTATACATATTACACAACAAAAAATGGAATATTTCAGTGCTAAACAGCTGAGAGTTGATTTTCACAACAAAAGTGTTATTTTAACTCTCCAAACCATCACTGATTCACACTAGACCTCAAGCAGTTTGGACTGTGTGTCTCTCCACTCTTCCTCCAGACTCTGCTCCCTTGATTTCTATGAAATTTAAAATGTAAAATTTACTGATGATCAGTGATGGTTTGGAGAGACATGTCATCTGCTGGTGTTGATCCACTGTGTTTTATTATCAACAAGGGCGTAGGAGCGGGTTTGATATTGGGGGGGACACATTTGCCAATATGAACCCAAGCCCACCCTGTAGTTTCCTAGAACAACATTTGTGGAAATTACTTTTAATTAAAAGTAAATTTTTATTAAAAGGTGATTTTACAACCTAAACATGTTTCTCCACGTTACAGTTACTGTTGTTAGAAAAGAATATGAATGCAATGTCTGAATTGTATGCATATAACAAAAATGATTGGTTATCACCTAATATTTAAAGTAATATAACAAATTTGGTTATTATTATTATTATTATTATTATTATTATTATTATTATTATTATTATTATGTATTGGCATGTCAATTCTGTCATATCTTTACGTTTTCTCCTGCGCTTTATTTTTTTCTACTGAGAGCTCTTCTTAAGATGGTGTCCTTTTATGTAAAAGAATGTAACTTTACGTTTCATAGACATGTGGTCACTTTGAGCTACAAATTAACAGAAGTCAGGTTAGATCAGTGTTTCTCAACCCTGTTCTTACATGTTATACTGCATATTAACACTGTTCTCCATATTCTAGAGCTTCCTCTGCTTTAAAGGCATTTAATAGAGTAAGTGGTGGTATGATGTGTTTAATACACTGCTGGATATACGTGTTGTTAAGTATTAACAGAGTTTTGGCATATGGAGCGCGCCTCAATTACAAGCTCCTCCCCTTGGCCATACATATATATACCTCCCTGTTTCCCCTCACCATTGTGACGTTCAACCTCGCGTGACTGCCAAGTTACCTGTTCGAAGTTCACATCACTCGCTCACCATGGATCTGGATCTAGTTGCCTCGGACTCGGAGTTGTTTTCCGGCTCCTCGTCCGTTGCTTCATCCCGCCCCACTTCAAGGCTGCGATCCGTCGTCTCCGTGCCTGATGCCCCTGCTATTTCGGCGGTTACCGGCTCCCAGGTTCGGCGAGGCCGTTCCCCAGCCCAGCGTGATCTCTCCCCGTCCCGACACCACCGCTCCCAGGCTCGGCGTGGCCGCCCCCCAGCCCAGCGTGATATCTCCCCGGCCCGGCGCGGCCGCTCCGGCGTGGCCCACCCCGGCTCTGGACGTTCCCGCCGTTCATCTCAGGCCTCCCCTCCTCCCGCTCGGCGCTCCCAGCGTGTTTCTCGCCGCAGCAGCTCCCCCGTGGCCTCCACCTCCCGTGCGCTGCCTTCCCCTTCTCCGGCTCCAGCCCGCTCCATGTCCGAGTGGACCGTCGCTGGTTTGCAGAAGGTCCTCAGGGACCGCAGGATCCATTTCGCCCGTTCCGCTCCTAAGAGGACTCTCTTTTCTCTCTTACTCTCCTCAGACGCCGCCATTCGAAGATCCCCCGCGCGGCTTCCGCGAAGCCGCGATGACGTCACCTCTACTTCACCCAGGCGGCGCGGCCGCCCCGCCCACACTCCCTACAGCCGCTCCACCACCCCCGCCGGTGAGGCGGGCCCCTTCCTTTCCACCCGGCCCATTACCACTCTTTCTTCTGTCTTTTCCCGCCTTTCTCCTCCCTTCGTTGCTCCTCTTCCTTCTCTCTCCTCTTTGCCCCCTCCCGAGTTTTCCACTCTTCCCGCCAGTGGCCTCGTTTCTTCTTTTTTCCCCCCCGTTTCTGTTTCCGCCCCCTTGGTTCCCGTTCCCGCCCACAACCCCCCCGTCCACCGAGTTCCTCGAGTTCCCCAAGCACCCTATGTTTCCCCCGTTATTGTTCCCTCCGACCCACCTGTTCCCCATGCTCCTGTTCCCCGAGTTCCCCGAGTTCCCCAAACCCCCCGAGTTCCCCAAACCCCCCGAGTTCCCCAAACCCCCCGAGTTCCCCAAACCCCCCGAGTTCCCCAAGCACCCCGAGTTCCCCAAGCCCCCCCTGTTCCCCCTGTTCCCGTTTCCTCTGACCCCCCCCAGGCCGTTCAGCAGCTAACATCACTTTCTCTTCCTTTCACTCTCTCCTCAGGCGCTCCGAGTGTTCAAGCCGCCCAGCCCCTCCTCCCCACTCCTCAGGTCCACGACGGCTCCTTCTCCCTCTCCACCGCAGCTCCCGCCCCGCCTCCAGCCGGTGCCCGCTCCTTCTGCCCTCCTCTGGTTCAGCCATCTCTACGCCAGCGAATCCTGCAAGGTGCGCATGTGGACCTTTCCGCTCTCCTCCGTCCATCAGCTGCCGCTGCGGCGCCCCGCCTTCTCGATGTCGGGGGCGTATCGCTCACGCTCGGATCTTCTGAATCCCGCGCCTCCAAGATCCTTACCGTGCCCGAGTTCGCTCTCGCGTTTTCCACCTTCCGCGACGTTATCTGCGCTGTTTTCCCTGCCCGCCGGCAGGAACTCGATGATTACCTGTCCATCATCCTTGATATGGCCGTGCGATACGGTGGCTCGGGATTTTATGAATACCATCGCCTTTTCTCCGCACAGGCAGCTGCGCGCCTGCAGCAATGGAATATCGCTACCTATTGGGGCTCCCTGAATCTCGAGCTTTATTGCCGTATTTTCGCCGGCCGTCCTTCCCTCTCCTGCGAACTGTGCGGTCAGCCGTCACACCCCGTCTCAGCCTGCTCACTGGTGATCTCTGCTCCTGTCACCGCTCCTTCTCCTGCCCCCCCCTCTCTCCTTTCACTCCCTTTTGCCGGCGCACCTTCAGCTGCACCGCGTCTCACTACCTGCAGTTCTCGCGATTCGCGCGGAAGGCGCCTTTATTTTCTTGGGAATCAGGCCGTGTGCAATAATTTTATCGCGAACGGGTGCCGCGCATCTTCGTGTCGTTTCCTGCACATCTGCTCTTATTGCGCTCAGGCTCACGCCCGCCCTTCCTGCCCCCACCATCCCCCCAAGTTCGGGCGGAGCTGACTGCTCCGCTATCTGTCAACCCCGGTAAACGTACCCGAACTCGCTGCTTGCCTGTCTTCTCACCCTGACCCTGTATCGGTACGCTACCTCCTCGATGGTTTCACTTTCGGTTTTTCTCCTGGGCTCGTTTCTTTGCCGGACTTTTCTTTCTCGGCTCCCAACCTCCTGTCAGCACAATCTGAACCCGACGTTGTCTCCTCTCTCCTCGCCAAGGAGGTTTCTGATGGTTTCATGGTCGGCCCCTTTTCCTCTCCCCCTTTTTCTACTTTTCGGATTAATCCCATCGGCATTGCCACGCGCAAATACTCGGGGAAGAAACGCCTCATCATTGACTTGTCCGCTCCCCATGGCTCTTCTGTTCCTTCTGTCAATAGCCTGGTGCCCAGCGACGAGTTTTCTCTGTGCTATGCCCGCGTCGATGATGCGATTTCCCTCATCAAACTCGTCGGGCGCGGCACTTGGATGGCCAAAGCTGATATCGTCTCAGCTTTTAAGGTCTTACCCATCCATCCTGACTTTTGGCACCTATTTTGCGTGCGCTGGAAGGGGCGTTACTACTTCGCCACCCGGCTCGTTTTCGGCTGTAAGAGCAGCCCCAAGATATTTGACTGTTTCGCCGAGGCACTGTCCTGGATCCTGCTCAACGTGTGTCACATTCCCTATGTCGTGCACCTGCTGGACGACTTTCTGGTCCTCGACGCCCCGTCTTCTCCACCCGCTCGTTGCATCACCTCCCTAGCATCAGTTTTTTCACCGCCTGGGCGTTCCGCTGTCCGCCGAAAAGACCGTTGGTCCGTCTACATCGCTCGAATTTTTGGGGATTTTGCTGGACTCCGTCAACTTTCAGGCTTCTCTTCCTCGCGATAAGCAAACTCGCATCTCCCAAGTTCTCTCAGAATTTCTGCAACAGCCTCGTTGCACCAAGCAGCAGCTCCTGTCGCTTCTCGGGCATCTGAATTTCGCCATGCGCATCATCCCACAAGGTCGCGCGTTTATTTCCCATCTCCTCCTCCTCGCTTCTTCAGCTACATCCTATTTTCAGTTCGTCACCCTGGATGAGGCTTGTCTAGCAGAGATACGTTTCTGGCTCCTACTCCTCTCTCATTGGAATGGCATTTCATTTTTCTTTAACGACGCAGTATCCAATCCTGTTGATATTCATCTCTTCACGGACGCCGCACCTTCTTCAGGCTTTGGCGGTTTCTACGACGGCAGATGGTTCGCCTCCCAATGGCCTGCCGAATTTTTTCAGCTCCCCTCAGATCTTCGTGATTCATCCGTGCTTCGTGAACTTTACTCCATCATCGTCGCTGCCCTGCTATGGGGACACGAATGGACGCGACGCGTCATTTTCACACACTCTGATAATCTAGCCGTAGTTAACGCAATCAACAAGGGTCGGTCAAATTCCCCGTCCTTAATGCCATTGCTCCAGAGGCTCACGTGGCACTCCATCATGCATCAGTTCATTCTCAAAGCTGTTCACATTCCTGGTTCATCTAACTCCATTGCTGATTCTCTGTCTCGTTTCCAATTTCAGAAATTCAGGACCTTGGCTCCACTCTCAGACCCACATCCAACCCCAGTTCCACCTTATTTGGACACCATCTTCCCGCTGCACACGCCTTCTACAATTTGACTCTCCAATCCCAGGACCTCATTCTTAACGCCGTTTCCCCCAACACTCTTTCTACTTACTGGACAGGATGGCAATGTTTTCGTCGGTTCCATGTTTTTCTTTCAATCCCCTTTCCCTCCTTTGATCTATTTAGCAAGGCCAACTTCCTCACCTTTACCAGCTCCCGCCTCTTCATTCGATCATCCTCCCTCAAAGTTTACCTATCAGCTATCAACTTCTTTCATAAACTCCTCCATGGCTCACCTCATCCTTTCGTTAGTCATCCTCAGATCACTCTGCTTTTAAAAGGCATTAAAAGGAGCGAACCTCCTCTTACTCACAAACGTCTTCCCCTAACCTCTCACATTCTCTCCTGCTGCCTTTCCACTCTACGTTTCTCAAACCTTAGAAGCTATGTTTTTGCTAGCTTTCTTTGGTTTTCTCCGAGTTTCAGAATTTACCACTCCTTCCACCACTCATCATCCCTCTCTCCACCCCTGTCTGTCTGATATCACCATCCTGGACACCGACACCCTCATTTTCAACATCAAGAGAAGCAAAACTAACCAATTTGGCATATATACTCCAGTGTACATTTTCAGACTTCATTCATCTCTCAGTCCTTACGAACCTCTCCAGCTCTACCTCCAGTTCCGTCTCTCCCAAAGTGCTCGTCCTCACGACCCCCTGTTTATCAATGAATCCGGTTCCCCTGCTACCAGTCATTGGTTTCATTTTCACCTCAAGAACGTACTCTCCCTCAGTGGATTTAACCCCGCACACTTCTCCGCCCATTCTTTCAGAATCGGAGCAGCCACTACAGCTTCTCACCAAGGCATACCTGACCACACCGTTCAGATCCTCGGCCGCTGGTCCTCCCATGTCTATCACAGCTACATCCGCACTCACGCCCGAGACCTGTTCACTGCCCACGAACTTCTAGCTTCTGTCTTTCCTTAATCCCATTAGTTGCCATACCTTCTTCCATTGTTTTGGGGTTTACGCTTGAGACCCACTCAAGCAGTACAGAACTGTGCCCAAGCATACCTCATACAGTTCACGCCCCCCCCCCCCCCCCCCGCGTTTTCTGGCGCGATCCATTATGGCAAAGTGTTGTTAAGTATTAACAGAGTTTTGGCATATGGAGCACGCCTCAATTACAAGCTCCTCCCCTTGGCCATACATATATATACCTCCCTGTTTCCCCTCACCATTGTGACGTTCAACCTCGCGCCCACCACCACCCCTTCACCTCCCTTATATCCATCTTCAGCTTGCTGCGGGGGGGGGGGGGGGTTTACGCTTGAGACCCACTCAAGCAGTACAGAACTGTGCCCAAGCATACCTCATACAGTTCACGCCCCCCCCCCCCCCGCGTTTTCTGGCGCGATCCATTATGGCAAAATGATTAATTTAGGATCCATAGGGGGCTAAGAGATTTTAACAGGTAAACTCAGTAAATGACTGTTTATTAGCCGATCAGCTGGATCAGGTGGAAAACACAATTTTAGGGAAGTGATCAGGGTTAAGAAACTGCTTTAAACTAAAACATAAAGTACTGTACTATATTCTGGCTAACCACTACATCTGGCTTCTAGCAAACTAGTTAACTAAATGAATTTTCGTTCATTATAGCTCACAGTAAGTCCTGTAATCCTAAATTAATAAACACAGTTTGACAAAATGAAATAGCGATTAGCTAATCAGGTACAGGGCAAGTTGAACATTACATATATAGTTTTTTTTCTTTAACCTTGACTCCCAATATAACTAATTCCAAAGTTAAGCTAACTCACTAACACAGCTGTAGTTTATTAATCACAGTGGGATTAAACTTTTTGCTGATTCAGAGACGTGTATTTATAACCAGCTATCAGAAACATATCATCACTGTTGACGTGGTTAGCCTACCGTTACCTTTTTTTTTTTTTTTAATTCCGTATATCCAGATCTGTTTTTAAATCAGCTGCTGCTGCAGCCCGATCCCGCTGCTAAATCTCACAGCGAGGGGGCGGGGCTTCCACCACCAGCACACTGCCTCTCCTCCCCGCGTCGCAAAACCAGCAAGCTGATTGGCTGTTTCTACTGAGAGGCGGGAATTAATACATGAACTGGCTCCGTGATTGGTCCGGTCTGTCTCCTCATTAATCATTTTTGGGGGGGACAAATCCACCTGTTTCTAATATTGAGTGGGACATGTCCCACCCATCCCCCCGGTTCCTACGCCAATGATTATCAAGTCTAAAGTCAGTGCAGTTTTTTCCCACAAAATCTTACAGCACTTCATGCTTCCCTCTGCTGCTGACAACTTTTATAGAGATGCAGATTTCATTTTCCAGCAGGACTTGGCATACTGCCCACCCTGCCAAAAGTACCAATTGGTCTTATATAATATTCTGTTTTTCTGAGACACTGATTTTCGGGTTTTCATTGTCTGTTCAGGTGCAGTTCAACCTGATTTATTACCCAGATTATTACTATATATCTAAACTCATGCATCTCTGTTACACTGAATGCAGTATACTGTATATTGGAAAATATCAGCTGTCAAATTCCAATTTTATTTTTAGAGACACAGATTTTTTGGGGTTTTTCATTGGCTGTAAGCCATAATCATCAACAATAAAAGAAATAAATGCTTAAATAAGATCACTCTGTGTTTAATACATCTATATATATATATTTATGAATTTCACATTTTGAACTAAATTACTGAAAGAAAGTAACTTTTCAATGATATTTTAATTTTTGGAGATGCACTAGTCAATCATGTCAGTGTTCAGCTCATGGATGGTCCACTTTCCTAGACTAAGAACTACAGTAATTCATGCGATTCCGTGCATACAAATACAGCTACTGCATTCTGGGTAAGCAAACAAAACTTCTCAGAGCTGGCGAGGCTTCGTTCCTTCCTGTCGGCAATCAAAGCAATTGACTGCTGATGAAGCACAGAGCTAATTTATTAATTCCCTGACTGGCTGTCAAAGCCTGTAATCATTCATAAATGTTATTCATAAAATCGCCTGGCTCTCTCGAAGCTCTCTCACAAATCAAATCTCTCTCTCATTTAGTGCCATTCGAATTCCAGAAGCGTCCAAGAAAGGAAGCATATGTCCTCTGTCTTCAGAACGGGACAAACGAAGCGATTCAAAAGCCCACATTGCGGCTCCACGGGTCGCTCATGGTGTTCTGGTGGACTTCTCGCAGTGCTAATGTTCTGGGCTTTGTTTGGAGCCTTTAGAGCTCAGGCCGTTCTCTCGTTCGGTTCCTCGTGGCCATGGCTGTGGCATTCTCTCTCAGCAGGAGACAACTAACACAGAACCGGAGCTCCCGCCGGCTGTTTTGGCAGCGTTTGATCCAGCTGTGGCCTGGAGCTACACTCTCACAAGATCAGCTACAGCTGGAATGGAGCCAGCTAATGCCAGCTAGCGCTCTAATGGTTCAGAGATGGGGCCAATTGGCTGTACAGTACGGTATGGGGGTGCAGGAGTGATGGACTTTGGGGATTGTACAGCACTCTGGTACTACAAATCGTTCAATCTTAGCTTTGGGGCTTCTAAAATGAACCCAAATCGGCCTCTGAAGCTTAAACCCATTCACAGCCCCCCCAAAAAATCATTCGTTTAAGGGCTCGGTCACTTTTATGCAAATAAGCTGTTGAGACAAAATATAAATCAGTGTCATATTATTTTTGTTAGCTGGTTAATCCATGTGTTAAATCATGGAATCAAGATAGCAATCCACCAAAATCAGAGCACACCTGGCTCTTAAAGGGAATGGCAAATAACACACTGATTGGATTATCTCATGTTACGCCCAAAACACACCCATGATTAATTAAGTGAATAAGTACATGCATTTGTACATTCTTTGTGTTTCAAGCTGCTCAAAGTGTACTTTTCCTGTCGTTACGATAGCAAAGACACATTTACGAGCCCTAAATCAAGCTGCACAGCACAGGGTTGATGACTCACCTTTAGATCGCAAAAATAAGGGCCCTTCAACACCTTAAAAGGCACACTTAACAGTCTTGGAACAAGAAAATTTAAATTTATCAGCTCTTATTTGACAAGATATTAGTTTTTTTCCCAAATTATACACTGTATGGAGCATGTGATTAAAAATGTTTGTAGATACAACACATATTTTGGATTTACTACAGCGTTCATACTACAAATTAAGCCTAAAACAATGGTTAAATGAATATATGTTGCCTTTGTTTCAGTGCATAAGGCCTTGAAAATGCTACGCAGTAAATACCAATATAAAACAAGCAAAACAAAATTTCTTTTTTATGAAATTTCATGAATTAGCTGAGAGCCTTCTAACATAACAACACAAATCGGTCTCTGAGGTTTAAAACCATTCACAGTCCCAAAAAAATATATATACATTTGTTGAAGGGCTTGGTTACTTTTATGCAACTAAGCTCTTTATAGCTGAGTTTATAACCACACGTTAGTGTTAGCTTGTGCTAAATGGCACAAAAAAAATCTCATGCTTAAGCTCATGCTTAACTGCGACAGAAACTAGTACTTCATCTACATCTCCATCATTTGCTGAATGGCTATGGACAGTAGGTACAGATCCCTCCCTCTGAAGAAGTCTGCTGGCTAATCCTGCTGTGTACTGTCTGAAATGGGGGATCTTTATCTGATCTAGTAGGGTATGGGGCACAGGTGCGGGTTGATGGGTGAGAGGTGGTGCCAGGGAGGTTCTATGCAGGATTCCTTATTGTGGTGTGAAAATAAGGAAGCATCCAAATGCCTCAAAGTAGCATATGGATGGATGGCTAAAATCATTTTGAGAATGATCATGGCTATCTTAAAAGCAACAATCTAACCAACAGTCTGTTTTCATTCCTTCTGCCTGCCTTGTTTAAATAGCAACAGTGTTTCTGCATATATCTACTGTACGCTGATGGGCGTGGTTGTCTCGAAGTGAGGTGTGTTCAGGTAAATTTCTGGTCTATTGCCTGGTGTATTATCTTCGCAACAAAAAAACAAGGTGATCCACCGACAACCTAAAATACAACCAAGACAGATATCACTCAGACGTTCATTGTTATCTTGGCAGTGAATTGTCAACATAGGCGCATCCTCAATGCTTACAAACTTTTATACAAAATAAAATGACATTATTGTACATCAACACAAAATATAAATCAGTGTCATATTACTTTTGTTAGCTGACTAATCCCGCGCCTTCACAGCGTGAACGAGCAGATCAGTTTTCTGCGGAGAAGCTCAGTAGTGCTGCACTGTTAAGATAGCAATCCCCCAAGGTCAGAGTCCACCTGGCTCTTAAAGGGAATGGCAAATGACCACTGCTTGAATTTTCTCACGTTATGCCCAAAACACACCCATGATTAATTAAGAGAATTAGTACACGCCTTCTTTGTGTTTTGAGCTGCTCAAGCTGTACTTTTCCCGTCGTTACGATAGCAAAGACACATTAACATACTAAATCAAGCTGCGCGGTGCACGGTTTATGAGTCATCTTTATATCGCTAAAATAAGGACCTTTAAGCTCAGGAAAAGTTCAATTTATCAGCATGAAATGGCTCTTATTTGACAAGATATTAGTTTTTCCCCCAAATAATATACTGTAAGGAGTATGTGATTTAAAATGTAGGTAGATAAAATAATTATTTTCGGTTTTCTACAGCTTTAATACTACAGTAGCAATTTATTTATACGAGATAAAGTAAGTCTTAAACAATGGTCGAATAAAAATGTATTGGCTTTGTTTCATTGCATAAGGCCTTGCAAATGCTATGCAGTAAATACCTATATACATAAAAACAAGCAAAAAAATAGCTTTCCATGAAATGTGGTTTAGTCCTGTACTCAGAGTAATAAAGAAATTTCCTGTGTGAAGAGCTGATATCGTGCTGTAGCGACAGTGCCTAAAGCAACACTCACACAGTGATACGGATTAGTGAAAGTCAATTGAGTGCAGCAGATCAGGATGACTTCAGTCGAGGCCTAAAGGAATTGAAATTCCTCTCTGTCTCTTTAAGGTTTGATGTGGGAGGCTGTTGAGACAGCGCTTAGAGGTAGAGCTTAATAACCATGATTACAGATTGAGTGGAGTTTATTGTATCTGGACATGTTTGTGGTTTGTTTGTAAGGATAAAAAGGCTTAGCATGGGATCACAAGACGCCTAATAGACATTCCAGCCAGAATATTATGACCACCTCCTTTTTTTCTACAATTAGTTTCCAGTATATCAGCTGCATTGATCATATAGGACATATGATTATTATAGTTCTATAATAATTACAGACTGTTGTCCTGTATCTGTTTCTATGTATACTTTATTATTATCCTCCTTTCTTCTTTCCTGTTCTTCAATGATCAGGACCCCACAAGATAAAACCACTACATGCTTTATTAAAGGGGGCACAAGTTAGAATAGGTCTATGGCCAATACAAAACAGAACACAAGTACATTCTTTACTCTAAATTACTCTCATATAAAAATAAAAAGATCTCACAGCTCTATTTTTGCCAGTTTCAGTCCTTTTTAGAACGAGCCGTTTAAGGGCTCTGTCACTTTTATGCAAGTAAGCTGTTGCTGGCCATGGCATGTTTATGTTGAGCGCTTATAACCACGTTATATGACGTGTTAGCTTGTGCTAATTGACACAAATAAACACACAAACAAGCTAGGCCATGCTTATCTGCATTAGAAACACATTAAAAACTAATTGAAATTTGAAAGTAATTTCATTTTTCCTTTTCTGTTGACTATCTGCTGCTATGGACAGTAGGTACAGATCCCTCCCTCAGAAGAAGTCTGCTGGCTAATCCTGCTGTGTACTGTGTATCTAAATGGTGGATCTTCTACTGATATAGTGGGTGGGGTTCTGGTGGGGATTTATAGGTGAGGGGTGGTGCCAGGGAGGTTTTATGCAGGTTTCCTTTTATTGCGAGGTGAGAATAAGGAAGCATATGAATGGATAGCTTATTTTTTTTCATGCTTGGAGTGTTTGTAGGGACAGTAAAGACCCAAATGCTCTACAATGATTTTCTATATCATGTATTATACACAGTTAGTTCCGTCCCTGCAATGTGATTGGCTGAGAGGTGCTCTGTGAGTGCCGTTATCAGCCAGTAATGCACTGTAACTGAAGCTCTCCATGTATTACTCCGCCACATATAAGTAAACTAGCAAAAATGCAGCGCTTACAAGCCAAACACAGCTACAAACAGAGCAGCAATGGAAATTATAACCAAACTTAGAGTTTTTATAACCAAACAGATCGCATTTTCTCATCCTCTTTAACTGGAAAACTTTAAATAAACAGCGATAATGGAACTGTGGTATAATCGCAATTATTTACTCGAGGTTCGTGCTATTAGGTGTAATATTGGCATTGCTGTGCTGATCTACGTTATATTACATGTTATAGCACAAATCTCTAGTGTATTATTGTTTAATTACTATGATAAATCTGAATCAATCAGTAGTAAATGCTGTATTTCCTCAACAAAAAAAAATTATAAAACGTCTATTTTTGGGGAACAATCACAGCCAGCTGCCGGAATGATCTGTCTAGTCAGCAGTGTGGAGTCGGACACACAGGATGGGTGCAGTCAGACCACACCAGCATCCTCCTGACAGATACTTATCAGTGAGTGACAGACAAAGAGAGAGAAAGAGAGAGAGAGAGAGAGAGAAAGAAAGAGAGAGAGAGAGAGAGAGAGAGAGAGAGGAAGCCCATCACTTATCCCTCCCAGCAATACTGAAATCAATGCACTATTGACGAGGCATGTGTTGCATTTTTTATCACATTTAAAACAGAGCAAAACAACAACAACAACTCAAAGAACTCACGTGTGATGCAAACTGGACAAATCCCTCAATCATTTCGAGGACTAAAAAAAAAAAAAAAATCCCCAAAAACACAAAAATCCCCCCACAATAAAGGACATCCACACTGTCCTCCAAGCAGAATAAAAGGCCTAGATAAGTCATAGCGGCAGGGCTAATACAGGCAAGAAATAAACGCTTTGTAAAGTGGATATATAGTATATATAGTGAGTGGAACAGGTGTAGCCAATATTCAGATGATGAGCTTCCTGGTAGTGTCACGTGCAGTCTCATGTGATCGAGTAAAGGAGGGATGTCAGTGTGGGGTGCATCCTTATCACATTTAAAACAGAGCAAAACAACAACAACAACTCAAAGAACTCACGTGTGATGCAAACTGGACAAATCCCTCAATCATTTTAGGAGACTAAAAAAAAAATCCCCAAAAACAACAAAAAAAACAGGCTGCAAAATCCCCCCACAATAAAGGACATCCACACTGTCCTCCAAGCAGAATAAAAGACCTAGATAAGAAGAAACAAAGAGGCAGAAAGCTGTGGAAGCTTTCTGTTGAGCTCACAGTCAAGGACAGACCCGCTGTAACCTTGAAGGAGTCACTCAGGCATGAATGAAGATGAAGATCCTCCCTATCAGAGACTGAGCCTGGGACACTCCCTCCCTCCTGCTCACACAAGGCCTATATCTGACATGTGTCTGTCTGTCTGTCTGTGATAAGTCTGTCAGCCGTCCCCAGCCATCCCCACCCACAGTATCAACAGCCTACTCTACTCTACCTTTCTATGTTTTCTATGCTCTGAAAGAACAGGTAGCTTTAATTATGGTTAGTATTGGAGAATAATGGAATATAAGGTTAATAGTGGTGCATCAGAATGTAGGGAAACATATAGTGGCTGAATCTGTATCAGTTTTATAATCAGTTATAATCATTCAGAATGCACAGTATACAGTATCTATTCAGCATTGTCTCAATGAGCACAAGTGCAAAAGTCAGATTATACAGATTATATTTGCATTATATACGTGCTTGTCTGTAATGCCATTCTCATGGCTGGAAAGGGCTTAGACACATACGCACAAACGCAAATCAAATACTTTACTAAATGAAGTAGGGATAAAAGAAGAGATACAAAAACAAAGTCATAACGGTATGGCTAATACAGGCAAGAAATAAACGCTTTGTAAAGTGGAGAACCAACAATACTCAACGCAGAGTGAGTGAAGTGGAGGTGGAGGTGTATATATAGTGAGTGGAACAGGTGTGGCCAATATTCAGGTGATGAGCTTCCTGGTAGTGTCACGTGCAGTGTCATGTGATCGAGTTAAGGAGTGATGTCAGTGTGGGGTGCATTCTGGGTATCGTAGTCCTGAGACTGAATTTGTTTCAACACAACAGAACCAAACAACATTTATTAATAAAAAACATAGGTGTACAACTTTTGGCACAAACTATTAACTTCATATGATCTACTTAGGTGTGTTTTTTGCACAGTTTGGAAAGAGTTATTGTGTGTAAAAACAAACCAGAGATAAATAACCCCTCCCCCAAACTAGGGGTGGGCAATATTATATCGTATAAAATATATCGTGACACAAAAATATCATGATATTAAAAATCCATGTTGTGATAATAGGGATGTTCTGTCTTAAAAGTAGTCTATTATTTACTGTGAAGCTTTAGGTGTATTTATTGAAGAATTGTTTTAGTTTGCAGTTTATATGCATGCACTAAATATTCTGCAATATTATTTGCTGCATTATATTATTTTATGCTATATTATTTATTTTCCCACAATATGATGATTCTGTTATATTATTATGCTATATTCCTGAAATGAATGAATCATTATTAGTTTTCCTATATCGCCAAGTATATCGTTATCGCAAAAATACCCTGAAATATTGTGATTTTATTTAAGAGCCATATCACCCACCCCTACCCCAAACCAGTCCAGAATTGGTCCTTTTTAGTGTAAGTACTTAACAAGTACCTTATAAAGCACTTTTACCCCCCTAAATAGCATTATTATCCAAATAAACAATATTCTGTTTTGGCAAAAATTCATTTTTAAACACATTTACTAGGTCCTGTCACAGCTCCCACAACAGGATTAGAAAGAGCCAGAAAAAAATAGCAAAAAGAACTGGACCTGGAAGAGGCGGTTTGAGTTAATTGTGTGTGTTTTGAAGCGTTCTGGCCTCTCTGTAAGTGCCTCTAACACGCTGGTGGTATTGATTGAGAGAGACGGCACCTTGGAGAGCTGGGAGTGTGTGAGTGTCTTTGTTGTTTTGGTGGAGTGTCCTGCTTTAAGTCATTAGCGGGGTCAGTGTGTGTATGTGTGTGTGTGAGTGTGTGTGTCATGAGCAGGGTAACAGATGGACTTACGGGGATTATAGTGTCTGTGTGTGTGTGTGTGTGTGTGTGTGTGTGTTGAGTGAGAGATGGTGGATGGAGGGAAGGGACGCCCAGAGAGATGAAGTGGAAGTAAGTGCAGAAACTGAGGAGGGGGAGGTTCTCTTATGGGTACAGATCACCATCAGGATATGACTCAGCTAATGCTAGTTTTCAGCTAATATTAGGTACAGACATACAGTTATTATTAGTGTAATAGCAGTAGGCAATCACAGTATTCGCCTTTTTTGATTTTTCTACTTTTTCTACTTCCTCTATTTTATTCTTTTTCCTCCAGATTTTTGTCCGGTTAACTCAGGCCGTAATTTTTGAGATAACGTCTCTGTTCCAACTGTAAAACGTGCTTAATGATCGGAAATGGAGGGCTTGTATACAACTTTTTACTTGGACATACGGATTTCGTAAAAGCTTCGTTCATGTCCAGTTTCTGCCCATTTTTTAAAATATAAAGACCAAATAAAATATGCTGTACAAAACAATATAATGTGCACTTTCCATACAACTGTTGTACAAAAAGCCCCATAGGAATGAATGGAAGGCCCAAGAGTCGAAGTCTGCGCAGCGCTTTAGTACTGTGTATGTTTATGGAGGAGCTATTGGATAAAGCAGATATTGGTCAAAAATTTAGATCCCACACATGTCCAGAGGAACCTAGCGTTCATAGCCACACAATGTATTTGTGCAATGTGCAACGTGCAGAAACCAGCCACAAATCAGCACTGTGATCACACTCAAATTTTCTGTAGGAACTGCAATCTAGTTGCATTTGAATTTTTGCATTGCATTGCATTTTTATTGAAATCTCACATAGAAATGAATGGTACATGCTAATAGATAATTCAAAATTTGAATATCAATTCAGTTCAAAATGTGAAACTCATATATTATATAGATGTATTACACACAGAGTGATCTATTTTAAGCCTTTGTTTCTTTTATTGTTGATGATTATGGCTCACAGCCAATGAAAATTCAAAAATCAGTGTCTCAGAAATTAGATTATATAAGACCAATTGATACTTTTGGCAGTGTGGGCAGTGTGCCAAGTCCTGCTGGAAAATGAAATCTGCATCTCCATAAAAGTTGTCAGCAGCAGAGGGAAGCATGAAGTGCTGTAAGATTTTGTGGGAAAACAAAACTGCACTGACTTTAGACTTGATAATAAAACACAGTGGATCAACACCAGCAGATGACATGTCTCTCCAAACCATCACTGATCATCAGTAAATTTTACATTTCATTTGTAAATTAAGGGAGCAGAGTCTGGAGGAAGAGTGGAGAGACACACAGTCCAAACTGCTCGAGGTCTAGTGTAAAGTTTCCACCAATCAGTGATGGTGATTTACTATGCATTTTTCTGTAGGTTGCCTTCAAAACACTTTGGGCACATGGGCCCAATACATAAAGTGTATTATTGTATTTAATATAATTATGTATTATATGTTATTTGTATTATTTCTGAATGCTGCAGGAGTTTTAGTTCTTCAAGTATATAAAATGATTAGCTGTTATCTTTGCAATCTGGCCGTTTTTATTGGTTCTTAAAGTCCTGAGAGCTTAACACAGTTAGAGCTGACCTGATGCCAACTGTGCACCACACACAACAAAAAGACGAATCCCCCCAGGAACGAGTACCATCTGGGCAAACGCTCAAGAGGAAAGTCTGCAGTGGCACCGTGCCTGAACACACACCAGTGCACCTCAGCCCTCACCGCATGAGGCTGATACTGAAGCCATATTTAATCTTAAATGTGTCATCCCTCGTTTAGTGTCCTTCTGAAAGTGAAAGGATAAACGTCCAGTTATTTTCTTTGTGCGTGTTTATTAAGATGCTCACGTAATCTGCAGTCTGCTGCCAGAGCGCTGCGTATTCTTTTCATTCACCTGCAGATGCACTTTGCACAATTACTTCCATACATACAGCATGTTTCTAAACACAAGCACAAACACACACAAGGCTACATGAAGACTAACCTCCCCACTGACTTGTGCAATTCACTGAAATTATGTAACAGTTGGTTATTTTTAATATAAATATAGTTATGATTCACAGTTAAATGTGAATCCCCCCCCCCCCCGCAAAAAAAAAACAACAAAAAAAAACTTGCACACACATCAAAGGATAACGAAACTTTACTTTTATTTTAATTAATTTTACTTTTTTAAAATTAAATTTAGAGTATAAAATGCGTTTTACATTTTTTCTTTTTGGAAGGCACTGCCTCTGCTTTCCCTGCCTCCGCCATGATCTGCTTTCTCTCACTCACTGAACAATTCCCATCCGGGAGGGGGGAAAAACACTGCACGCCCACACTAAAAACTGATTGGCTGTCTCACAGACTCTTTGCAGAGAACAGGCCAATCAGAACCCTCTCTGTTTTCTCTCTCTCCTTCCCACACATGATTAGAGAATAAAAGCCTGTCGCCTGTGTGCGCGTTTGTGTGCAGTGCACTCTTGGGGCACTCGTTCTGAATTCCGGGAGATTACATGTGACTCGCAGGCATCAGGGAGCCGCTACCGAAATGCGGGAGACTCCCGCAGCATCAGGGAGACTTGGTTTGTCTGCAAGTGTAAATGCAGCATCGTTATATTGCACCACTGTGGTAAAATACAGTCTATCCATGTGCTTTACACTCTTTTTTTCATAGTGCATCAGTTTGGTTTAGTACTGCAGCTACATTAGCACTACAATAGCATGCCAGAAACTGGTCCATCATTATTGCTGGATTTTGCTGGACACTTTTGGAGACACAGAATTAAGTTGTAAATTGAGTGTAACCTGTGTGAGTGAGATTTTTTTACCCATCTCCCATTTCACTTCTGTCCCAAGCACTTTGCGTGATGTGGTACTGTTACAAATTAACTATTAGTCGACAATGAAATTTGTAGTCGACAAATTTAAATTATCAGCATTGTTGATTATATCGACTAATCGTTGCAGCCCTATCTGATACATCAGCTCACAGACGTAGCCTTGTGTTGATCAACATCACCCTAGGAGTGATGAGGGGATTGAGCACCAACTACTATACCCACCCAGAGAGAGCAAGGCCAATTGTCCTCTCTCTCTCCTCGGGCTCGGGTAGCCGATGGAAAGCTACATAAACAGGATTCGAACAGGTGATCCCCTGATTATAGTGACAGCGCCTTAGTCTGCTGGACCACTCGGAGCCCCATTTAGGTGTATTTTCAAGTAGTCAACCAGCATCTCCACCAGTATACTTTCTATCCCTCAAAGGACGCCCTTTCCAAACTGGATTAAAGCCCAGCAGTGCTGCGCAGACGAGACAGATTTGTCTGCGCCTGCCGTTCCTGGCTCACGGTGCGAGAGAACAGGCTGGTTCTTCATGCAGGAGAGGATTCAGCGGGGCCTTGGGTTACCCCAGAAACTCACCATCTGCCCTGGACCATGCAGCCAGAGCTCACATCTGTTCCTCAGAACACACCTTTCCCTATCATGCGAGGTCAACCTGTTTTTTTAAATGGTTTGCTTACACATTCTTTACCTGGAATTCGCTGAGTGCATCATCAACAGTGAGGAAGGAACATCAGTTTAAGCATCTTGAACCGGTGAAGAATTAAATTATTTATTTTGAAGACGATCCTCTCATTTCCCCCCCTTTTTTTTTTTTACTAGGATGTACACAAACAGATCACTGGCCTCACTGGCCACAGGCCTGTCCAGGATCATCCGCAAACAGATTTGAAAGCCTCAGCCAGGCCATAATATCGTTACTCAGATGCTAATAAGCGTTTTGACCTTCCACAGTGACAGCACTTCTTGTCTCAATGTCATATTAGCCTGTTGTCTTCCTGCGCAGCTAATCTCCTCTGAGTTTTTTTTTCCCAGTGCTAGCAGTGTCCTATTTCATCCACACTGCTAGCGCAGCACTCGCGGCTAAGAATAGCCTCTGCTAAGGCTAGGTGCTCTTAGAACCAAGCTCAGGTTAGTGGTGAGCAGTAGAGCAGATAGAGGTTAGATGCTTCAACAGAGGGCTAATGATTGGATTGGCTGAAGGGAAGTTTGACTCCTCGCTTACTGATACTGATTTAAAGCAACAGTGTAGCAACAGTATCCCAGTTAACAGAGAACAGGTTCCAATAAGGTTAGCCTGTAATGATACAGAAATAAATTTACAGGAACGTTGTGATATACAAGTGCGATATATTAAAGGTTTGCGTCATAAAACATTGTTAGAATGTTTCCCAGCAAGACGAACACTAACATAATAGAAATGTTAATAGTAACATAGCAGCAAAGCAAGATTCTTTGATTTTACCAAATTGAAAACCTCTGGAATATAATCAAGAGGAAGATGGATGATCACAAACCATCAAACCAAACTGAACAGCTAGAATTTTTGCACCAGGAGTAAAGGCATAAAGTTATCCAAAAGCAATGTGTAAGACTGGTGGAGGAGAACATGATGCCAAGATACATGAAAACTGTGATTACAAACCAGGTTTACTCCACTAAATATTGATTTCTGAACTCTTAAATCTTTATGAATATGAACTTGTTTTATTTGCATTATTTAAGGTCTGAAAGTTCTGCATCTTTTATGTTATTTCAGCCATTTCTCATTTTCTGTAAATAAATGCTCTAAATGACAATATTTTTATTTGAGAAATTGGGGAAAATGTTGTCTGTAGTTAGAATAAAACAACAATCTTCATTTTACTCAAACATATACCTAATTCAGAAACTGAAGTGGTCCCTTAATTTTTTCCAGAGTATATCAAAATGAAATCAATATTATTGGCCCTATTTTAGCGATCTTAAGCATACCAGTCAATTGCGCATTGCACAGTTGTATTTAGGGCATGTTGGTGTGTCTTTGGTATTGTGAAAGCTCAAAAACTACGGCTTAAAACGGGCAAAACGTGCATCTTAGCAGAGAATACTGACCTGCGTGTTCATGCTGTGAAGGTACGCCAGCAACTCATTTAAAGGAACAGCAATGTAATTTTATTCTTTTTTATGTTTATTGTTGAAGTAAAAGCTGTACGTGCGCTGATTAAGATACGATATGGCGGCTGACTGTTGACTGTTGTCAGGGTTTTAATCAGTCAGTGGCGCACCTGTATTTTCCATCATCAAGATACAAGAAACATAGCAGAAATTTACCTGAACACACCTCACTTCCAGACCACCAAATACATCAGTGTAGATTTATTCCTAAACTCTGACACAGGCTTTTTATTGGCACAGGCTTAACGCATGAAAATAGACTCTTGATGGGGTGTAAGATAGCAATGAGCTTAGCAATGCACCTTGCCCAGAGTGTACGATAGAGCCCATTGTGCCACACCTACCTAAGTCAAGTGGGTCTTAGGGGAAAACTTTAAAACCAAGCAAAATGACAGATCTGGAAGCTTTAAGCTCTTCACTGACCAAGTCTTACTAACTACACAGCCAGCGCTTTACCGTACAGCTGCCTATTAACAGACACAGCTAATAAAAGTGAAAATAAAAGTTAAATAGAGGGTGTTTCAGCCACAGCCTTTCAACCAGCCCAACACCTCCAGCTCCTAACCCTCAGACACTGCAGTTTATTGGTACACAGAAGCTGCAAGCTCCATATGGTTGTGTTTACTTGGTCCTGGAAGGAGGAGAAGAGAGGATAATTGATTTTCCTCGAGCCGGAGGAGACACTTGCGTATTCGCTGACGCTGCTGGAGCTGTGAAACCACAGGACCTGCACGGCTGAGACCAGGCTGCTGAATACCCACTTTATGCAGCGCTGCCACAGTGCAGATCTGCAGTTTACAGCATTACAAAAAGGGCTGGGCCATGTCAATATGTCTAAACAAATAAGCATAACATTATGACCACCTCTTTGTTTCTAAACCTATTGTCCATTTTCTCAGCTACACAGACTGTATAGGAACTCTTTGTAGTTCTATCATAATTACAGACTGTAGTTCTGCATCTGTTTCTTTCTGCATACTTTATTATTATTATTATCCTCCTTTCACTCTGTTCTTCAATACTCAGAACCCCACAGGATAGAGAGACCACCGCATAGCAACTATTATATTTTGGGTGTTAAGTGCAGAAAAAAAAAAATATCATACAATGTGATCAAGCATAATTCATTAGTATTGATATTCACAAGTATTTTTTGGGGGTATTTTTTTTTTTAAATACCAAGAACATAAAATGCTGTATATTTAAACTGTAAATATCTAACTGTGTATCTAAATATTGCTTTGATAATAAATATTAAACAGTAGAATCTCTTGGTGGCTCTTCAATAGGGAACTTAAAAGCTATTTTTGGGGTATTTGAATCTGCTATATATATATATATTTGAATGATTTTTTTATGTTATTTTAACACACGGTAAGGCATTCATTTTTTATGCTTTTATCATTTTACCCATTTTGGTTCCAATATCCTGCCGTGTTTCGCTCTGTTTACACAGGATGGTTAGCAGTAAGAATTAGCAGTTTTCAGCGTTTTTTAGCATTGCTACAGCGAAGAAGATCAGATGGTAGATTACTACTTATTTTAATCGAAACACACACTTTTATTGCTGCTTCTGTGAAGTTTTCTCTTATGTTTTATTAATAATTACTTTAAGGACAATCTGTGTTAAAAGTTAAAAAAGATACAAATAAACAGACATATCTGAATATACATAAAATCCTATTTTGATTATTTCACATGATGATTTTTTTACTTTACAATTAAAAACAAAACAAAACAAAAAAAGACTTAACTCCAACCATGCAGAATTGGACAGAATGTGGTTTATACACTTCACAAGTGGCTCAGGTTGACTATCGATTCCTATATTATACTCAGCAACCGGGAGTCAGCATGAAAAGCTCAGGTTAATTCCCATATTATACTTGGCAACCAGGGTGTTGACAGAAGGCCATTTGCAGCATTATTCTTTCTTCAAATATCAATGACTACATGTTTCAGAGGTAAGAAGGAAAATTGTGATTAATCGTGATTAACCCTTGTGTGGTGTTCGGGTCTGTGGGACCCGTTTTCATTTTTCATCAAATGATACTAAAAGAATATTTTTTCTAACTGAAACTCATTGGCATTGGCTCATTTTTTGTGGTGAAAAACATATATCAAAACACATTTTTGATGAACACACACTGTACACCCCCCCCCCACACACACACATTTATATTACATACAGTATGTTTGGACAAGGGCTAATAAACATTGCTTCATTTGTAAATTTGAAACTAAACACATTTTCTACTCATATCTTGAGTTTAATTCATTTTCTTTTACATTTTATTGAAAAACTAATAAAAAAGTAGCACTTTTTAAAAGAAATGTAACATAAGAAAGGTAAAGAGCAAATATTAACCATGTAAGCTGTTTATATTGCTTGTAATTTAGGTGAAGCAAGCATGTGTAAAGCATTTTAATGTAAAATTGCTTAATTTTGCTGAATTAAATACAAGTAACAAAGTAAACGAGTAACAAAAATATGAACACCACACAAGGGTTAAAAAAGAGCTTTATCCAAGGTCAGATCAATTCATTTTTATTGGATTGAAAAATATTGAAAAACATATTTTTCATATGTTGTATGAAATTGTTATGAATACCTCAATTTTTACAATATATTGCTCAGTCTTAGTTCCAACAGTGCAGTAGAAGAGTATTCCCGCCTCAATAAAGGCAAAGGCACAGATGCGTCTTCACGCCACCATATGTGGCCACTGAGGCTGATTTCAATCACAGCTATTCCCGAAGGGGCGCAGAGGTTAGTGCTCAGTGAATCTGACCTATTTCAAGATGTCCCAGATGAATGTGGGTTCATTGCCCAGGGGAAATATAAAGAAATTGAAAGATAAAATATTAATCATATCTCTGGACTAAGAGCTACGTTTCCTTTAAGGATTTGACTGGGTCAACATGCCAGTTCCCCCATTTACATTATAAAGTGTTATAAAGTGTATGCTCGACCCCTGAGCAGAACGGGGGTTAGCTGGTGGTATTCATGAGTGAATAATGCATCCTCCGTGCACGTGGGTCACCTAAAGTAAAAATTGATCTCATCAGTTCTCAGAATAATCATTGTAAATCAGCCTGTGTGTGAATGTGTCCTACTTTCATCAGCTGCCATGTGACCTAACCCTCTTCTGCTTCGATCTCTGGAGTGAGGAATTTTTAATTGAGCCGTTCCCTGCTGTAATAGTGACGCCGTCGTGCTGGTCTGCCTCAGCTTTTGTCTTTTTTTATTCCCTTTTTGCAGAAAGCGACAAAAACGATCGGTAATTATAGTGTAACCTGTGTATACGCACTGCAACTGTGGAAAAAATAAAACATAGCATGAAGAATCATGCTATGTCTGAGATCGACTGATTTATGGCAGCATTGGCATTGGAGACTCAGCACTGATCATGTTGATTCCCATATTATACTTGGCAACCGGGGTGTTGGCAGAAGCACCATGGGCCAATTGCTGCTTTATTCTTTCTTAAATTTATGTTTTTAATGTATTTAATGTGTTTTTAATGGAAAGTATTATCATTTTGACATGCTTTAAATTAAATATGTGATAATGGCCAAAACTAAGCTTCTATACACTGAAAGCATAATTTCACTTTTTCATTGAGTGTAAATTCATGGGATGGCTTGGGAACACTCACACTTGTATAAGTTGTAAGGTGTTATCTTGTAAATGAAGTTAAACACTGTTCAGCGGGAATGATAGTGGGTGCATGATGGATGGGGCATTCTATTTCAGAAGATGTTTGGGCAACTGATGTAACTGCAGGACCTTTCTTTCTTTATAAATGAACAGATTCATTAGCCCTTGTGTGGTGTTCATTTTTTTTGTTACTCGTTTACTTTGTTACTTGTATTTAATTCAGTAAAATTAAGCAATTTTACATTAAAATGCTTTACACATGCTCGCTTCACCTAAATTGCAAGCAATATAAACAGCTTACATGGTTAATATTTGCCCTTTACCTTTCTTATGTTACATTTCTTTCAAAAAGTGCTACACTTTTTCACAAAAAATGAGCCAATGCCAATGAGTTTGAGTTAGAAAAATATTTTTTTTAGTATCATTTGGTGAAAAATGAAAACGGGTCATGTTTTAAGACAGTGAGTATTAGGCTTCAAAGTTTATATATATATATGTAGGTATGTACTTTTGCTAATAACACAAATGATCTAACAACACATAATTGTAAAAAACATAAACCCAACTTGCTTTTACAGATTAAACTTTAGTCCAAAATTGCTGATTTAAATAAATAAAAAAAGAAAAACTCAAAGAAATATGCTGTGTGTGGTGTGATAGAGACTGCTAGACTGCTTTTTCACCTTTGCAACAGTTGATATAAGGAACAAATCTGTGTTCTTTGTAGGCAAAGGATGGATTGAACCCTGGTCTGAAATATAAATCCAATAATAAAATACACTGGATTGGGATCACATGGGGGAGCGCTACTGTATCTTAAACATCACTCTGAAACTGTTCCCTGAAGCCATTGCTTTAGGCTGACAGTCTGAATCCCACATGCAGAACTAAGGTCACAGATTTAGCATGTGAATGACAGCAGTGGATACAGCTTTACCACCTTCAAACCACACACTCCCCGTCTCCTCACACTGACCATTCAGCACCTTCTACACCCGGCACAGCTGCAGCCCCAGAGGCTGCTGTCAGACCCATTACTGTTAACTCAGAGAGAAAGAGAGAGAGAGAGAGAGTGAGAGATGGGGGATGCTGCAGATGCTTGGGTTTTCCCTACATACTGTAAAAAATAATAATAAAACACCAGGCTACCTTGAAATAGTTGCGAAACTGATGATACCGCACTTATACTTGGTATACATGCAGTTAGACAGTAGGGCCGGTCTAAAGCTATGAAATTACATTGTATAAAACTCTGTTCTTAATAAATGTACCTTTCTTTCTTAAACACAGAAATCTATATGGCATATTAACAGCTCTAGAGTGGCGCAACTGTCTAACTGCCTGCTTGAATTACAGTAGAACAAATATGTTTAATTTTATATTTATTTTATATCTGTTGCTGCGCTAATAAACTACTCACTGCATGGGTTGAAAGATGTACTCTTGAGAGGGTTATCCAGTTAAAGGTGTTAAAGTATTTATTCTAGAAGTAAAACACTGGTTGTTAGTTAGTGTCTGTAGCTCCAGAGATCATGATGATTATACATCATTTGGTTGAAAATCGTCCCATTCTAACACATAGCAGATACATTTTCCATTTCTTATTACTACAATTAATTAATTTTCACTGATTATTTTTTTCCATATCTGCACTATAAAATAAATAATAGTCTAATTCTAATATATCCGAATTTTTCCTAGCCATTTGTCCATGTTAATGTTTTTTTTTATATAATACGCCATGGTCATACTGTAGGATCAGCCATGCTTTAAATGGTATCACTGAAGCAAATAGGGTCTGGTTCAAAGGTCAGTGATAGTGGTGTTTGTTAGCCATAAGTTCTGTTGCTGCTCTAATAACTACTCATTTTATGGGTTAAAATATGCACTCTTGAGTGGGTTATCCAGTTAAAGGTGTTAAAGT
Organism: Astyanax mexicanus; assembly: GCF_023375975.1. Lineage (NCBI taxonomy): Eukaryota > Metazoa > Chordata > Actinopteri > Characiformes > Acestrorhamphidae > Astyanax > Astyanax mexicanus. The sequence goes on from NC_064430.1 coordinate 6,358,341, forward strand.
CTTTATTATAGAAGTAAAACACTGGCTGTTAATGAGTCTCTGCAGCTCCAGAGATCCATCTAGCAGTTGAACAAGGAACTGCAGCTTCCTGTCACGCGACAATGAGTCTTGCACAGGGATGCTGTAATTCTTAACTTGCAAATATTTTTGATTATACATCATTTGGCTGAAAATCGTCCCACTCTAGCAGATCAATTGTCCATTGCTTATTACTACATATGATTGATATCCACTGATACCTTTTTCAGTATCCGCATTGTAAAATAAGTAATAGTCTAATTCTAATATATCAGAATTTTTCCTAGCCATTTGTCCATGTAAATGATTTTTTTTTAGATCAGCCATGCTTTATATGGTATCACTGAAGCAAATAGGGTCTGGTTCAAAGGTCCATAGTGATATTGGTGTTTGTTAGCTGTTAGCTGTACTGCTGCTTTGCTAATAACTACTCACTGTATGGATTGAAAGATGCACTCTTGAGAGGGTTATCCAGTTAAAGGGGTTAAAGTCTTTATTATAGAACTAAAACACTGGCTGTTAGTGAGTGTCTGTAGCTGTAAACCAGCTCCAGAGATCAATTTAGCGGTTGAACAAGGAACTACAGCTTTCTGTCACCAAAGAGCTGAAAATCATCCCATTACATTACATGGCATATATTTTTTTGTTTTCTTGTTTTTTTTAATCTCTTATCACTATATAGGATTGATATCCACTGATACCTTTTTTAATATCCGCATTGTAAAATAAGTAATAGTCTAATTCCATCAATACTAGCAAAATAATGAATATACCAGCATTTTGTCATCCCATTTTTCCACTTTCTCCAGAAATACTAATAGAAAAATGCTGTTTTTAATCAACTGCTATCTGTTGTATTTCCCTTGTTTTACACTCTCACACACTCTCACACATTTTAACGCATTCTTCTTACTCTTTTTCTCCTTCTTGCCGATGCTTTCTCACAGAAAATAAATGGCTTGGCGCTGAGAGAAGGTGCAGGACGCTTCAAAAACAGAGCAAAGAGCCAGAGAATGCTGAGGAGGAATGTGAACCCTCACTGATCTCAGTTTCTCTGTCTCTGAGAACACACACACTCACACACACACTCCCTACCCTCACTACAAACACTGCAATACCACCCAGATAACCATTACACTCCATTAACAGCCTGATGGAGTCCAACTTCACACAGCCTCAATATATACTTTACTTTTTTACATTAAGCCCATTAAATCCTACCATTGTATAAGAGATGATGTGAGCGGCCGATTTTTTTTTTCCGTCTTTCTCAGGACTGCAGATCCCATTTACAAAAGGAAAAATGTGTTTTCAATCGGAGAGCTGGAAAAGGAGGCCTTTCTCCTGTTTGACAGTTAATCTGGAGCAACGTGCTCTTTTCTACCTTCTATTTAATACAAGTTTTGATTAGTAGAACGTTTTCTGAAGCTTACAACTGATGTTCTTAGAGCGTTTTATTTGAGAGTTCCAAGTGGTTCAGCAGTCTGAAGCACTGCCACTACGGTCGCTGGTGAGATTGCTGGTTCGAATCCCATTCATGCAGCTTGCCATCAGCTGCCGGAGCCCCGAGAAAGCACAATTGGTCTTGCTCTCTCTCTGGGTGGGTACAGTAGATGGCGCTCTCTCTCCCCTCATCACTCCAAAGGGTGGTGTCGATGAGAACAAGACTGCATCTGTGAGCTGATGTATCGGAACCCAGTCGCTGCGCTTTCCTCCGAATGCGCTGTGATCATCAGCAGCAGTTCAAAAAGAGGTGGAGTCTGATTTCACATGTATCAGAGGAAGCATGTGCTAGTCTTTAACCTTCTGGTGTTGGGGAATCACTACTGATAGGGGGAGTCCTAATGAGTCAGTTGGGTAAGTGGCCTTGTAAATTGGGAAGAAATAAATTAAAAAAATTAACGTTTTATTTAATGTTTTTAAACACTTTTGTAACATCGCTGCAACATCACTTGTGTCAAAGATTTAATTTGTAGTTTTGGTGGGAAAGCTTCAATAATGTTATCTATTTTTGTGTCGCACATATTCAGAACGTTCCTGGAACATGATTTTTGTAATTTTACAGGATAACCTTCCTGGAACTTTTTTAAAATGTTGCACAAGTTATTATAACATTTTCTTTTAGGTAGGTTGATGGTTTAAGGTGTGAATCACATTTGTTGTCAAAAGGAAACAACTGACAGGAATGAACCTTGGTGGGTAGTTGCACCAAATGGTCATGGAGTGTTTTAAAATGCCAAATTAACCACCGTTGTTTTTTTTTTATTACAGGCACTTTGACAATGTCCTGCAACCAGTGGCCCTACCTTTTCTGAAAGCACACTCCAGTTCGATTTTTCAACAGGACAATGCTCATCCATATACTGTATTAATCACAAGAGCTTGCCTTGAAGACACTATATGATACTATGTCATAGCCAATCACAGTGCCAGATGCATCCCTGATTGAAAATGTGTGGGATGTAATTGAACGTGCTGTCAATACTTTCATTCACCACTACTAAAAAATGTACAGGCTGTATTAGGACTCCATTAGGAACTCTGACGCTGAGATGTCTGGAATGTTGCTTACACTTAACATGAGTTACACATGAGTTACACATCGTTGCTGTCCAATAAAATCAAGTATCTTCATTTTTTGAACACTGTGGACAAATTTCTTGATGAACAGACCAATAGAAATACTTAAAAATAACCTGAAATAAACTCAATGTACTTTGACTTTCATTGATAGTTTTAAAGATTTTTTCGTTCTCCTGTAAAGTTGCTGTTTTGGAGATACTTGTTTTTCAATGGATAGCGATGACATGCATCACACTCTATTTCTGGGTAGATAAATAAGTATGAGTTTTAATTTTAAATGACTTCTGGTAACCTTTATCTTCCTTCCAAATAGTATTGCAATCCAACAATACAATGCAACTATTATTTCTTTCATATTCAGTGTATTTATGAATAAATAATTGCTTTTTTCGCTATCATCCAACAGTCCTCTGGCATGTGTACAGGATTTAAGAATACATGCACCACAATAGGCGCCATGAGGGAATAAAGACCGCCTTTCTAGCTCCTCTCATGTAGCCGTCAGTGCAGCGCATTTTAATGAACTTTGATTTGGAGTGATCTTTTGTGAAATACAGAGCTCTTTGTGCTTTTTGGGGGGTTTCGATCCAACCAAAAAACATCCCACTGGGTTCCCATAGGGACTACAGTGGGAATTCAGATGACTATTTGACAGTTTTCTGCACAGAACACTGGAATAGCTGAATAGACGAGTCTAAACTGTATCTAACTAAGCTTTGGCTTGGACTGCAAGAGTTAGCTAACGCTGAAATTATACCAGAGTAACAATGATCAGTTTGCTGTGCGTTTTTTCTTTTGAGGACCATATATTGGTCAACATTCTTGTTTATTAGACTAGATTTCCTAGTCTAAACCTCAGGACACTGTGTATTTCTCTTCTGCTGCATCTAAATGGGCTTATTACAGCAGCCATGATGGTACATGATGTTCTCACGTTCCTCCAGCAGCTTTTACTCTGATCAGGAGCTGCACTGTAAAAGTCATGTGATGAGCTTTAATCAGAAACTAAATCTAAATCTGTTTATGTGCTTAGCCCTGATAATGATGCTGCTGCTGCTGCTGCTGATGATGATGAATGCTTATTATAATAAGTACTTATCATAATGATAATGAGGAAGAGCAGTAGAAATTTGATCTTTGTTTTCAATAGAATGAATGAAAGGTTAAATAATACAGCAAACAAAATGTAAGATATTCTACTTAAATCACCCTTTATTAACTGTAATGGGATAAAAGTACAAAACTTACATCTCTGACATCTGCTTACTTGTCACAGATGGTAGGGACAGATCCCTCCCTCAGAAGAAGTCTGCTGGCTAGTGCTGCTGTGCACTGCATGTGATTCTCAATCAGCAGATAAAATCTATCTTCTATTTTATAAGAATTCCTATATGTTCATGTACTTACAGAATAATTGCCTTACATTTGAATACACCTGAATTTGAGTGTGGTTTAGAAAGCACACACATATCCCACATGTCAGTGCAGCATTGTGGCAAATCAGTATAAAATAGTTTTACATTTACTTCCATTTAGAGATAAAAAAGAGTGATTCCTTTTCCTGTTAAGATATAATAAAAATAATCCTTTACTTGCAAATAAGAATAAATACGATTTTTTTTATTTGAGTATTTGTGTGATATACAATATATAGGAATATTTTATGTAGCAAATAAAATACAGAGTGAATGCACTTTATACTAAACACTTATCGAATACTCTCTCTCTCTCTCTCTCTCTCTCTGTTTTTCTCTCTCTCTATCTCTCCCACATTTACTGTGCTGTGTAGGCGGAAATGCTTCCTTCTGTGGTGATGCACTCCACTACTGACCCTACACACACACACACACACCCTACAGCTCTAATCCTGTAAAAATAGTCTCGTCTCTCCCCTGTTGAAATGAGCTCGCTCAAACTCTGAGCATTTACACACACACACACACACACACACACACACACACACACACACACACACACACACACACACACACCACATGTGAGAAACTATGCTATTTCAAAGCCAATGCCTGAGTTTCATTCCAAATCCTTTCCTCAATACTTGAGTAATAATCTTTCGTCACTAATGATTTAAACAAGCCAGACAGACTCGTATCCCCCCCCCCCCCCCCCCCCAAGACCTGGCCTCTGTGGTGCCCTTTATACAGGGGTTGGACAATGAAACTGAAACACCTGTCATTTTAGTGTGAGAGGGATTATGGCTAAATTGGAGCAGCCTAGTGGACTATCTTCATTAATTGCACATTGCACCAGTAAGAGCACAGTGTGAAGGTTCAATTAGCAGAGTAAGAGCACAGTTCTGCACAAAATATTGCAATGCACACAACATTATAGGTGACATACCAGAGTTCAAAAGAGGACAAATTGTTGGTGCACGTCTTGCTGGAGCATCTGTGACCAAGACAGCAAGTCTTTGTGAGGCATCAAGAGCCACGGTATCCAGGGTAATGTCAGCATACCACCAAGAAGGACCAACCGCATCCAACAGGATTAACTGTGGACGCTGTAAGAGGAAGCTGTCTAAAAGGAATGTTCGGGTGCTAAACTGGATTGTATCCAAAACACATAAAACCACGGCTGATCAAATCACGGCAGAATTCAATGTGCACCTCAACTCTCCTTTTTCCACCAGAACTGTCCGTCACCACAATAAATTATTGTGATCTAAAACCAGGTGTTTCAGTTTCATTGTCCAACCCCTGTATTTTTCCTATAGTAAAATGATAAACTTTTTTTTTCTTCCCCTCTTTTTTATTGGGTTCTCAGTATAGTACAGCTGTATTTTTCCACTGAAGAACAAAAAAGCACTGTATAGATCTGCTCTGAGTGAAACTCATCATGACCCCACAGACCGAGATCAAAAGCCAACAGCCGGCAAGTGGAAGCGGATCATCCCTCCAGAGCGCCGTCATCACACTGACCACTATTCCAGAACCGGTCAGCAAACTGCCCATTCCACACACTTCTCCAGATCTACAGCAGCTCTGCTGACTGAACTCCAGCTTTAATCCCTGACTGACTAGAGTATTTGCAGCTATTACACTCAACATCACCACGAGCGAGAGAGAGAGAGAGAGAGAGAGAGAGGGGGGGGGGGGTGTAAGAAATGCCAAGGAAGGAAGATAGAAAAAGAAAAAATATGGGAAAAGGGGAAGAGAAAGAGAGAAAGTGAAATAATAAGGGGTGAGAGAGGAGAAAGACAGAGAGTATGAGACACTAACATTTAGGATAGAAACATTGCACAGTGGAAAAACGACAAAAAGGAGAAAAGCATGAAGAATGGGGGAGAGAGGTGGAGAAAGACGGAGACCAGGTAAGTGGAGAGTAAGTGACATGGAGAGAGAAGAGGAGAAAAAGAAAGAAAAAGAGTGGGAGAGAGAGAGAGAGATAGAGAAAGACAAAAATATTGAGGATGGGAGAGAGAAAGAGTGAGGAAAAGAGAGAGGAAAAATGGGAGAGAGAACGGGAAGAAGAGAAAGGGAGGGAGACAAGTTGAAAAAGATACAGAGAAGAGAGACTGGATGGAGAAGACAGCAAGAGAAAGAAAGTGGGGAAAGGGAGAGAAAGAGATTAAACGAGATAGACATGAATAGTGAGAAATAGTAAGAGTGAAATTGGAAGGTGTAGAGAATAAGATGTAGTTTAGGAAAGAGAGAGAGAGAGTGAGAGAACGACAGAATTAGATATAAAGATATGGGGACTCTACACACACTGCAGTCCAGCTGCTGGTTATCTGTGTCTCAGTTTCTTCATTCACCAACTCAAGGCCTCCAAACAGGAAATACATCCTCTCCTAACAATTTTATTCTCTCCCTCTCTTTCTTTCTCTCTCTCTCTCTCTCTCACTCTCTCTCTGTATTTCTCTCTATCTTTATTTGTTTTAAATTATGTTCCACCTAACAATTATTAAAACACATTGAAACACAGATCCATAAAAATCCAACTGTAGTTACAGACAGAAAAATAGGAATGAATTTTCCTCTATATGGATCACTGCAATGCTCCCGACACTCGAATGGTAAAGACAAATGCATGCCTCTTTCCCCATCACACCTAGAGAGAGCATAGAAAACTGTGCTCTCTCGGAGTCTGGCTGCTGATGGCGAGGAGCATGACCCGGTATTTCCGGAAGATCCTCGGATTATGGTGGCAGCTGCTTTGTTTGCTGGACCACTCAGAGCCCATATTAGCTGAAATGTGGGGGAAAAAATGGGTTTATGTAAATTTATTAGCTACACCATTTTCTTCCCAAAAAGCAGCTTAGCAAATTAACCCGCCCAATCTCTTGGACTCCGCCTACCATGTGCAATGCCCCTGCAACATGGTATAACTCTGCTATACTCTACTATAGGCATGGTTAACAAGCCAAGTTTTTACTCATATATTCTAAATTTCAGGTTTCTACTGCTGGTTAAAATAGAGGCCAGAACAGATAGGTATTGCATAAAAGAGAGAAAGAGAGAGAGAGAGAGAGAGAGAGAGAGAGAGAGAAAGAGAGAGAGAGAGAAGAGGTGGTTCTGGCTGTATATTTCAGCTATAGATTGAGAGAGAATGGCTGTGAAAGTGAATGTGTGGGCGTAACATTTTTTACAGCCTTTTATTACTTTATCTATAGTCGTGGTTGTCTCTCTTGTGACAGTTTAAACTCTATTTCATTAAAAATGGGATATTGGTATCAGTGGGTGTCAGTATTCAGAACAGTCCACCAACCAGTGGATGCAACAGTCACACTGCAGGATGTACGATATCAAATTAAATCATGTTGCAATGAATTGATCCTTGACACAAGAAGTAGATACACAGCGCTGTCTCTGTGTCTGTGTGAGTGACAGGCTGCTTCTGCCTGAGAAGCACGAGGGGGAGGTAGGAATAAACACAAGGTAACCGCATAGCCTTCATCCACATGGTTGGGCACGTGCTTGTAAACGTGAGCACATGTTGAAAGCTGTGCTCCTCAGTTCAGCACAGTTTTGCAGTGCAGATATTTCCAGTTACAGCTGAATTCATGCTTTTAATCCCAGAAAAAAATGCTCCTATTAATCTTTAAAAAGCCATTTAAATGTCTGATTAAAGGGCTGATTACTGTTGTTTTGCTATTTTCCTCAGGTTTTGAGAGCTCGGCATTGACTCATCTCTTGATCGGTCCGAACATGAGACAGCGTGTGAGTGAGGGCGGGGCTGATGACATCACGGGCCATGCATTGTTTAATATTGTGATATATATCGTGTATATACATCGCAATGTAAATTTTTTTTCCAATATCGCGCAGCCCTAGTAGGAGTGTGTAATTATTGAGAGTGGAGGACACTGAGTGATTAAACACAGTGTTTAAAAACTCCAGCAGCACTGCTGCACTATTTGATCCACTCATACCAGGAATATATATAATATTTATAATACTGTATCTTGGTCGTGCATGTTTTACAAACTATTAGCATTTCACTGCGTGTAAAGTCAGTTTTCTGCAATGTTAAGTATTCACATCACGTCAGACTCCAAGATGACAGATGCCCAGCGTGTGAGTCTAGTTCTGCCCTGGAGCTACAAGCTTAATGTAGCTAACAAGGCTAATGAAGCTCATACTTCACCAATTAGCAACATGCAAAATTCAGGTCTACATCATTACACGCCTGCCTCAAACCATGTGGAGCTGTTCAGTAATCTCTTGCAGATTTGCTCATAGGGATTCTGGTGCTGCACAACACAGACTTATCATTAAATGTGGACGAAAGTTTGTACACCTGTCACATTTTTGAAAATATTTTAGTATATCTTTTTTTATGGAATAACACTGAAGATATGATGCTAAGTAGTCAGTGTACATCTTCTATACAGAGTACATTTGCTGTGTCCTCAAAACAACTCAACACAGCCATTAATGTCTAAACCACTGGCAACAAAAGTGAGTACAAACGTGAAAATGGCCAAATTGTGCCCAATTAGCCGTATTCCCTCCCCAGTATCATGTGACTCATTAGTGTTACATGGTCTCAGGTGTTAATGGGAAGCAGACCCATTAAATTCTGAGTTATCTCTCTCATGCTTTCTCATCCTGGTTACTGTTAGTTCAACATGGCACCTCATGGCAAAGAACTCTCTGAGGATAAAAAAAAAAAAAACTTCTTGTATTTTTTAAAATATCTTAGTTAGGGGTGTGCCATATCACATCATATATGCAATAATAAAATAGATTATTATTTTTTTTGTTGTAGTAGTGTATTTTTGAAATTATTTTTTCAGTGTTTTGTCATATCATGTCAAGAGTATCGTAATCACGAAAAAAAAAAAAAAATATTGTGATATTATTTTCGAGCCATATTGCCGACCTTTAACAGGTGTGTAATTTTTTTTATTGTTACTTTTGGAAATGTTACTTTTAACGCTTTCATAAGCCATAAGGTAAGCAGCCATTTTTTTTAGCTAGCTGGGAATGTTAAGAGAGAAATGTTCTAATAACTTCGATGCAAACCATTATTAATTCACATGTTTGAGAACGTTCTCTAAACATATATTTTTGTAATGTTATAGGAGAACCTACATGAAACATTTTTAAAAATCTTCTTAAAACTGCTGAGAAAAACTAAGAGTCTATTCATTTATGGGTAGGGCTAGGTTTTAGAGGTGAGGGATGAAATGGAATTGAGCCATTGAGCCTAAATACAACCTAAATAAACTTGTAGATAGGGGTGTCGAAAATATGTCATGGTCTCAAGCATCGAAGTGGACATTCTCATCTTCTTAAAGAAAAACTTGAAAATATAAAAATAACAGTTGTTTAGTCTAGCCTCAAATATGTTAATAGTTTTGGTACCTTAAGGAGCATCTTTCTCTCAGATAAAGTTAATAATATATCTTTATTAAAGAAAAAAAAACTCGTCATTTTCAAGGACCAAGTCTTATTTTTCATGTTTAACTGTTATAGTAGGATAGAGTTCAGTTTGTTAAGGCTCTATTTGTTCTATTATTTTGTACATGTCTGTTCCTGTATTTTTTATTATTTATTTATGTTATGTTGCACATTGCTGTTTTAATAGTGCACACTGCTGCTACCCAAAAAAGCCACTAGATTGCATTACATATATATCTTAATTAAATTATTTAAATTTGACCATTAGTGCCTAATGTGGTGTATTACAGATCACTTGTATCACTTTGCATCAATTATATCAAGCCCACCTTTTGAAATAAGATACTGTAAATTTGATGAATCAAACCAATGACTGACCATAGACTAATCTAAAACTGCCATAGGCCTCTCTGCTGTAAAAAAATAAAAAAAAATAAAATTGAGAATCGAATCGAATCGTGACCCTAAAATCAGAAATAATTGAGGATTTAGAGAATCGTGACACCCCTACTTGTAGACATAGTTTACATTATTTCTGGTAAGCTCTAGTGTGTGTGTATGTGTGTGTGTGTGTGGATGTGTGTGTGTGTATCTCTGCAGTAGTCCATTATTTCAGTCCCCTGAGCCACGTGTGCACACACACTCAAACTCCAAGCCAAGCGGGAATCACTGAGGTAACCGTAGGCAACGGTCGATAGGGCACCAAGTGGGTACGGCTGGGATAAGCTTCTTCTGTGTAGCCTGAGTGTGTGTGTGTGTGTGTGTGTGTTCACTGAAAGCGGAAAGATCTCAATGTGTACCTAATGTACTGTGTGTGTGTGTGTGTGTGTGTGTCAGTAGTGAGTTTTGGAAAGCTCACTACCCCCACCCCCCTCAAGGCAAAGCTGATATATTCCTTCGCTGTAGAAAAACATTTTTAACCTGCAACTTTTCTACATGCAACATCAAACGATTAGGTGGGAGCAGCTGAAGGCTGGAGGCAATATCAGGAGGTCAATGGAACACACACACACTCACACACACATGCACAAAATATATGGACAAAAGTATTGGGACACCTGCTTGTTGCTCATTGATTCTTAGGGCCCTGTCTTACACAATGCACGAGATGCATTGTGATGCTCATTGCTTTCTTACACCCCGCTAACAGTCTATTTTCACGCCTTCCATACAGCTCTAGAAAAAAATAAGAGACCACTTAAAAATAATGAGTTCCTTTGATTTAACTAAATTGAAAAACTCTGGAATATAATCAGGAGGGAGATGGATGATCACAAGCCATCAAACCAAACTGAACTGCTTGAATTTGTGCACCACGAGTAAAGACATAAAGTTATCCAAAAGCAGTGTGTAAGACTGGTGGAGGAGAACATGATGCCAAGATGCATGAAAACTGTGATTAAAAACCATATGAGATCTTATTTTATTATTTTTTGTTTTTTTAAGACTTTTCTGATTTTCTGCAAATTAATGCACTAAATTAGAATATTTTTATTTGGAACTTGGGAGAAATGTTGTCTGTCGTTTATAGAATAAAACAACAACAAAGGACTCTGTGGCCGTGGCCTAAGCTTTTGTTCTTAATGGCTTTATTTTTTCCCCTTACATTACTTTTACTTTTATACTTTAAGTAGTTTTGAAACCAAGTAAAGGTTTTACACTTTTACTTATAAAATAAAAAGCTTGATTAGATGCTTCAAGTGTTTTAAACCCTATGATCTATACTACTACATAATTAATGTGAACACATTTATCAATATATGCGACAGGCACAGCAGTGCTGCTGGAGTTTTTAAACACCAACAAGGTGAATGGAGGATAATAATAATAAAGTATGCAGAGAAAACAGATACAGGACTACAGTCTGTAATTATTATAGAACAACGTGCATTAAACCTTATATATTACTGTGCAGTATATATATATATATATATATATATATATATATATATGTGTGTGTGTGTGTGTGTGTGCATATATAAGGATATAAGGACAATAAGCACATCTCTATTGTCTGAACAGCTCCATTTCAGTACAGCCATCCATTTGCATCCTAATAATGTGTTCTACCTTCCACTCAGTTACTCACATCCTCCCACACACACAGACTCCACTCACAGCCAACACGCTCTCAGACACTCTCCGTCTCATCCTGTCTCATCCTGTCTCCTGCTGTCCTGTAATATTCTGGCAGAGCTGTGTGGAGCAGTGTGAACAGAGAGGGTGTGGGTAATACATTATTGCCTAATAAATTGGCAAATCAAATAAATGCACTTATTATAAAAACTGTATTATTATAATAAATTTCATGTATTACAATAAAGTACATGTAATTTTACTAGGTATTGTACAAAATATTGATATAGTAATATACAGCTCCGGAAAAAAAGATGCAAGAATTGCTTGCATTTTTGCACCAGGAGTAAAGGCATAAAGTTATCCAAAAGCAGTGTGTAAGACTGGTGGAGGAGAACATGCCAAGATGCATGATTTCTGTGATTAAAAACCACCAGGGTTATTTGTCAGTGTAACGATTATTAATTACATTTCCTGACTGTTTTAGGCTAAATGCAAAAACAGAAAATTTGATGTAAAAACTAATTATTTCATTTTATATGTAGTGCAGTGTACAAGAAATATTTTTTCATTTTTTTTTTTCAATTTTAGTTTTTTCCTCTCTGCCCCTCACAATCAGAATTTCAGGAAGAAAAATGTCTTTATTTTTACATTTTTTGATTTTTGCATTCTGCAAGTTGGATTATACCATCAGATTTGTGTTACAATACAAAAAAATGGGAAAATTGGAAAATTGAGAGAAGATTCAAATTTTAAGATTTTAATTTTTCTCAAAATTTTGTTTGTGAAAGGCTGAAACAAAAAAAAAATAGATAATTGAAGAAAATGGATAAAAACACATTCCTTCTATACTACACATTCACTATACTGAATGAAAAAATAATAATAAGAATAGTAATAAATAATAATAATAAATAATATTTATGTTTTATACCCAGTTTTGTATTTTCTAATTTAGCTTGATATGGTCAAAATATTAAACTGCTAAACGTTACACTGAACGTTATTGTAACGTAATTGCATTTATTTAAAGACTGTCCACAAACATCTGGACACGTTGTGTGAGGCTGTTTGAGATGCTGAGAGATGCATCCTGTTCTACAGACAAACGTCTGGACTGCTGACTGTTTTCTGTCCCTGCAGCCAGAGTGGATATCCTGTCCGTCTGTCTTCACACACACACACACACACACACACACACACACACACACACACTAATGCTTAGTTTTAGGTTCGTTTTATTACTTTTAGTTTAGTTTCAGTTTTTTTTTTTTTTCAAATTTCGGGTTATTTGTGAGGTGCATGATTCAAAAAGAGATATTGTGTTATAAAAACTCAACAACAAAAAAAAATAAATAAATATTCAGTTATCGTTAAACAACCAACTGTCCAAAAAACTGCAAAATATAAAAGTGCAAAATGTATGTAATACCGCTGCTTAAAATAGCCAATAGATTAGAACACATATGAACATGAAAATAAAAACCTATCCATTAGACACACACACATCACACAAGGCAGGAAAACATAAATAAACTCAGAAACACAAACAAACATGAAAATGAAGCGTATTCTACATATAATTTCAGTTTTTTTATAAACACTCAATACAGTTTTAGTTAGTTACCTTTTTTTCTTTTAATTAATGTTTTTTTCACTTTCAGTTTTCGATATTTTGTTAGTTTTAGTTAACGATAATAACTTTGACACAGACACACACACACTTTAAAATGCACAGCTATGAATGTATAAACTGTAACAAGAGCCAGGTACAGTCAGGTGTGTAAGAGTGTGTGTGTGTGTGTGTGTGTGCAGATGCACAAAGCAGCATTTAGGAAACACTATCTTGCAATCTTTGCCTGCCTTACCCAGTATGTGTTTGTGTATATGTGTTTGTGTGTGTGTGTGTGTGTGTGACAGAGAGAGAGAGTATGTCAGCCTTTTCAGCTCACACACACACACACACACACACACACCCCTCAAGGTCATAGTGTTCTCCGGTGCCCCAATCATTCAGCTCCCCCGCCCCGCCCTTATTCTCATCGTCCTCTCTCTGCCTCCACTGCAGAGCAGCATGCTCATATGCATACACACACATGCACACACACACACACACACACACACACACATGCACACACAGTGCACTGCAGTGCAGTAAGTTATACAGGGTGCACTGTGATCAATACCCTGCAGGCACATTAGTGCATCATGCTGACGTATGATATAACACATGTACACATATTCTCTCCTGCAGCTCTGAAAAAAATAAGAGACCACTTAAAAATAAGGAGATTTTTGAGTTTACCAAATTAAAAAACCTCTGGAATATAATCAAGAGGAAGATGGATGATCACAAGCCATCAATCCACCAAACTGAACTGCTTGAATTTTTTGCACCAGGAGTAAAGCAGCATAAAGTTATTCAAAAGCAGTGTGTAAGACTGGTGGAGGAGAACATGCCAAGATGCATGAAAACTGTGATTTATGCAAACAAATCATGACAAGGCGAAGCCAAATTGTACACTGATTGGCCGAACACATTCTTTGGACCAATCACAGACATAGCAAACTTCATTCACATCCCCAGTGGGGAGGATTTGAATATAGCAGAGAGGCTATAGCAACTGTTTCTGCTTTTTCTGATGTATATGATGCATTTGTGCCCAAAAACAGGGGCAATTTGGAGGAAAATGAAGTGTGAAGGAAGTTAAAGAAGGGCTATATAGGTAGATTGCCATCTGCCATGCGAGTGGAGACTGTCAGCCCTGTCTAAAATGGCATATATTCCCTACTTATCGCACTATGTATGAATTAACAAATGTTTAATTATTAAATAGTCATTAGATGTTAAATTAGGTGTTATCTAAACTATTCATGAGCTTTAGATCAGACGTATTGTGCACTGTCTGAGTGGAGCTTCTGCCATATCTGGTCTGATTAAGTGCACTACATACAGAGGATGAAGGAAGTTATTTAAAACAGTGCCATTGTTCTCATTAAAAAAATAAATGAATAACAAGTAATTGTGACTTATACATATAGGGGGCTGATTTGGTGTGTGTGGGGAATTTTAGTGGGTTAGTCTAGAAACAAGTTCAGGGCTGAATTTAGTTCCCAGTCCAGGTATTCGACAAATTTAGTCTGGTTTAATAGAGTGTAACAGATTCCCGTTGGATTTCTTTTATCACTGTTTATAAATAAGGGTTATTCTACAGTTACAGTAGATACAGAATCACCAGCATTGTAATCTGTTCCCATACTGCTCCCCATTTTCACAACACTTAACTAATCACCTCACAATTTATACAGGTGTGGATATAATAATGATTACAGACAGTAGTTCTGTATCTGTTTCTCTGTATACTTCATTAAGTTGGCTTGGAAAAGCCAACTTATTGTTCTTTGTAATCTTCTTATTCTACTTATTATTATTCTCGCCACGTTTTTCTATACGCTACTCCTCCCACAGCTTTCAACCTACAACCATGAAACTTCAGAGCAACTTAGGTTGCTTGTGCTTTTTGGAGCGATACATCACACGGTTTTCGTAAAAACTTCGTAAATGTACGACTTTTTTCCCATAGACAATGAATTGGGAGAATTTTGAACGCCCATGTTTTTCACAATTTTTGAGATACAAAGACGAAAATCGAAAGTCATATAGAACTTATCGTGTTCTTTCCGAAAATATGCTTTACGCAGCTTCAGCCACACACCACACACTCCACACACCACACACACACACTACACACCCCACACCACACACTCCACACACCCACAACACACTCTCACACACACCCCACATTCCCCACACTACACACACCACACAACAGAACTCACACCCCACACTACACTACACACACTCCACACCACACGCTCACCCCACTACACACACTCACACACCAACACACCCAACACTACGCACACACCACACATACCCCACACCCTCCACACCACACATACCCCACACCACACACACTCCACACCACACCCCACGGACAGACACCACACCCACACACTTCACACCACACACACTGAACACCCCATACACAGTCCACACCTCACATACCACACACACTACACACCCCACACACACTCTACACACCACACCACATCACACACAATCCACACCACACATACCCCACACCACTCAAACCACACCACACATCCACACCACACCCTACACACTCTAGCAACCACCTTAGCAACCACCTGGAAAACGTTAGCAACTGCCTAGCAACAGCTTAGCAACCACTTTAGAAATGACAGCAACTGCCTAGCAACCACTTAGTAACCACATGGAATACGTTAGCAACTGCCTAACAACCACTTAGCAACCACTTTACAAATGATAGCAACTGCCTAGCAACCACGTAGAAAACGTTAGCAACTGCCTAGCAACCACTCAGCAACCACTTTAGGAATGATAGCAACTGCCTAGCAACCACTTACCAAACACTTTAGAAATGATAGCAACTGCCTAGCAACCACTTAGCAAACACTTTAGAAATGATAGCAACTGCCTAGCAACCAGTTAGCAACACCTTAGCAACCACCTAGAAAACATTGGCAACTGCCTAGCAACCAGTTAGCAACCACATTGAATACGTTAGCAACTGCCTAACAACCACTTAGCAACCACTTTAGAAATGATAGCAACTGCCTAGCAACCACTTAGCAACCACTTAGCAACCACATCTAAAACGTTAGCAATTGCCTAGCAACCACTTTAGAAATGATAGCAACTGCCTAGCAACCACTTAGCCACCACATGGAAAACGTTAGCAACTGCCTAGCAACCACTTAGCAACCACTTTAGAAATGATAGCAACTGCCTAGCAACCAGTTACCAACACCTTAGCAACCACATGGAAAACGTTAGCAACTGCCTAGCAACCACTTAGCAACCACTTTAGAAATTATAGCAACTGCCTAGCAACCACTTAGCAACCACTTTATAAATGATAGCAACTGCCTAGCAACCACTTAGCAACCACATGGAAAACCACATGTGTTAACAGCCACTAGGAAAACGTTAGCAACTGCCGAGCAACCACTTAGCAACCACTTTAGAAATGATAGCAACTGCCTAGCAACCACTTAGCAACCACCTGGAAAACGTTATCAACTGCATAGCAACCACTTAGCAACCATTCTAGAAATGATAGCAACTGCCTAGCAACCACTTAGCAACAGCTTAGCAACCACCTGGAAAATGTTAGCAACTGCCTAGCAACCACTTAGTAACCACCTGGAATACATTAGCAACTTCCTAGCAACCACTTAGCAACCACTTTAGAAATTATAGCAACTGCCTAGCAACCAGTTAGTAACACCTTAGCAACCACCAGGAAAACGTTAGAAACTGCCTAGCAACAGCTTAGCAACCACTTTAGAAATGAAAGCAACTGCCTAGCAACCACTTAGCAACCACTTAGCAACCACTTTAGAAACCATAGCAACTGCCTAGCAACCACTTAGCAACACCTTAACAACCACTAGGAAAACATTAGCAACTGCTTAGCCACCACTTTAGAAATTATATCAACTGCCTAGCAACCACTTAGCAACAACCTGGAATACGTTAGCAACTGCCTAGCAACCAGTTAGCTACACCTTAGCAACCACCTGGAAAACGTTATCAACTGCATAGCAACCACTTAGCAACCACTCTAGAAATGCTAGCAACTGCCTAGCAACCAAACAGCAACAGCTTAGCAACCACCTGAAAAACGTTAGCAACTGCCTAGCAACCACTTAGCAATGATGTGGAATATGTTAGCAACTGCCTAGCAACCACCTAGCAATCACGTGGAATATGTTAGCAACTGCCTAGCAACCACTTAGCAACCAATTTAGAAATGATCGTAACTGCTTAGCAACCACTTAGCAACACCTTAGCAACCAACTGGAAAATGTTAGCAACTGCCTAGCAACAGCTTAGCAACCACTTTAGAAATGACAGCAACTGCCTAGCAACCACTTAGTAACCACGTGGAATATGTTAGCAACTGCCTAGCAACCACTTTAGAAATGATAGAAACTGCCTAGCAACCACTAAGCAACCACTTAGCAACCACATGGAAAACGTAAGCAACTGCCTAGCAACCACTTTAGAAACACCTTAGCAACCGCATAGCAACACCTTAGCAACCACATAGCAACCACCTAGCAACACCTTAGCAACCACCCCAGATACCATAGCAACACCTTAGCAACCGCATAGCAACACCTTAGCAACCACATAGCAACCACCTAGCAACACCTTAGCAACCACCCCAGATACCATAGCAACACCTTAGCAACCACCTAGCAACCACCTAGCAACACCCTAGCAACCACCTAGCAACACCTTAGCAACCACCCCAGATACCATAGCAACACCTTAGCAACCACCTAGCAACACCCTAGCAACCACCTAGCAACATCTTAGCAACCACCCCAGATACCATAGCAACACCTTAGCAACAACCTAGCAACACCCTAGTAACCACCTAGCAACCACCTGGTATATGTTAGCAATTGCCTAGCAACCAGTTAGCAACAGCTTAGCAACCACCTGGAAAACATTAGCAACTGCCTAGCAACAGCTTAGCAACCACTTCAGAAATGATAGCAACCGCCTAGCAACACATTAGCAATCAAAAGTTTAACCAAAAGTTTTACGATTTCAGCATTTAAACAAGCGTTTTTAGATTTCAGCGTTTAACCAAACGTTTTTAGATTTCAGCGTTTAATCAAACGTTTTTAGATTTCAGCGTTTAATCAAACGTTATTAGATTTCAGCGTTTAATCAAATGTTTTTAGATTTCAGCGTTTTTGGCATTTAGCGTTTAGCCAAAAGTTAACAGCATATCAATGACTCTTCACACTCTTCAGACGGAAAAAGCTTAGCAACCATTTTAACTTTTTAACGTTATTAGTGTTCTTTTCCAAGCCAACCTAAAGTTCGTTCACGAACTTTACCTTTTCTAGTTATTATTATCCTCTTTTCACAGAAAACCACCACAGAGCAGCTATAATAATAATAATAATAATTATTATTATTATTATTATTATTATTATTATTATTATTATTATTTGGGTGGTGGGTGGTCATTATTCTCAGCACTGCAGTGATTAGTTGTGCTGCTGGTACAGTGAGTGGATCAGACACAGCAGCAGTGCTGCTGGAGTTCTTAAACAGTGTGGGCACTCTTACCTACGGCTGCTCCACACTGTAGATAAAGTAAAATTAGAGACAGAAGCTCTGAATCTGGTTCTTCATCAGTGGTCACAGAACACTGTTGGTGGACTAGGACTGAGGTGTTTAAGAACTCCAGCAGCACTGCTGTATCTGGCAGAGCTAATCTTCTGCTCCCTTAATTAATTAAGATGGTTTATGCTGAGGGATAAGTCTGGATATTAGCTTTATCACACAGGTTATACACAAACACACACACACACACACACACACACACACACACACACATATAAACACACACACACACACATAAACACACACACACATGCACACACATATACTCACAAACATACATAAACACACACACTGGCTAGGTTCAGGGCTCATATGGGCTCATGCTGTGTCAGACACACACACACACACACACACACACACTCACAAACATACACCCCCACCCACCCCCCCCCCCACACACACACATAAACATCCCACCAAATACACCTCTTTAAACTAACTTTCTATACACAGATAACTTGGTACCGCTTTAAAATAAGACTACCTTTATAAAGGGTGTATAAATGATTTACAATTAGTTTATTAATGGTTACTAATTAGGTTGTTAAAATCAGTAATAATCAGTTATAACACATACATAGAAAGTGCAACAATATAGATGGCTGTGGGTTCACTATTTGGCAAACAACAGGTCATTGTTGACCTTTTTACATATGTGTTATAACTGATTATTAATGATTTTTAAGGCATTTACAACCTAATTAGTAACCATTAATAAACTAATTAAAAACAATGTATAAACCCTTTATAAAGGTAGTCTTATTTTAAAGTTGTATCGATAACTTTAATCATACACACTCATACACTGTATATATACACTCTCAGTCACACACACACACACACACAGTTCAGTCTGTATACGGGGCAGCGCTGGATTAAGAGCTTGTGCTGTAATCAGTGTGTTAAACCACTGATACGCAATCCGACTACACACTCACATGTAAAGTGTTGACCCGAGTCACATTAGCCTGCTCTACAGACTGTATATACACAATGGCTTGCAAAAGTATTCACACCCCTCGCATTTGTTTTACATTTTGTCCCCTTACAACCACAAACTTGTAAATGTATTTTAGTAAGATTTTAAGTAGCACATAACTGCAACTCAAATAAAAATCTGAAACGCGTGATGTGGAAAAGTATTCAGATCCCTTCACTCTGAAATCCATAAAAAAATCTAGTGCAATCAATACCTTGAGAGAGAGAGATCAGCTATATATAAATATATACATGTACACTGTATGGACAAAAGTATTGGGATCTCATCCCATCCACAAGTATTGGATGGAGCACCATCATTCCAGAGAACACAGTTCCTCCACTACTCTAAAAGCTTCAACGCTACAGAGCATAAAAGCTGTTTTTTTTTTACATTTTGTATATCTATTTATCTATTATTGATTTGATTAAACATTTAATGATTAATGGTAAATTCATACATTTATATTTTGTATGTATTTTTTATGTATTTTCAGATTTAAGTTTTAGATTTTATAGAAATCACAGATTTTCTACTAGATTTTTCATCTTTGGCCTAAATATGTATTTCTGAGGATTTGTTTTTAAATAAGAAAAAAATGTGTCTTTTTCTGTTTTTAGTTGTACAGCAACTGTGAGCACAGCATACATAAAGCACCTTTATAATTATACCTTTAAATAAATACATTTGATTACATAAATATGCTACATTTAATTCAAATATACAATATCATGCAGATTCAATATAATTATACCAGCTCTTAAGCCCTTATACTCTTGCCCATGCCTGGCATTAGGCATGGTGTCATGTGTTATGTCATCTGGCATAGATTAATGTTTATCTACTGCAGATGGTCCTATTGTACTGGCACAACTTCTCTCTAAGAACTAGACGAGCTGTGTGTTTGTGGGTGCATTTGCACATCTGTTTCAGCAATCTGCGCAACTTATAGTAGCTGAATAACCCATTCATTAGAAGGAATGTAAAGCAACATTAGAAAATACTGATATATCGAAGTATCAGAAAATTGTATCTATATTATGAAACACAGTATTAATTTGTTTATTAGTGTAGATGTAAAGATTGGTGTCAGTCAGACAGGGGTTCATTTTGTGTTGTGTTTAAGCCCCGCCCACTAGGTGGCAGTGTTGCACTCTGTCTGATTGGATTGGATGAAAAGTCTAGTTTACTTTTATTCAGATTCAATAGTGTTTTTATACTTTAAGTTCGTATTGCTGAGATCTTGCCAAGATAAAGCCCTGTACATAACACATACTCTATATATTTATACACAAATATACAAATATAAATACAAACAGGTGTGGGAATCATAGGGCACCTTATGATATGATATTATCATGATATATTGCCCACAATGCTGTTGTTCTACTGTTATATACTCGATATATCACAAGACAATTCTGTATGATACTTTTAACAGCATCTGAGTTACTAAGGAGGATTAAAATACTCCTAAATAAGCAAATACCAGGAATTATGGATTTATTGGTGTCAGTTTCAAATAATTTGAAACCAAAAGCAAGAACTTTAGAACGTTTAATTGGGGGGCGAGTCTTAAAGAGCCATCAAACCAAGCTGAACTAAAAGCTGCTTTAATTTTTTTGCACCACCAGTAGTGGCATAAAGTTATCCAAAAGCAGTGTGTAAGGCTGGTGGAGGAGAACATGATGCCAAGATGCATGAAAACTGTGATTAAAAAACAGGATTATTCCACCAAATATTGATTTCTGAGCTCTTAAAACTTTATAAATATAAACTTGGTTCTTTTGCATTATTTGAGGTCTGAATAAAATGTTGTTCGTAGTTTATAGAATAAAACAACAATGTTCATTTTACTCAAACATAAACCTATAAATAGCAAAATCAGAGAAATTGATTTAGAAACTGAAGTGGTCTCTTAATTTTTTTTTTCAGAGCTGTCTTAGATGCCATGCATCAGTTATCAGTTATATCGCAAATTAAAAAAAAATCATACAATATATCATAATATTGATATATTGAACCACCGCTACACACAAAGTTGGTCCACCTGTAAAGTTATCTACTTCTGTGCAGCATCATGACATACAGCTACTCCTACCTATAGACATGCGTGGACACATGGGCCAACCCCACACACACACACACACACACACACAGATTAACACAGCACAGCAGCCCCAGCAGCATCACCCCACTGCAGTGGAGCCTCTCCCCGCCCCTCTGCAGCACTCTTACCTTTGTGACAGTCATGCAGAGACTGGGTGAGAGTTCCCGGCGCTGTCCCCGGAATCTGCACTGAGTGGATCTGAGTGTGAGAGTGTGTGAGAGGAGAGTGAGAGTGTGTGTGTGTGTGTGTATGGTGTGTGTGTGTGTGAGTGCTCTACAGCCTCTTGAGCAGCAGAGTGAGCAGTAGATGCAGAGAGAGAGAGAGAGAGAGAGAGAGAGTGGGTGGGTGAGAGAGGAATGGGGCGGGATCTGCTGCTGCTCTGCTGTCTGGATGGGATGGGAAGGAGCCTATCAGGTGCTCTGGCTCTACACTAAAGCACTGCAGTCACTAAACACACACACACACACACACACACACACACACACACACACACACACTCCTCTTCATCACTCTCTGTCTTTATGCATATCTCTCCTTCTTTCTCTCTGTCTTCCTCCTCTTCTTCCACTCTTTATCCCTCTCTAATTTATTTCTAAACTCTTCTTTCTTTCTTTCTTTCTTTCTTTCTTTCTTTCTTTCTTTCTTTCTTTCTTGCATCGGTCTGTTTTCTTCTCATACACTATTTATGCCACCTCTTTTTCACTTTCTTCCCCTCTTCTTCTCTTTTCTTTTTCTGTAATATGTGTTCTCTCGCTCTCGCCTTCCCTTTCTCTTTTCTTTTCCTCTCTTATACTGTTTACCTACCCCTCTCTCTCTGTCCATCTTTTCTCTCTCTTCTTTTCTCCCTTACATTATATGAAGGAGGCACTATTATCCCTCCTTCATTTCTTTCTTTCTTTTATTTTTCTCTCATACACTATTTATTCTAATCCCTTTTTGCTTTTCTCCTCTTTTTTCTCTTTTCTTTTTCTGTAATATGTTTTCTCTCGCTCTCGCCTTCCCTTTCTCTTCTCTTTACCTCTCTTACACTGTTGACCCCTCCTCTCTCTGTCCATCTTTTCTCTCTCTTCTTTTCTCTCTTACACTGTTTACCCCATCTCTCTCTCTCCTTCCTTTCCTCTTATCCTTTCCTCTCTTATGTTTACCCCATCTCTCTCTCCATATTTTCCTCTCCTCTCTTTCTCAGACTATTATCCCTCCTTCATATCTTTCTTTCTTTTATTGTTCTCTCGTACACTATTTATTCTAGTCCCTTTTTGCTTTTCTCCTCTTTTTTTTCTTTTTTCTTTTTCTATAATAATTATTCTCTCTCTCCTTCCCTTTCTCTTCTCTTTTCCTCTCTTACACTGTTTACCCTATCACACTCTCTTTATATTTTCCTCTCCTCTCTTTCTCAGACTATTATCCCTACATCACAGCTTTCTTTCTTTCTTTCTTTGTTACTTACTTTCTTTCTATTTTTTTCTCATACACTATTTATTATCATCTCTTTTTCTCTTTTCTTCATCTATGGTATTTAATCTCTTATTTCTCCATCTTTCCTTCCCGTTCTCTTCACTTTTCCTCTCTTACATTGTTTACCCCATCTCTCTCTCTCTCTCTCTATTTTCTTTCTCTATTTTTCTTACACATTTTTTTATGATTATTATTATTATTATTATTATTATTATTATTATTATTATTATTATTATTATTAATTTCACTCTCTCCCTTTTTCACCAGTTCACTTATTTTTCCTCTCCTCCCTCAGACTTTTCACATCTTTGTTTGTTTGCTTCTTTGTTTGTTTCTTTGTTTCTTTCTTTCTTTCACTATTTATCTCTCTATTTCCCTTCTCTCTCTTTCTCTTTTTTAAATGTACAGTATCTCTCTCCCTCCCCCCTCTCTCTCTCACTTTCGATCTTCTTCTGTCCTCCTGTTTGTTCTTATTGTTCCTTCTCATACAATATGCATCACTATTTTTCTCACAAAAGAGTTTATTTCGGGTCATTTTGGAGAATTCCTATTGGTCCATTCATCAAGAATTTCTGAAACAAGGGACAGTGTAAGGGACAGTTTGTACAAAAAAAAAATGAACAGTGAAGATATAGATGTCAGTGATGAGCTCCATCAGGGCCAGTGAAGGGTTAAACATGAGGTAGGATGTGCCTACTTCAGAAAATTCAGAAATTACACATTTAAACCCAGTAAAAGGTTAATATGAGGTTTTATTTTACCTTCATGCCTTACATAGTCGACCTGCTAAATTAAATCAACACAAAATTTAAAAGAAATGTGAGTTAAAATGTATTATTGTCCTGTTATTCTAATGTAAACATGTACAAGCTCTTTATTGCGCATGATGCACCAGCTGCTGTCCTTTCCCATAGGTGATACAGTGTGGGTTCTATCTGTTAGCATGCACCACCCTCTAGTGGACTTCTTTACTATTGCACTGCATCAGGGGAGCCTGCAGTAAATATATTTTTATATACAGTAGAATTCAAAAGTTTGGACACACCTTAAGCTCAGTGTTTTTTCACCATGTTAAAATGTTTTACATTGTAGAGTAATACTAAAGTTATCCCAACTATGAAGAAAAACATTGGTATTTATTTAATAAACAAAAAAGAGCTAAAAAGAAGAATATGTTTTATATTTTACATTAGACGACAGTTTTGCACATCTCTGCTGGATTTTCTCAGTCAGCATTTTATGAGGTAGAGTCACCTGGAATTCAGGCTTTCAGTTAACAGCTGTGCTGAACTCGTCAAGAGTAATTACTTGAATTTCTTGTCTCTTATCTTTCTTTCTTTCTTTCTTTCTGTATTCCTCCTCTTCTTCCACTATTTATCCCTTTAATTTCTTTGTTACTCTTTAACTCATTCTGTTTTTTTCTTCTCTCTTCCCTTCTTTCTTTCCCTCTCTCTTATACTACTTATCCCTCCCTCACACTTTTAACTCTTTCTTTCTTTCTTTCTTATCTTTTTTGCCTCAGTCTATTTTTTTCTCATACACTATTTATTCCATCTCTTTTAACTTTCTTCCCCTCTTCTTCCCTTTTCTTTTTCTGTAATATGTTTTTTCTTGCTCTCGCCTTCCCTTTCTCTTCTCTTTTCCTCTCTTACACTGTTTACCCCCTCTCTGTCCATCTTTTCTCTCTCTTCTTTTCTCTCTTACATTATTTACCCCATTTCTCTCTCTCTCTCCTTCCTTTTCTCTTATTCTTTCCTCTCTTACGTTTACCCCATCGCTCTCTCCATATTTTCCTCTCCTCTCTTTCTCAGACTATTAATGTGTTTGAGAGCATCAGTTGTAAAGTAGTGAAGAGGTAGAGTTACAGGTATACAGTGAATAGTGAATATTTGAATGTTCTAATTCATATTATGACAAAAACTCAACTAACTCAACTAAGTAAAGAATAAAAAATGAGTTTAAGAAATGAAGGTCAGTCAATCAAAAAAAAATCTAGAAATTTAAAAGTGTCCTCAAATGTATTCAACGTAAAGATCATCAAAAATGTTATGATGAAACTGGCACTCATCAGGGCCGCCCCAGAAAAGGACAAGCAAGAGTTTCCTCTGTTGTACAGATAAGTTTATCAGAGTTTCCAGCCTCAGAAACCACAAGTTAACAGCTTAACGCCAGAGTATTTTGGTTTATTTAACAATTTTTAAGTTACTACACGATTCCTTATGTGTTCCTTCATAGTCTGGAACACTTCATTATTCATTTATAATGTAGGAAAAAATGCAAATTATTGTATTACTGTATATTAACCCCTTAACAGGCCAACAGGACAAGTGCATGTGATATAAACCTTTTTTCTCTGCACTAAAATAAGTTATTTACATTATTAAAACATTGATGGTTTTGGGGACTCCTACAGGACACTTGGAGAAGCAGCCTGTCCACTTTCTACTCTTTCACTTAACAATTACATATTAATAAGAGGAATCAAGACCAAATTCTTACATTTTAACCCTCCTGTTATTTTAGGGGTCAAATGACCCGTTTTAACATTTAAAGATATAGGAAAAAAAAGTTAAAAGTATTTTTTTTTCAGTATGAAACTTCTTCTGCTTGCTTTAATTAGTGTAATTAACATATAATATGAAAATAATTAATCTCACCCTCTGCAAAAACAAAAACTAAAACAAAATTGCAATGTTATTTTTCAGTGTTATGCAAAACTATTGTGTTTTATATGTTGGTCTTTTAAAAGTAATAAAATAGTGAAACATTAAAAAAAAAGTTTAAACACTTTTTTTTTTTTTTTTTTTTACAAAAAATGAGTGAATTATCCTAATTGAAGCATTACCTGTTAGAGGTAAGGAACCCCATTGCACTAAATATTGATAGAATAATTAGTCATTATTTAGTTAGTAATTAAATATTTACACAGATTTTTAGTTTTATTTTTTTGTTTCAGACAACTTTTGGATACTTAAACATGCACACCACTAGACAACTGTAATGAAATGAAGTCAAAAATGAAGTTTATGATTTTTATTTGTTATATTTTGAAAGTCGCAGATTTACTTACTAGATATACTTACTATTATTTTTAACATATTTTCTATTACAATTAGAATTAGGATTTTTAGTAAGGTTTTATCAGCCCTGAAACCTTTGTATATAAATCTTAAATAGAAATCCTCTTGCTATAGGCGTGTTATATCAGGCAGAAAATAAAAAATAAATATTATAATTTCCAGAGCACTAGTTAATATTTAAATGACTGTGACTATAAAGACCTGCACATTGAAAAAAATGATGTGTAAATTACCTTTAAAAAGTTTTTTTTTTTTTTTACTTTTTGCATTTATTTTTGTTCTGCATTTATTTTTAAGTAAATTTAATTATAAATAAAT
Source organism: Astyanax mexicanus (assembly GCF_023375975.1). NCBI lineage: Eukaryota > Metazoa > Chordata > Actinopteri > Characiformes > Acestrorhamphidae > Astyanax > Astyanax mexicanus. The sequence continues at coordinate 6,385,084 of NC_064430.1, forward strand.
TTAAGTAACTTCAACTTGGTTTCATCAAGACTTAAATGTTACATAGAGTAAATAAGTGAACTAAACTTCAGTCAATCCTTTCTTTTAGTAAACTTTACTTAATTTATTGTTGCTAAATCAATATTTTCTTTTAGTAACCTTTACTTAATTTCTGCATACAATATTACCTAATTACAATTACTTAATTTATACAATATTACTCAAATAGTTTATGATACATAATATATTCCTGAAATGTATTTTTTTTAGTTAAAACACACAGATTACACTGCCTCAAAACACATGGATGGCATGTAATTTTTTTTTTTTACTAAAAAGAATGTGTTACATGCACTGAAAAAAATTGTGTGCTTGATCTACTTAAAAAAATCATGTCAACTTTTTGCATCAGATAATTAGGTAGATCCAGCAAGAGTAGTCATAGTATTTACTACTTAATTTTCTCCAGTAGTGCTAAAATACTTTTTCAAATAGTTACAACTTAAAATAGTCCATTGACACTACATGGAAAATTTAAGTATTGTCAACTTTTATTTTCTCTTGTACACTGCTGACTTAAAAAGCTGAGTTAACTCAACCTAAGTGTTTAATTTGTCCTTTTAAAAAATTATCTGTTTAGCCAAATAAACTAACAATTCATCTTTATTTTAACACACACTTTTAAGTTAATAAAACTTTAGTAATATTCACATAACTTATCTTTTTAAGTTAACCATGGGTATTCTCAACGTATTTACTACATTATTATTTAACTGCCAATACTGACAGTATAATAATGGAGCAATACAGGAGTAAACTGGGTAAAGAGTGAACTCTGTAGCTCAAAGCCAGCATACTGTGATCACTAGAAACACAGAATAAAGTTAATGTGCTCTTACAGCTCTACAACACTGAGACCTGTCAATCAACATGTATATTATAATTACTGCACGCCCAGGATAAGGTAGCTTTGGGCAACAGACAACACAAAGATGGTAAGTAAGGGAGAGGCCACACCCAATATGCAAATATATGGTACCAGGAGCCTATTGGAAAGCTGTGTGAACCAAAACTGTAGAAAGAGCATTGACACAGGTAGAGACTAAAACTCTAGTAAATATAACAAGACTTTAGTTTGTTGTGCAGATTTGTTGGGATTAAATAAATAAATTATATTAAGGAAAAGATACACAATGTGGAGTAATTAAAAACTAGATATATTCATGTAAAGGTAGAAACATATTTTTTTGTTGTTAATAACACAGATTTACTTACCTTACATTTACTAACGCTCAGATTTTTTTTTTCACTGTGCTATCCATGCATTAACACTGTTTGGTCTGTTTACAAAATACATCTTTAAGATTATATTTGAATCTATGTTTTAACTAAAATTATGTATAATAATATTGTATAAATGAAGTAATTGAAATTAGGTAATATTGTATGCAGAAATTAAGTAAAGTTTACTAAAAGAAAGGATTGACTGAAGTTCAGTTCACTTATTTACTCTATGTAACATTTAAGTCTTTCAATTGAAGGTACTTCAATTTATCTGATATTAAATTTACTTAAAAAAACAAACAAATGCAGAAAGTTGCAAAACGCTTTTAAAGTAAATTTCATGCATCATTTTTTCAGTGCAGTTAATTCATGTCCATGGTCAGTAAAACCTCCTGTATTAATAGCTCTGCACCAGCAGGTGTCAGTGTCATTCTCTTGTTTACTGCCCAAACCACACTGATTAGCTCCTGTAGCTCTTTCCATCAGTCTCTGCCCCCGCTGTACCCCACAGTTCTCACACCACTGAATCCCTCCTTCACAGAAAGCGTTACTCTGATGGAACTTTTAAACGCTCGACTCTCCCCGTCCCATCCAAACACACACCGTCTGCACACTAACCGCTTCCTCCAGCAGGAATATCAGGGGTTTGGGCAGAAAGGAGAGAGGGATGGAGGAGGTGAGGAGCGTGGGTGTGGAGAAGAGAAGAGGGAGAGAGAGAGTGAGGGAGGAATATTGTGGGGTAGAAAATGAATGGCTTACTCAGCAGAGACTCTGTTTTCTTTACTGGCTCAGTTTCTATGTCAGCAGAGTTGGCCTGAAACAGCTATTAGATAAGACTTTATTAGACTGAGCTGAGAGAGAGAGAGAGAGAGAGAGAGAGAGAGAGAGAGAGAGAGAGAGAGAGAGAGAGAGAGAGAGACTAAGATTGTGATGGACAGACTAAAAGAAACAGAAAGAGAGAAAGATAGAGAGAAAGAGCAAGTAAAAGAAATAAAAGCAGAAGAGAGAGAGATACTGTAGACAGACTTGCCGGTGTAGTGCAATGGAAAGACAGACAGGTAGACAGAGACGGAGGGAATGGAAAGTGAGAGAGAGACAGACAGACAGAGATGTGGGGATGAGCAGTGAGACAAAAAGCCAGACAGAGAGACAGACAGACAGTGTAGATGGAGTGCAATAGAAAAAAACAGGCAGGCAGACAGACAGCTAGACAGTGTAGATGAAGTGTATTAAAAGAAGACAAAAGATAGACAGAAGTTAATAGAAAGTGACATAGAGAGAGAGAGAGAGAGAGAGAGAGAGTGGGACAGACAGACAGACAAATAGACAGAAAGGTAGGCCGACATAGTGTGGGGATGAGCAGAGAGAGAGGGAGAGAGAGAGAGAGAGAGACACAACCACAGACAGACAGACAGAAAGACAGGTAGACAGAGTTGGTGAAGGACATAATAAGACAAAAAGCAATAAACAGTGATGGAGGGAGAAAGAGACAGACAGATAGACAGACAGACAGACAGCTAGACAGTGTAGATGTATTGCAATAAAGGAAGACAAAAGAGAAACAGAAATTTATAGACAGTTGATATAGATGGGCAGAGAGAAAGAGGGAGAGGGAGAGAGACAGACAGCCAGACAGGAACACAGAGATGGCAGGCATGAGCAGGTAGACCAAAAGCAAGGCAGGGAGAGAGAGAGAGAGAGAGAGAGAGAGAGAGAGAGAGAGAGAGAGACAGACAGACAAACTGAAATGGTGAAGGACACAATGAGAAAGAAAGTAGAGAGAATGAGACAAAAATGAATAGACAGTGACATAGATGGAAAGAGAGAGAGAGAGAGATAGAGAGAGACAGACAGACAGACAGGTATACAGTGTAGATGGAGTGCAATAGAGAACACAGAGAGGCAGACAGACAGCTAGATGGTGTAGATTTATTGCAATAAAGGAAGACAAAAGAGAGACAGAAATTAATAGACAGTTGATATAGATGGATAAAGAGAAAGAGAGAGAGAGACAGACAGACAGAGATGGTGAAGGACACAATGAGAAAGAAAGGAGAGAGAGAGAGAGATAGGCAGATAGACAGACAGACAGCTATACAGTGTAGATGGGGTGCAACAGAGAAAACAGACAGGCAGACAGACAGCTAGACGGTGTAGAAGGAGTGCAATAATGAAAACTAGACAGGTAAATTGAGATGGTGAGGCAAGACACGACAAGACAAGAAAAGACAGAAAGTTGAGGAATAGAGAAAGACAGAGAAAGAGAGAGGGATAAATGGATTGTGGTAGAGGGAAAGAGAGACAGACTAATGCAAAAAGACAGAGAGGAAGAGGAGCAGAGAAAGCTGAACTTTATTCCTTATGTTTCAGGGATGCTTTGGTTTAAATAAGGTCAAGCCAATAAAGCGAACTGAACAGAGAGAGAGAGAAAGAGAGCGAGAGAAAGAGAGAGAGAGAGAGAGAGAGAGAGAGATTCTGTGTTCCAGTAATGCTGCATTAATGAGCTGCAATCATGAATCCCATCATCTCTCCATCTCCAGACGAGCGAACAGTTCCACTCTCGACTGCTGAAAGAGTTTTTCCAGCTTTTTTCCAGTGTGTTTCCAGTTTTCCCAGCACCTTGTTTGGAAACTCTCCTTTACACTTATATTATTTCACCTGTTACCCATAGACACATTGATTTATTCTCTCTCTGTCTCTCTCTCCCTCTCTCTCTTTTCCCCTTGTTCTTTCCATTCCATCTCTCCCGATCCCTCTCTTCTCAGATGGAGTAGCATTCCACATGTCACGTTTTTCCTTCAGATGGGAATTGACCTCCTATCCACTGTACAGCCTCACAGGACTCTTTAAAAATACAATATATGCTAAAGGGTTAATAATCACTGATCATTTGTCTCAGAGAATACTTTTGAGCAGTGTTAAAAAATATTGTCATTTAGAGCATTTATTTGCAGAAAACGAGAAATGGCTGAAATAACAAAAAAGAGTTTTCAGACCTCAAATAATGCAAAAAATCATTCAAGTTCATATTATTAAAGTTTTAAGAGATCAGAAATCATTATTTGTTGGAATAAACCTGTTTTTTATTTCCAGTTTTCATGCATCTTGGCATCATGTTCTCCTCCACCAGTCTTACACACTGCTTTTTGATAGCTTTATGCCTTTACTCCTGGTGCAATACTAATTCAAACAGTTCAGCTTGGTTTGATGGCTTGATTATATTCCAAAGTTCTCATCATTTTTAAGTGGTTCAAATCTGTATGTTATGGGCAATAATTGTATAAAGTGTATGAATTAATTGGGCACATATTTTTATTTCATATTTTCATGACAAGACAGTGGTTTTTCCCATTACAGCACCTTTATAACCCTTTATAATGCAGTAATTAAAGCTAACTAAGGATTCCTGACCACTGACCTTACAGAGTTTCTCATTTTTACTCAAAATCACTGAGTTCATAATAAGAAGTGACTTTTCTAGCTGAATTATATACAGTATTTCTAAAGTTACTGCACTATAAAATCTATATGCTTTGATCTAACTGATTATACAGAAAGGAATGGAATATCTATAGCTTTAGCTGCAATGGATTTTGAAGTATTTTAAAGGGAAATGACACAGCCCTGTGTAGAGCCTATATGTCACACATGAGCCACATTATCCTGCTGGTTGTGGAATGGCTCCACAGAGGGGAAGGGGCTATTATTTTCTGTGTATCTACTGAAATATTTTACTGAAGGATTTTAAATCACTGGTTTTATTGAGGTCAGGGTGTCTCATGGGGGGAAATGATAAGGCATTTGAAACAGCCTGAGGATGTACTAAAATCAGGGTCCACAAGTGTTGCCCGTAAGTATTGGCACCAGTAAGTATTTACCATGTACTGTGTAATTATTTTGGGTTTTGTCAAATTGCCAGACAGCAATTAAGTAATTAGGGAAGTGTGTTGTTGTGAATAACATCGCCACCAGTTTTGACGTTTATCCCAATGACACATGATCTCAAGTACTCTGAGATAAACCGCTTTTATACAGCGGTTTTGTAAAGAACAGAAAAAAAGTCAAGCAAAGAAACCACACTGTTCCAAATATTTGTTTTTAATATGAGGCATATCAATATTGTTACTTAGCAACAAAGAGTGAATAGTTAAACAAGTAAAAAAAAGCTAAATACTATTTAAACAGATTTAGTAAGACTTGACATATAAGTTTACAAGCATCCGGAAATATCCTTAATTGTACTACAGGTAGAGGACAGTATTCTTACCAAAGGTATACCCTTTAAATGGTATTTTATTTTATTATCCCATTCAGTGATGACCTTGAGTGCTATAATCATACTGAAAGATAGCACTCCTATCATAATACAAGTTTTTGCCAAAATTGTTTATAAATATGTGACTCAAGTGCATCTCAGACCACCTTCTGAAGTGGTTTGTTTAATTGATCAGATTTGTATCTATTTTAAATATTTTTGTGTGTTTATAGTTACATTTTTATGTGGCTTTTATGTGATACTCAAGATGCATGAAGTTACCAGATTTAAACAGCGTTTTCTTCTTCAAGCATTTTTGAGCTGTCTAATGGCATTTGGCTACTGGTTATCCAATGTCTAAGCTTATAAAGGTTGGTGCTTTATTCTTTTTGCAAGTCCAATACAAGTCTCAAGTCTTTGGTCACGTGTCTAAGTCAAGTATCAAGTCTTTGTGGGGTGAGGTTTGGTCAAGTTTCAAGTCTTTGGCACAAATCCAAGTCAAGTCTAAAGTTTTTTGTTGGGTGAGACTTGGTCAAGTCTTAAGTATTTGTGGGGTGAGACTTGGTCAAGAATCAAGTTATTGGTCACGAAGCCAAGTCAAGTCTCAAGTCTTTGTCAGGTGAGACTTAAAGTTTCAAGTCTTTGATCACCAGTCTTTGATCAAGTTTCAAGTCTTTGTTGGGTGAGACCTGGTCAAGTCTCAAGTCTTCGGTCACAAATCCAAGTCAAATTTCAAGTCTTTGGCGTGAGACTTGGTCAAGTATTAAGTTCTTGATCACGAGTCCAAGTCAAGTCTTAAGTTTTTGTTGGGTAAGTCTTTGTCAAGTCTCAAGTCTTTAGTAACAAGTCTAATTCCAGTCTCATGTCGTTGTGGGGTTTCACTTGGTCAAGTATCAAGTCTTTGATCGTGAGTCCAAGTCAAGTCTAAAGTCTTGGTGGGGTGAGATTTGTCAAGTCTCAAGTTTTTGGTCACCAATCCAAGTCAAGTTTCAAGTCTTTGGTCACGAGTCCAAGTCAAGTTTCAAGTCTTTGGTAACGAGTCCAAGTCATGTCTCAAATGTTTGGTCAGAAATCAAGTCAAGTCTGAAGTCTTTGTGAGGTGAGACTTGTTCAAGTATCAAGTTATTGGTCACAAAACCCCAAATTGGTCAAGAGTCTCTGGGTTGTGTGGTCTGAGCTATCCACACAATTGTATAATGACCCATCAGTGATCATTGTAGGAAGTCTGCTCCTTACTAAAGTTGGCTTACTTACTAAAACTTGAGTGGTTGACACAGAAACAGCTCACACTCAGCCTGCAGCTGACCGGTTGATCCAGTGCCAGCACACAGACTGATCTCATAGCCCATAGCCGTCACTTCTGTGTGGTTTTCTCCAGTGTTAAAGTTGACACGGTCAAGAACAATAAAGTGTTTTGTGCACTAAAATGTGTGTGGCCCCTCAGACTGGAGTTCACACTCTCAAATCCGAGCTTACGCCGGCCTGCCTTCAGATCCCACTACAAAGCTTCCTTTTAAGAAGCTACAGATTACAGTAAAAGAGGTGGATTTCCTTTGGAATCTACCAAAACATCGGACGAACAAAGTAGCGTCAAAACATGCGTGTGTACGCGAAATCATGTGCATCTGTGTGTGTGTGTGTGTGTGTTTGCATGTTGCCTCTTGGAATGGATCGTTTAAACAAGAGACACCCTCCTGGCCCTGTGCCACGTCCAGCTTTACGATGCACTGCGTCGCGCAGCTTCACAGTTTCCTGCCTAGTTTTTCCTGGTGGACCATCTGCATGAACTGATCTTTAATGTGGCCACAATGTTTAATTACGGTTGATTGAGCTGTTAATTAGATGCAGATCTGAATGAGGCTTGTTGATTGCAGCCAGCTGGCCGGAAAAACACACATACACTCGTACACACACACAGACTCCAGCGACAAGTGAAAAACATTAGTGAATTTGGGTGACCTAGAGACACAACAATGAAACAAGACCAAGAGGAGCATTCAAAAGCAGTTAATTTAATAGACCAGACTGAAATAGAACAATGGTGGTTATTAAGGTTGCACAATACGGACAGATTGCCATTATTGTGACTTACTATGAATTACAGGAGTTGGACAATGAAACTGAAACACCTGGTTTTAGACCACAATAATTTATTGTGGTGACGGACAGTTCTGGTGGAAACAGGAGAGTTGAGGTGCACATTGAATTCTGCCGTGAATTGATCAGCCGTGGTTTTATGTTTTTTGGATACAATCCGGGTTAGCACACGAACATCCCTTTCAGACAGCTTCCTCTTACAGCGTCCACAGTTAATCCTGTTGGATGTGGTTGGTCCTTCTTGGTGGTATGCTGACATTACCATGGATACCGTGGCTTTTGATGCATCACAAAGACTTGCTGTTTTGGTCACAGATGTGCCAGCAAGACGTGCACCAACAATTTGTCCTCTTTTGAACTCTGGAATGTCACCCATAATGTTGTGTGCATTGCAGTATTTTGAGTAAAACTGTGCTCTTACCCTGCTAATTGAACCTTCACGCTCTGCTCTTACTGGTGCAATGTGCAATTAATGAAGATTGGCCGTCAGGCTGCTCCAATTTAACCATGAAACCTCCCACACTAACATGACAGGTGTTTCAGTTTCATTGTCCAACCCCTGTAGGTTTATTTAGTTAGATATAAATAGTCAATGGTTTGAACAGGAAACTCTTTAGACACAGTATGTGGTCATTGATATGAAGAGCAAGAAGACAAAGCAAAAAAGATATTATTTTAATAAGAGACACATGAGAAACATCTACTGTTCTGTCTCTGATAGCTAAATCCCTCAGACACAACACTCAGCATATACACACACAGATGAAGTCATGACTGGCAGAAGAACGCACGTCTTACAACGATCTACTGCAGCTGCAGAGCCTTAAAGTGAAAAATATAAAAATGACTTATGGGAAAAACTCAGTCCTCAGCCTTAAGCAGGGGCCAGTTGGGAGAGAGTGGGATTGTTTAGTTTATGTAAATAAAACTTAACCATTTAAATGCATTGTTAAAGTTGATAGTGACCTGTGTAACATTTTATACTTTTAAACTATTTAAAAATAAGAGAACATATAATCATAACAGTTTAAAACACTGCAAAAAAGTAAATATTAGCAATTGAAATAAGGTGAATTTAATTATAAATCTATTTTTTTCTCTGATAAGATTTTTTTTTATTATTTTAGGGATAATGATCCCTAAAATTTACACCTTATTTTAAGAAATTTGTCAACTCAAAAAAACATAAAATGTCACCAATCAAGTTATTGTAATTATTGTATACAAATTTAAGAAAAAATAAGGGATTATAGCTTGATTGAAGTCTTCTTTCACTTATTTTGAGACCTTGTGATTATAGTTAATTTTAAGAGATCTTACTCAAAAAAAATGATTCATTCCATTTGCAGAATGTGTTAATGTGATATACCAAATAAATCATTTTTTAAAGATTTTTGAGTATTTAAGTTAAAAATTTGTAAAAGAAAACATTATAACAATGATATAAAAATATATTTTACTCTGGAATGAGGTGGGGAGGTCTGAATATAGCTAAATTTTTAACAAAAAAAAAAAATTCTCAAGCTGTAAATCACATAATTTGTAAATAATTTGGAACAGGTGGGTCATGCGTAGAAATGAATGTCCCTGTGGACAGTCAGATTATGACATACAGCTTTTCAAAGACAACTGCAAACATCCTGAGAGCAAGACTCCTTTTCCATTTTCCTTTTTAAGAACTGTCCAGTGTGTTTGCACTCCCAGATGTAGCTATGGTGTACACTGTTGGGCCCTCATTAGGTGGGAAACTGCTTGCTCTGCTCAACGTCTGTGAACTGGAAACAACTTTACTGCCTTAAAAGCATATTGTAGTGGGTGGAAACACGACTTATTTAACTATTTTTCAACCCATAACTCTCATAACTTTAAAGTTTTACTTCAGGGGGCTTCTTCTTTGCGTTTGAAGGCCAGACCACCTTGTATATCTTGGATATCAGGATATTTAAAAATGATTTGTCTCACATACTGTAGATTAGCCTGGGTTTTCTCTCATTTTCTTACCAATTTGGGCTATTTCTTTCCTGGAAATGATTGAAAACAAGCAGACAAACAGCAAGAAATGTATAATACAGTCATTCACTGCAATTCTGTTTCAGGAAAGGTACACAAAGGTAATTTGTGGCAATGATATAATGACTTTGAATCTGTTTTTCTTGTTTTTTTTGTTTTGTTTTTTTTCTCCACCCCTCACAGCTGGAGCAGGGAGCTTTTGATGGGGTTTCATTGTTATGCATTTTCTTCTATTTTTTCCTCTCAATTCAATGATGGTCTATTTTTTTTTTTTTTCATTTTTTTCCCTCTGTTCTGTTTCCACATCTTCTTGCCACGTACTTATTCCGTAATGTACATCATGTGTTTGTCCGTTCTCCCTCTGTTCCCCAGTATAGTATACAGTGTGGCCCAGCCTCCGGCCCTAATGACCTGCTTCTGGAAGCCTCTGTCCCTCTGAATCTCCCAGAGTAATCGAACGTTTAAGAGTCTGAGTCTGTCTTTCCAGCTCCGCGGCTTCATTCCAGGACCCCAGCTGTTTGGCGAGACCGGATCGCAGGCCGGCCAGGCTTTGTAAAGGTGCCTGCGTGTGTTTTTTTTTTCCAGACTCAGGAAACGAGTCATTCCTTTTTTCGGCTCGTGTGATGATGATGGTGTTTATTTTTGCTCCCGTCCCGGGCATACTTGCCGTGGCTGCGGTGTCCGTGTCTCCGATCCGGGAAAGCGATATCGTGGAGCGCTCGATCCCTGGAGAGAGCGCCGCGTTCATTCTTAACAAATGACGTGTGACTCGTGATTTGCTGCGTTGATCTTGGGGCGTGAATGCAGGCAACAGTGGAATTCTAATCTATTCTTTTCTATTTTAAGGATTTTTTTAAGGAGTCACAATGGGAAAAATCCTGATCCTGAAATCCTGATGCTGCTGTTTACCAGCTGTGTGTTACCAACAGTGATGTCAGTAACGCGTTACTTAGTAACGCGTTACTCTAATCTGACCCTTTTGTTCAGTAACGAGTAATCTAATGCGTTACTATTTCCAATCCAGTAATCAGATTAAAGTTACTTATTTAAGTCACTGTGCGTTACTCTCTCTCTCTCTCTCCACCTCATCTCCTCCACACACACACACACACACACACCGCTCCCTTACCCATTCCCCCTCCGCTCTTCCCCAATCACACTCGTCTCGCTTTCTCCCCTGTCTCTCTCTCTCGCGCTCGGCGTGTCTTTAGTTTCCGCCCGTTTTCGTTTTTCGCCAGTTCTCGGCTCCCTATCTCTTTATTAAAGTGTTTTTTTTGCGGCCGCGTCCCAATTCACTAGCCAGGGCAGCGGTCTGCACAGATCTGATTGGCAGAGGAGAGCGTTTGAAGATTTTACACCACACGTGATTGGAAGTTCACTGTGGCGCAGAGCGCACATACTGTAAAGACAAGAAAAGTTCCGGTGCTTTAAATGAACACTGTCAGAATTAAATCCTTCTCAGTAGTTGGGTCCGGTATGGGTCCATATTGGACAACGTCTGGGTCCGGACCCGGACCGCAGTCTGCAAATATGTGATCCCTGGTCTAGACCATATACACGGTTCTGTTTTATAAAACCACTCCTTGCTGCCCTGCAGAGAACAACAGGTTCAATGTTCAGTTTTACAGTGTTAAATATGTCAGGTCAAGAAAGACTTTCTTTATTTTATATATTTTTTTTTATAAAAACAAGTATTTATGTTTAGTAAAATCAAGAAATACCATATTTTATTTTTTATAAAAAAAATATTTATGTAAATTTTTTTATTTTTATAAAAAAAAAATATTTTTTTAGGAAATAGTTCAACTTAATAGAGATAAATTGTTGCTGTTAAAAATGCATTTTGCAATAAAGGGAGTATTGGCAAAACTGGTTATAATGTTAATGTTAAGGCGGCGGGAGGCGGTGTCTGCAGCTGCTGAAAATAACTAATAAAGTAACTTGTAAAGTAACTTAGTTACTTTTAAAATCAAGTAATCCATAAAGTAACTAAGTTAATTTTTAAAGGAGTAATCAGTAATCAGTAATCGGATTACTTTTTCAAAGTAACTTTACCATCACTGTTGAACAATATCAATAACAGATCCTTCCAGCCAGGAAAATAAGTTAATTAAATAAGAAAATACATTAGAAATCATATGAAGCACAAAATAAGTATTGTCACTAATGTAAAAAAAGACTGTGATTTCTCAAATCAGAGATGGGTTTCCCGAAATCGTCAATCTTAGTGAATAACAAACGAACTAATGAGTGACGTAAGAAAAGAACGAGTCAGTTTCCCACAGAGCTTCACAAAATGAAAATTAACGAACAAATTTAAAAAATGTCTTTGTTGACTCCTCCCCCAAAACAGAGTTCTCAGTCGAACCACAAACATTGATTCAACACTGTTAAATATAGAGGTTTTTTTTCCACTTTTACACCCGAAAAACATTACAATGTAATTAATATCGTTATACATATTTGGAAATTTAAATAACAAAAGGATTTACTTTGACAAAAGGCATTGATAAAATACTCCTAAAGATGCATATGACTAAATAAATAAACAAACAATACTATATTATTGCTATAATCTATTTTAAAACGTTAAACTATATATATATATATATGTTTGTGTTATAATATAATATAATATAATATAATACATAGATATTACATTATTATTATTATTATTATGATTATTATTATTATTATTATTATTATTATTATTATTATTATTAAAATTATTATTATTATTATTATTATTATTAAAATATAATTAATATCGTTATACATATTTGGAAATTTAAATAACAAAAGGATTTACTTGATTGATAAAATACTCCTAAAGATGCACTTATAATATAATAAAATATAATATAATACATGGATATTACATTATTATTATTATTATTATTATTATTATTATTATTATTATTATTATTATTATTATTATTATTATTATTATTATTTAATATTAAGTGGAAACAATGGTAATATATTTTTGTTTATAATACTTTCTTATTCCTAACTGACTTAATGACGTTTTAACTATACTGTTTTTATCTTGATTCCCACTCTCACTGTAAGATATCTCACCATAAAACAGTGGCCTATTCTGTCTTAACATAGTCCAGCTAACCTTAGACCTGGCAGATCATCAGAGACACTTTATCATAAACAGGGAACTGCTTCATTTATACATCCGCTGCACGACTGCAGGAGACAGACCTTTCTTTCTCTTTCTTCTTCTTGGGAAAATAAGAACTGGGGATGGCTTTGTTGTCACTTCAGACTGCTGGAGTTACTGGACTTACTGGAGTTACTGGAGTTACTGGTCCATGGGAATAAAGGGGACGCATAAGGACAGATGCAGTCTCCTGAGACCTGGATCAAATGAATGAAAGAGTTACTTGCTGGTACAGTGAATAAGCCCTATGCAATTGATTGGTTTGCTTGCCTTGTTGAGATGGGCCTGAACACCATACTGATTGGTGTCACTGCAGTGCTGCTCTGTGGTGTTCTATACTGTGCATAAACAAGAAGGTGGTCATAATGTTGAGCTTTATCAGTGTATATGAAATAAACAGTTTCTGAATAAACTGTTTCTATAGCTCTCAGTAAATTACAGAATCCAGCTTTTCAGCAATAATCATTTAGTCCAAACACAACTATGTAGGACTGCTGAATATAATCAAAACTGTTTATACTGTATATAGTAGGTCTTTATGCGTGACCTCTATATAAACATTGAGAAAATGCACAGATCTCATGAGTGCTGCTGCATTTCTTGGCAAACCACTATGGGTTTTTTTAGGGTCAGTTTTAAAATGCAAAAAAAAAAAAATCTCCATCTGGATTTAAGTAAATAAATGATGTGGGGTTGGTTGGTTGATGCTGCAGTTTGTCTGCAGGTTTAGGTTCAGCAACAGTATGTGCTGAAAGAATGAGGTCAGCTGACCACCTGGATATACTAAATATAGAGCAGCTTATTCCATCAATGGATCCATTTTTTTCTTCCCTGATGAACACGGCCATATTCCAAGATGATAATGTCAGGAATTGTGAAAGAGTTCAGGGTTCAGGGAGCATGAGATCATCATTCATCATTTTCACACATGGATTGAGAGAGTTAACCTTATTGAGAATCTTTGGGATGTGCTGGATGGAGAAGAGAGGCTTTGTGCAGTGGTCAGACTCTACCATCATTAATGCTGCTGCAAGATCTTGATAAAAAATGAATTAATGCAACACTGGATTGAAATAAATCTTGTGACGTTGCAAAAGCCTATCGAAACAATGCCACAGTGAAGAATGTGTGAAGCAATTAGAGCTAAAGACGGTCCAATGAAATTGTGACCTTTCATAACCTCCAGTTTTAATACACTATTATTTAACAGAATGGCTGTCTGTCATTGAATAATGAAAAAAACAGTGAAAAGCTAACTGACACTGATATACATAGATATATAAGTAATTACATAATATGTACAATTGTAATCAATGTGTAACATAGATAGATAGATAGATAGATAGATAGATAGATAGATAGATAGATAGATAGATAGATAGATAGATAGATAGATAGATAGATAGATAGATAGATAGATACTTTATTTATCCCAGAGGAAATTTAGGCATCCAGCAGCAACAACACAATACAATGAGAAACATATTTAAACATAAATTAAAACACTGAAGAATAGAAAATATATAAGGCTTAAAACTTACTATACAAGGTAAATATATATCTGTAAACGGAGCAGTGCAATAGATGTTGCTAATGGTCATTAAATAATTAAGAAAGCAAAGTGCAAGGTGCAATGACATTGAACAAATGATCAGATTAGACAAGTTAAGACCTGTTCTCTCTTTATTCAAATCCACCAATAATCATATCATACAGAATAATAATTGAGCCCCAGCAGCAACAGTAAGACGTAAAGCACCTGAAACCCCTCAGAATTCCTCTCCACAGCCGCAAGAAGTGCTGCTATAGCTCCTGGAGAGGACATCATATGGAGGGCATTTGCGGAGTCTGCTCGCGAGGGCTCAGCTTGGCGTTTAGGTGGTCAACCACGAAATAAATAACTACGCACAAGACTGCACAAACCTAATAATTACACGCTGGAAATGACGAAGCTCTGGCTTTTCCATGGTGCCGAGCTGCAGAAAAGACAAACTTTGCAGATCCGAAATGATTTTCCCTCCCTCCAACATTTTTCCATTCCGTTCCGTACGATCTGCTCCGGAAGCTCAGTGTAACAGGAGCACGCGTTCCCCTTCACTAGAACGCTGAGATGATTCCGGACCACATTATGAGCTAACAGGGCGACGCAGACTAGCAACTGAACCAATCCCAAAGGCCTCCTCTCCCAGACGAGCAAACAGGCCAATCCTGAAGATCCTGAAGTCTACTCGCCATTATCCTGAACTCTCAGGTTAGGAAGAGCAGTTTCCAACCACAAACACATTGTT
Organism: Astyanax mexicanus; assembly: GCF_023375975.1. Classification (NCBI taxonomy): domain Eukaryota; kingdom Metazoa; phylum Chordata; class Actinopteri; order Characiformes; family Acestrorhamphidae; genus Astyanax; species Astyanax mexicanus. The sequence goes on from NC_064430.1 coordinate 6,400,169, forward strand.
CTGGTGTAGATATCAGTGGGGAGTCGTGTAATTCAATGTTCTCAGGGAGTTTTGTTTTTGTGGTTGAGCTCACGTTGGTTGGATTTACATGTGCAGAGGGTTTACCTGTGGAAACAATCTGCAGTTTGGGTTGATTTCAGTGCTGGGTGCCTCGGGGAACATGCAGACCATGACTTTGTTGGAAAAACCTAAAGAAACTGCAGTGCAACGGTTAAAAAGATTGTAGAAGATAGTAACGTGCCTTTTACAAAAGCTACGTGTACATGTTTTAGAAAAATGACCATTTGTTCACTAGTATAGTGGATTTGTTTTAAAATTAATAAGGTACCTACTGCTCATCCTACCGACCTAACACTGAAGTGTTGCTTTAGCTGTGCCACAAGGAGTTCCAAAAAATAAGTGACCAAGCACTGAATGGATTTGTCAAACTTCTCCAGAAATTAGAACTTTCTGTCATTGGTCAATGGTTCACCAAGTGATGCCACAGAAGAACCACATTTGCGTTCCTTTCTAACCATTCAATTAATAGTTCTGTAACTAGTAGTTAGTTAGTAGTAACAATCCAGGACAAAGAGTTATTTGGAGTGACGCCAATAGAAGAACCACTTTTATCCTCCTGACTAACCATTTAATGGGTCGCTTTTAGAGATAAGATGTTTCAGAGTTTAAAGAATATCTATATAAAGGCCTCAGTTCTCCACCAATTCAAGTCAAGTTGAAAGAAACAATGAAGGCCATAGCTTTCTACCAGTTGGACCACTTGGTCTCATAACTGTGTGTCTATTGTTAATAGTTCTTTGAAGTGATTCTACAGAAGAACCACATTGGATTCCAGTGTACCCATTCATTTGTTCTGTAAAAAAAAACTATTAAGGCCATTGTTCTCCCCTTAATTGGACTAATTGGTCTTAGAGCTATGTGTCTAATGTCAATGGATTTTTAGGGTGATTACACGGAAGAACCACATTTGGGTCTATCCATTCATTGGTTCTGTACAAACTATGAAGCCCATAGTTCATATTTGTCTTAGAACTGTATGCCCCAAGTCAAGAGTTCTGTGGAGCGATGCCACAGTAGAACCACAGTAGGTCAATAAACATCTGCAAAGACCGAAGTTGACCAAAAGTTAGACATTTGATGTTGTTTTTTTTTGGAGTGATTCCATTAAATATCGGACTAAGCATTAAGTGGATTGGCTTTTAAAATAGGCATTTTTGATTATAGAGTCTAAAGATTCTCCACATAATATCAATTGGTCTTAGAACTGTGTGTCTATTGTCAATAGTTCTTTGGAGGGATTCCACAAAAGAACCACATTGGGTCCAAGTCTACACATTCAATGGTTCTGTAAAATCTATGAAGGCCATAGCTCACAATTGTGTGTCTAATGTCAGTGGATCTTTGAAGTGATTCCACAGAAGAACCGAATTGGGGTTCAGTAAAATCAATGAAGGTCATGGTTCTCCAAAATTTAGTCACTGGTCCAACAATCTATTTGTCCAAAGTGAGTTTTTCTGTATAAGGATTGAGAGGATAGGTTTTTTTTAATGCATCATTTAAGCAATATTAGAAAGGGTTAAGACCTTCCTCATTGTGTAACTGTTCTTGACTCTTACCAATTAAAGGCTTGTCTTAATTAAGAGCCATTCAGGAACATTTTTGCATCCGACTACATGAAGACATACTGTATGTATGAGCCCATGTTCTGCCATGTATATGTGTTGCGTGTGCTGTGTTTGTGCTGTAAGTATATGCTATGTTTGTCCTTGCATGTGTGTGTGTGTGTGTGTGTGTTGCATGGTGTGAACTGTGTGGTGCAGTCTCTCTGTGGTGTGTGGTTTCAGTTTCCACATTACCCCATCTCCCAGTGTTGCTACTGGCTCTCTTCTCCAGTGGCCTCCACTGCCAGATATCTGGAAAAGTAAGAATGACTCACATCTCAGGCTAGACCTTCTCTCTTTCTTTCTTTCTTTTCTTTCTTTTTTTTTGAGAATATTTATATTAGGTAGCTCTGCCATTTTTCACATTATAATGAGCCTTTCCACTGGTACAATTCTGCCCTGCTGACAATTAAACTCTCCTCTATTGTCCCTCCATCTGAAGCAAATGACCACATGAACCCAGGAAACCAAGGAGTTAAAATGTTTCAACAAATAGCCAGAAAACAAGCCGTGGCCACGTTCCACCGGAGCTGTTAATGTGAGCTGCCTATGCTCGGGTTTTATTGCTCTTCTGACGATTGGGCCCCACTGCAGGCTCGGGGGGCAGCACGGACCTCCGCGGTGGATGAATATATATTGTGATTTTCAGCATTTCCGTGTAGAACTTGTGCTGAAATGTTGTAATTTTAGCCTACAGGGATTACGAGGGAGTCCAGTCGAAACACATGATAATAAAACTGGGTGAAAGGTACGGTTAAGCTGTCCAAGGAAGACGGAAAGGCTGAAAAGAAGGAATTTTCAATATCTGTAGCCATTTTGTTTCCCTGTATACTTTATTATTATCCTCCTTTCACACTGTTCTTCAATTCCTCGATGACAGGGTGGCTTAGTGGTGAGCACATTCACCTCCCAGCACTGGGGTCTTGGGTTCAAGTCCCTATCTGGGTGGAGTTCCATGTTCTCCCCGTGTCGGCATTGGTTTCCTATTGTAACATGACTTGTGTCAGAGTTTTAATTTTTAGTTTTGGGAATGTTACTTTTTTTTAAGTTTCTATAACATTATGTCATAATGTTATAAACTCTGTTATAAACTATATGTTAACTAGGTAATAGAGTCCTGTGATAATCTATCCCATTCAGTAAGAATATTCCTGCAGATTTTGTGGTAGGGTTTGAGTGTTGATAGCCAGGTGTTGATAGCAGCTGGCCATGGTGTAGCATCTGTCTTCAATTTCAATTCAATTTCATTTCAATTTATGGCATTTATTCCTATTACAGATCTGGGCCAATGTAGTGTTAGGAGTCTTGCCCAAGGACTTTTATTGGTGTAGCACAGCATTCAGTCACCCAGATCAGGTATTGAACCCCAGTCTCGCACATGAAGTAGTAGCTCACTGGCAGGAGGTGGTGTTATTCAATGTGCCACACCAACCTGTTTTCAAGGGAAGCTTCTAAGCTCTTGTTTGGACAAGCATTGTCCTGTTGGAATAGCGCAGTGGATTGTGCGTTTACTAAAGGTAGGGGCTCTGGTTGCAGGACCTTATCAAAGTGAGTTTGGGCTGTCAGAGAGCTTGAAATAAACAGCAAAGGTGATCTGGCATCGTACAAAATTGCACTCCTCACCATGACACCAGGCATTTTTGTTGGGAAATGATGTGTATCAGCAAAAACATTCTTCTTGCTGCTGACCATGGTGCCTCAACCTACACATTTGTCGAGTACACTTGCTTGAGTGTGTGAAACGTGCACGGTGCTCATGCATGGTTAAAATGGGATTGGGTGCTTGACTGTTGACTGTTGTCAGGGTTTTAATCAGGGTTTTAATCAGTCAGATCTCACCAGCTCAATTCCTACCAGTGGCTGTATTTCCCGCCGCCAAGATACAAGAAACGCGACAGAAATTGACCTGAACACACCTCACTTCCAGACCACCACTACACCGATTAGTGTACTGTAGATATATTCCTAAACTATGCTATTTTAATGGTGCAGGCACAAGATGTGAAAATAGACTGTTAACAGTGTGTAAGATAGCAAAGAGCATCGTGATGCTCCTTGCACAGGTTGTACAAAAGAGCCCTCTGTCATTTTAAACTCATATAACCTATTATTTTAATGGTATTTTATAGATGGGCTTTAAAACTGTAGTAATTGAAAAATGATTGAACGTCAGGAATCTTTTACAGGTTCCAAATAATATTAAGGGATTTCCCAGGAGCATACTTACAAGCCAAGGACCATTAAGAAAACAATATTTCTAAGAGTTTTTAAAACATTTGGTGTCTTAATCATTTTTTAAACCTACTAAATAGCTCAGTTTGAGTTTTTACCATCTGCGAAATATATTTCCTTCTCTCAGCCAAAAATTCTATACCTCACAGAGTTCTATAAACAGGACGTTCCTTCACTGCTCCAACTGGAAAACCTGGAAAAATCAACACACGTAAATAAGTGATGTAGTTGTTTTTAATGCTTTATAAATATGGATTTTGACTGTTGAACAGGTGCTATGGAAGGAGAGTAATGGGAGAAGAATGCGTCTGTGCAGCTACTGGTATTTGTATGAGTGGAGGACGGTATGTCTCAGATTAAAGTAAAGTAAACTCTCGGAATGGGAAAATTCCTTCAGCTGTAAGCAAAGAAAAAGCAAATAAAACTATAGGCATTCGGTCCAAGCTGCTGAACTATTGAACTGAATATTATACCAAGAGTTTACAGCTCTGCAGAGGCCAAGATTAAACCTTATGTGTTCTGTTTCTAATCTCAAAAGGGAAAGTAGAATATCTCACACATTATAAAACACATACGGGTCAACAGGTCATCAGTATAACCTGCTTTATGTGCCTGTGACATTTTATATAAACACTTTTATTGTGTAACAATACATTTATAAAGATTTACTCACAATTACCACATTCACTTTAAAGAACGTTTTGTACAATTTATACCGTTTTTCTGTATGTGTGGTGGTGGTTAAGTTGAATTATTCTTTTATGTGGTTAAATAACACAGGATCACTGGTTTGAATCCCGGTCATGCAGCTTGTCATCAGCTGCCGGAGCCCTGAGAGAGCACAACTGTCCTTGCTCTCTCTGGGTGGGTAGATGGCTCTCTTCCCCCACATCACTCCTAGGGTGATGTCGATCAGCACAAGGCTGCGTCTGTGAGCTGATGTATCAGAACCGAGTTGCTCAGCTTCCCTCCGAGCGTTAGCACTGTGATGCTACTCAGCAATGTTCAAAAAAAGGGGATGGCTGACTTCACATGTGTCAGAGGAGGCATGTGCTAGTACAGGCCAAAAGTTTGGACACACCTTCTCTATTTCAAAGCATTTACTTTATTTTCATGACTATTTATATATTCTAGTTTCTTCTAAATAGCCACCCTTTGCTCTGATTACTGCTTTGCACACTCTTGGCATCATTCTCTCAATGAGCTTCAAGAGGTGGCCACCTGAAATGAAAAGTTTTCCAACAGTCTTGAAGGAAGGAGTTCCCAGAGGTGTTTATTAGCACTTGTTGCTCCTTTGCCTTCTTCACTCTGTGCTCCAGCTCACCCCAAACCATCTGGATTGGGTTCAGGTCCGGTGATTGTGGAGGTTCAGCTCATTTTTTATTAAGTACATGAAACTCCACATGTGTTCATTCATAGTTTTGATACTTCAGTGAGAATCTACAATGTAAATAGTCTTGAAAATAAAGAAAACGCATTGAAAGGTGTGTCCAAACTTTTGGCCTGTACTGTAGATAGTTAGACAGCTTCAACTTCCAAGGACACTGTGAGTTTCCAGAACTATGAGTAAGTCTGGAGTAGTATGTATTTGATAAGTGTAAACTCAGAGCACTTAGACTAACAGAAATAATTCAACCAATAGCAACAAACCCGGGACATGTGTCCTGAGGAGAACTCAGAGAAAGACACAGACTGTGTGTTTGTGTGTCTGAATGAGAATCTGTATATCTGTGTGTTTGTGTGTGTGTGTGTGTGTTGTTATAACCACGTCCTTGCTGCCATCACAGTAAATCACACAGCTGTCCCAGTATTATCCCTCAACAGAGTCATGTTTTTCCATTAAAACCAGTGGCACACTAAGGACAGTTTAAAGTGGGAGTTCTCTATAGAATCCAGAGCATTAGAGCGTTGTTTTTAGCATAGCTTTTAGCCATTTAGCCAATTTTAGCCATTTTTAATCCATCCAACAACTTTGCTTGTTTGTTTGTTTTTTTTATTATGTATTTTTTTATTTATTTATTTATTTTAATTTTTATTTATTATTTTTCTTGGGTGGAATACAGAGCACTATCGGGTGTGTGCTATCATGCCTTCACTCAACTTACAAACAGGGTGCGAGAGCAGCTAACAGCAGCTTTTTCATTTTTTATTTATTTTTGTTTTTAAAATTTTTTATTTAGGATAGTTGTTCATTTTTATTCATTTTACCACTTTTTTGTCACTCATCATTTTATTTTATCATAATAAAATGATGATTTTTTTTATTTTTTATTTTTTTTTATTCTTAATTTTTGATGTGTTCATTTTTAATGAGCATTTTATTGAGATGTTCCTATATATATATATATATATATATATATATATATATATATATATATATATTTATCAATCTATATTAAATGTATTTATTTAAAGTGTGAATTATTTTATTTATTTGTATTACTATTTATTTTTCCTCATTTCCTAATTGTCCTATTTTTCCTTTTATACTGCAAATGCTCGGCTGCATTGTAAATGAGGGTCACCCTCATTTATATGTATTCCCGAGTTAAAATACAGTTAAGAAAAAAAGAATATTTGGTTAATACACAATTCCATATCATTCCTTACCTTATTTATTATGTATTTTTTATTCATTTTATTTTTAACATAATGTTAAGTCATATCTACATCCAAAACAATGAGGCATAAAAGTGGCTCCTAAAACACAAATGTATGTGCAATAATACGTAAAAAAATATATATATTTGGCTGTTTATATTCTTACTATATTCTTACACTCTTGTTGTAAGCCCTTTTGTTAGAGCCATCATGTGTTAATTCAAATACTCAGCTTGTTAAAAATACAAAAATGGTCTAAAAAAGTTCCCAAAGCCAAAAATGCCATAGAGGTTTCAGGAGAAATGAATACTGGCTATAGTACAAAACATGTTCATGAAGTTCTTTATGAAAAATCACTCTCACATAAAGATAAAGATCTCACCAGCTCTATTCCTACCAGTTTCAGACCATTTCAGAATAAGAAGTTTAAGGGCTCTGTCACTGTTGCTGGCTATACCATGTATATGTTAAATATTAGTTGTGCTAAATGGCGAACACAATCAAGCTAATTCCCACTTACCTGCAACTGAAACACATTAAAAGCTCATTATTTAAAAGTGCTTACATCTCCCTCATTTGCTGACTTGTTATGAACAGCAGTTACAGATCCCTCCCTCAGACAAAGTCTGCTGGCTAATCCTGCTTTGTACTGTCTGAAGTTCTCAATCAGCAAACCCAAATGGCGAGCTTTTAGTGAAGGTTGTTGGTTTATGCAGGTTTTATGTCACAATAAGGGAGCATCCAAATGGCTCATAGAAGCAAATGATTCCTGACACCAAACTCATTCAGCTGATTTACTAAAAGGATGGATTTTTTTTATTTATTTTTTTGGTTCTTAGAGTGTTTATAGGGACATTCGAGACCCGAGTAGACATGCAAAAGCACTCAAAAACAAAATTTTTCTTTTCTTTGTTTGTTTAATTGTTTAATCTGATTCTATTGCTAATAAATAAAACGATTACCTTTCTTTTAGGTCATGAATAGAGTGCTGTGATTTTTCACGATCCCACTCTGCAATTGACAAGACGGCATAATTTGCTCATTGCCCTGGCAGAACAGAGTGTGAAAGTAGCCACTAATTCCTTAAACGTTAGCATTTCGGAATCACCATTTATAGCCCATAACCGACATATTTCAACACAGCTAGAGTGCTCCATTCCACTGAGCATTCCCAGACTACAGGAGCTGAGCTCTGAGTAAAATATGGAGGAGCTGGAGAACTGAGGCCTTCATCTCAGGCTGTGAGTCTGCTGCCCAAAACCACAGAATTCCAGCTTTCTAAAATGGCATGTCAAGTCTATATTCGGTGCCATCCAAATGCATCTACCTTGGCACGTCTGATTGGTTGACCCAAGATTTTGTGGCCTGACCACGAATTCTGACTTCGGTAAGATGATTCCTTTTAACTTATGAACACATTTATGTGCCTCGCGAGTACCCTAGTGGATTTGTCAACCCAACAAGAAAAGGTCTACATGGACTCTGACTCCAGTAACATGATTTTAACCTCAGAAACTTCCTCAGTGAGGGCCTCAGTAAGAGGCCCCATAAGTGCCACAGTAAGTGCCTTTGCACTTTTCCACTGACGAGAAATGCTAGGTATACTAGAATAATATATTGTGAAATTTTGAAGGTTCCACTAAACTGGTGAAAACAGGCTGGTTTGCTGAAAAATGCACCACGGAACTGGTTTAAGAACTAGCTTTCTTTTGGTGAAAAGTAAGTAAGTAAGTACCTCAGTGGATTTGTCAATCAAACATGGAAATGTCTACATTCAATGCAATTCAGATTAATCTACGATATCTTGCCACATCTATTCAGTTGAACCAAGACTGACCCAAGTCTGACGGTGGATTCTGACTCATCAAGTACATTAGTGAGTATATCAGTGGATCTATAAACCAAACATGGAAAAGTCCACATTCAGTGTCATCAACTGGCATGTCCAGTTGTTTGATCCAATATTTGGTGGCCTGATCATGGATTCTGACTTTGGTAGGATGATTCCTTTTAACGTATGAACATATATGTATGTACCTTGATGAGTGTCACATTGAGTACCTCAGTATGTACCTCTGTAAGTACCTCAGTGGATCTGTCACCTCAACAAGAAAAGGTCTACATGAATTTGACTCTAGTAGCATGATTTGTTTTAACCTCAGAAAGTGCCTCAGTAAGTGCCTAAATGAGTGCCTCATTAAGTGCCTCAGTGGATTTGTCAACCAAACATGGAACATGTCTACATTCTGTGTCATTCACATGTACAGAACACATGAACAGTCAGTTGATCCAGTTGATTTTGTGCTCTGACCATGGAATCCAACTCCTGTAAGATTCTTTTTTACTCACTTATGAGCCTTAGCAAGTACCTCAGTAAGTACCTCATCAGGAACCCCAGTTTTTCTATCTACCAATTCTATATATATCTAAATGCACCAACCTTGGCATGGATTTTGACTCCTGTAAGATGGGTCTGTTTAACTCATAAATCCATTTAGGTACCTTGATGAGTGTCATCACTTTTCCAATCATGGAAAAGTCTACATTAAGTGCCATCCACTGGCATGTCTATTTGGTTGAGCCAAGATTTTAAGGGCCTGACCATGGATTACAACTCCTATAAGATGAGTCCTTTTAACTCATAAATATTGTGGCGGCTCTGGGTTGTGTGTGTGGCTGCCTGCAGGCATGTTTCTGTTCTCCTGTGTGCGAGGATGACAGGGGTGGGGCATCTCCCTTGGGAGGGGTTATGCAGAGAGGGTGGGCACCACTCTGGATCTGCCATCTGGGAGACACACAGCTGGGTTGGTGGCCTTCTGGCTATTTGAGTTCTGGGGTTGATGGTTTTAGCTCTCCTAGTCTTGTTAAAGACTGTAAGCGAGTGGCAAGCCGGTTCAATAAAGGAGCTGTTGAGCATTCAGCATGAGTCTCACGGGTCTTCCTTCCTCTTCCACGCCACAATATATTTGTATGCATCAGAAATATAAATCCACTGAGTACCTCTTCGAGTACCTCTTCGAGTACCTCAGTGGATCTATAAACCAACCATAGAAAAGTCTATATTCCGTGCTATCCACTGGCACGTTTGTTTAATTGACCCAAGATTTTGTGGCTTGACCATGGATTCTGACTCCTGTATGAAGACTCTTTTTCACTCACAAACACACTTAAGTGCCTTAGTGAGTACCTCTTCAAGTACCTTAGTAAATCTATCAACCAAACATGGAAAAGTCTACATTCAGTGCCATCAACTAGCATGTCTATTTGGTTGACCCAAGATTTTGTTGCCTGACCATGGATTCTGACTCCTGTTAGAAAATTCTTTTTCACTCATAAACACACTTAAGTGCCTAAGTGAGTACCTCTTCAAGTACCTCAGTGAATCTATAAACCAACCATAGAAAAGTCTACAATCAGTGCTATCCAGTGGCACGTTTGTTTGATTGACCCAAGATTTTGTGGCCTGACCATGGATTCTGACTCCTGTATGAAGATTCTTTTTCACTCATAAACACACTTAAGTGCCTAAGTTAGTACCTCTTCGAGTACCTTAGTAGATCTATCAACCAAACTTGGAAAAGTCTACATTCAGTGCCATCAACTAGCACGTCTATTTGGTTGAATCAAGATTTTGGTAAGTACCTCATCAAGTGCCTCAGTGAGTACCTCATCAAGTGCATCAGTAAGTACCTCATTAAGTGCCTCAGTGAGTACCTCATCAAGTGCATCAGTAAGTACCTCATCAGGTGCTCTATCAACAAAACATAGAAAAGTCTACATTCTATGCCTGACCATGGAATCTGACTCCTGTAAGATGATTCTTTACTCGTGAACACACATATGTGCCTCAGCAAGTGCCTTAGTGAGTACCTCATCAAGTGCCTCAGTGGATCTATCAACCAATCATGGAAAAGTTTACATTCTATGCCATCCAAATTCATTAACACTGGCAGATCTAGCAGGTTGACCAACGATTTTGTAGCTTGAAAATAGACTCTTCCTCAGCGAGTGCCTCAGCGAGTGCATGCTAAGATCCACTAAACACTTTTCTGAGAATTTTCAGAGAGCATATTGTGTTTTCCTTCATGCGGTTTGAAACTGATGGCCAGATCCATTTTAAAAGGGGAGAATACATCAGCGAATAAGACTTTAAACAGCCTCCATAGTTCTCATTCTGCTGTGGTTTTCTGGAGTGACTTATTCACAGCATGCTGTTCTGAGGCCTAGCATTCTGCGCATGTTTATTCAGCCACACATCGGCCCATAAACTGACCTTCATGTAGAGTTTCATCATCATCAACACTCACAGCAACCATAGCAACTGGTCTACAGCAGATTTATCAGGATTGTTTTTCTTAAAGTTGATGAGAAACATCTCAAAAGGGAACTATCAGACTAACTATCAGTGTGTTTATATGCACTCAATAAACTGGTTATAATTCTAATATATTTCTAAGGAAGACCAGTTACCCACCTTTATTAGGACCAGAGGTGGAAAAAGTACTGAAAAATTGTAATTAAGTAAAAGTACATTTACTTTGCTTAAATTCTACTCAAGTAAAAGTAAAAGTACCCATCTAAAAATCTACTCAAGTAAAAGTAAAAGTACCCATCTAAAAATTTACTCAAGTAAAAGTAAAAGTACCCATCTAAAAATCTACTCGAGTAAAAGTAAAAGTACCCATCTAAAAATCTACTCAAGTAAAAGTAAAAGTACCCATCTAAAAATTTACTCAAGTAAAAGTAAAAGTACCCATCTAAAAATCTACTCGAGTAAAAGTAAAAGTACCCATCTAAAAATCTACTCAAGTAAAAGTAAAAGTACCCATCTAAAAATCTACTCGAGTAAAAGTAAAAGTACCCATCTAAAATCTACTCAAGTAAAAGTAAAAGTACCCATCTAAAAATCTACTCAAGTAAAAGTAAAAGTACCCATCTAAAAATCTACTCAAGTAAAAGTAAAAAGTACTTTATATAAAATGTACTTAGAGTAAAAGTTACATAGTTACTTTTATTTATTTGATGTAAAAAAGTAAAAACAAATCATAAATTAAATCATTTTAAATGAACTATTATTCCACATAATAATTTGGATCTTTCAGGCAGTATTTGTTCAGACCAGCCCATTAAAACATTTTCAACAACAAGTGGTATAGGTTTCTATGATCCATTTTTTTTTACTGTAAGTTATGGTCATATAGGTGACTATAAACTGTATTTTTATAGTTTTACAATTCATTGTAATACTTTAACCTGCCATTGCTGTGCTTTAACTGATATTTACATGTTTTTTAACATTTAAGCAGACAACATGCACAAGTTTTGAAAGCTGACAGCTCTGTCCGGTGGGGCACTTTTTTTTTTTTACTTTGTTTTTTTTCATACTTAGTAATGTGGAGTTTTTCAATGTAGCAAAGTAAATTACTTGTGTCAAAATGTACTTGAGTAAAAGTAAAATGACCTATTTTAAAAACTACTTTAAAAATTACAAATTACTTATAAAATCTACTCAATTACAGTAACTTGAGTAAATGTAATTCATTTTACTTTCCACCTCTGATTAGGACTAACAAATACCTGTGTTGATCCACATTTCACTAGGAGTGATGAGGGAAGAAAGCAACATCTACCCACCCGGAGAGAGCATGGCCAATTTTTCTCTCTCAGACTCTGGCTGCTGAAGGCAAACACCAAGATCCAGTATTTTAATCAACAATCCTCAGATCATTTTGGCAGTGGCTTATTCTGCTGGACTCTGCACTGGTACTATGGTGAAATGGTATATTTGTCTTACTGTGGTTTTCTAATCACTCAGGTAGTCACTAAAACCATATACTCTGATTTATTAGATCAGAGAGTATAGTCTTAATTTAACTCTAAGCTGAAAGTAAATGATTCTCCATTAAACATAACCCTACATCCAACTCTAACCAGAGCTCTAATCTATCCCATAACCCTTTTAAATCTGACTTATGTTCTAGTGATGAAAAAAATATATAAATGCTGTTTCTGTCTGTAATGTGCCGAAAAACTGGATTCAGTAAGTAAGTACATAAAATAACAAATAAATAAAAAGCAAACATAATATTTGTATTTTGTCTGTTCATTGTTAAACAAATGTTTATTTATTTCTGTTTTTTTTTTATTCTACAAACATTAAAATATATATTTATATTTAGGACTCTGGAAAAAGATAGATAGATAGATAGATAGATAGATAGATCGATAGATAGATAGATAGATAGATAGATAGATAGATAGATAGATAGATAGATAGATAGATAGATAGATAGATAGATAGATAGATAGATAGATAGATAGATTCTAAAAATAATTCTAGAAAAGAATAAGAGACCACTTAAAAATTATGAGTTTCTTTGATTTTACCAAATTGAAAACCTCTGGAATATAATCAAGAGGAAGATGGATGATCACAAGCCATCAAACCAAACTGAACTGCTTGAATTTTAGTTATTAAGTTATTATGTTAATAAGTTATCCAAAAGCAGTGTGTAAGACTGGTGGAGGGGAACATGATGCCAAGATGCATGAAAACTGTGATTAAAAACCAGGGTTATTCCACCAAATATTGATTTCTGAACTCTTAAAACTTTATGAATATGAACTTGTTTTCTTTGCATTATTTGAGGTCTGAAAGCTCTGCATCTTTTTTTGGTATTTCAGCCATTTCTCATTTTCTGCAAATAAATGCTCTAAATGACAATATTTGTATTTGGAATTTGGGAGAAATGTTGTCTGTAGTTTATAGAATAAAACAACAATGTTCATTTTACTCAAAAATATAGCTATAAATAGCAAAATCAGAGAAACTGAAGCTGGGATTCTACCATGCTTTACTTTAGTGAGCAGATTTTTAAAGTATTTTTCCAATGCAGTGGGTGGGGCTAAGCTTCTGTTTGATTGGCTTATGAGTTTCTGTTCTGATTCATAATAGATGAGACACATTGTTGGGTCTTGAAAGTCAAGACACTGCGTGATTTGCCTGAAACACGCAGGTTTTGTCTCTGAAATACATTACAATTTATAGGTCAAATATGTGAGTTCTGGAAATGCTATACTTCCAAAATGCCCGTGCTCGTATTTCACAGCATCAATCATTCGCTGTGTTACATCTTGGCTAAACTTCACAGACCTGTGAGGAAAATACGGAAAGAAACGGCGCAGCTTGGCATGTAGATGTCACTATAAAAGCGTCACTGAAATTGCTTTAAATTGCTGAGTTTGGTTGCCATGTTTCGTGCTATAAAATGTGGAAATGGCTGCTAGGGAAAAAAACGAAAGAGCCTGAGGCACAGATCTGGGTAACCGCTCAGTGGGACATTGGGGTTAGCATGGCTCTGGATGCCCCGTACAGAACCATGCCAACCCAGCGTCCTGCTGAGCGGCTGAGGGTGATTGGCTGCGGTTTGTAATCAGTCTGATACATTGATGATTTCCATGCTGTAACCACACAAGAGGTGCAGAGGGAAGCTGATACTGAAACTGCTGGTTCTGTTCGATGCCAAAAATCTACATTTTTTAGAGTAAAACATAGACTGACTGCACTCAAAACGCTTGTTTGCAGCTACTATTAATTCCAAAGTAGAGCGAAAGAGAATTTATTTTATATTATCACTGTCCAATGAAAAACAAGTATCTCCAAATTAAGAGAAGCGAGAACAAAAACTTCTAAACTTTTAATGGAAGTCAATGTAAAAAGAGTTTATTTCAGGTCATTTTGAAATACTTCTATTGGTCAGTTCACCAAGAAACGACACTGACCTGCTGAGCCGTGTTTTTGAACATTTTACACTTAACCGTCTGCAGAAGTGATTCAAACTTGTGTAACAATATTTTACCCTTTTAAATCTTATGTTTTTTACCTTCTTTTTGTTCAGTGTAAGTGTAAGGGGCGTTTTTCTGTTCAAATTATGCAGTAAACTAAAAATCGACAAACATAAAGAGATACTTGTTTTTCACTTGTTTTTGGACAGGAACGATATTTCTTTGGGTTTGGGATTGGACCATGACCTGGATCTAGGTCACCATATTTTTTTTATATATAAAAAAAACAAACTGTAGGTCACATTTCTTTCAGCACAGGTGTTGTGAGTCCTATTCTCTAGAGTTGAAACACCAGAATCACCTGGCTTGTCTATGAAAAAGCATCAAAATAAATATTCACACTAACTTTTTTCTCATTTTATAAAAGAGTTTTTCATAGCTAGCAGGGTGTTGATAAAACTGTAGGATAATTGTGGAAGAATATTTAAGAACATACTACATTCTGAAGCTAAAAGAGCTAAGGGAATACATGTATGAGTCCGCAAGTGGTCATAAAATCTGCTATATGAAAGTCTTCTACAATCTTCTACAGATTTAGATGTACTACATACAATACCATGATATGTAATTAAAATACAATTTCCAGATTTTTACAATGTGAAAGAAAAGCAGCTTAAATATTTCAGTACCTACACTGTTTTCTCAATTCTTCATCGAGTAATTCATGGCATTGCATGGCAGTACTATGGCAAACACAATTTTCTATTGCCCTTTACAATTAAACCTCTTTATTTTATCTGGGTTTCTCTCATCTCTGCCTGGCTCTGACAAAGCCAGTGTATGAGGATATAATGAATTAAGGAAAAGTCGTTTAAGGTGAAGTTTTAAATTGACCAACCAAACTAATTATTTAAAAAGACACCCTTGGCAACTGCTTATTTCTTTAGTAATCATTTAAATAAATAAATAAATAAATAAATAAATGAATAAATAAACAAGTTATGTATTTATCTATCTATCTAACAGCATTCAACGGTCTAGTCAGAACTCCTGCTCCTGTATTTCTCATCAGGCACGCATCGTGCTGCAGGTAATGCCGAGGCGATCAGGATAATTGTTTGCAGTTGCCGGTCAGCGTTCCGGGCCTCTGTGGACGTGAGGTAAGTGTTGCTCCTGCAGGGAATGGGAATTGATTTTTTTTAGCTACTCCTTTCTGGACCTCAACATTAAGAAAGGTAAAAGAGGGTCAGATTTCTAAAAGCTAGCTCCACTTTCTGGAGGTCTTTCCTGTCGCTCTTTTATAATTCATTCTCCTAAAATATCTGCAATCCAGCATCATCGAGTGGGGGGGGGGAGGGGTACAGCTATCCACCGGAGCTTTGTGGAAACATTGACAGAAGCAACCCAACTCCATCCTGAATCTGGCTCTTTTCCTCCATTCACTGAGAGAAAAAAGGGGATAATTTTAATTATAGGTTCCTCTTCAATTTATCATTTGTTTCTGACTGTTGATGCAGCGCGAGCGGACAGCGGGAGATTCTTGAGCCATGAGCTGCTTTCCCACAATTCTGCTGGGCTCTTGCGTCTTGTTGTGTTGTGATAGTTACCAGACTACCCCCTCAAAGGTCTTCTTCCAGCCCTACTCAAAAAAACATAGCTGTGATTGTGAAATTGCTGGTTTGAATCCTGGTCATGCAGCTTGCCCTCAGTTGCCGAAGCCCTGAGAGAGCACAATTGGCCTTGCTCAATCCCAGGGTGATGTCGCTCAGAATAAAGCGTCTGTGAGCTGATGTATCGGAACAGCTTATTACCTGAATATACTGAATATAGACCAGGTTATTCCATCAATGGATTTTATATTTCTTCCCTGATGGCACGAGCATGTTCCTAAATGACTATACCAGGATTCATGGGTCTGGAATTGTGAAAGAGAAATTCAGGGAGTATGAGATCATCATTTTCACACATGGATTAAGAGAGTCCAGACCTTAACCTCATTGAAAATCTTTGGGATGTGCTGGAGAAGACTTTGTGCAGTGGTCAGACTCTACCATCATCAATGCTGCTGCAAGATCTTGGTGAAGAATTAAGGCAACACTGGATTTAAATCTATCTATCTATCTATCTATCTATCTATCTATCTATCTATCTATCTATCTATCTATCTATCTATCTATCTATCTATCTATCTATCTATCTATCTATCTACAGGGGTTGGACAATGAAACTGAAACACCTGTCATTTTAGTGTGGGAGGTTTTTTAATGGCTAAATTGGAGCAGCCTGGTGTTTAATCTTCATTAATTGCACATTGCACCAGTAAGAGCAAAGTGTGAAGGTTCAATTAGCAGGGTAAGAGCACAGTTCTGCTCTAAATATTGCAATGCACACAACATTCTGAGTGACATACCAGAGTTCAAAAGAGGACAAATTGTTGGTGCACGTCTTGCTGGAGCATCTGTGACCAAGACAGCAAGTCTTTGTGATGCATCAAGAGCCACGGTATCCAGGGTAATGTCAGCATACCACCAAGAAGGACCAACCACATCCAAAAGGATTAACTGTGGACGCTGTAAGAGGAAGCTGTCTGAAAGGGATGTTCAGGTGCTAACCCGGATTGTATCCGAAAAACATAAAACCACGGCTGATCAAATCACGGCAGAATTCAATGTGCACCTCAACTCTCCTGTTTCCACCAGAACTGTCCGTCACCACAATAAATTATTGTGGTCTAAAACCACAATCTCTATCTATTATCTCTCTATTATGTCACTACCAATAAAGCAGTGTTTCTTTTTATGTGTTTATTTTGATGGTGTATGAAGGTAAAGGTACAAATGAGAAGAGAATTGGAATTAGGTCTTTGCTGGAGGAGAAATTTATGCTAATGTTTCCGAGCGCTCTGTGATTTAAGACATGTTGTTTTTGTTATGCTTGTCTAAGGTTAGTTAGTTTTGCTTCTGTTACATAAGGGGGGATTTGGGAGCAGCAGACTAATGGTCAGTTCAGCTGCTGTGTTCATTAATCTGATCTTCAGAGGCCGAGGCTATTCTCCGTCAGCAAGTATGATTAATTAGTCTGAGCCATTTATCAAAACCTCAGCGTTTTACACTTCCCCTGTTTACATTCTTGCTCAGGACAGTAAGGTGGAATAAATCCAGTGTTTCCTCTTGGGCTGAGACCCAGTTGCGTACTACACACTAATAGTGTAAGGTATATTATACTGTATATGCATACTAATCTTAATAATATTGCATATTCCGCTGATTAGTTCATAAAATATTAATATACTCAAGTGATGAAGCATTCTTATGCTAACATACATCACTGCTGAAGTGAAGTTGTAGATGAGTAGATGTTGCAGATGAATATCAATAGCATACCATAGCATAGCATAGCATTATGTATCATAGCACTGAAAACAGGACCACATAGGAGACCAATTCAAAATGTTGCGTTTCTTTGATTTTACCAAATTGAAAACCTCTGAAATAAATCAAGAGGAAGATGGATGATCACAAACCATCAAACTAAGCTGAACTGCTTGATTTTATGCAAAAGCAATGTGTAAGGCTGGTGGAGGATAACCAAGAGGCCAAGATGCATGATTAAAAACTGTGATTAAAACCAGGGTTATTCCACCAAATATTGATATATGAACTCCTAAAACTTTATAAATATGAATTTGTTTGAGGTCTAAAAGTTCTGCATATTTTTTGTTATTTCAGTCATTTCTCATTTTCTGCAAATAAATGCTGTAAATGACAATATTTTCATTGAAATTTTGGAGAAATGTTGTCTGTAGTTTATAGAATAAAACATTAATATTCATTTTACTCCGAAACTGAATCAGTCTCTTAATGTTTTCCAGAGCTGTATGTAGTAAAACACTGAAACCAATGACTTTTGATATTATGATAAACATGTTTAATAATAAAAAAACACATTTTATATTGCTATATATTTACATTTGATAGTTATAGCTGATGTACATCTCATAGTCATAGAATGTTCCTATTGCTGTACCTCAGTACAGTTATGCACTGGAGTCAGTTTACCTTTTATATGAATTTTATAATAAGTTTTTTATTATTTAGTATTTTATAGACAAAAATACGTGAAAAAAAATCAGTCATGTTTCTCCACAACATGTTTTAGTTACATACAATAAAAATGAAAGTAAAATGAACATATTATATTAACATAACCATTTCATATACAAAATTCAATTCAATTCTCTAGTTTATCTGCTGATATACAGTAATACCATAGTAATAACTCAGTTCTGGTTCTTGGAAAGAGTTCTCTCATTGTTTTCATACTTTCCCACAGTTTTTCTTGTCTGTGTGAGGGAGATCAGGTCAGGTGTCTGTCTGTTTGGCTGCTCATGTGTTTGTTGCACCTGCTGATTGTCTGAATAATTGAACAATAGTTTGCTTTTTACAGTTTCTTTCCAATAATACATGAATTTTGCACAATGTCACAGCTGGGTTTGCTGAAATGATTGAAGAAAGAACACATTTCACTATTTCTCCACTAGTTTCCACATCTCCTCTAATAAATCACAAGACGTTTCAGATTAATCAAGCAGTTTGAATATATATGTTTCTCAAACCTCTTTGAAGAAATTCCCTGGTCTGCACTCAATAAACCTTTTCTGAGGGATGCTCTGGAACATTACTCTTCTCTAAGATCCAACCATGAAGATAAGAATTACAGTACAGGCCAAACGTTTGAGCACACCTTCTCTTTTTCAATGCGTTTTCTTTATTTTCATGACTATTTACATTGTAGATTCTCACTGAATCATCTAAACTATGAATGAACACATGTGGAGTTTTATGTACTTAACAAAAAAAGGTAAAATAACTAAACAAACATGTTTTATATTCTAGTTTCTTCAAAATAGCCACCCTTTGTTCTGATTACTGCTTTGTACACTCTTGGCATCATTCTCTCAATGAGCTTCAAGAGGTGGCCACCTGAAATGAAAAGTTTTCCAACAGTCTTGAAGGAAGGAGTTCCCAGAGGTGTTTATTAGCACTTGTTGGCTCTTTGCCTTCTTCACTCTGTGCTCCAGCTCACCCCAAACCATCTGGATTGGGTTCAGGTCCGGTGACTGTGGAGGTTCAGCTCATTTTTTGTACATAAAAGTACATAAGTACATAAAACTCCACATGTGTTCATTCATAGTTTTAATGCCTTCAGTGAGAATCTACAATGTAAATAGTCATGAAAATAAATAAAGAATCCGCATTGAAAAAGAGAAAGCGTGTCCAAACTTTATATACTGTATATTCCATATCTTCAGTTGTCTTATTTCTGAGTGTGTATAAGTTGTATTAAGAAGTGATGACCCGAAGAAACGTCTGCTTTCTGTTTTACTGAAACAGCACATTGAGTGGCACTGTAGAGGCAGATGGCTGAGATAAAATGACTAAGCTTGATTAGACGAAAGCAAGATGACTTTTTAAGTACTCTTAATGAAAGACAGTCTCAGCTTTGGTCAGCACTTCATTGTTTAATAAACAGTCGTGATTCGCATTCCTTAATTTATGGGTTTCGTCTGAAGAGTAACATGTACAGAAGCACTCGAGTTTAAAATAGTAGCAACTAATGTTGGATGAAATATAGCAATTTTCATAATTTTAGTGTACTTTTAGCATTATTGGGATATCTGCCCTGCTCACCCCTCCTCAGACGCGAAGCTCACTCGGGTTGTCAAGTTGAGGATGCTGAATCTACACAATCCAGTGCAAGCAATGACGAGTCATACTCTGTAAGTTAATCAGCTAATGAATATGTGTGGAGTGTTATGCAACATCTGAAAAGATTATTAACAATAACACAACTTACCAGACTTGCCTCAGTGATTGGATCATCCTTCAGGTATCGAGAAAATTATTAAACTTCTAGTCTCTAAAACCACCCTCAGACAGCCTTTAATTGTTAATTTTAGTTTTTAAATGATTTTTTAATTATGTTTTTAGTTGTTTTTGGTTTTATTTTATTTTTTTAGTACATTTTTTAGTACACTTTTAAATACTAGTTTAATTTAGCTGTCTATTACCTTCATTTTATAGTTTAATTTATTTATTTTTCTTATTATTATTATTATTGTTTTTAGTTATTGCTTATTATTTTTATATTCCTTTATGTTCTTAGTTTTATTTATTCATCGGGTGTGGTAATTTGGGAATTTTAATTTTTATTACCTGTCTGTATTAATTCTGTCTATAATAAAATTCACTAAATCTAAGCATTATACTACAAGAGCTAAGAATTGGACTCTTAGAGTTTTTAGTAAACCAGGAAAATCTGCAAGCTGAAATTCACTGCAGGAAACTCTAAAACTTTAAAACTCAGCTCATTTTGTCACTAAATTGTTTTAAACTTTTAATATCTTCAGACAGCCTGTAACTCTTTTAGCTGAGATTTACCTTTTTATTTATTCTATTACTGGTTTTACTTTTGGCATTTTACTTTTATTTATTTTGTCCTTTTATTTTGTATTCTTTTTTAACTTACTACTATTATTTATTTTAGTTCCATCATTAACTTTTTTATAATTGTGGTGTTATTTTAGTCCTATATTTTATAGTTGTATTTATATTTTATTATTACAATTATTTATCTCTTTTTTTAATTGCTTACATTTTAACCTGTCTGCATATCCTTTTATTCTGAATTTTTTCTTTTTTCTTAATGAAATATTTTATTGTTTGTTGTTTTTTATCATTTAAACTTATATTTCAGTTCCTTTAAATTTTTTATTACGTGGCTGCATTAAAATTAAGGGGTACCAGAGCAGAAATAAAGGTTAATTAATTGATTAACTGAAAATACCCAGAACACATTTACTGACACTGACAACACATTTAGATACTTTGGAGAAAAAACAGAACAAGAAGCAGAGACAAATGAAAGGAAAATGACTATATGTCATAGTATCGCTTTATAAGTTACACAAAGGAAAAAGCATCATTATTGTGCCTGTAATTATCTCTAAAGTTTTAGTACAATACTCCCCTATCCTTTAATTAAATACTAGTTCAGTCTCCTGAACTGAATGACCTGGACCTCTGCCAATTCACTAAACAATAACCAGACAGTCCAGCAGCCCCAAAACTGTATAGCCTGTTTTAAACTGCAGTTAGTACAGTGAATGTCATGTGGAAAGAGGTTTTAATATTTTTGGGAGGACGTAAACATTAAATGTAACCACACTGCTTTTATAGTTGGTTCTCAGAATGTTTTTAATGGAATAATGTAATGAGATGAGATATAACAGCATTTATTAGATGCTGACATAAGCTAGCGACATCCAAAAGAAAGGGTTGAATTTTTTTATGTTTCTTTAATACAAGGACTTTTAAATATTGTACTATCACTACACAGTATATCACCCAGTTTCTGAATCAATTTCTGTGCTGTTGCTATTTATCATACCTGTCAAGTCTCCCGTTTTGGCCGGGAACCTACCGTATTTTACTCCTCTTTCCCGCCGTCCTCCCGTATTATTATTTTCCCGTAAATTTCCCGTATTATATTAAAATAATATATGTATATATATATATATATATATATATATATATATATATATATATATATATATATATATATATATATATACATATATTATATACTACCTCACTGGACTCTATTGCACACTGTGTAATAGAGTAATTACTACCTCACCTGGTCCTTTTTGCACACTGCAAAATTTGCACACTGTCTTGTTATTTATTATTCTTTGTCTGTATCGTGTTGTATTGTCTGTCTGCACTTTTGTACTGTTGCACTTATTGTTCTGTCTACACTGTGTTTATGTGCACCATGGTCCCTGGAGGAACGTTGTTTCATTTCACTGTGTACTCTGTATATAGCTGAAATGACAATAAAAACCACTTTGACTTTGACTTTGACTTGACTTTATTGAGGAGACAGGGCACTGACCGCTCTGTGTCTCTTAACCAATCGTGGAGCCGGTTCAAGGAGAAAGTCCCGCCTTTCAGGAGAAACAGCCAATCAGCTTGCAAAGGAGGGTCAGTGTGGGGAAGGCCCCCCCCCGTCGCGGTGAGTTCAGGCAGCTCGTCTGTATATACAGCGATTTTTCTAAAAGAAATGTAACGGTAGGCTAATGGAAACTATGATGAGATTTTTCTGATAGCTGCTTAAAAATACTCGTCTCCGAAATAAAACACACAGATTAAACCTTTTAAAATTATAAAAATAAAGTTTGTGACTCAGTTTAACTAGAAATTTGTAGAGGACCGAAATGAACTGAACTGATCAGGAGTGATCAAAAGAAAGAAGTATTAATTAAAATATATATCATATAAAAGAGTGCATTATGCCAAAAAAGACATGAAATCTTAACTTTTTTAAAAATATCTAGATAAGGATTTTTAATTTGGCTGCATTAAA
Source organism: Astyanax mexicanus (assembly GCF_023375975.1). Lineage (NCBI taxonomy): Eukaryota > Metazoa > Chordata > Actinopteri > Characiformes > Acestrorhamphidae > Astyanax > Astyanax mexicanus. The sequence goes on from NC_064430.1 coordinate 6,422,875, forward strand.
AGAATGACATATGTAGGAATGTCCACAACATTTCAGATTCTGATAATCTAATTGTAGTGTAAGTGTTTCACATGTGGTTATTTTAGATTTTTTTTAAACCTGTCTTAAAATGTAAGGGATACTGAACCTTCGTTGGGCTGGTGGGGCGGCTTTAAGTGGACAGAGGAAAATATCCCTTATTTTTAAATCTAAAACTTGACAGGTATGCTATTTATAGGTTTATGTTTGAGTAAAATGAACATTGTTGTTTTATTCTATAAAATACAGACCACATTTCATGTCATTTAGAGCATTTATTTGCAGAAAATAAGAAATGGTTAAATGGTCATTAATTGCACATTGCACCAGTAAGAGCAGAGTGTGAAGGTTCCGTTAGCAGGGTAAGAGCACAGTTCTGCTCTAAATATTGCAATACACACAACATTATGTGTGACATACCAGAGTTCAAAAGAGGACAAATTGTTGGTGCACGTCTTGCTGGAGCATCTGTGACCAAGACAGCAAGTCTTTGTGATGTATCAAGAGCCACGGTATCCAGGGTAATGTCAGCCAGCATACCACCAAGAAGTACTATCCACATCCAACAGGATTAACTGTGGATGCTGTAAGAGGAAGCTGTCTGAAAGGGATGTTCAGGTGCTAACCCGGATTGTATCCGAAAAACATAAAACCACGGCTGATCAAATCACAGCAGAATTCAATGTGCACCTCAACTCTCCTGTTTCCACCAGAACTGTCCGTCACCACAATAAATTATTGTGCTCTAAAACCAGGTGTTTCAGTTTCATTGTCCAACCCCTGTAATTTAGACAAGTATTATGAGAGGCAGATCCTTAGGTGATAATTTGTAGTTGGGTGGCAAATGCAGCACTGAGATATTGATTTGTCAGCCTGAGCACTCTAACAATAATGGCTTATACAGCATTAATAAGAGATACTGTAGAGTGTGTGTGTGTGTGTGTGTGAGGGATGTAATCAGGGATTGGATGTTGTGCAGTCAGGATGTTTCTCTGCAGTTTGGGTTGTGAAACGTGTTTATAGTGAATGGAATGTGGGTGATGTATCTGAATGATGATTGGCTGATTGTCGGTATCAGCTGTTACGTAATGTGTAATTATGCGGCTGGTTTGGATGCTGGTGCAGGTTGGTTGGGGTTGAGCTGGGGGTTAGACAGTGTGGTTTGGGGGGGCAGTGGGGTCTCTAACATAAAGCTATGCAGACCACAAATCTCTGCATCAATCAGGTTCATGCTGATGTATCTGAAAAAGGTCTGCCGGTGCTGTGTTCCTCACGCTGGGCCATTAACTACGATTATTGTCAGGGCTGAGATTTAAGCATTACATTTACATTACATTTGGCAGACGCTTTTGTCCAAAGCGACTTACAAAAGTCAAGTACAAAAGTAGTAGGAATTAAGCTAAACCATTTTAGATAGGGCTTAAAGGAGATCGAAGGGAAATAAAAGGATAGAGAAGTGAAGGAGGGGAAAAAGGAAATTAGGTTAGAAGTAGTTAGTGTGTTATAGGTGTTAGGAGAGTATGTGCTCTTTGAAGAGCTCTGTCTTCAGGAGTTTATTAAAGATAGTGAGAGACTCTCCTGATATGGTAGTAGAAGGTAGTTAGTTAGAGGTGTTAGGAGAGTAGGTGCTCTTTGAAGAGCTCTGTCTTCAGGAGTTTATTAAAGATAGTCAGAGATTCTCCTGATCTGGTAGTAGAAGGTAGTTAGTTAGAGGTGTTAGGAGAGTAAGTGTTCTTTGAAGAGCTCTGTCTTCAGGAATTTATTAAAGATAGTGAGAGATTCTCCTGATCTGGTAGTAGAAGGTAGTTAGTTAGAGGTGTTAGGAGAGTAAGTGCTCTTTGAAGAGCTCTGTCTTCAGGAGTCTCTTAAAGATAGCGAGAGATTCTCCTGATCTGGTAGTGGAAGGTATACTTAAGCAGGACTATAGAATACAGTTTTTATTGTGTGGGTTTAAGATTCATCTGTCTTGCTGTCTTGACCACTGTGTAGTTTTAGCATTCTGAATTATGTCCTTGGCTTGAGCAGCTACAGACACCCCTAAAACGAGTCCCAGAACCCCTAAAAGTGAAGCTTAGCTATTTAACAGAATTTAAACAGAATTTTAAGAATTAAAATATAGCAATCTCCACTCGCAGTGGGAATGGTACAATCCACATGCACACAAAATTTAATGGCATAGTTTATGCTGTTGTTGTCTGCTTTTTTTTGTTTGTTTTTAAATTAGCTAATGCTGCAGGCTGATAATCAGCTATTGTCCACTGTTTAAACTAAAGTGAGAGAGGTTTGCTGTGGTGTTGTCGGTCAGCTTGTGTTTTTACTTTGAACTAAATCGCTTTATTTTACTGCACTTTATTCATTTATTTTTTGCCTCTTTTTTATTATGTTACTTGTATTAATTTTCTTTTTAATTAATCGTTGTTTTTCTTTTAATGCACTTTATTTAAATTTTAATCTTTTGTTCTTTTAATTTTATTTTTAGTTTTAATGCTTTTTTATTTCTCATTTAAAGCACTTTAAATTGCCATTGTGTATTAAAGATAATGTACAAATAAACTTGCCTTGCCTTGCTTTGCCTTGTATATTAAAGGTGAGGTGCTAGACTAGTACTGTCTGTCTGTGTGTATCAGCTAATTAATGTTACCAAAGATTTGATGAGACAGAGAATGTCCCACTCCTGAAACATCCTGTGTGTGTGTGTGTGTGTGTGTGTGTGTGTATTGGGTTGTTTTACAAAATTAAAGAATAGGTCCAGGTGAGGGAATGTGGTAAAAAAAAAAATATGTAAAATTCCCCAGCATGATCTGGTGCCCTAAAAAAAAACTATACTGAATTTTGCGCAGCTTTCCACTTTTAGCTATTTTGGTACCACTTTAAAATAAGGCTACTTTATAAAGGGTTTATAAACCCTATATAAGGGAGTTTATTAACGGTTGATAATTAGGTTGTAAATACTTTAGAAACCATGAATAAGTAATAACAACACATAAAACGTATCCAACTTTGTTTCAATCAGTCAGAATTAACATATCTAATAAAATAATATCGAAAGTCAGTTTAGTTATTGTATGTTTGTTTATGTTAATATACACCATGCTAAATCCAAGATTAATCTGGGTAGTTATATGCTAATGCTAACTGATAAAACAGACAAAGTAACATATGCATCCAGAAAGATCTGAGGTTTAACAGTCCAAATTAATGTGAAATCACTACTTGGCAAACAAGAAGCCACTGTTGACCTTTTTACATATGTGTTGTAACTGCTTGTTTATGGTTTATAAAGTATTTATCACCTAATTAATAACATTAATAAACTCCTTTATAAACTATTTATAAATCCTTCATAATGGAGCCTTATTTTAAAGTGATATTGCTATTTCAATTAGACCCAGAGATGAACTGGCCATAGGGAGTAGCAGGACAATTCCCGGTGGGCCCCTCTGTGTGTGGGCCGCTAGAAGAGCAAAAAATATAACCTGATTGAAGTATTCTATTATTGAGTTGAGTATAAGTCTAGTTTGAAGTATTAAAAATACTTGGATATAAGCCAACCATGGATAAGCTGCCTCTCTCAATGGTTAAAAAAAAAACACATTAGTAATGAGTTGGAAAGGAGCAATATATAAAAAAAAATGGTACCACTTTAAAATAAGACTTTAGGGTTTAAGAAGGGTTTATAAATGGTTTTCAGTTAGTTTATTTATGTAACGTGGGGAACAGACGGGAGGCGGATTTATATGCATGCAGGTAAGACCAATACTTTAATAAATAACAAATAAACAAATAAACAAACAGGGGAATAACGAATATATCTATGTACATAAACAAACAACAGGGAGAAACGTAAAACAGATAATAACAAACAGGGCTAGGGATATATATACAAAGGATAAATACGTAAATATATACAAAATAAACAAAGAAACAAACAGGAAATAAACGTGACTAGAAATAACGTGAATGACAATAAACAAGAGCGAGTAAATATGAAACGTGGAGAAAGCAATAACGTGACGTGACAGACAACGGGGGAAGGTGCAAAGACCGACGGATAAACATGGACTAAACTGTGCTATAAATAGTAACAAGAAACACTGAACACCTGGGGAAGGGGCGGAGCTACAAATTACACACACGTGATGGAAAAGTACTAGAGAAACACACTAGGAAACGGGGAAAACACAGGAAAACATAGCGAGGGCGTAACAATTTATAGTTACTAATTAGGTTTTAAATGCCTTAAAAATCATTAATAATCATTAATATGTAGAAAGGGCAACAATGACCTGTTGTTTGCCAAATAGTGAACCCACAGCCATCTATATTGCTAAACTTTAGATCTTGTAAGATACTCAACTCACTCTGTCTTCTCCATCTAAATCAACTTGCTTCTCCATCTCCATATTCTCCATCAGTCAACATTAGTTTAACCATTTAAATCTCAAGTTTAATCATTCCACCACTAACTCTTTTATAATTTATATTTTAAAAACAACAGGTCATTGTTGCCCTTTCTACGGATGTGTTAAAACTGATTATTAATGATTTTTAAGGCATTTACAACCTAATTAGTAACCATTAATAAACTAATTGTAAGCTATTTATAAACCTTTTATAAAGGTAGTATTATTTTAAAGTGATACCAAAAAAAATACTAAAACAAGACTCAAAAACCCAGATTTTTTTACAAAATAAATTGACCTGCTCAGAAAACTACTACTTTTATAAGATTTGTGTTTGATAATTTACTTGCATGAAACTAAACATGCATATAGGAGGACTGGTGGGGGAAAATTGAGTGTTTTTACTTTCGAGTAGCAAAGGTTTTAGTGGTCTGTGGTGGTTTTCTATCCTGTGGGGTTCTGAGTATTGAAGAACAGAGTGAAATAATGATAATAATATAGAAAAAAAAACAGATACAGATACAAACCTACAAGTTGTAATTATTATACAATAATAAAAAAGTGTCCTATATGATGAGTAGAGCTGAAAAAAAAATGATAATAGATGTAGAAACAAGGAGGTGGTCATAATGTTATGCTTGATGCTTGATCACTGTTTGTAACTCAGTAACTACAAAAGTTCATAGTTCTTTTTGGAAACAGCAATTTAAATGGTTTTGTGTTGGAATTGTGTGAAAAAAAAAAAAAAAAAAAAAAAAAACGTTTGTAGAACCTTGATTTTAGGAGTTTTAGGAGTGTGTGGAGTAATGTTACCATAATGAAGAAGAGACAGGGGTGAGAAAGTGAGAGAAAATGAGTGAAAAGAGTGAAAGAGAGTGAAAAGGAGTGAAAGAGACGGGCTGGAGGACTGCTGACGGAGACTGCACCTCCTCTCAGTTCAGCCACAGTCTCCTCCTCCTTCCCTCAGATATACTGAGTGTTTCAGCAGCACTGGAGTCAATCAGGCCCTGAAGTTCAGGAGAACACACTGACGGACACTGTGCCCTCACACACCGACACACACACTCACACACTAACACACATACACACTCATACTGACGCACACACACGCACACATGGAGTACTACTGCACTCTGCTGCTCTGGATCCTCTGCATGCTGCCAGGTGAGTGATCATATATGTGTACTTATGTGTGTATATATATATATATATGAATATATGGAATATGCCTCTTTCAGACTGTAACTGTATTTATAATTGTTGATTTCTTGCATTTGTTTTATTATTAATTACATGGCCGTGATTATCTAGGAATGTAATGCAATTCTCTCTGTATTTTTTGGGATTCTTTGTTTTCACACTGCAGGCAAATTGGATCTGTTTCACATTCAGCCAACAGATCAGATTTCAAAGTTCAGAGTGACACTCATCTGTACAAATCTGATTATAATCACATTTCAAACCACCTAAAATCAATTGTGGTTTGTATCCAGTTTGCATAAATTTAAATATGTGGTTTTCAACTGTTCACACTATCAGAAGTGTCAGTTAAGACAGATGTGGATTCATGCAGGCAGTCTAAACACAGCCAAAGTCACTTAAATCTGATATCTGACCATATCTGTCATTAAGGCAAAAACAAATAATTTGAATCAGATCAGCCTGGTAATATAAACACAGCCAAAGGGACTCAAATCTGATTTTAAATGATCCAATTTCACATGTCTACACAGCCTTGAAAAAGAAATTAGATATTGTCAGTTACAACACAGCCTTGAACAAAATCATTTGAGATTTAATTCAGATCAGCCTATGAACTCAGCCAAATGTCTGCACAATCTGGGGGAAAACATCAGTTCTCTGTTAAATTGAGGCAAATAATCTGACTTGATTATAATTGTATTTCAACCCACTTCTAACCTTAAACAAAATCATTAAAAATGTAAAATTAAGGCAAAAAAAATTGAATGTCCAGAGTGTCCAGACTGATACTCATCTCTACTAATCTGATGTATATAATTGTATTTCAATCCACATCAAACCTTGAACAAAATAATCAATTATTTGATTAAGGCAGAAACAACTGATTTGAATCAGATCAGCCTGGAAATGTGAACACTGCCAAAATGATTCAAATCCAATTTTACATGTCTACACAGCCTTGAAAAAAAAATCTGATCTCTGTAAAATGAAGGCAAATGATCTGATTTGAGTCATTTCAAACTGGTAATGTGAACACAGCCAAAGTGAATTAAATCTCATTTGAAAATTTTCAGATATGATGCATATGCACAGCCTTCAACAAAATCAGTTCTGTGATTAAGACAAACAAAATCTGATTTGAATCAGATCAGACCTGTTATGTAAACAGAGCAAAAGGCTGCAGGCAAACTGGATTTGTTTCTCAAGTCAAATCTGTTGAGATGACTCTCTGCCATATTACACAGTAAAATCCGATTTGAGTGTTTAGACTAAGAATTCAAACCAACTCCAAATGTGGTTTGGATTTGAATGGCAAAAATCATCAACAATCAGATTTGATTTGGTTTGTACAATCAAAAATCAATCTGGGTAGATCAAGAAGAGGGGAAAATACTGATGGCTCTCGGGACAAAAGATCTCCTCAGTCTTTCTGTAGAGCAGATAGATAGATAGAAGAGAATAAAAATAAAGAATTAAATATAACATAAAAGTAAACATATTCAGATATGGCAAAAATAAACACAGAATTGGACATGCAGTCTGAACATAAACTTGGGATTGTCTTTCTATGTTTTCTCAGTATTAGAATTGGAAGTGCAGGACGATTACTATAAACTTTCCCTTGTTGGAAACTTAAAAACAGTTCTTCCATGGCAGATGGAGGATGCTGAGTTGGTTAGACCTGTCGTTTGATTCTCTTGTCTGTCGTGCTCTGAAATGGAACGTGACATTATCTGATTTCTTGCTAAGTGTTCATACTTTCCAGTGTCTGGAGAAGTGCTGGTCCCCTGCCACAGTCTGCTTCAATTATCAGTGAAATTACCATCACAGCAGTGCGTATAGACACAGAAAGAGAGAGAGAGAGAGAGAGAGAGAGAGAGAGAGAGTCTGGCAGCTGACTGTTACCCTGAGGCTTTTAGGAAAAGCCTTATTTAAATGTACCCTGCTGTCACATAATGCATTAGTTCATTCTGGATTCTTAAAATAGTAAAAGTACTACACAAGGTACCACTTTTACTTTTAATTTTAGTAACATTTTAGTAACGTATAAGTGTGAAAAACCATTGGAATGCCTTGTGGTAGGTCGTCTAAGGCTACATTCATATTGCAAGTCTCATTATTATATAATTCAAATGTTTTTACACAGATCAGATTTACAGTAGATATATTGATGGTCATCATTCACATTCATATATATATATATATATATATATATATATATATATATATATATATATATATATACCTTCTCTTTTTCAATGTGTTTTCTTTATTTTCATGACTTTTTACATTGTAGACTCTCACTAAACACATCAAAACTATGAATGAACACAAAAAAGAGGTAAAATAACTGAAAACATGTTTTATATTCTCGTTTCTTCTAAATAGCCACCCTTTGCTCTGATTACTGCTTTGCACAATCTTTGCATCATTCTCTCAGTGAGCTTCAAGAGGTGGTCACCTGAAATGAAATGGTTTTCCAACAGTCTTGAAGGAAGGAGTTCCCAGAGGTGTTTATTAGCACTTGTTGGCTCTTTGCTTTCTTCACTCTGTGCTCCAGCTCACCCCAAACCATCTGGATTGGGTTCAGGTCCGGTGACTGTGGAGGCCAGCTCATCTGATGAAGAACTCCAATTAAATAATAGAAAATACTAGATTGTGTGACCCTTTTTTGACCAGGCGGTGTAGATTAACTTAAAAAGATTGGGTAAGAAAATGTACTACTAGACCACTAGTAGTTCTGTGGGAACATAAATAAGGTGACACAAATCTGATTTTGAAATCAGTTCTGTGTCTCATCAAGGCAAAATATCAGATTTTAGGCTCTTTACTGTAATGTGAACATGGACAAAAGATCTTTAAGACCTTCAAATGGGTTCTTAACTCTTATACATCTCTTTCTACTACAGAAATGGGTACCACTTTAAAATAAGACTACCTTATAAAGGGTTTATAAATGGTTTACAATTAGTTTATTAATGGTTACTTATTAGGTTGTAAATGCCTTAAAATCATTAATAATCAGTTATAACACATACGTAGAAAAGGCAACAATATAGATGGCTTTGGATTCATTGCTGTCCTTTCTACGTATGTGTTAGAACTGATTACTAATGATTTTAAGGCATTTACAACCTAATTACTAACCATTAATAAACTAATTGTAAACCATTTATAAACCCTTTATAAAGGTAGTCTTATTTTAAAGTGGTACCCAGAAATGGTTCTTTTTGGAACCAAAAGAGTATCTTCTTCATATTCTTCTTCTTCTGATTCCTTGTCTTCTTCTATGGCATTGGTCAGAATCAGCATTTGAAGCATCGTTATAAGTTTCGTAAGAGTTTAGAGTTCGTAAACAGTTTTTATTAACTGAGTTATTGGGTCAGGCTGCAGAAGTTAGACGTCAAGATCTGAAACGTCTCATTCTAATTTTTTTTTTTTTCGAAAAAAAAATCGAGGTTATTTAAGTTCACTCTGTGCCAGTTTTTTTTTTCCCAATTCCCTCTCTGACATACGGGTCAGTGAACCGTCTGCAGGACTGGAATCTAATCTACGCTAACAAGTCCAAAAGGAATGATATCCATTCTCCTAAAAAAGCTGGATTTTCAGCTGCATTCATCAGCATCCTTATCTGTGAGAGATGTCTGGAGAAGAGCTAGACTTTATCTAGTGCTGATACTTCCTCCTGCTCCTCCTGCTCCTCCTGCTGCTTCTGCTGGATTCCATTTGGCCATTTAGGCTTGAGAAGGGAGTTTAGATGTTGTGTAAATATTTGTGTCGTCAGAGGAATTGGGCTGCTGGCTGGGAGTCCTGGCCTCTCGTCCAGCGGAGTCGACAAATCTGCTGGTGAGAGAGACAAACAGCTGGACAGACAGCCTGAAAGATGGGTCAGATAAGGGACAGAGAGAGCTTCTGAAGTGGTTGATGAGTAATGGGTTGAAATCAGTGCAAGTCTGAAGGCGTTTTGAGTGTGTGTGAATGGTGTGTGTTCAAGGAGAGAGAGAAGTGTGTGGGAAAACTTGCCATGTGGCCTAATCAGGTTTGGTCTCCATCAGCTGCTTGTCATCCAGCTGCATCCAGGCTGAGCACTGCTGGCCTAGAAACTTTTACTTAATACTTGGGTTTCTTCAGGTCCACCACCACCATTTACTTAACACGTGTTTTTGGAACACCTGAACTGCCTCCTATAACAAAAATGGGTTTTACTAATAATGGTGTAATAAATAAACACCACTAAATCTTGAGGCTTTCTATTTAACTGTTACATAAAAAATTGAAAAGCATAATTGTAATTGTAATAGAAAAATAAAAAAAATATTTAAGTAAATCTGCTTATGTCAAAATATAATTAATAAAATAATAAAATTGTCTCTTTCCTGAACTTCATTTAACATTTTAAATTCTATATTTTTCTGAATACAAACCAAACAGTTCATGTCCTCCAAACACTTAGTTTCATTATGTTTGTCAAATTTTTACGTCTGTTTTCATATCAGCATGCAGCATTTTGGTTGATTACAAGGGGTGTGACGAGACACTAATATCACGAGACGAGACGAGACACGATATTGGGTTCACGAGAACGAGACGAGACGAGATTTAAAAATAAAATTTTAAAGAAAACGTCAAAAATTAAAAATGGCTTGAAAACTAGAGTTTTATTTGACAAAATCATATAACTCAAACTTAACAGACTGTTTTCTCTCACACATCGATTCTATAAGAAATAGAAATAAGAATAAGAATAAAAAATAAAATTTTTCTAGGTCTTATATAGTGCAAACAATAAGTGCAAACCACAACCAGTCATATTAAGACTATGGTTTGTGTTTTTTTTCTCCTAAATCTCTTGTTATTTAACTCTGCATAACCATAACCAGTCTTAAGACTATGCTTGTAGTACAAACAGAGACAGAACATGTTTTTAAATACAGTGCAGAGCTAAGGGATTAGTACAGCTGTCTATGAAACAGTCACGTGTAGGATTTATTTACTGTATTTATATATGGTTTGTATCTTGTTGGTCACTCTGTTACCGTTTATTGTTTCCACTGCAGCCAAAATGCAGCCAGACATACAACTTAAAAGTAGCAGAAGACCACACTCGCTGCTATCGCTACTGGGTTGCCAGATCCCTTTTAAAAAGTCCACACTTAACTGTTTTTTTGCCCCGCGAGACAGGTTTAAGCCTGACGAGAAATATCGTCTGTTTTAATCTCGCGAGATCTCGTGCCACGAGATCTCGTCACACCCCTATTGATTACTGTTACTAATCTGGCTTAAAAAATTTTAAGTGGAGCAAAGAGAGAAAACAAGCAGCTTCTTCAAGTGTCCTGTAGAAGATTTCAAATAAATAAAAAAAAACAGCTTTCCTACAGCTTTCTCAGATCCAGTAATTTTGTGCTTTTTGCCCAGCACTCTTTATAACGGCTGTATCGGGGCATATTTTGTTCCTGCAGATAAATCACTTGTTCCGCCGTTATCCAGCTCAAAGTAGCTCCACACCTTATTGGTAGAATCCGGAGAGCTCTGACATTGAAAACGAGGCTTTAATAACTTAAAAAAAAATGCACAAGAAGCTTATTAAAAACCACTGTTTACATCCTATAAGGCTAGCTACAGCTCCGTGTGCCGCCATCACTGAAATAAAAATGTAAATAGGACGTAAACAGTGGTTTTTAAGAAGCTTCTTGTACACTTTTTAGGTTATTAATGCCTCGTTTTAAATGTCAGAGCTCTCCGGATTTTAGCAAGGAGGTGTGGAGCTACTTTGAGCTGGATAACGGTGGAAAAAGCGATTTATTCAGTCTGAAGGGTATTTGGACAAACTGTTCAAATTTCTGGATCTCTGAACGCTGTGGGAGAACGGAGAGATGCTATTCATCAAAGATACGTACTTTTTATCATGTTTTACTGCATCAAAAGTCAATTTTACACCAGAGTTCTCCTTTCAATTGAGGCATTCATTTTGGGGGCATGTTCAGCTTGATTTATCATGTAGTGTATGATACCTAGCTAGTTATCCCCAATAGAAATCAAGAAAAATAGCAAGATACCCAGCAAGTTTAGAATCTGATACTACTTTAACAGTAGTGTAGTGTACTCAAGGCTTTAAATACAAGTCTATGTTTCTCAGTCTGCTCCCAATGTGCTGGCCTGAGGGGCTTGAGTTGGAGAGGGCTGGACTGAGCCACATAAATTAGATTTTCACATTTTGCTCAGATGTTTTCTCAGGAGAGAAGGAGCACATTGCTTTGGGAAGACCTCATCTGAAGGTTATTTTCATAGGGACTCCATAAGCATCAAATAACGTATCTATAAAATTACATTTAGGTTAATGGAGAAACTGTAGTGATAGAGTGATGGCACTGCTGAAAAATCCAGCTCGAGACCAGATTTTTTGGTGGTAGCTGGTTTCAAAGAGTCTAAACTGGTCTTTGATTGTCAAGGTGAATAGAAAATGGCCAAAGATGGCCATTCAGACCAACATATGCCCAATCATGTGATATTTTTCATTTAGTTGGAGATGCTTGGTCATACTGATTGATTGTAGACTATCCAAACTATTAAACTCAATACAAAACATACCAAATGCAGGTTAAGGTAAAGCTAGTTATTCAGCTTAACCAGCTCAACCAACTTGGTCAACTGGTCATTCTGTTTATTCTGCTGTTTCTCAGCAGGGAAAACCTGATCTGTCTGAGTACTGTATGTATTAAAAAATCATTACTTTACTTTTAGCCCATTAGCAACTTCCCTAGAAGTTTGATGCGATAGGATGCTCTTGGCTAGGTCCATTTGCATCCATTGTTAAGTCCCATTAAACAGAAATGATGCTTCCTAACAGTGTTATTATTGAAACACATGTCTGCCACTTTAGTTTAAGGCAGATTATGCCTCCAAATGAATGTGGACTGGACACTAAGCATTGCAAAAGCTCAGACAACACTTTGACAAAGTGGTGCACCTTGATTAAAATCAAATCTCAATCTTTAAAAGCTTTCAAGCTTCTTCTAACACTCATCAACCATAGGGTAACCTCTTAGCAATTGTCTAAAGCTCTGATCATAAATGTATGTGATATCTACAAGGTTGGAGAGGGCAACGAGGGCAATGACATTAAATGTTTTAGCTTGTGGTTTTCATAGTGTAGACTGTTGCAAAGAAATGGCAGTTCAGGGGAACTGTGAAAGTCAACATAAGATTGAAGGACCAGAAAGATTCTCAGAGAGAAGTTCTTATATGCTGAAAAAACAGGAAAATCATACCACCATATGACATCCAAGATTATTTTATAGAATTTAGAGGGTGAACTACAGCTTTTGGAATAGCCATTGTAGTCCATTGAAAGTCACTTGTATGTTTGCAAAGACAATTATAGACAAAGATTGCAGGTCTTGGTCACCATTGGGTGCTACTTTAACTTTCTATGATGTATTTCTATGTTGTTCACATGTGACAATGTGGATGAACAAATGTTAAACCCAATGCCCACATCACCATGGAAACAGGACAATTATATTTAATATTAATTTGGCTTCCACAGTTCCCCTGAGCTCAGATGAGCATATTACGATACTGTAAGCAAGGGGACATATATGTATATATAAATTAATGTTTTGACTTTTGATGTTTAAATCATCGCTATCATATTCATAAAATTTAAATAAAATATTTACTTTAAAATTGTAGTTTAAATAAAAGGTAACACTTTCTATGAATGTTGTGTCTATCAAACTATAGACATACTCATTATAATGCCTTTATTATTATAAAATAACAAGACTTTTTCAAGACTTTGCAAACATTTATAAAATTGACATTATAGCCACGTTGATTATGCATTATGAATTGTGATTATAATGCATCATAAGCTGTGCTTGTAATATGTTACACATCAGGGTTAAAATACCTATATTAATAGGTATTTCTCTCACTAGTAATACTGTGTATTCCCATGGTGGTGAGAAATGACACATTATCATAGATTATAAATTAATTTAATCTAAGCTATTATGATGTTTAATATAAGCATAATAAATGAGTGTTTAAAAGTAATTACTTACTTTCTTAGTATTGAAATAGTATTGAAGTATCTTATAAACATAGCTAATGATGCATTATGATTAGAGTTCATGTAATGCAAATGTGTTTTATAGCCTTTTATAGTGCTTTAAAAATGCATTATAGTGTGTTATGAATATGTTTATATAGTCTAATAGACATGACATTTATAGAAAGTGTTACTCTTACTTTTTGTCCAAAGTAAACTATTGCACTATTGTCACAACACTAAATGAACCACTTCTGACACCAATCTTAACATGCATCAATGATGTGTATTTTCAAATCAGTACAGTATTGTTATACATCGATATACTGATATATTTTGATATAATTTTTTTATACTCTTGCGGCCTACATGACCTTGCTGTTATGTTGTTTGACTGAGGAACTCCATGGTTTTGCAAACAGTGTTCAGTTCAGGCTGATATCTTGCTGTTTTTGCCAAATGCCTTCCAGCTCTTTCTCTTTGGAAACACACATGCTTTAGTGCCACAGACCCCCATCCATCCCCCCCCCCCCCCTGCAAAGCATCTCTCAACAGAGCTCTGATGGGTTTTCCACACTGTGAAGAAACAGCGCACAGCAGGAAACTTGACGTGGTTTGATTTGGGTTTGAGCTGTTTTGGTTGCCATTGTTTTATAAAATCTCTGGACTGAAGTTGTATGTATAATATTATTCTGCACTGTGTACAGTACACACCACTTCTGCTGGGGTGGAATGGCATTTCAAAGCAGCGGTCAGGGAGATGCATTTCCGGCATGTGGAGTTTATTAGGGGCGAATCTGCAGGCCCTTAATCCTAGCCAGTGGGCAGCGGTGGGCCTCATTAGCATCCGAGCTGCTCCTCACGTAAATATTTGCGAAGGAGGAGAGGGATGACTGAGGGGTGAGCAGATGTATGGAGGTGTTCTACCCATCACATATGGTGGAAACTCAAGCCTACAGCTGTGAACTGGGAAGCCTGTGGTTTGGTGTTAAAGCTGAAAACACAAGCTGGTGATGTTGGGTTTGATGATTGGATTGTTTGGTTTGTTGGGCCTTTGGTATACAGTATGTTAGTGGGGTCAAAATCACTATAATATGCCTTTTGTGCACAACATAGTGATTTCATACTATAAACACTTAAACAATATATTTTTGTTACTATTTTGTATAATATTATTTACTCTGAATGATTATAACATGTTAATACACATATAGAGGAACATTAACCTTCACCTAATGCAGTTTAAAACAGTTTTAAGTGGTTTATCTTGTTGGTTTAAGTGGTCGACTTGGGACAACAACTTATCAGCTTATTCTGATAATGACAAATGAAAAATTTGGTCCACAAGTGGAATGAATGGTCTAGAATTAAGGAATTGAGGTCTTAAATCGTTGATTTAAGACAGACAAGGATTGGTTGGAATGATTACGTTTTAAAGTCTGATGGGATGCTAATTAGGTTGATTCAATTGGTTGAAGTAAAATAGGGGCATGATGGTGACAGATAGTGGCGCCAGACAAGAAACGTCTGGCAGAAATCGCATCCACATTCAATGCAGGAAGCCCTACACATCAATCTTGCCAATCAGTGCAGCATTCTTTGAGTTCCAAGGTTTTTAAGTATGGACTGTTATTCAAGAAATGGCAGTTCAGGGGAACTGTGGAGGTCATAGTGAGACAGAAGACCAGAACAAACTCTCAGACAAAACTGCTTGTATGCTGGTAAGACCCCGTATTACGGTGGTGGTGTTGAATTTGGAGTTTGGGTTAGTCTTGGTTGTTTTTAGTGGTGAAAATTTGGTCCACAAGGGGAATGAATCATCTGGGATTAAGAAGTGGTCTGATTTTCTGTCAGAATGTCTTGAATCTTTGGTTTAAGAAAGTCAGTCAGTCTCTTAAGACATAATTGTGAGATAGGCCAGGACTTTGGCCAGGGCTTTTCGAAGTCTAGCATTGTGTTGGGTTGATTGGGTTGCACGATCCAAGGCAAGGATACCCTGAGAGGGTACAATAAGGAAGGGACATATTTTTGTTTTAGAAGTTTAAACATTCCTCAGTCCACAGAGTCTTGTGTGTACCTAAAAAAACCTCTTGTAAGGCATTACCACCCACAGCAGAAGTGTAGCACCAGTGCAGCAACGTTTGGCAAGAATTGTCCATGCTTGCAGACAAGCGTCTTTAAGACAGGCAAATCCAAAACCCCATATTATGGTGGTGGTGGTGTTAAGTTTAAAGTGTGGGTAAGTCTATGTTGTTTTTCAGTGGTGAAGATTTGGTCTAAAAGAGGAATGAATGATTGAGGGATTGAGGAGTAGTCAGAATTTTCATCTGACTGTCTTGAATCTTTGGATCTTTAAAAGGCTTCGTTAAAGGAGATGCGCCAAGACTTCGGGTCATCTGGTTCGAATTTGGACCCGGCGCTTCTTGGGTTGATTGAGTTTTAAAGCCTGGCCCTGTGTCTCCGGGGAATGTGATGGTTGATAGTGGGGTTGATTCAATTGTTCCACTTACTGATGTTAGTTTTTTCTTCTTCTTTGAGGTCCTCTATTGACCTTATACAGAGCTTGACTTGGGGTCCATCTTAAAGTAGGACATCTTACTCAGATAAATAAACCAGATTCTACGTTTTGACGCTGATGTTTGTAAGACATCTATCCCAGAAAACTCTCCCAGATCCCAAACTGTCAGCATTTCTGGTTCAAGTTCTTCCATGACCTGGATGTGAGGCGGTGGATTTGAATTGTAATGGAGGTCATGATCCAGTCATTGCCTTCCATGCTCCAGTCTTGACTCCATCCCTGGCTAGGCGCTTCACCACTGTCCTCCCTGGATCCTGAAGGTGCTTGTGTGTCAGCGTAGTTGTGGTGGAGCTTATGGAGCTTGACTCCAGGCCAAAGGCAGCGCAGGCCCAGGCCTGGACACGCAGCTCCCGGGGCCAGCAGCCACCGTGCTGAGGTTTATTTATCTGGGCAGAGGGATCCGTACACAGGAAACCCAGGCAAAGGCTGGGGTCGGCTTCAGGAGCTGCTGATATTACTGGGAGTATTAAATGGCTCCGCCACGTTCGGGTTTCAGATGGAAACTGGGGCCTCTGCTCTCTCTCCTCTCTCTTTCCCCAAGTTTCCTTTTGTTGCAGTGAAATAAAAGAGCTGCTCTCCGATGGTATCTGGAATGGTTTCTGTAACAAGCTCACAAGCTCTGAACTGTGGGAACGCTGCCAGCCTCCAGTAATGATAAAACATATGTTGGGGAGAAGTAGAGCGATTTAACTGAGCCGGCAAAATCATTTCGAGTGTGGTTAACAATGGCATTATTGTCGGTTTATTAGAGACATTCTTTCTGCTTAATTGATCTGTTAGGCTTTTTTCTGTTGAATTGGTCGACTGATGCTCAGTTGTTGAGTCATGCAAAGTATTTCTGTTTCTGTTTTGTTTAATTATTTATTTATTTTTGTATACAGCTCTGGAAAAAAATAAGAGACCAGTTTCTTTGGTTTTACCAAATTGAAGACCTCTGGAATATAATCAAATAATATAGACAAATAATCACAAGCCACCAAAGCAAGCTGAACTGCTTGAATTTTTGCGCCAGGAGTAAAGCAGCAATAAGTTATCCAAAAGCAGTGTGTAAGACTGGTGGAGGAGAACATGATGCCAAGATGCATGAAAACTGCTAATAAAAACCAGGGTTATTCCACCAAATATTGATTTCTCAACTTTTAATACTTTATAAATATAAACTTGTTTTCTTTCTTCACATTATTTGGGGTCTGAAAGCTCTGCATCATTTTTGTATATTTCAGTCATTTTTCAGTCTTATTTTCTGCTCTAATAATGCTGGTCACATCAGCAGCCGGAGTCTGAGAGAGCGCACTTTGTCTTGTTCTCTCTGGGCGGGTAGATGGTGGGGCGTTCTCTCCCCACATCACTTCTAATGTGATGTTGGTCAGCACAGGCATCTGTTGGCTGATGTATAGAAACTGGGGCTCTGACGCTTTCCTCAGAGTGCGTTGGCTGTCTAGCAGCAGTTCGAAAGGGTCTGATTTCATTTGTATTATAAAAAAGTATGTGCTACTTTTACCCTCTTAGTGTTGGGGGCATTACTAGTGATAGGGGTAGTAATGAGTGTGTTGGGAGAAGCATGGTTGGTGTGGTGCAGTAGCACCACTGCCTGCTTATGAGCTACCACATCATGTGGGTTCAATTCCTGGTCTGGGTGACTATATAAAACCAGAAGCTTATTTTTAGTGGAGGTAACCAAAAACTACAGTGTAGTGCACCATAATTTTGGTTGACACCTACAGAATGCAAGGTATTAACTTTCACAGGGTATGAATAGCCTACTGTTTGCATGCACAGTAATAAATGCAAGTTTGAGCAGAGTTATAAAGTATAGGAAATGATGGAATGAGCTGAAAGAATGCGACAGTGTAAACACGGTCCCTTCAGAGAATATTCCAGCTGAAAAAAGATCAGAGCAGGGAATCTGAGACGACGTGTCAATATTTAGATAAATGGCATTCATAGCGTGGCTGGACTGAGTGATCTGGTGTTTTTACGTACATGGGGATCAGCTTATATAACCAAGTCAAACTGTCATAACAGTGAGGGACTAGGAGCAGTGGAGGATAGTATGTGGTCCAATTCATCTGCTGCACGCCTGGCAGGGCTTTTATACTGGGGGCTTTGACTGATTTCTAACACACAAGATGGACATTGTATACAGTCACGTCATGATCTATGAGATTCAGAGCTCTTTATCAAGAAGTGACAGTATTTAAAGGGTGCAAAAGACTGAAAGAGATTTATAGTTCTGGAAAGAAGTAAGAGAGCACTTCAGTTTCTGAATCAGTTTCTCTGATATTGTTATTTATAGGTATATGTTTAAGTAAAATGAACATCGCTGTTTTATTCTATAAACTACGTTTCCAAACATTTTTTGTAAAAAAAAAAGAGAAAAGCCGAAATAACAAAAAAGCTTAAGAACTTCCAGACCTCAAATAACGCAAAGAAAACAAGTTCATATTCATAAAGAAGTTTTAAGAGTTCGGAAATCAATATTCGTTGCAATAAGCCTGTTTTTTTAATCACAGTTTTTCTTGGCATCATGTTCTCCTCCACCAGTCTTACACACTGCTTTTGGATAACTTTGTGCATTTACTCCTGCTGCAAAAAGTCAAGCAGTCCAGCTTGGTTTGATGGCATGTGATCATCCGTCTTCCTCTTGGTTATATTCCAGAGATTTTTTTTTAATTCGGTAAAATCAAAGAAACTCATCATCTTTAAGGGGTCTCTTATATCTCTTATTTTTTCCAAAGTTGTACTGTGTGTATTGGACAATATTTATTGTTTATTGTACTGTGATGAATTGTCATATCATAAGGACAATGTAATTTTTTTTAGCATATCAAGGATATTATAAGTGCTCAAAGAAAACCCAACTGACGTTTTAATAATAAATGTGTAAAAAATCCCAGTTTAATTGGTGATATAGTGAAGCAAAAATGAATAAAATCACTGTTCTCTGCATGAAAGAGTATTTGAATAGCATTGATGCATTTCGTCTGTGTATCAAAACATTTGCGATAAATATTTGTATCATATCATCCAGCTGACTATAAAAGCTCTAAAACTGTCCCAATCACTCTTTATTCACCCTAGAAATTGTAGGTATGTTACTTTATTTGGGACAGAAAATGCTCAGACGACATTTAACAAGCTACCTTTTTTACAACCCTGTAATTTTGCGTCATAATTACATATTCTGGTTTCCCTGATAAAGAAAAACAACATAATCAGCTTAAGCTACTCAACGAGGTTAAGCTAATAGAGCCGTTTAGCTCATGCCCAACAAAGGGTATGTTTTAATTTAGGTCTGTTCATTAATTATTAGGTCTACAAGCATA
Organism: Astyanax mexicanus; assembly: GCF_023375975.1. Classification (NCBI taxonomy): domain Eukaryota; kingdom Metazoa; phylum Chordata; class Actinopteri; order Characiformes; family Acestrorhamphidae; genus Astyanax; species Astyanax mexicanus. The sequence continues at coordinate 6,442,456 of NC_064430.1, forward strand.
ATCAAAGTGACCAATCTGGTGAAAAGCTAACCAGCTAGTTAGCCAGCTAGCTTAGCAGCAACAACCTTGATTATTAAAGCCCAGCTTAGACAATTGGTCCCATTGCCAGCTAGTAAAAGCAGAAAAAAGGAAAAGGAAACAAAAAGAAATCCCCAAGAAAGCTTCTCTCGAGCTGAATTCTGCGCAGGGTTTCTTTTATAGACAGCTAATGAGAAAAACATGATAAACTCTGCTTTTACTGGCTGGTTTATGGCTCCAGCAACAGCTTGCAGAACCCACATATTAAAGCATAGTTTTAACACAGTTTTAACACAACAAAAAGACTGTAATAGCTGTAAGTGTGTCCCTGGTTTGATATGCTTTTATCAAGCTAAAGAGATTGTAGCTTGGTTAGCTTTTAGCCTTGCCTCCACTCACTTTCTCTGGTTTGGATTTCTGGTACTGTTTCCTCTGATGTGTGTTTAGCTCCAGTTTGGTGGTCATTCGAGTTAGTCCGGTATGTTTGCTAGAATTAGCAAATGTTAGCTTTTAGCCTAGCATGGATGCCTGATTCTCCCTTTCTTGACTTTTGTTTAGGAGTGAGTTTGAGCTATCCTTTCTGCAGGAAAAGCCACAATCATAAGATCTAGTTCCAATAACCCAGCAACTCATAGTTTCATTGCTACCATTACTAATAGAGTCTTGTGGTGATGAGCTGCTCTCCAGTATCAACAACACCATATTTTCCTAAACAAGCTTTGACTAGACTTTTCATTAATGGGCTAGGTGTATGTATATTTTGGAGGCATAAGTACTCTATAATGAGTCGGGACTGTTATGTAACAATTTGGAGGTTTTGGGATCGACCTGTTTTACAGCTCTCTTTTGGGTAATGCTGGAAAATAAGGTTCAATAGTATATCAAGTTATATTCCATCTTGTTTTTTATGCAATCTTTTCTTATGCAATATCAAATGGATTTAATCCAAACCATTTAGGGTGTATAAACCTTTTTAAAAAACGTATTACGGTAGCCGTGTGCATAGCCGAGTTGGGGGTGAAGCTGCTCACACTTCTCCTGCAGAAACTATTTTTACACATCAATAAAGATAATTTAATAAGGTCTTATCACTACAAAATACACCAAAAAGACAGTATCTTTTTTTGGAAATGCAGACCTTCAAATAATAGAAGAGGTTAAGTACAAAAATAATAGAAGTTAAAAATAAAGCATCTATAGATAGGGCCTTAAGGAGGTCAGAGGGAAATAATGGGATAGAGGAGTAGAGAAGAGGAAGAAGGAGATGAGGTTAGAAGTAGTTAGTGTGTTAGAGGTGTTAGGAGAGTAAGTGCTCTTTGAAGAGCTCTGTCTTCAGGAGTTTCTTAAAGATAGTGAGAGATTCTCCTGATCTGGTAGTAGAAGGTAGTTAGTTAGAGGTGTTAGGAGAGTAGGTGCTCTTTGAAGAGCTCTGTCTTCAGGAGTTTATTAAAGATAGTGAGAGATTCTCCTGATCTGGTAGTAGAAGGTAGTTAGTTAGAGGTGTTAGGAGAGTAGGTGCTCTTTGAAGAGCTCTGTCTTCAGGAGTTTATTAAAGATAGTGAGAGGTTCTCCTGATCTGGTAGTAGAAGGTAGTTAGTTAGAGGTGTTAGGAGAGTAGGTGCTCTTTGAAGAGCTCTGTCTTCAGGAGTTTCTTAAAGATAGTGAGAGATTCTCCTGATCTGGTAGTGGAAGGTAGTTTGTTCCACCATTGGGGAACTCTGTATGAGAACAGTCTGGATTGCTTTGTGTGAGTGTTTGGTAAAGCGAGGCGACGTTCATTGGAGGAGCGCAGCGGCCGGGAGGTAGCGTAAGCCTTCAGGAGCGAGTGCAGGTAGGAAGGAGCCTGTTCTGTCATCACCTTGTAGGCGATTGTAAGCACTTTGAATTTGATGCGAGCAGCAACTGGTAGCCAGTGGAGCTCAATGAGCAGCGGGGTGACATGTGCCCGTTTTGGCTGGTTGAAGACCAAACGTGCTGCTGCATTCTGAATCATCTGTAGTGGTTTTACTACACAGGCCGAGAGGCCAGTTAGTACGGCATTGCAGTAGTCGAGGCGTGAGATTACCACAGCTTGTACCAGGAGTTGGGTGGCCTGTTGCGTCAGAAACGGTCGATGTTGTAAAGCGCAAAGCGGCAGGATCGAGCAACCGAGGCCACATGGTGTGTGAAGAGAAGCTGGTCATCAACCATGACACCCAGGTTCCTAGCAACCTTTGTCGGTGAGAGAGAGAGAGAGTCGATGGTTATGGCAAAGTTGTGTTGAATAGAAGGTTTTGCTGGTATGACCAGAAGTTCAGTCTTTGAGAGATTTAGTTGGAGGTGATGTTCCTTCATCCATGCGGATATGTCTGAGAGACACTGTGATATCCGTGCAGAGATTGAGTGATCATCTGGTGAGAACGACAGGTATAGCTGAGTATCGTCAGCAAAGCAGTGGTAGGAAAAACCAAGGTAGGTGGGCTATTTAACTTTTGTTAAATAGCCCACCTACCTTCGCCTCTATTAAAATACAGCCTTTTTAGGTGATGCTCGCAACAGGCATACAATGCAAGTAAATACATTAAAATACATAATACATTAAAAAAACACTATTTTTTACACCATTAACAAGCTCAAAATACAGTACCTTTTCCACACTTCATTGGTAGAATTCTGAGGACCCTGACATTTAAAATTTGAAATTTACATTTTAGTCTGAGTACAAGACATCACAAAGTGTTAACATTTAATTATTTTTATTTTTTATTTTTTTTAATGCAGTCACACTATGTATTATGTTATATTACCATGCAACAAAATACATTTCTGCACTTGTGAAAAGTTGTTTTTAAAGCAAAGCTAAACAAGATCATTTCATACTGAATTATCAAACCATTGATTTCACAAGTTTCTATGTTTCACACTGAAATCCTGATACTGATTCCTGGATGCAGATCAAGAATTCTCAGTCTGAAGCCTCCAAGCAGCAGTATTTTAATATCTGGGCTGTGGATGTGAAGTTTGATCCAGATGAACAGTAATATGAGGAAACATTGAGATGTCGACTTGTCAGATATGTCTGGCTGTTATCAGCTTTGGTCTTGGCAGAGCAAGAGAAGCAGGATGGAAGGAGGGAAAGAGAGAAAGAGAGAAATCAGGAGAGAGAGAGAAAGAGAGAAAGAGGTCAGAGAGGAGATCCGAGGAGAAGTGTGTGAACCAACGGTCAAATTTATCTTCTGTATGAGAGCATTCGTACCAGCTCACAGTGGGATTTCATGCTGGGACATGGCAACCACAGGGCTGTTTTAGTAGTTCTGACAGGAAATAGCTCCACCCCCCTCTGACACAGGGGTATACGTTACATTGGCTTGTTAGCTGTTACTATTTTTCCCACAATAGCACTTACTTTCTTGGTCTCTGAACAGTTTTGATTTATTTTATAAACTACAGACAACATTCCTCCCAAATTCCAAATAAAAATATTGTCATTTAGAGCATTTATTTGCAGAAAATGAGAAATGGCTGAAATAACAAAAAAAGATACATAGCTTTCAGACTTTAAATAACAAGTTCATATTCATAAAGTTTTAAGAGTTCAGAAATCAATATTTGGTGGAATAACCCTGTTTTTTAATCACAGTTTTCCTGAATCCTGGCCTGTTTTCCTCCACCAGCCTTACACACTGATTTAGGATAACTTGGACAACTTGCCTTTACTGATAATGTTGCTAGGTGCTTGCTATGGTGTTGCTAACTCATTGCTAGGTGGTTGCTAAGGTATTGCTTTGGTAACTGTGGTGGTTACTATGGTGTTGCTAAGTAGTTGCTATGCAGTTGTAAGGTGTTTCTAGGTGGCTGCAAAGGCATTGCTATGGTATCTATGGTGGTTACTATGATGTTGCTAAGCAGTTTCTTTGTGGTTGTAAGGTGTTGCAAGGTGGCTGCAAAGGCGTTGCTATGGTATCTATGGTGGTTAATATGGTGTTGCTAAGCACTTGCTAGGTGGTTGCTAAGCAGTTGCTAGGTGGTTGCTTAGGCTTTGCTATGGTGTCTGTGGTGGTTACTATGATGTTGCTAAGCAGTTGCTAGTTGGTTGCTAAAGACTTGCTAGGTGTTGCTCAAGAGTTGCAAGGGGTGTTGCTATGGTGTCTGTGGTGGCTGCTAAGATGTTGCTAAGCAGTTGCTAGGTGGTTGGTAAGGTGTTGCTGAGGTGTCTGGGGTGGTTGCTATGATGTTGCTAAGCAGTTCCTAAGTGGTTGCAAGTGGTGTTGCTATGGTGTCTGTGGTGGTTACTATGATGTTGCTTAGCAGTTGCTCGATGATTGCTTAGGCTTTGCTATGGTGTCTGTGGTGGTCACTATGATTTCGCTAAGAAGTCACTAGTTTGTTGCTAAAAACTTGCTAGGTGTTTGCTCAAGAGTTGCAAAGGGGTGTTGCTATGGCGTCTGTGGTGGCTGCTATGATGTTGCTAAGCAGTTGCTAGGTGGTTGCAAGGGGTGTTGCTATGGTGTCTGTGGTGGTTGCTATGATGTTGCTAAGCAGTTGCTATGTGGTTGCTAAGGTGTTGCTGAGGTGTCTGGGGTGGGTGCTATGATGTTGCTAAGCAGTTCCTAAGTGGTTGCAAGGGGTGTTGCTATGGTGTCTGTGGTGGCTGCTATGATGTATGATGCTATGATGCTATGATGCTAAGCAGTTGCTAGGTGGTAAAAGGAATGCACAACCATAACTAACTGAAATATAAGACAGTAACCAAAAGTTACTCTCTATATACTCCTATAAATACAGGATCCATAGGAAGTGTTACTAATATTTTTTTACATTTAAAAAATTCCCCCAATTATTTTGTATGAATAGTCCAATTTCTATGATTAAATTAAGTTTAATTTAATAGTTTTTATTCAATTTAAATACTTTTTCAGTGTATCTCAAGGTGATTTCAATATATCTTTTATTCAAACATTCCTCTGGTTGGGCCAGAGCCCAAAAGCAATCCAACAGAAACATGAAACATGCTATACTTCATATCCATCCAATTTTGTGGTGGGGAAAAAGAAAGTTCTTTTAATTGAAAGAACTGAATCATGACATGACTGAGCCTCCAGCTCTTGGAGCAGAGTCGCGATTGATCATCTCTCATCTTTGGCTGCGGCCAAAAAGGTAAAACGAGTGAGTGGGAGTGACGGTGAAGGATTGGGGGAAGATAAATAGAAAGAACGAGGGATTTAAATTTAAAGTCAGACTAAGTCAAAGACGGCTTAACTCGCTTCTCCTTCTGTCTGCCGGGGCTTCTCATCCATCCATACGCTGTATGATTTACTATTAGTACTGGAAATAAACCCCTGTGGAAAGCTGCGGGCCTCCTGCCTATCTCTGCTTATCATCAGTAAACGGTTTGAACGGCTCTGGCTGCAGGTATAGAGCAGATGATTTTTTTTTTATATGATTTTAAGCCAGAGCTTAAAGAGCAGGTCAGGAGACCGAACACCACCGGGGAAAGCTCAAGGCTTTGACCGAGCCTCGCTGTTGTATTGTCCTTTTTTCTGTTTTTCTTTTTTTTCTCATGTTTGGTTTTGCGCTGCCCATATGGCATAATCACGCTTTCAGCGCGGTGATTAACACTGATTTGCTCTCATTCTCAGAGAAATAAAGCGTGATGTCCGTGGCCGGATCAAAGAAATCCGTGCTGCTTAGATCAGCACCTGTGATAGATTTAGAGAGATTGAGTTGAGCCTAAAGAAGCTGCATGAAATGGATTTAAAAGGGCCTCAATGGGGGGCATTCAGCGACCTCACCAAGCCCACCCATACTTACTGCATTAAACATGAAAAAAATGTATTAGTTGGAAAAGCAAAAAGCAAAGCTACTGTTAGAGCGATCTTAACCGTTGTGTGGTGTTCGGGTCTGTGGAACCCGTTTTCATTTTTCATCAAATGATACAAAAAAAATATTTTTTCTAACTCAAACCCCCCCCCCCCACACACACACATTTATACTACATACAGCATGTTTGGCCAAGGGCTAATAAACATTGCTTCATTTGTAAATTTGAAACTAAACAAATGTTCTACTCATATCTTGAGTTTAATTCATTTTCTTTTACATTTTAATAAAAAAAACTAATAAAAAAAGAGTAGCACTTTTTAAAAGAAATGTAACATAAGAAAGGTAAAGGGCAAATATTAACCATGTAAGCTGTTTATATTACTTGCAATTTAGGTGAAGCAAGCATGTGTAAAGCATTTAAATGTAAAATTGCTTAATTTTGCTGAATTAAATACAAGTAACAAAGTAAACGAATAACAAAAATATGAACACCACACAAGGGTTAATGTTTAAAATGGAAAAGTGTATTTACCTCAGCATGGTTGAATAATGAAAGTTAATATGTGTTTGATAAGTAGTATACAGTAATGTGCAAATGTTTTAGGCACCTGTGGGAATTTCAGTAAAGAAAAAGCTTCTTATCTGTGAATTAAGTGTTTATTAGCTCAGTAAAACACAACTAGCATCACAATAAATACAAACAGCAATTACACTACATTTAACTCTAATCCAAATTCTCATAGTAATATTTTAGGATTGGGTTTAGGGTTAGATTTTAAGCTTAGGTTAAGGTTAGGGTAAGGGTTATGTAACATGGAGGAGGCAGGATGTAAACGCAAGTCTTTTTTATTTTCCATATTTAAACTAACAAAGAAAAGAACACTAGGGAATATAAAAAGAAAAGGTAACTAAAACAAAACACTATGAAACAGAGGATAAACTAAAATACTGAACCAAACAAGCAAGCTACGCAAACAAAGAAACAAACTAAATAAAGCAAACCTAAAACACTGAGGACAAACAACACAGCAGGTCTGTGGCTAAACAAAACAGATGAACACAATCTGGACAGAGTAACATGACAAATAGAGACAAAAGATGCAACAAACTACAAAGGAGCACATGGGGTATTTATACACAGGCACACACTAGGGACACCTGTGGAGGTAATGAGGGGGCGGGGTTACAAAGGAGACAGGAGGGGTTACAGATGACAAGGCGGGGCTAAGGCGGAGACATGACCAAAACACAGTAGCACATGGCTGGGAAACATGACAGGTAAACAAAACACGAGAACAGAGGACAGGAGCAGGAAGGAACCAAAAAAGGAAAGACACTGGACAGACACAGGCTAAGGTGTAACATTACCCCCCCTCAACGGCGCCACTACCAGAGGCGCCGAGAGAGAGGGAACAGAAAAACAAAAGACAGGGCTAGACAAGACCTGGGGACGAACACAGGGGCTGGAACAGAGTCAGGAAACTAGACAGGGGGTACTAATTTGGACTGGAACGGAGACTGGACAGGTGGTAGAAACAGAGACTGGACAGAGGGCTGTACATTGGACAAGGACACAGACTGGACAGGGGGCTGAACTAGAGACTGGACATGTGGCTGGACATTGGACAAGGATGCAGACTGTACAGGGGGCTGGACATTGGGCAGGGATGCAGACAGGTCAGGGGACATGAACAAAGACTGGACAGGGGGCTTAGACTGGACCGGGGACAAGGACTGGACAAAAGACTGGACAGGGGACAAGGACTGGACAGAGGGCTGAGACAGGACAGGGGACTTAGACTGGACAAAAGACTGGATAGAGGGCTGAGACTGGACAGGGGACTTAGACTGGACGAAAGACTGAACTAGGGGCTGGACACTTAACATAGACGAAGACTGGACAGGAGGCTGAAACAAAGGTGGAACAGGGCCGAACACAGAACCAGGGGTTGAAACAGACTGGACCAGGGATGCATATGGGGACTGAACAGGGGACCGAGCAAAAGACTGGGCAGTTGACGGGGCAAAATTAGATAAAGGAACAGGGACCATAACTCGGATGGGGACAGAAACCAATACAGTGACTGGGACAGGAACAGAAACACAACTAGACAAGGGCACAGGGACACAGACGGACACAGGAACCACAACTGGGAGAGATACAGGAACATGTACAAACAATAATGGCCCAAAATTTACAAAAGTCTGAGGGGCCAGCTGGGGTATAGCTCTAGGAGCTGGTGCAGGAGAACTTGGGGCGGGTCTAGGTGATTGTGAGCTGGGAGTTGGCCTGGGAGCAGGCCTGGGGGTGTACAAAGTTCTGGGAGTGGGAACAGGATCAGGGACAGGTGCCGCAGGTACATGAACAGGGGCGGCAGTAAGTACAGGGTCAGGAGCGGCCGGAGCCGCGGGCACAGAGTCAGGGGCGGCCGGAGCCGCGGGCACAGGGTCAGGGGCGGCCGGAGCCGCGGGCACAGGGTCAGGGGCGGCCGGAGCCGCGGGCACAGGGTCAGGGGCGGCCGGAGCCGCGGGCACAGGGTCAGGGGCGGCCGGAGCCGCGGGCACAGGGTCAGGGGCGGCCGGAGCCGCGGGCACAGGGTCAGGGGCGGCCGGAGCCGCGGGCACAGGGTCAGGGGCGGCCGGAGCCGCGGGCACAGGGTCAGGGGCGGCCGGAGCCGCGGGCACAGGGTCAGGGGCGGCCGGAGCCGCGGGCACAGGGTCAGGGGCGGCCGGAGCCGCGGGCACAGGGTCAGAGGCGGCCGGAGCCGCGGGCACAGGGTCAGAGGCGGCCGGAGCCGCGGGCACAGGGTCAGAGGCGGCCGGAGCCGCGCGCACAGGGTCAGAGGCGGCCGGAGCCGCGGGCACAGGGTCAGAGGCGGCCGGAGCCGCGGGCACAGGGTCAGAGGCGGCCGGAGCCGCTGGCACAGGGTCAGAGGCGGCCGGAGCCGCTGGCACAGGGTCAGGAGCAGTGGGTACCATGTGGGCGGCAGGCACTGCTGGTGCTGGAGCTGAGGCTGGAGCAGCGGGAGCTGCTGGAGCTGGAGCTGAGGCTGGAGCAGCGGGAGCTGCTGGAGCTGGAGCTGAGGCTGGAGCAGCGGGAGCTGCTGGAGCTGGAGCTGAGGCTGGAGCAGCGGGAGCTGCTGGCGCTGGAGCTGAGGCTGGAGCAGCGGGAGCTGCTGGCGCTGGAGCTGAGGCTGGAGCAGCGGGAGCTGCTGGCGCTGGAGCTGAAGGAGCGGGAGCTGCTGGCGCTGGAGCTGAAGCAGCGGGAGCTGCTGGTGCTGGAGTAGCGGGAGCTGCTGGAGCTGGAGCAGCGGGAGCTGCTGGTGTTGGAGCTGAAGCAGCAGGTGCTGGAGCTGGAGCTGAGGCAGCAGTTGCTGGAGCTGAGGCAGCAGGTGCTGGAGCTGGGGCAGCAGGTGCTGGAGCTGGGGCAGCAGGTGCTGGAGCTGGAGCTGGGGCAGCAGGTGCTGGAGCTGGAGCTGGGGCAGCAGGTGCTGGAGCTGGAGCTGGGGCAGCAGGTGCTGGAGCTGGAGCTGGGGCAGCAGGTGCTGGAGCTGGAGCTGGGGCAGCAGGTGCTGGAGCTGGAGCTGGGGCAGCAGGTGCTGGAGCTGGAGCTGGGGCAGCAGGTGCTGGAGCTGGAGCTGGGGCAGCAGGTGCTGGAGCTGGAGCTGGGGCAGCAGGTGCTGGAGCTGGAGCTGGGGCAGCAGGTGCTGGAGCTGGGGCAGCAGGTGCTGGAGCTGGAGCTGGGGCAGCAGGTGCTGGAGCTGGAGCTGAGGCTGGAGCAGCGGGAGCTGCTGGTGCTCTTGAAAATCTGAGCTTCAGTAGCTCAAAGAGTCCCTCCACCGTCTTTGCCTTTTCAGGCCTTTGGTCCGACACAATGTCCGCCCATTGTGAAGCCCTACCCCTCAGTAAAGTCTTGATAAAAAGTACCTTTATAAGTTCTGGAAGGGTAGGGCACAACAAATGGTCGAGGTAGAGGGAGCACTGCATGATGAAGCCCTCACAGGTCCCGTGTTCCCCATCATATTCACAGGGGGAAGACATCAATGAGGGTAATACCAGCGGCTGTCCATCTTGAAGCATGGAAACAAGGCTCTCCAAAAACTCCTGCTGTTCCTGCATCGCCGAATAAAGACTTGCTACATCCTCAGTAGGTCGCATCTTATGTAACATGGAGGAGGCAGGATGTAAACGCAAGTCTTTTTTATTTTCCATATTTAAACTAACAAAGAAAAGAACACTAGGGAATATAAAAAGAAAAGGTAACTAAAACAAAACACTATGAAACAGAGGATAAACTAAAATACTGAACCAAACAAGCAAGCTACGCAAACAAAGAAACAAACTAAATAAAGCAAACCTAAAACACTGAGGACAAACAACACAGCAGGTCTGTGGCTAAACAAAACAGATGAACACAATCTGGACAGAGTAACATGACAAATAGAGACAAAAGATGCAACAAACTACAAAGGAGCACATGGGGTATTTATACACAGGCACACACTAGGGACACCTGTGGAGGTAATGAGGGGGCGGGGTTACAAAGGAGACAGGAGGGGTTACAGATGACAAGGCGGGGCTAAGGCGGAGACATGACCAAAACACAGTAGCACATGGCTGGGAAACATGACAGGTAAACAAAACACGAGAACAGAGGACAGGAGCAGGAAGGAACCAAAAAAGGAAAGACACTGGACAGACACAGGCTAAGGTGTAACAGGTTAGGTGTAGGGTTAGATTTTAGGGTTAATTTATGGTTAAAGTTAGGGTTAGGTGTAGGGTTAGATTTCATGGTTGATTAAGGGTTAAGGTTAGGGTTAGGTGTAGGGTTTGATTTTAGGGTTAATTTATGGTTAAAGTTAGGGTTAGGTGTAGGGTTAGATTTTATGGTTGATTAAGGGTTAAGGTTAGGGTTAGGTGTAGGGTTAGATTTTATGGTTGATTAAGGGTTAAGGTTAGGGTTAGGTGTAGGGTTAGATTTTAGGGTTGATTAAGGGTTAAGGTTAGGGTTAGGTGTAGGGTTAGATTTTAGGGTTAATTTATGGTTAAAGTTAGGGTTAGGTGTAGGGTTAGATTTTATGGTTGATTAAGGGTTAAGGTTAGGGTTAGGTGGAGGGTTTGATTTTAGGGTTAATTTATGGTTAAAGTTAGGGTTAGGTGTAGGGTTAGATTTTATGGTTGATTAAGGGTTAAGGTTAGGGTTAGGTGTAGGGTTTGATTTTAGGGTTAATTTATGGTTAAAGTTAGGGTTAGGTGTAGGGTTAGATTTTATGGTTGATTAAGGGTTAAGGTTAGGGTTAGATTTTATGGTTGATTAAGGGTTAAGGTTAGGGTTAGATTTTATGGTTAATTAAGGGTTAAGGTTAGGGTTAGGTGTACGGTTAGATTTTATGGTTAATTAAGGGTTAAGGTTAGGGTTAGGTGTAGGGTTAGATTCTATTTTGAGTAATTTACATTCAACATAGGGTTAAGTTCAATTTAAAGGACATTCAACTCAGTGTTAGTTGAATGTCAGTTGAGCATCAATAAGTCCATAAAATGTACCATCCAAGTAAAGTGTTACCTAGATAGATAGATAGATAGATAGATAGATAGATAGATAGATAGATAGATAGATAGATAGATAGATAGATAATAGGAATAGGAATAATAGAAATAGTAATATGTATTGTAATAATGTCATTATAGTATAGTAATAGCGTACTGCAGTATACTTATCTATGGTATGCAATGCTAAGTGTGCCATTACAGTTTCATTAAAGTCTTTACTCCCAACCCCAGCGTTAAATTCTGAAGCAAAATAACTGAAATAAAATTGTAAATAGGCTTATAAAAAGACTATGCCTTAAAACTTACCGTTTAACTCTTTTACATTAAAGAACAACCCAATAATAAAAATACCCAGTGAGATCATTCAGAAATAATAAATTAAACTGTTATTAAAAAAATCATAATATTTTCTGCATATGAATTGCATTGTATTATGGATATGTAATTAATAAACATAGGGTTCAATTATTGAAACATACAGCGCTGGGAAAAAAAATAAGAGTTCACTTAAAAATGATGAGTTTCTTTCATTTTAACAAATTAAAAGCCTCTGGAATATAATCAAGAGGAAGATGGATGGTCACAAGCTGAAACTGCTTGAAAGTTATCCAAAAGCAGTGTGTAAGACTGGTGGAGGAGAACATGATGCCAAGATGCATGAAAACTGTGATTAAAAACCAGGGTTATTCCACCAAATATTGATTTCTAAACTCTTAAAACTTTATGAATATGAACTGTTTTATTTGCATTATTTGCTGTGTTGTTTCAGCCGTTTCCCATTTTCTGCAAATAAATGCTCTAAATGAAAATATTTTTATTTGAAATTTGGGAGAAATGTTGTCTATAGTTTATAGAATAAAACATCAATGTTAATGTTACTCAAACATAAACCTATAAATAGCAAAATCATTTTATGCAACATTTTTAGATCATTTTTCCAATAATACTGATTTTCAGATGAAATTAATGATAATAGGCCTAATTAATAATATATGCAAAGACCCCAACCCATGAAAGTTCTTCCTGGCTCTTCTCTGGATGGTTCAACTGGGTCAACAGTAGTCCTCTCAGTTTTCCTGTCGTCCGGTTGATTGACAGCATCTTTCCAGTCTCTGGATTTGACTGACAGATCTTTCTTTAACTCTTAAACCTGCAGGGGGTTAAATCAGCCTCTGCACTGTACCAGGGCCTGTTGACGGAGTGGTAGAAGATGAGGTGAAGATGATTTTCACTGTGATGGTCTGACAGGAGACCTCCATGGGAGTGTTTGCTGCTTCAGTGTTCCCCGGGGGCTCATCCTCCACACTCCGGGGGGTGGAGGTGCTCCATTAGGAAGAAGAGGAATCATGCTGAGTGATAGCTGATTCCTCTGGGTAGCCTGGGTATAGCTACCATATGGAAACAAACTGAGCTCTTAAATGAGTGCATTTTTAGATGGAGAGGCTTGTTGGTGTGGAGGTGTTAGTGTGTGTTGTGCTAATGGTACAGTAAGTGGATCAGATACAGCAGCAGTGCTGCTGGAGTTTTTAAACACTGTGTTTTTTAATCACTCACTGTCCTCCACTTCACTATTAGACTCTCCTACCTACAGTTGCTGCTCCACCTTGTAGATGAAGTAAAGTAAAGTCAGAAACAGAAGCTCTGAATCTGTTGCTGCACAGTTTAGAGTGTTGCTCATCCTCTAGTCCATTATCAGTGCTCACAGGATGCTGCCCACAGGGTGCTACACACAGGACGTTGGCCCTGTAGTAGAGATGACCAACAAATCTGACCATCGCCATGGTCATCACTAAGATCGACTATGTGTTTAGCACACCTTCAAAATGTCTGGTGTTATGGTGTGGGGTGCAATTACTATTTCAATTGTATAATTCATAATAATCAGGATAATCTTCAATACAGACACTTTACCAAAACACTACTCGAAACCACTTCAGTTTCTGAATCAGTTTCTCTGATTTTGCTATTTGTAGGTAGATGTTTGAATAAAATGAACAATGTTATTTTATTCTGTAAACTACAGACAACATTCCTCCCAAATTCCAAATAAAAATATTGTCATTAAAAGCATTTATTTGCAGAAAATGAGAAATGGCTGAAATAACAAAAAAGATGCAAAACTTTCAGACCTCAAATAATGCAAAAAAAGAAAAAATATTTGTAAAGTTTTAAGAGTTCAGAAATCAATATTTGGTGGAATAACCCTGGTTTTAATCACAGTTTTCATGCATCTTGCGATGTTCTCCTCCACCAGTCTTACACACTGCTTTTGGATAACTTAATGCAAAAATTCAAGGAGTTCAGCTTGGTTTGATGTTTGGTTTGTGATCATCCATCTTCCTCTTGATTATATTCCATAGGATTTCAATTTGGTAAAATCAAAGAAACTCATATCACACGATATGGCACACCCCTACTTCCAGTCCCCTGTTAAAGCAAGAATATTGTAACAACATTGGTTCGATAATTACAGGACACCATGCAGAATTCTGCTCAATATGACGTATTGTTTTAGACAAGTTGCCCAAATCAGTCTAAATTTGATCATTTATTGTTCCTATATTGTTAATATTATTATCAATAACCATTGCGATCTGGCACTTCTTTGTTGGTGCATATACTTTTGCAACAGTTCTTTTGAAGGCCTATAGTCTATATAAGACCATTAGCCTTATCGTAGACCCTGCGCAGGGCGTGTCGTGATGCTCATTCCTATCTTACACCCCAGTTAACAGTCTATTTTCACGCCTTGTGCCCGCACTTTTAAAATAGCTGTTAAAAAGAGTTAAGGAATAAATCTACACTGATGGGAGTGAGGTGTATTCAGCTACATTTCTGGCGTGTTGCCATATATGTTGGCGGTGGAAAACACAGGAGCTCCACTGACTGATTAAAACCCTGACAACAGTCAATTGTCAGAGTCCATTCGTAGAGGTACACCCAGCGCACTGCATACACTCCTACTTGTTAAACACACACATACAGACAAACTACAGAGCACAAACCCGACTTTTAACTCAACAATAAACAGAATTAAGAATAAAATAACATTACTTTTTCCCTTAAATAAGCAGGTCCCTTAAAAGGTCAGTATCCTCTGCTGTTAAGATACGAACGTGCCAAAGTCAGAGCTCACCTGGCTCTTAACGGGAATGACATCTGGCACACTGATTGGTTTATTTCAAATTGGTTTATGCTCAAAACACACATATGATTAATTAAAAGAATTAGCAGATGCCTCGTGTGTATTTTGAGCTGCACAAGGCACATTTTTTGTGTCCTCAAGATACCAAAAACACACCAATATACCCTAAATACAGCTGCACAATGTGCAATTGACCGGTGCGCTATAGATCGCTAAAATATAGCCCCATATATCTCAGCCACCATTGACCTAATCTGCTTGAAACCACTTTGACATGTGAAATAGTGCTGGAAATGTCTCTGGATAACCTCTGGACACTGTCTATCTCACAGACTGTTACAGTATTTATAGATGTCAGAGCATTCCCGCTAAGTACTAGTGTACTAAAGGCACCATGGGCTCAAGCTAGCATCCAAACTGGAGTCTAGAGATGGTTGTGGATGAATTACGTTCATCCCAAAGATGAGGTTTATAGTGCATGTCTGCAACTTGCGTCCGCACTCTGAACCCCTGACTGGGGAAACTGTGTAACTTGGCAGTAGCTTTGTCTTTCAGCAACCATGAAATCTTTCCATAGTGCTTCATTCAGGCCTCAGCGGGAGCTGCTGGAGCCGCTGGCCCTGCGTAATCTCCATTGCCAATGGATACAGATCCCAGTTCAGCGATGTTGTGGATGGCTCATGTGTGAGTCTTTGATTCGTGTGTGTGTGTGATTTTTTTTTGTGTCTTTCTGCTTCTGTAGGGCTCCCTGACTGCTTCAACATTGACACGAAGAGCCATAGAATCATAAAAGGACCGAAGCAGGCGCAGTTTGGCTACACGGTGCAGCAGCACATCGCCGGGGGACAGAAGTGGTAAGAGGCTCTATTTTATCAACTACACATGGACTTTTATTCTGGGTGATATGTTTCTGGGTGCTTTGTGACCAAGGGAAATTGTCCATGTAAATACATTGTATACACACACACACATATTGTCACATCTTTTGCCTGTTTTCTGTCTTCCTGGTTTTTTTCCACTCACCTGTGTCCATTTGTAGCTCCGCCCCTCATTAGCCAGTCCCCAGGTGTTACCTGTTCTCTTTCCCGCCTTGTGTGTGTATTTAAGCGTCTCTGTCGTTAGTGTTAGTCTGTCGGTTCTTGTGCGTTTATACGTCTGTCACGGCTGTGTTAATTCCGTCTGTTATTTAGTTTCATTTCTCTGAGTTTCTGTTTGGTTTGTGCTTTGTTTTCCATTCTTTGATAAATAGAACTTGCATGTGCGTCCGCTCTCCTCGTCCGTCCTTCACACAGGGTTACACACACATATATATATATATATATATATATATATATATATATATATATATATATATATATATATATATATATATCCTCGTGAGACCCAGACTTTTTGACTTTTAATTTCTCTTAAATTTGTGATAAATAGGACCTAACTAGTATATTAAACTGTTTTTGTACAGGATTTTTTTTCCACATATGGAGACAGTAGTTTATTTTATCTTTTAAAAACATTCTTGACGTTTGGGATCAGAAGGACCCATTAACAGTCCAAAAACAAAATTTTAGCTTCCTACAGTAAGTTAATAAACTAAAATACTATTTTCAAACATAAAGTTGGATGACATTTTTATCTGGCCCATGATTCTGTCAGGCGTGGCTGTAGAAACTTGTGACTGGGATTCCTGCTCTTGTATTCAATCAGTTGAGTTTAATGTTGTCATTGGACACTAGATGGTACGGGTAGTGTTTTCATATGAGGTCAAAGGTCAAGGTTTTAAAAAGTGCAGTATCATAGTGCAGAGAAGCTGAAATGTTATGTCCCCTTATGAGTATGCAAGGTCTCAAGAGGATATATATGTATATATATATGTATATATACAGTACCATGTAATATGCCAATATGTCAAAAAAATATATATAAAACACAATGAATGCACTGATGTGTTGCCAATTGTTTCTTTGAACTCACAAAATCTATCTATCCATCTACTGGTTGACTACATACACTGGCTTGCAAAAGTATTCATACCCCTTGGACTTTTTCACATTTTTCACCTTATAACCACAAACTTAAAGAATTTAAAGTGGTAAACAAAGTAGCACATAACTGTACACATAAGTGAAATAAAAATTATACACTGTTTTAAATTTTTTTTTATAAAATAAAAGCAATCAGCACCCTTTACTCTGAAATCCCTAAATAAAATCTAATGCAGTCAACTGCCTTCAGAAGTCACTGAATAAGGTAACAGAGTGCAGCTGCGTGTAAATTAGTCTCAGTATAAATACAGCTGTTCTGTGAAGTCCTCAGTGGTTTGGCATCATAAAGTGGCATCATAAAGAAAATCTCAGCCTCTAGATGTGCAAAGCTGGAAGAGATGTACCCCAAAAGTGTTTGAAATCTATGTATCATTGTTGTTCCACACACTAAGAAAAGTAAGTACAGATTTGTACTTAAAAGAGTACAAAGCTTGTCGCTGGGGCTGTACCTTATACTGAGGTACAAAAAAGTACCTTTTTTGTAGCCATGTTTTTTGTGCCAGTAAAGATTATAAAAATGATAAACATTATCATCAACTAAATGTGGCTTAAAAACTTGATGATCCAAAATTGTCTGGCTTTCAAATAAAAAAGGTATAATTAAAATATATATAGTTTATTAATACAGTGATACAGAATACTGAATGTACCTTTTGGCTGGTTAAATGGTACAAATCTGTACTTAGAGCTGTTAGAAAGGACTTTGTACTTCAGAGGGAACAAATCTGACCCTGTAAAGACCAATATTGTACCTTTGAGGGTACAATTATGAAGAGTGTACTTTTGAGTACAAAAAAGTACTCATATCGTACCTCTGTTTTTTAGAGTGCACTTCACAATTATGTGCTATTTTGTGTTGGTTGATCAATTAAAATCTCAATAAAATAGATTGAAGTTTGTGGTTGTAAGGTGACAAAATGTGAAAAGGCCACTGTAGGTTGTTGAAGATGTTAGTGATGGTCATTATTATTATTATTACAGTTTCTGTATGAGGACGTGAACTGTCTACGACTAACACTGGAAGGGGGGGGGGGGGAGAGTAAGAACTGTCAGAAAAGTAAAGATTGTGGAAGAGTTTATCTAGCGGCGCTCCTTCCTCTACCCACTGTTTTCTTATACAGCCAGAGCTTTTGAGGTGAATGGAGCGAAAATGAAAAACGTGTCCGATCTGTTCACCACTGTTCCTCACCCAAAGCACACAGAAGAACTGCTTGTCTCATAGTTTATGAGTTTCAGCACTTGTAAATTTACATCTCCTGTAAAGGGAAAAAGTCTGGCGTGATGCTTCAGCTGAGTTATTAGAGTTGGAACTAACAGGACATCTGTCATCCATCACCATAACATCATCACCGCTCGCCGTCGCTGCTGATGTGAGGAAGAGGAGGCTTTACTGGCATCCTTAGTGTGTCAGCTGGCCATGGAAATGGTGTGTTTATGTGTGTACATGTTTTGCTATCTTTTTAATGACCAGGTATCTGTCAGAGTGCAGCAGGTGAAGAAAATATTATATAAAGAGTATATACAGCTCTGAAAAAAAATAAGAGACCACTTCAATTTCTGAATCAGTTTCTCTGATTTTGCTATTTATAGGTTTATGTTTGAGTAAAATGAACATTGTTGTTTTATTCTCCCAAATTTCAAATAAAAATATTGTCATTTAAAGCATTTATTTGCAGAAAATGAGAAACGGCTGAAATAACCAAAAAGACGTGGAGCTTTCAGACCTCAAATAATGCAGGGACTTCAGAAATTAATATTTGATGGAATAACCCTGTTTTTTAATCACAGTTTTCATGCATCTTGGCATCCTGTTCTCCTCCACCAGTCTTACACACTGCTTTTGGATAACTTTATGACACTCCTGGTGCAAAAATTCAAGCTTGGTCTTCCTCTTGATTACATTCCAGAGGTATTCAATTTGGTAAAATCAAAGAAACTCACAATTTTTCGGTGGTCTTTTTTTTTTTTTTCCAGAGCTGTATTTAACAAAATAAGAAAACAAACAATAAATCAGGACCATAAAACAAAAACAAGATAAACAAACAGATAGGGATACTAAAGCTGAGACCACAAGAAAAATAAACTGTGATTGATAACATTGAAAATAACAACCTAGTGGTGAAACAGTGGTGAAAATGTACAAGAACCGACATGGGAACACTAAAACAAAGGGGATAAACAGGAATCACCTGAAGAAGGTAACGAGGGGGCGGGGTTACAAATGAGACACATGGTAACACAAAAGGCTAAGGCAGAGACAAGCGAGAACAACACAGGGCCAAGTGCTAGGAAGCACATGGCTGAAAAAAAAAACATGAGAAAATGGGGAAAAAAACAAAACAAAACATGGAGAGACACAAGGGAAAGGACGAGAATGCAACAATGTCCTTATTAGCATAGTTTTATGTCATTATTTGCTGGTTTGAGAGGATATTTTTGTGGTCCTCTGATGTTTAAAGGTTTTTTTTTTTGTTTTTAAAAAAGGTAATTTTATTGTAAAGAGCGAGGTTAAGGTATAAGGTGTAAGTGTCTGTATAGTATCAAATACAGCTATAATTATTATTGTTATATAAATGGATGGTCCTCACAAGAATAGCAAAACCAATGTGTGTGTTTGTGTGTTTCCATCTGTGTTTTGATTATTTTGTTTCCTTGTTTTAGATTTATCTCTCGATCTTCATTCAGCGTCTTACTGTATGCCATCATTCATTTTTTAGGCCAGTATTCTTTCATTACATCAGTGTAGAACTTTTCCATTCAGGTTCCCAGCTGCCATTTCTATGGTTATTCACAGTTAAATCAACGTTATATTATGTTTAGATTTTGAAACATGAATCAACTTTGATACTGTGAAAATATGCTTCAACATCCTCCTCTCAAAATTAAATAAACTATAGGTTAGATTATATTTTTATTCGTACACTCTTAAACACACCTTCTTATTCAATGTTTTTTTTTATTATTATTTAAAAATTTCCTGCATGAAAAATGAAAAGTGAAGTGATCCAGACTATGAAGGAACACATAAGGAATCATGTAGTAACTTAAATACTTTGTGAACCATGAGGTGCTCTTTTATCTGTGGTGGTTTCTGAGGTTGATCTTGTCCTGATCAAAAGAGGAAACTCTTGCTCTTCCTTTCCTGGAGCAATCCTGATGAGAGCCAGTTTCATCATAACGTTTTTGATGGTCATTTCATCTGCAAGTGGGATTAATAATGAATAATTGTTAATAAGATAATTAATATCTTATGGGAATCACAGACATTATGAACTTAAACTTTAAGAAAATCTGACGACAGAATGATTTAATTTGTCTGTGGCTCTGTTTTGATTAAACTATGATTCATACAGCCTGTGTAAAACATACTGTATAGAATTACCTGGAAGTTTCATTCCGCTCTATGCAGTCTAGGAATGTTTCATTGTGGTTGGAATACAAGAACGGAAACATTTTGAGTGTTTGTTCCACTTGGAGCAAGAAAATTGATTTTTTTTTTTTCTTATTCTGCCTCTGAGCCCTGATGGAAACATTAACTGAATCAGATTTCTATACTTCCTCACTCTAAATATTGTGCAGTAAACCTTATACTGTAGTACACTGACACGCCAAAAGTCACGATGTCAGTAACACGTTACTTAGTAACGCGTTACTCTAATCTGACCCTTCTTTTCAGTAACGAGTAATCTAATCTACTATTTCCAATCCAGTAATCAGATTAAAGTTACTTATCCAAGTCACTGTGCGTTACTCTCTCTCTCTCTCCACCTCACTCACTTTACATTTCTCTCCTGTCTCTCTCTCTCTAGCGCTCGGCGTGTCTTTAGTTTCCGCCCGTTCTCGTTTTTCCGCCAGTTCTCGGGCTCCCTATCTCTTTATAAAGGCGTTTTTTTCCTGGCCGCGTCCCAATTCACTAGCCAGGGCAGCGGTCTGCACAGATCTGATTGGCAGAGAAGAGCCTTTGAAGATTTTACACCACACGTGATTGGTCTGCAAGTTTTCTGTGCAGCAGAGCACGTATACCGCAAAGACAAGAAAAGTTCTGACGCTCTAAATAAACTCTGTCAGAATTAAATCCTTTTCAGTAGTTTATCGGTATGAATCCGTATTGGACAACGTCTGGGTCCGGACCCGGACCGCAGTCTGCAAATATGTGATCCCTGGTCTAGACCATATACACGGTTCTGTTTTATAAAACCACTCCTTGCTGCCCTGCAGAGAACAACAGGTTCAATGTTCAGTTTTACAGTGTTAAATATGTCAGGTCAAGAAAGACTTTCAATATATATATATTTTTTTTTATAAAAATAAGTATTTATGTTAAGTGAAATCAAGAAAGACCATATTTTATTTTTTATGAAACAATTATTTATGTTAAGTTAATTCAAGAGAAATGGTCTTTTATTTTTATATAAAAAAAAACATTTTTTTCAGGAAATAAAAAAAAAAGTAATCCGTAAAGTAACTAAGTTACTTTTTAAAGGAGTAATCAGTAATCAGTAATCGGATTACTTTTTCAAAGTAACTATACCATCACTGTATAGGAGTATCCCTTTGGCACCGGTCACAATCATTACCATCCACTGTGCTCTCTGTCCACTGTGGGTGGGAATGCCTTCTATGACCTACAGTTCCAGTCAGACCTTTGGACACACCTTAAATTCAGCTGTACATTTAGGCCCAATCCAATTTCACCCCTTGGCCCTACCACTTACCCCTACCCCTTGTTTTTGGAACAGAGTTAGAAGGGAAAGGGGTGAAATCATCCACTCTTAGAATTGGGAAACCCTTTAAGCTCCCCATACGTCATCAGGAGCACTAAAGTTCAGTAGCCTAGCCCTTTTTTAGGGTATTTCATGTCTTCATAAAGGGGGCATATGGTTCAGAAATGTATTATTATTGTCCATTTCTTAATTCCTCTGTGATCTGAAATTAGCTTTGATTAGCTTTCATTTTACTTTATTTTTCCATTCCGCCTTAAATACTGCAGCCCCTGCCTTTGGTTGCACCATTTAAGGTGGAACAGGAAAAGTTAGCTAGCTATAGCAACTAGTGATCTTTTTTATGCTTGTTATGAACAATTTGGCCATAAAACATTGAAAATACATATAAACTACGAAAATATAGTGCTAATGATCACTTTTAACAAGGAAAATATTGACATTCTCATACCTCTTTGTTTGAAGTGTGAAAAATCTCTATATGAAGGGCTAACAAGCCCTATCCCTTGCCCCTACCTCATTTCTCCAAGGGGTGAAATGGGATTGGACCTAATACTAAAGTCATCCAAATTATGAATCTGTTAAACAAAACAGAATATGTTTTATATTTTAGATTCTTTGAAGTATCCCCTCTTGCACATCTTGGCTTGATTTTCTCAGTCAGCTTTATGAAGTAGAGTAACCTGGAATTCAGGCTTTCGGTTAACAGCTATGCTGAACTCATCAAGAGTTAATTACTTGAATTTCTTGCCTCTTATTGTGTTTGAGAGCATCAGTTGTAAAGTAGTGAAGAGGTAGAGTTACAGGTATACAGTGAATAGTGAATATTTGAGTAATGTTCTAATCCAGATTATGTGAAGCAAGAACTGCTCAACTAAATAAAGAAAAAAATACTTTAAGAAAAAATGAAGGTCAGTCAATTTGAAACATTTTAAGAAATTTGAAAGTATCTTCAAGTGCAGATCATCAAAAACATTATAATGATGGAACTGGCACTCACCAGGATCACCCCAGAAAAGGAAGAGCAAGAGTTTCCTCTATTGCATTTCTTAACCTGCAATTTGCAGTAAAGAAAACAGTAACTTGCTCTTATGACCTACAACAATGTAACATAAAGAGGTGAACCTAACCCAAAATCACCTCCTGAAGTGTTTTATACTTTGCTACTGTAGTGATTCTGTACAGTTTATATACAGTAGTAGACAGATGATAACATGACGGCATTCTGAGCAGGAGTTCAGGAGTATGTTTAGTGACCCTCCACATAAAGAGCAGATATGCCTCTTTCTTACATCCGCTCTGTGACCCCAGAGAGCTTTTCGAGTGGAGAGGGATTGTTTTAAAAGGCACGGCGGTTTGAGTAATGAGAGAGACATTCCCACTGTTCTCCAGATTGTAATGAAGATACCTCTCCCTGCTCTGCATTCTCCAGATAGCTCCGCACAGTGGCTCGATGGCTAGCCCGAGGTTTCAATTGGAGCGTGTGTTGTCAGCTTAGCTGGGCTGATATTTGGAGATATCAACAAAGACTTTCTCCAGTGAGCGGCTGCCAAACGGACCCCCCCCCCCCCCCCCCCCCCTCTGTCTAGCCCCTCATTCACACCACATCTGGAAATCATTTGCAGGCCGAAGGAAATATTTCAGTGTGCCGTGTGCTGCTGGCCTGGGTCCAGGGTGTGTGTGTGTGTGTGTGTGTGTGTGTGAGAATGAGAGAGAGAGAGCGAGAGAGACAGAGAGAGATAAATTGAAATAGAAGAGGCTAAGATAGAAGACAAATTACAATCACTATATATATATATATATATTATATCAGTTTATATATGTATATACATTAGTGCATCTCAAAAAATAGATAGAATAGTTACTTTATTTAAGTAATTCAATTCAAAATGTGAAACTCAAATTTTATACAGATGTATTAGCGAGGCAATTATACACTCTGGAAAAAAAATAAGAGACCACTTAAAAATTATGACTTTTATTGATTTTACCAAATTGAAAGCCTCTGGAATATAATCAAGAGGAAGATGGATGATCACAAGCCATCAAACCAAACTGAACCGGATGAAATTTGTGCCCCAGGACATAAAGTTTTCCAAAAGCAGCGTGTAAGACTGGTGGAGGAGAACATGATGCCAAGATGCATGAAAACTGTAATTAAAAAAACAGGGTTATTCCACCGAATATTGATTTCTGAAATCTTAAAACTTGCATTATTTGAGGTCTGAAAGCTCAGCTTTTTTGTTATTTCAGCCATTTCTCATTTTCTGTTAATAAATGCTCTAAATGACAATATTTTATTAGGAATTTGGGAGAAATGTTGTCTGTAGTTTATAGAACAAAACAACAATGTTCATTTTACTCAAACATATAGCTATACATAGCAAAATCAGAGAAATTGATTCAGAAACTGAATCGGTTTCTTCATTTTTGTTTCCAGAGCTGTACAAGACTAATTGGTACTTTTGGCAGTGTGGGCAGTGTGCCAAGTCCTGCTGGAAAATGAAATCCGCATCTCCCTAAAAGTTGTCAGTAGCAAAGGGAAGCATGAAGTGCTGTAAGATTTTGTGGGAAAACTAAACTGCACTGACTTTAGACTTGATAATAAAACACAGTGGATCAACACCAGCAGATGACAGACATGTCTCTCCAAACCATCACTGATTGGTGGAAACTTCACACTAGACCTCAAGCAGTTTGGACTGTGTGTCTCTCCACTCTTCCTCCAGACTCTGCTCCCTTGATTTACAAATGAA
Organism: Astyanax mexicanus; assembly: GCF_023375975.1. NCBI lineage: Eukaryota > Metazoa > Chordata > Actinopteri > Characiformes > Acestrorhamphidae > Astyanax > Astyanax mexicanus. The sequence goes on from NC_064430.1 coordinate 6,466,490, forward strand.
ATGTAAAATTTACTGATGATCAGTGATGGTTTGGAGTGGTGCTAGCAGCCAGTTCCGAAGTTGTGCTGACATTTAAAGAGACATTACCACCCACAGTGGACAGCGCAGTTTGGTGTTAATGATCGTGACCGGGAGTGTCTGGTAAGAATTGCTTTGCAGGACCATGTGCATGTCCTGCAAGTGAATGCAGTGTTCTTTAGCTTCCACAGGACATGGTACATATAGGATACAGAGTCAAATGCATGGAGACTCTGTAGAGTTAATGCAGTAGAACGGAAGCTTGCTCAGTAGGTTTCTAACTCCGTGTTGAGTTGGAGATGAATGCAGTGTTTCTGCTCTTGGCGTGAGTTGTATAGAGGAGCCGGGTGTTTGCTCTGGCTCAGCTCGAGCTGATAGGGAGAGGTTGTGGACAGTAGCTAATTGTCATGATGTGGTAAGACCATGTTTGATCATGCTGGACTGGGAAAATGCTTGAGACTTAAAGTGACGCCTCCAGCTGTGTGTGAATGTGTGAGTGTGTATCACTTCTCTGTTCAATTCAGATGTTTATGCTATATAGCATGCTGTGAAGCTTTCCAAAAGCACCTAATAAAACTGGACGAGGTTCATACTTACAGTATTTATCCTTTCTACTAAGCTGCCATATTGTTTTTTTTTTGTATAATAATATTAAATAATAAGAATGATTTAACAAAGTTTAAATAGAAAAAAAAACTAATCAGAAATATGATAAAACACTACTCAAAAATGGCGTGGGTTTAGCTTTATCTTTAACTCTCCAGGTTTAGCTTTATCTTTAGCACTCCAGGTTTAGCTTTATCTTTAGCTCTTCAAGTTTAGCTTCATCTTTAACTCTCCAGGTTCAGCTTTATCTTTAGCACTCCAGGTTCAGCTTTATCTTTAACTCTCCAGGTTTAGCTTTATCTTTAGCTCTCCAGGTTTAGCTTTATCTTTAACTCTCCAGGTTTAGCTTTATCTTTAGCACTTCAGGTTTAGCTTTATCTTTAGCACTGCAGGTTTAGCTTTATCTTTAGCACTTCAGGTTTAGCTTTATCTTTAACTCTCCAGGTTTAGCTTTATCTTTAGCACTTCAGGTTTAGCTTTATCTTTAACTCTCTAGGTTTAGCTTTATCCTTAGCACTTCAGGTTTAGCTTTATCTTTAGCACTTCAGGTTTATCTTTATCTTTAGCACTCCAGGTTTAGCTTTATCTTTAGCTCTCCAGGTTTAGCTTTATCTTTAACTCTCCAGGTTTAGCTTTATCTTTAGCACTGCAGGTTTAGCTTCATCTTTAGCACTTCAGGTTTAAGTTATTTTTTAGTCAGACCTTTAATAGGTGGTTCCAAAATAACATAACTTAAGTACAGACCTATTTCAGCATAATTTAGTTTAGGCCATTTGAGTTGTTTATTGTTTAGAAAATGACTCTGCTCATGATGCCAGTTAGTGAGTTGATGTGAAGAAGTCTGACATGCTGGGCTGAAGGTCAGTGGCTCTGTGGCTCTGAGCTATCTCTCCTAAGGGGGAAATAAAATGATAAAATGATTTAAAGTGGAGCCACAGGTCAGTGCACACACATGTCCCTCTTACTTTGTTCATGTTATTAGAGTAGAATGCACGCTGTTCGTTTAACAATGTGGAGCTAGTATAGAGTCCAACTAAACCGTGCTTAGTGTGAGTACACCCTTAGAGCTGCAAAGATTATACTATAGAGCAGAGGAAGCTAGACTCACTGTGTCGTAGTGCTTTTAGCCAACCAGAGACAATATTTTTGCATGTATGAATATTCATGAGCACGAGTCAAAATCCAAAACTATACTGCGAGCACAAAAGGCATGTTATATTAAAATGTACTATATTTTTTATAGTTTATTTGGAGTGTGCTTGGACTCAAGCATTGCTGTTCTTTGGAGAAAGATTACATATTTTAAGTTTTTGTAGTTTTTGCTTGGTTACAGAAAATTTCAGTTTGACAAGTTTATTCTCACAATAATCCTTTCCAAAAAAAATGTTTCCTCTGACGAAAAAAAAAGTCATTTTCAAGATGTTTAAAGCTTCAAAAATCCATGCTGCCTTTAGCAGGACTAACTGGGAATTTATGCAAAATTATCTTTAATAGGAACAACCATATACTACAGGATCAACTACAGTTTGCCATGTACTTGAAGAAGAAGTGATAAAATTGAACAATTTTAAGTTTTTGTAGTTTTTGCTTGGTTACAGAAAATGTCAGTTTGATGAGTAGGTTCTCACAAGAATCTATTACAAGAAAAAACTTTAGTTTTCTTGGAGTGTGCTTGGACCCCAGCATTGCTGTTTTTTGGAGAAAGATGTACTGTATGAGCTTGACAGGCCCAACAAGGGGCTACTATAGGGGCTGGCAAACTCTTATTGCAAAATAGACTGTGGTTAGCGAGACCCAGGAGTGTTTGGGCCTCTTCTTCTCTTTTTCTCACTTTCCTTCCTTCCTCACTGCCTTGGCAAAAAGACTGAAACCTACAGAACATGTCAGCTCAGCTCTGGCCTTCAGGAGACTTCAACTTTCTCAAAAAAACCTTTTTTTCCAAGTATCAGAGTAACAGCTGTACCCCGAGCTCCGTCCATGTACTGTATTAGTGCAGCATCAGCAGCCCCAGATCATTTTAATGTCAGATGCTATTTATGTGTAATTACATAACAGCTTACAACTACTGAACTCCACAAATGTTCCACAAATTAGCGGTTAGCATCTTTAAAACCTATTACAACAAGAGCTCTGTTTGGAACAGAGACAAACGTGTAATTAGTCAGGCAGGATTACATAAGCAGTCAAGGAGGTACGTATCCTGATCAGCGGTGGCCTTATTATCACCCTTTTTTGGGATTGAGACGATGCCAAGATAAAATTAAGACCTCAGCACTGTCTCAACACTGCAGTTAAAGTTCTATTCGGGTGATATTTAAAAGCTTAAAAAGATACAGCAGCCTAAGTTGCCTTTAACTGGATTATCTGGAAATTTACACAATGTGATCTCACATAGAAATGATGATGTAAGTCACAAAAAACACAACCTATTTGGAAGCACAGTTGAGATATAAAAGAAAATGTACCCATGTACTCAAAGAAAAACTGATAAAACTGAACGTTAGATTTGACATTTTTCAGTTTTTGCTTGCTTACAGAAGATTTTGATGATCACAAGAATTCAATGCAAGAGAAGATGTTTCTTCTGCGCGTAAAAATTAGCAATTTTACAAGATGTTGTGGCTGTGATGGCCAGTGTTTAAAATTCAAACAATCAAAGCTGCCTTTATCACTACTAACTGGGTATTATTGTATTTCTAAACAAGCAGAAGGCAGAAGCATTACAAAATATTGTGCTATCAGTGAGCTGAATGACAATCCCTGCTAACCCTAATATATTCATTCTAAAAACTGGGGTGTCAGGTTTCTTTTCGTGGGAGTTCTTCTTCTGGCCACGTCGCACATCTTTATGCGTACTTACGTCACACGTGCAACCTCTAAAAGAGGATCCGGCTCAGTTTTACTGAACACGAGCTGCTGGTGGAGCAATGGAGACTTCATTAGGGAAAACTCAGAGCTCAGTTGCTCATTCACTCATAGCAAAAAAAAACAAAGAAACGAAAGAGTGAAGCAAGCTCCGAAGCCAAAAAGGAACATGATAGAGAATGCGCTAAAACCAGGATTAATATCGGATTGGCATTTGAACGATAGAGAGAGCTCCATAATTCCATAACCATTCACACCTGGAATCAGATTCATCCGGTCTCAAAGGAGACTGCATTACACCCACCCAGTTTAAAATGATTAATCCACATGCTCGGTGCAATTACCCATTCTCACCATAGAGGGCGATAAATGCCCCAAATCCCAAAAAGTAATAGACATCAGCTATAAATAGAAATGACCATATAGCGTAGGTAAGTTTATTTCTCCCGTTCACTTGTAGTACTGCTGAGCACATACATATCGAACGAGTCTGCCATGTACTTGAAGAAGAATTTATAAAACTATTCCAGGTGACTCTACCTAATGAAGACTCTGAGATTAAAATACTAAGAGTGTGCAGATCTGTCCTCAAAGATAAATGTGATATTTATTTAGAAGAATCTAAAGTATAAACCATATTCTGGTTTAATACTTTTTTTAGCTGTAATGTTTTCAATGTTAAATTTACCATGTAACAAATCATAAAAAAATAAATAAAACACATTGAATGCAAAGAGCTGTGTGCAAACTTTAGACTGGTACTGTATGTTCTATTTTAAAACCACTATTTGCAGGATTTAAAAGAGTCTGTACCCATTCAGAGAAAGAACTGCATTTAATTTTCTCAATTTAATGCTACACGAATAAAGCTAATACAGCATATTGAGTACACCAACACATTTATTTAGTTTACTCTGTTTACTGACTTGCTGAAAAATAAGCGTGCAGCTGTGAAACGGATGTGCAGATATGATTCAAGTAAATTCGAAACACTGCCATCTTTTCTCAGTGCTGTCTTTTCTGACTTTTCCCTGAAAAAGAGCTTCTTGAACGTATTATCGGAGTTATGGCAGGCTTTCTGTGGTCAGCAGAACTGGTATTTGGTCACGGGAGGATAAAGATTTATTGAGCTTTATTGTGAAATACACTTTTTCACAATACAATATAGACCTAACCAGTACTGACATTACCGTCTACAAATATGCATTGAAATTCGTATGGAATTATATAGTGTACACATACACTGCATAAAAAATATTCCCCACAGTGAGACCACCAGAGTGTTTGGAATACAGATTTCCTTAGAAAGGCATTGATGTTTAGCATTTTAACAATAGACCAGAGTCCGAGCCCAAGTCGTGAGAAATTGCAACACAAATTTTCTTGACTTGAGCCTGAGTGAATTCCTGAGTTCCTGAGTTACTGAGATCCTTGCCTGGAGTTAAACAGGGTTGGATATGAGATTTCCTCATATCCATCTCAGGTCACTCATCTCCGCTGACATCCCCAAGCAAAACCTTACTGCTTTCTTCTCGTTCTGTGATGTTGAAAGCAGACCCCGGTCCACACAGCCGGCTTTGTGCAGCTCTCGGGGTCCAGGAAGGTGTTTTTTAGGGTACAGGATATTTTCCTCGGGTGATGAATGTGTTGGTTATCTCAGGAATCCTGTGGTTTCAGACCTGAATGGCTCTTTGAAGTAGAAGTAGTGGAAGTGATCTCTAGTGGCGTGCAGCATGGCTCTATGTTAGGCCCACTCACCTTTGTTCCAGCTGAGCGATGTAGAATATACACTCTGCCTTTCCAAAAAAAAAAAAAAAAAATGCAGGTAAAAACAGGTTTAGGTTCAGCAACAGTATGTGCTGAAAGAATGAGGTCAGCTGACTACCTGAATATACTGAATATAGACCAGGTTTTTTCTGGATCAATGGATTTTTTCTTCCCTGATGGCACGGCCATATTCCAAGATGACAATGTCAGGATTCATGGAGCTGGAATTGTGAAAGAGTTCAGGGTTCAGGGAGCATGAGATCATCATTTATCATTTTCACACATGGATTGAGAGAGAATTCACCACAGAGTCCAGACCTTAACCTCATTGAGAATCTTTGGGATGTGCTGGATTGACGAAGGTTGTTGAAATGGCCAATTTGGAAGTGAGGTGTATTCAGGTTAATTTCTGTCATGTTTGCAGAGTGCAAACCAGACTTTTAACTCAACAATAGACAGAATAAAGAATAAAATCGGTGGCACAGTGGCTTAGTGGTTAGCACGTTCGCCTCCCAGCACTGGGGTCTTGAGTTCATGTCCCTATCTGGGCAGAGTTTCCAAGTTCTCCCCGTGTCTGCGTGGGTTTCCTCCAGGGACTCCGGTTTCCTCCTACAGTCCAAAAACATGGAGATCAGGTAAATTGGATATTCTAAATTGCCCAGAAAAATTGAATACTCTAAAATGCGTCTGGTGAGTTTGTGTAAAGTGTGTGGTATGTATGTAGGTAAGTGTGTGTGTAAATGCGTGTGTACGACTGTGCCCAGAAATGGATTGGCACTCTGTCCTGGGTAATTGCTGTAGTGCCCGATGCTGTCCTCCAGGTAGGTGGTCATTTCCGGTTGAGAGTATGCTGTGCGCTTTTGGCTGCCGCTTCTCACCGGAGTGTGGATGAGTGTTGATGTGTAATGTGCTTGTGTGTAAAATGTGTTAATTGTAAAGCGTCCTTGGGTTTCTAGAAAGGCGCTATATAAGTCGAACTTCATTAAAATATCATTTTTATAACTTTTAAATGAGCTGCTGATTTATCTTTACAGCGTGAACACGCAGGACAGTATCCTCTGCTGAGATACACAAATTGCCTCGCTGTTAAGATACGAATGTGCCAAAGTCTCAAAGAGCTCACCTGGCTCTTAAATGGAATGACAACTGGCACACTGACTGCTTTATTTCATGTTACGCCCAAAACGAACCCATGATTAATTAAGAGAATTAATACATGTCTTTTGTGTGTTTTGAGCCTGCAAGGCATATTTTTTTGGCTATGTGATACACATTTTACTAGTGTACTATAGATAGCTGAAGTAGAACCCTATGTGGACTCTAACTGGGCTAAATGTCTCTCACCTAGAGGTACACTACCCAAAAGTATCCTCTGAAAGCCTTTTACACCATCTTGTGGCAACCGTAATGACCTAATCAAATGACTCCTTTATTTATTTATCTGTATATTTCTCCCTGAGCTCTTTTGCAGCTCTTTTGGGTGGAACAAATGGTTGTTATTTCGGGTTGGACTGTGGTTTGCAGCACTTTTTATCACACCTGCTATGTGTACTGGTTTCTCTGGGTCATTTCAGTACAGCAGTGTCTCACACCATCCATTACACTGTAGAAATCTTTAAGATTAATATTAATAGTCCATCTGAACTTCCTTATTTGTACTGTGGTGAGTGCCAAATCCTACACTTCACATGCATCCTAAAGACGTCTGGTACAATCCTTCTTCTGTCACCATCGACACGTGCTGTTTGGATAGGAACAGTATCTGAGTTCAGAGAGGTGAAGCGAGGGAAAGAAAGAGAGAGAGAGAGAGGGAGAGAGGGAGAGAGAGAGAGAGAGAGAGAGAGAGAGAGAGAGAGAGAGAGAGAGAGAATGACTTAATAAAAGAGCTTTGAAGGAGAGGGACTGTAGTTCAGCAGTGGAAACACAGCTGATTTTGGTTAGAGCTTTAGTAAAGCTGCACTTCAGAAATAGATTTTTTTTTTTCTTTCTGATCTGCATTTCTGATACGTATATATTTCATTTTCCGCTCATCAGCACGGGCCATTGAAACTCAAGCTCCTTAATGAAGGTATTTGTCCGTCCTGGAACAAAGTTTAAAAGACTTTTACACTCACTCTTTTCTTTTGTCTAGCGTCTAGATCTCAATGGGGGCTGAACTCATATTGTAGATGCCCATAGCTTTAAAGCAGTTTAGCATCAGTTCTGAACAGACATGTATAAAGTACTAGAGACCCAGACCTCCACAGAGCACTGCAGTGATTAGCACTGTGATTAGCACTGTGATTAGCATGGTGGTGGTGTATGAGGTGTTAGTGAGTGTTGGTGTGCTGTTGGTGCAGTGTGTGGATCTGATGCAGCAGCAGTGCTGCTGGAGTTTTTAAACACTCTGTTAAATCACTCATTGTTCAGTGTACAGTGTTGGTCATCCTCTATTCCAGGGGTCAACAATAAGCAACAAGATGTGGCCCTCAAGCATTAAAAATCTGCCCCATGAGATTGTTTGAACAATAATGAGCAATAATAATTTTCTTATAAGGAAGTTTTTTTTTTTTCCCAGCCGTGTCCCAATTCACTAGCCAGGGCAGCGGTAGTGCATTGGACCATGACCCTGTTTATTTTTTCCTTTCTACTTGCGTTTACCTGCTTTGAGATCAACTTTTCTGCAACTGGGTTCAACAACCCTCTGGGCTGGAGAGCTACTAGTCTGTAGCACTTCAGCCCATTACACTTCATTTTCCAGAACAGATTGTTTTTTAGTTTGTCCACCCCTGATCTAGTCCTTCATCAGTGGTTACAGGATGCTGCCCACAGGATACTGTTGGTGGACTATTCTCATCCTCCTTTTTTAATGTTTAAAAACTCCAGCAGCACAGCTGGAGGTGAAAGAAGGATAATAATAAAGAATGCCCACATAACCGTAGCCTCCAAAGGTAATGCAATGAAAAAATATGAAAAACTCTGAACAGAATGCCTTTCTTTCTCAAGACAAGGCTGTGTTGTCTTTCTCTGGCGACGGAGTGATGATTTTGAGAGCACACACCTCCACAGACACCTAAACACATCAGTGTGTTTATTTTCCTAAAGGTGGCAGAGTAACTCCCACGCTGGGTGCTGACCTTTGGCTGGTCTTCAGTTCTGAATGCCTGAAGCAGCAGGATGCTCCCTGAAGTGCTGCTTTGGGTGAAGAGAGAGCTGAAATACAATGACAGCCCAAACCTTCTTCTTACATGTTCACACGCTTCACACACACACACACACACACTCTGGAGAAGTTTGGCAGACATGACTAATCAATCCAGACTAAAATGTTCAGGTTAAACCAACATCCACAACTGTTTATATTGCACAAAGTAACAAAATCGTGTAACACTTTATTTGAAAATAGGGGTGTCACGATTTCGATATTTAATCAAAATCGAAATTATGTCATGGTCTCGAGTATCAAAGTCAAAAAGAGGATCAACGATCCCTCCCCCAAATGGCGCAGCACACTGTAGCTCAAAGAGCAGCCCTTTCTCCAGAGAATGTGGACATTCTCATCTTCTTAAAGAAAAACTTGAAAATATAAAAATAACAGTTGTTTAGTCTAGCCTCAAATATGTTAATAGTTTTGGTACCTTAAGGAGCATCTTTCTCTCAGATAAAGTTAATAATATATCTTTGTTAAAGAAAAAAACTCGTCATTCTCAGGGACCGAGTCTTATTTTTCAAGTTTAACTGTTATAGTAGGATAGAGTTCAGTTTGTTAAGGCTCTAATTGTTCTATAATTTTGTACATGACTGTTCCTGTATTTTTTTTTATTATTTAATTTGTTATGTTGCACATTGCTGCTTTAATAGTGCACACTTCTGCTACCAAAAAAACACTAGATGGCATTACATATATATCTAATTAAATTATTTAAAATTGACCATTAGTGCCTAATGTGGTGTATTACAGATCACTTGTATCACTTTGCATCACTTATATCAAGCCCACCTTTTGAAATTAGATATTATAAATTTGATGAATCAAACCAATGACTGACCATAGACTAATCTAAAACTGGCATAGGCCTCTCTGCTGTTTAAAAAAAAAAAAAAAATCGAGAATCGAATCGTGACCCTAAAATCAGAAATAAAATCGAATCGAGGATTTAGAGAATCGTGAGACCCCTATTTGAAAAGTACACTTTTAGACACTTTACAATATCAGATTTACACTACATGACTGATTGGCAACACTGGGTCACAAATGACATGATTTCTCGCTGTAGGAAATCGCAGACTCACCTGGCTACTCTTCGGAAACACATTTATCACAAGAACACACCCGAACTAAACTCACGAGAACTAGCGATGACATGTAAGATAATCTCTATAGAGGAGAATACGCACTTGCAGTGAGTCCAACATGAATGGGATGAACCGCCTAGCTAATATTGCCCTGACTTTCCGGAACATTCAGGGTTCCTCAGTGTAGCACTGTCGTGCTGCATTAGATGCTAACCGCTAGTGCTAATGGTTAGCAGCAAATGCTAATGCTCCAGCCTTAGTGCTGGAGAAATTTTGAAATCTAAGCGTACTGTAAATAAATAGAAGTGCCTTAGTCACCCAAATAAACAGTTTTAAAGAGAGAAATCTGTGTAGATTAACAAAAATACTGTGTATATTGACTATACAGCTCTGGAAAATATAAATAAGAGACCACTTAAAAAGCATGAGTTTCTTTGATTTTACCAAATTGAAAACCTCTGGAATATAATCAAGAGGAAGACGGATGATCACAAGACATCAAACCAAACTGAACTGCTTGGATTTTTGCACCAGGAGTAAGTAGCATAAAGTTATCCAAAAGCAGTGTGTAAGACTGATGGAGGAGAACGTGATGCCAAGATGCATGAAAACTGTGATTAAAAACCAGGGTTATTCCACCAAATATGGATTCCTGAACTCTTAAAACTTTTTTTTAAGTTTTTTTTTTTTATGAATATGAACTTGTTTTCTTTGCATTATTTGAGGTCTGAAAGCTCAAATTTTTTTTTGTTATTTCAGCCATTTTTCATTTTCTGCAAATAAATGCTCTAAATGACAATATTTTTATTTGGATTTTTCGTTGGGAGAAATGTTCTCTGTAGTTTATAGAATGAAACAAAAATGAAAAATTTACTCAAACATATACCTATAAATAGCAAACTGATTCAGAAAATCAGAGCTAAAAAAAAATTTATCCACAAAAAAAGTACAGTACTATTTTAAGTGATTGCTTAAAAAGTCTTGGATTAAGACTTATATTAGTGTTATTAGTGTGTATTTTTCATTCAATTTTAGGGTAACACTATATTTTCAAAGTAACAGAATATAGTGCATATAGGGTTTTATAGTTTTTCTTTGCTTCTTCTTCTCCTTCGTCTGTCAATAACTCATTTACAGCTAAACCGCAGGTAGGAGATGATGTAGTGTCTGCTGTATGTGGCTGGGTGTGTGAGCGCTTTTCCTTATACTCTATATATATGTATATATATATATTTATATATATATATATGAAGGTGATGAAACAGCTCGTCGCTCTTCTCTTTCTTTCTCTCTTTCTCTTAAGTCCTGAGATACAGTATTGGGTTTCAGGTCCGGTGTCTCGCCATCTCCTAATAGCAATAACACTCCTGGCCCATCAATCCTTCCGCATTCCCTCACCATCTTTCCTTCTATTGAAGCCGCCAGGACCTCCTGAGTGGCTGTGCTCTATGGGAGGATGTATATGGGTTTCGCTGCTGTTCCTGTGGTGAGTTGAGCTCACCACCGCTGCCCAGCATATGGCCGTGGTGCGAGGAGAGCGCTTGACCCTTAGAGTCGTATGCTGGATGGTTTAACGGCTCGTGTTATTGGACTGGACGCTGCCGAACACCTGTAAATAATATCCTCACTGCAATAAAAGCCTCCTTTTCACACTTTCTCAAGTGTCCGTGTCCTCAAGTGAACTCTGCAGTGTGAAGTAAGGTGCCAGAGACAGTGATAATGACGGTAGTAATCGCTGTATTAATAGCTGTGGAAATATCCAGCACCATCAGAACTCACTTAGAGAAGATCGTTTCCAGAGACTCTGCAGACTTGAGCAGTAGCAGAAAAGTGCCGTTTCAGAATAGAAGAGGAAATGGCAACCAAAAAGTGTTTAATAAATCAGAATACTGTTTGTTTTATATTTTAGATTCTCCAAAGTAGCACATCTTGCTTAGGTTAGACAGTTTTGCACGTCTTGGCTGGATTTTTTCAGTCCCAGACATCCCAAGTTGCAAAAGTTGATTTCAGGGAGGTTACCCCTCCCCCCCGGGCCCCTCACCCCCCCACCCCCCGCCAAAAAAAAACAAAACAAAAAAATATTGCAAACACACCAAAGGATGACTAAACTTTACTTTTATATGAATTAATTTAACTTTTTTTTTAATTAAATTTAGAGTATTCAGAGGTGAAATGAGTTTTATCTTTTTTCTTTTTGGAAGGCCCTGCCTCTGCTTTCCTTTTTTTTTTTTTTTTGAAAAAAGCCTTTATTTGACAAAAATTGACAGTTACAATATCACAAAAAATTGCACAACTTCAAAAACATTTCATATCATATTACAATAATTATTAATATTGCCTCCGCCATGATCTGCTTTCTCTCACTCACTGAACAAATCCCGTCCGGGAGGGGGAAAAACACTGCCCGCCCACACTAAAAACTCTCTCTGTTTTCTCTCTGTCCTTCCCACACGCGATTAGAGAATAACAGTCTGTGGCCTGTGTGGCGTTTGGGGCGCTGGTTCTGAATTCCGGGAGATTATATGTGACTCGCGGGCATCAGGGAGCCGCTACCGAAATGCGGGAGACTCCCGCAGCTTCAGGGAGACTTGGTTTGTCTGCAGTCCTGGAATTCAGGTTTTCAGTTAACAGCTGTGCTGCACTCATTAAGAGTTAATTACTTGAATTTCTTGTCTTTTAATGTGTTTAAGAGCATCATTGGAAAGTTGTGTAGAGGTAAAATAGCCCTATTTGAGTGATGTTCTCATCCATATTATGAGAAGCAAGAACTGCGCAACTAAGTAAAGAATACAATGACTTGAAACAGAAATGAAGGTCAGTCAATTTGTAACATTTCAAGTACTTTGAAGGATTCCTCAAGTGCAGTCGCAAAGACCATCAAAAACAATCAAAATGATGAAACTGGCCCTCAACAGAACTGCCCCAGAAAAAAGGAAGCAGAGCAAGAGTTACTGTACCTTTGGTAAACAGGAAAGGTTCATCAAGTTTATAAAGTTATTAGCCTCAAAAACCACAAGTTAACAGCACAATGTGTCATTGTACACTCCAAATAAAAGATGTCCATCATCGGAATATTCTGTAGTAAAAATGACAGATGCACTATATTGCCAAAAGTATCCTGCGCTGTCCTGCATTGCTGTGTTTGGTGATGTGAGGTTTGGATAGATTTGAGTTGCTCAAAACTCTCCATTCCATGAGTCTCTCTATGCCCTACTGTTCTTGATCTAATCTGAAGCTACATGAAGTTTGGAGGTTGGTAGTAATTGACTCTGCAGAAAGGTAATGCTTACACAGATAACCTGTCTGGATTTTAGATTGTTAAAATGATCAGGGCCTGGTTTCCCAAATAAATCTTAGCATTGAGAACATCTTAACATGGTGAGATTCTGCTCAGTGTGAAGGTTACTCAACCATCTGACAATCGTCTTAGTGCTAAGAACCTTTTGGGAAACCCACCCCTGAATAGTTAACTTGAACACAATCAACTAGAGCATGATGCTATTTGCATTTCCAGCATTCGACGGCTGAGGTAAATGAAAAGCCAAAGTGAATGTCTTATTGAGGGAAAAGAAACTTGTATTCTTGGTATTGCTAATGAAGCCACACAGAAACACTGTGTAAAACATCGTTATTAACCATTTACATTTAAATTGAGATTTATGTTTATGGCATTTGGATGACGCTCTTATTTAGAGCCACATACAAGGTTGTTCCTATTATAGAGGTGGACCAATGTAGAGTTAGAGAAGTCTTGCCCAAGGACTCTTATTGGTTAATCACATTATATCACAGTCATCCAGAGATTTGGGATTTGAACCCCAGTCTCCCCCATGATGAGGTATCTCACACCAACCCACATCACAGCACAACCAGTATTGTGCAAGCCTGAAATAATGTGCAAACCTGGGATAATGCTAACAATGATAATCTGGGACATAAAAAATGACATACTGTACCATAACCTATTTTGTCTGGATTTGCTGTAAAACATCTGTATTAGACACACACCAAAAAAAAGTAAGTTCAGATTTGTACCTAAAAGAGTACAAAGCTTGTCGCTGGGGCTGTACTTTATACTGAGGTACAAAAAAGTACCTTTCAGTGAAAGTAAAAAAAAAAAAAATTGATGATCCAAAATTGTCTGGCTTTCAAATAAAAAATGTGCAATTAAAATATATATTGTTTATTAGTACAGTGATACAGAATACTGAATGTACCCTTCTGGCTGGTTAAATGGAACAAATGTGTACTTATTGCTGTTAGAAAAGACTTTGTACTTCAGAGGGAACAAATCTGACCCTCTAAAGACCAATATTGTACCTTTGAGGGTACAATTACGAAGAGTGAACCTTTGAGTACAAAAAAGTACTCATATCGTACCTTTATTAGAGTGCAAAGAAAAAGGTGCTTAGGTCACAGTACAAGCACAGTACAGTCCATGTTTATTGAAAGGAAGGAAACTAGCAATGCTAATGAAGTTAGCTTCAACTTCCAATGTAAATCCCGAATTTTTGGAAAATCGTTTCCAAGCAAGGCCGCACTAAATCAGAACTTGAGGCCAGGGGCCCAGCAGCTTGACCAGCCTGACCTCTGGCCTTCAGCCGAGCGCATACGGAGGTCTGGATCTGCAATAAACGAGTGTCGAGTTTCGCCCCTCTGAGCTACTGAGCTACTGCTTTCCCTGAGAGATGAGATTAGCTTGTTAACCCCTACTGTCCGACCTGCCAAACCTCCTCACGTCAGCAGGCCGCTCTCCTGCACTCGAGCCGTGTTCCTTCCTCCTCGTCCGCTGGCGCCGCGTTCAAATGACATGTTTTGGAACCCTCCGAAACGCTGAATCATCCGTCATCGATGAGCATAATGTGGAATTAAGTGGAAAGGGGCTTTGTGGTGGATGAGGAACCCTGAGAGCTAGACCTCAAGTTTTATTAGGCGTACGCTCCAACAAATGTACTGAAAGAATGCCTATCTGTGAAGAACAGAGCTTACTGTTTAAGATTAGCAGGAGCGAATTTGAACGGTCGCCGAGCTCGAGTTCAGATCTCAAAAAGCCCAAAACCTCTCCATTACAGGCTTGTTCTTCATATTGGCTGAACTGTTGAGCCTGTTGCTTTAGCCTTAGCTGTTGTAGATGTTTTTCTTTTCTGTCTATCTTTGATTTGTGCTAAAAGGTCAGTTTGTAGGGTTATGAGAAAACAAGAAAGTTACCAACAAATTTGACACCATTCTGATGAACAGTTTGTTCTGTTATTACAATGTTATAAGCTCTTAATATAGTCTATATTTTCTGATATTTACAGGCCTCCACTAATAACTCCACTAATTAGCTAAGTATAGTCAGCAGCTCATATCCCTGATACTGTAGCATAACAAGTTTTCAGAAGAAGCAAGACTCAAAATTAGTGTCCACAAAGGTGCATTTATTGTACTATAAATACAGTAAAGTAACAGTAAAAGACTTAAAAAAATCTTATTTCCTCCTAAAACTCCTCCTAAAAGTCCACAAATATGCCTAACACTTAATACAAAGCAGCCTGGTATATATGCGACAAAATCATAATTTTATGATTTGTACATTTTGAACAGAGAATATTACAAAGCACATAGTTTAATTTTATTACCTAACCCTACACCTAAACCTATACTTAGCCCTTAGCAATCATGACCTAAACCAAATTTCTTAAGCTATCAATCACCAAACTTAACCAAAACTTACCCTAATCATAACCTAAACCAAAACCTTAGTCTATTCCAAACTTAACCTAATCAGAATCTAAACCAAAGCCCTAACCTATCCCTAAACTTAAACAAATTTTACCCAAATCATAACCGAAGCCCACACCCCTAGCATATCCCTAAACTTAACCAAACCCTTATCCTAACTATAACCTTAACCGTAACCCAAAATTAACCTACACTTTGACCTAAACCAAAGCATTAACCTATGCCTAAACTTAACCAAAACTTACCCTAGTCATAACCTAAATCAAAGCCTTAACGTATCCCCAAATGTAACTAAAACTTACCATAATCATAACTGGAACCAAAGCCTTAACCTATCTCTAAACTTAACCCAATCATTACCTAAGCCAAGCTTTTGATCTAAGCCTAACCCTAAGCGTAACCCAAAATGAGCCTTAACCAAACCATAACCTAAACTTAACCTAAACTTTAGCTTTACCTAAATGTATCCTAACCCTAGACTATATTTGTTTGAGTTTCTTTACATTAGTTTTTAGAACCTCCAGTAAATCAGCCTAAAAGTAGTTTTAGCAGCAGTGTTTTTATTCTGTTACTTTGTTTATGAGTTTGCCTATATGGGTTTTGTGTGTGTATACTAGTGGACAGGAGCTCCTTGTACATTGCAATATACAGTATGTGAGAAATGGTCCACATACGTTAGGGTAAATGTTACAAATTTCTTGCGGTGCACTTTAGTATTATATGTAAGTATTTAATAGGATCTTATTGAAAAAATATTTGACAATTGTCCCTTTAAAATGTGCTTGTCTTTTCCATTGAAAGAACTCTTCTTCTTCGTCTTGGCTGAACTGTTGAGCCTGTAGCTTTGGCTTTAGCGCTGCTCTCAGTTCTTTTTCTATGCTTTCTATTTTTGACTGGTGCTGGAAGGTCAATTTTTAGGGTTATGAGAATACGTAATCGAGAAGTTAACACCACTCTGATGAACAGTTTGATGCTCCCAATGTTTTAGCTCTTTATAAAGTTATTTGCTGACATTTATAGGGCCGTTCTGACCTGAAAGTAGTGTCTGATCTGGAGCTCTATCAGATTTTCTCTCTCCTTTGAGGCTACTGTCACGGTTAAGGAATTTGGCGACTGCTGCATAAAAAGCAGAAACCGTGTTGTGGACTGTCCACTGGTGGTAGACTCCTGCTGCTGCTCTGTGGCTGGGGTAACGATTCCTCACAGGGTATTTAGCGTGAGGGAATGCCTGCTGCTTTTTACAGCTGCTTACGTTCTGTTACACTGCTCTCCAGAGCCTGTCTGCCATCATACCTGCAGGACCTTCTGTATGAGTGTCTGTAAATGTGAATACAGTTGCAAGAAAAAGTATGTGATTCCTTTGGGATTTTACTTGGATTTCTGAAGAAATTGGTCATTAATTGTGTTCTGATCTTCATCTAAATCACAACAATAGACAAACACAGTCTGCTTGAACTAATACCACACAAAAATTATATGTTTGCATCAGAGACTGTAAAAAAGATTGATGTTGTGTCGCTGTTCCCATTCATTTAATGAAAATGAAGCCAAAATATTCTGCCATGTTGGCGATCCTGATACCCGAGTCTGCGCAGTAAAGAGACCAGAGGAGGGAGAAAGACTGTGGAGAGCAGCCTACTCATTTAAATAACCCCGCCCCTCTGAGGGCTGCTTCAACAGAGCTCACACAGTCTGTGGTCCCGCCCATACAGTCATTGGTCCCACCCCCGGCTAGGTGTAACCCAGCCTTTTATTATAATAACCACATCTTTTTTGAATAGAGCTGAATAATGTTTTAAAAAACGAATTCTGTGGGGATATAAAAATGTAACAATATAAGCAGAGGTTACACTAGCTGTTTCATTTAAATAATGGAGGTAGAATTACAGTATATTAGAAAAAAAAAACGTGATTGAAAGTTGTCTGTTTTGCCATTGAAACCTATGGGAATGGGTGCGGTTACACAGCTTTCTGCAACCGAACAGCAGGGGGCGCCCAACCTGTGGTGGCTTCACTTTTGATAGACGATGTTCTGTCCAGCTACACACAGTCTATGGTTTGCATGGTTTTATTGAGCACAATATGTTAACATTCACAGTGCAGGGTGAAAAAAAGTATGTCAAGAGCTAATTGGAGCCAAGAGTCATCCAACCTGCAGTCCAATCAATGAACAGGATGGATGATGCAACAGGACAATGACCCAAAACATAGAAGTAAATAAACAACCGAATGGCTTCAACAGAAAAAAAAATAAGCCTTCTGTTGAAACCAATTGAGATGCTGTGGCATCATGACCTCAAGAAAGCACATGATTCACACCAGATATCCCAAGAATATTATAGCTGAACTGAAACTGAAGTTTTGTGAAGAGGAATGGTCCAAAATTCCTCCTGACCACTGTGCAGGTCTGATTTTTGCTGCCAAAGGAGGGTCAACCAGTTATTAAATCCAAAGCTTCACATACTTTTTTCCCCTCACTGTGAATGATAACATGTTGTGTTCAATAAAACCATGCAAACATATATAATTTTGCATGGTATTAGTTTAAACAGACTGTGTTTGTCTATTGTTGTGATGTAGATGAAGGTCAGAACACATTTAATGACCAATTTATGCAGAAATCCAAGTGTAATCCCAAAGGAATCCCTTTTTTTTTCTTGTGACTGTATATGGATTTTCTCACGACAAGAGAGTCTTATCTGTAATATTTTCAGATTTACAGGTCGAGGGTAATGGGCCGGTGTGTTTATGTGCCGTGCCAACTTGGATCATAGCATGCACACACATATGCATGCATACCTCACCGCCCTGTGTGTGTTTTTACTGATAAAAGTACACCAACCTCCAGCTTAATCTGTTTAAACAGCCTTCTGCTAGCTAACTGCTTCCACATACACACTACCTGTCATCTCATCTATCTCCTTTCAGCTCAACCACAAATTTCCACATTTACTGTGCAAACGCTTAGTAAATAGCTCACGTTCCACCAAAACCTTCAACTGGTGTTTGAAGATATTTTTTCTTGTTTTACAAAAAAAAAAAGTAAACCGGAAGGTTTTTTTTCTATTTTCAATATGTTCATATGCTTGATGTTTGATCTGTTCTTAGTTTGTAGGATAAAAGAGCTATATTTTAACATTATTTAAGTAAGTCTGTGTGTTTTCGCTATCATAACGATGGGAAAAGTATGCAATTAAAGCAATAGTTCAGTATCAAGATATTTATATGTCTAATATGCTCGTATTCTTTAAGTCTGATGTGTCCCATTAGTCCTATAACTTAATTAGCAGCTGATATGCTTTGTTACTGTAGGACAAAGTGGGTATATTTTGGTAATCTTTAGGTGAATCAGAGTGTCTTCGCTATCATAACGTTGGGAAAAGTATGCAATTAAAGCAATAGTTCAGTAACAAGATATTTATATGTTTAACTTGCTCGTATTCTTGAAGTCTGATGTGTCCTATTAGTCCTGTAACTAAATTAGCAGCTTTAAATGCTTTGATACTGTAGGATAGAAGTGGGCTGTAGTCTTCGCTATCATAACAACAGGAAAAGTATGCCTATCTGTTTTTATTGTGTACACACTTATGGCACATGCCTGGGTTGATAATTTACTGCCAAGATTGTTGATGTAAGTTCATGGTGTATTTAATTAGTGGAGCACCTGTGTTTTCCATTGCCAAGATAGCAATACGCCAGAAACGTACTTAAGCACACCTCATTTCACCTCAAGGCAACCACGCCCATTGGTGTAGACAAATTTACAAGTTTAAAGACATCCTTTTCTGTCTTCGCTGTCATAATGACGGGAAAAGTATGCCTTGCTGTTTCAATGGTGTACACACCATTTGGCGCACGTGCCTGTGTTGACAATTTACTCCCAAGATAGCAATAAACGCATGTCGTTAGCAATAGACGTCTGTCCAGATTGTATTCGGTAAGTGGAGCACCTGTGCTTTCTATTGCCAAGATAGCAATACGCCAGAAATGTACCTAAACACACATTGCTATTTCAATAGCGTGCACATGTTGGGGGTGTGCCTGTGTTGACAATTAACTGCCAAGATAGCAATGAACGCCTGACATTTAACATTCATCTAGGTTGTATTCAGTCACTGGAGCACCTGTGTTTTCTGTTGCCAAGATAGCAATGCACTAGAAATTGACCTGAATACACCTTATTTGTAGATCACCACACCCAATGATGCCAATTATGTAGATACAGTACATTCAGAAGCACTGTTGCTATTTAAATGATGCAGGTGGAAGGTAGGTGTAAGATAGCAATGACTATCTTTGACTTTTTTTTAATATCAGTGTGATTCAGTTGTTTTAACCTTTTGTAATGTAACCATGTTTGTTCTTTTTGTGTGTGTGTTTTTTTTTTAGGTTACTGGTTGGAGCTCCATTAGAAACAACTGGGCAACACCAAACAGGTGATGTGTATAAATGCCCTTTAGGCAGAAGAGCTGCGGGACCCAGCTGCACCAAGCTCAGTTTAGGTACCCTGTCTGTACTTCACATATATTTGTGTAAATACACTTTAAAGGGATCGTAACTCTTTACAGTTTCAGTGTAATTACTCCTCAACGCTTCCCTTAATCACGGGGGTAAAGCCTGGAGTCGTGGTTTGGGTAAAGTGTTACCAGGCAGCTCACAGTGTGAAAAGAGGCAAGGTGGACGCCATCGTAATGATTCATTCATTCCTCAGTCCTGAGTTTATATGCCTTTACACATCTGTGCCACACTTCTGCATGCCATTGTATATATATATATATACTTAAATACAGATGTGGAGTGTGTGTTAAATAAACTATATGGGAAAAAAGGTTTTGGGACACCTGCTCATGCTTTTTTTTCCAAAATCAAGGGTATTAATAAAGAGTTTATCCTTTTTTTGTTGGAGTAACTGTCTCTGCTGGTGAGAAAAGGGTTTCAAATAGATTTTAGAGCATTGGATTCAGCAACGTGCACTCACTGGCCACATTATAAGGTACACGTGTCCAACTGCTCATTAACGCAAATGTCAAATCAGCCACTCACATGGCAGCAACCCAATGCATTTAGGCATGTAGACATGGCCAAGAGGATCTGCTGCAGTTCAAACCGAGCATCAGTTCACACAGAATCACCAATCTGCGCAATAGAAGATTGGAATACCTGGTTACCTGGTCTGATGAGTCTCTGATGATTTCTGCTGCTACATTCGGATGGTAGGGTCAAAATTCGGTGTCAACAGCATAAAAGCATGGATCCATCCTGTCTTATATCAACGGCTGGTTTAGGCTGGTGGTGGTGCTGCAATGGTGTGGGGGATATTTTCCTGCCACACTTTGGGCCCATTAGTATCAATTGGGCATCATGTCAACGCCACAGCCTACCTGAGTACTTTATCTTCTGAAGCTACTTCCAGCAGGAAAATGCGCCAGGTCATAAACGCCAATCATTTCAGATTCTCTTAGTTTCTTAAACATGGCAATGAGTTGTGGAATGGACTCCACAGTCACCAGATCCCAATCTAATAGAGCAGCTTTAGGATGTGGTTGAATGGGAGATTCTCATCATGGATGTGCAGCTGATAAATCTGCAGTGATGCTATCATGTCAGTATGGACCAGACTCTGGACCAGGAATGTTTCCAGTACCTTGTTGAATCTGTGCCACGAAGGATTAAGGCAGTTCTGAAGGCAAAAGGGGGTCCAACCTGGTACTAATAAGGTGTACCTACTATAAGTCTTCATGTATTGGATGGAGCTTCTCCTCTAATTTCACAATTTTAGAGGCAAGATTTTTGCATGGCAGCAACAATATACATCATTTGTAATGATTTCTTTTCTTAATTTGCTAATAAATGTGTTTCTTGTTCATTTTTCGTTTTCCTTAAGGAAAGATATCGCTCACGAATGTCTCGGAACGTAAAGATAAAATGAGGCTCGGGATGACTCTCACCTCCAACCCTAAAGACAACAGCTTTGTGGTGAGTAAACAGGAAGTGTTTAATTATGATTTCTGAAGTCTGCAGCAGTAAGATAATAAAGTATATAGACACAACATACACAATAGTTGTAATGTAGCTCTTTGAAAAGTAACTTTATTTAACTAATTTAGTTCAAAATGTGAAACTTATATATTATATAGATGTATTACACACAAAGCGATCTATTTTAAGCTTTTAAAATCAGTGTCTCAGAAAATTAGAATATAATATAAGACCAATTGGTACTTTTGGCAGTGTGGGCAGTGTGCCAAGTCCTGCTGGAAAATGAAATCCACATATCTATAAAAGTTGTCAGCAGAGGGAAGCTGTAAGATATGAAGTGCTGTAAGATTTTGTGGGAAAACAAAACTGCACTGACTTTAGACTTGATAATAAAACACAGTGGATCAACACCAGCAGATGACATGTCTCTCCAAACCATCACTGATCATCAGTAAATTTTAGGGATCAGAGTCTGGAGGAAGAGTGGAGAGACACACAGTCCAAACTGCTCGAGGTCTAGTGTGAAGTTTCCACCAATCAGTGATGGTTTGTTTGGAGAGACATGTCATCTGCTGGTGTTGATCCACTGTGTTTTATTATCAAGTCTAAAGTCAGTGCAGTTTTGTTTTCCCACAAAATCTTACAGCACTTCATATCTTACAGCTTCCCTCTGCTGACAACTTTTATGGAAATGTGGATTTCATTTTCCAGCAGGACTTGGCACACTGCCCACACTGCCAAAAGTACCAATTGGTCTTATATAATATTCTAATTTTCTGAGAGACTGATTTCTGGGATTTTTACAATAATCATCAGCAATAAAAGAAATAAAAGCTTAAAGTAGATCACTCTGTGTTTAATACATCTATATAATATATGAGTTTCACATTTTGAACTGAATTACTGAAATAAAGTCACCTTTTAATGATTGTCATTGTATAAAGTATACAGTGAATATATACAGCATTTATAGTGTAAGTCTGGTTCTTCTTCTGCTTTCAGGCGTGTGGTCCTCTGTGGTCGTATGAATGTGGCAGCTCCTACTACAGTACGGGAATCTGCTCCAGAGTCAACGCCAGCTTTAAATTTTCTCGCACCATTTCTCCAGCTTTCCAAAGTAAGCACTACACACCTGCACAGTCCGCCGGCGACTTGATTTAACTAGGAATATTCTGGGCTGTGACATTTCTGCGGTATTTCCAGCTACTCCACCGGCCATGAGCTGTGTTTCATGTTCAGTTCAAGCATAAAGTAATCTGGAAACGACAAACTCAGTAAAATTCAGAGTCAGTCAGCTTATTATCATCTTAAAATATGCTGCCTGGCCAAAAAAATAAAAGTCTCCACCTGGATGTAAGTAAGTAAATGATGTGGGGTTGATGATGCTGCAGTTGGTCTGCAGGTTTAGATTCGGCAACAGTATGTGCTGAAAGAATGAGGTCAGCTGACCACCTGAATATACTGAATATAGACCAGATTATACCATGGATTTTTTCTTCTCTGATGAACACGGCCATATTCCAAGATATTCCAATGTCAGGATTCATGGAGCTGGAATTGTGAAAGAGTTCAGGGTTCAGGGAGCATGAGATCATCATTTATCATTTTCACACATGGATTGAGAGAGAGTTCACCACAGAGTCCAGACCTTAACCTCATTGAGAATCTTTGGGATGTGCTGGATGGAGAAGAGCTGCTTTGTGCAGTGGTCAGACTCTACCATCATCAATGCTGCTGCAAGATCTTGGTGAAAAATGAATGCAAAGCTGGCATTTTGGCCAGGAAGTGTAGTTAAAGATTTGAAGATTAAATGTTTTCACACTTTAAAGTGGAACAGAATGCCAAAATTCACATTTGCTATAATTATGAAGACAATTTTCCTCTATAAATCTAAATTTATCTGCAAACATACTTTTTTTTCAGGATGTGAGACCTATATGGATATTGTCATTGTTCTGGATGGCTCCAATTCCATTTATCCATGGTATGAAGTTCAAGACTTTCTCATCAATATCCTGCAGAAGTTCTACATTGGGCCAGGACAGATACAGGTACGGTTTGCTTGCAGAGTCATTCTGTAAAAACTGTGTGTTAGTTTTGATGATAATTTTAGAAATATCTGTATGATCTGAATTATTTATATGTTTTAATTTTTTTATATATTTTCCCTACATTATAAATAAATAGTAAAGTCATCCAGATTATGAAGGAACACATAAGGAATCATGTAGTAACTTAAAAGTGTTAAACAAACCAGAATACTCTGGAAAAAAAAAAACATTTAGGTGCTCTTATCTGGGGAGCTGTTAACTTTTTTTTCTGAGGCTGGTAACTCTGATGAACTTATCCTGTACTTTCCTGTGGTGGTCCTGATGAGTGCCAGTTTCATCATAATATTTGATGGTCTTTGCCACTGCATTCCATTTGTTTTTCTTTATAAATTGGTGCAAATCCTAGATCTCAAGAAATGTCATCCTTGACTCAAAATTTAATTAGCATTTGAAAATATTGCATTAGGAATCTTTAATACAGAAGTGAATGTATCCGTCAAGTGGGGTGTTAGTACAAAATTACTTTTGTTATTTAGGTTACTTTTGGGAATATGACGTATTGCTGCCAATAAACTTTACCAGTGACATAACTTCTTATATTCTTTTTTTATATATATATTTTAAATATTTATAAATCATGAAACCTTAACCTAACATAAAAAAACAACTTCCTATTGATGCCAAAATACATATTTTGTATAACAGCACTGATTTATATATTGTATTAATATTTAGGTTGGTGTGGTGCAGTATGGGGAGAAGGTGGTGACGGAGTTCCAGCTGAATGATTTTCGCTCAGTGGAGGATGTGGTGAAAGCTGCTAGAAAGATAGAACAGAGGGGAGGGGAAGAGACCAACACTGCACTGGGCATCAATGTGGCACGGTACTACACACACACACACACATAAATATATTAAATATATAAATATATAGTTATACATATATATATATATATATATATATATATATATATATACATCTTATTTAATCTACAGTGAATTGTGCATAGAGTCTACTACCTACCGACGTTGCCCATCAGCCATACAGTCTTCACACTATTTAACTTCCATATTCTTCATTTATTCCATCAGATCTCAGGCCTTTAAACAGGGTGGAAGAAAAGGCACCAAGAAGGTCATGATCGTCATTACAGACGGAGAGTCACATGACAGCCCGGACCTAAAGCAGGTCATCGAGGACAGCGAGAAGGACGGCATCATTCGATACGCCATAGCTGTAAGTTCACTCTGTGCCGCTTTTTGTGTCTTTCTTTTCTTTGCTTCTGCTTGCGTACTTCTTGTTCTTGTACTTGTACAGTTAATCACTGTATAAAAGTCTGTGCGCTGGTCCAATCCAAATACGTACAGAATAGGTCTTTTATAATGTCAGTGTAATATAAAATGGTTCACTGAACCACAAAAAGCTGCCTGAGTGAGATACAAATAAGCCTGTGCAGTTTGGCGGTAGATAGATGCTGCCAGGGCCAATAGTTAAAGGAGAACTCTGGTGTAAAATGGACTTTTGTTGTAGTAAAATATGATAAAAAGTACTTACCTTTGATGAATAGCACACCTCTGTTCTCCCACAGAGTTCCGGGATGCATAAATTTTAACAGTTTGTCCAAACACCCTTCAGACTGGGTGACACAGGGCACACTTTGCACCAATAAATTTCCACTTTTTTCACAGTTATTCAGCTCAAAGTAGCTCCACGCCTCCTTGATAGAATCTGGAGAGCCCTGACATTTAAAACGAGGCATTAATATCTTAAAAAATGTCCACAAGAAGCTCATTAAAAACACTGTTTACATCCTATAAGGCTAATTTCAGCTCCGAGCGCCGCCATCACTGAACTGAAAATAACATTGACATATACAGGGGTTGTACAATGAAACTGAAACACCTGTTTTTAGTCCACAATAATTCATTGTGGCAAGGGACAGTTCTGGTGGAAACAGGAGAGTTGAGGTGCACATTGAATTCTGCGTGATTTGATCAGCCGTGGTTTTGTGTTTTTTGGATACAATCCGGGTTAGCACCCGAAAAACATCTCTTTCAGACAGCTTCCTCTTACAGCGTCCACAGTTAATCCTGTTGGATGTGGTTGGTCCTTCTTGGTGGTATGCTGACATTACCCTGGATACCGTGGCTCTTGATGCATCACAAAGACTTGCTGTCTTGGTCACAGATGCTCCAGCAAGACGTGCACCAACAATTTGTCCTCTTTTGAACTCTGGTGTGTCACCCATAATGTTGTGTGTATTGCAATATTTTGAGCAGAACTGTGCTCTTACCCTGCTAATTGAACCTTCACGCGCTGCTCTTACTGGTGCAATGTGCAATTAATGAAGCTTGAACACCAGGCTGCTTCAATTTAGCCATGAAACCTCCCACACTAAAATGACAGGTGTTTCAGTTTCATCGTCCAACCCCTGTATATATATATATGTCTGTTATTTTATCGGAGATGAAGATAGCATTATAGGATGAAAACAGAGGTTTTTAATAAGCTTCTTGTGCACTTTTTAAGTTACTAATGCCTCGTTTTAAATGTCAGGGCAAATTATGCCACATGTCACCCCGTGTCTGAAGGGTGTTTGGACAAACTGTTAAAATTTCTGGATCTCCAAACACTGTGGGGGAACGGAGGTGTGCTATTCATCAAAGGTAAGTACTTTTTATCATGTTTTACTACAACAAAAGTCCATTTTACCTCGAAGTTCTCCTTTAAGGCTGTTTTAATTCTCATCCTGCCCTTAAGAAGCCACAGTCTCTCTCTTTCTCTCTCTCTCTTTTTCTGTTTCTCCATCCTTTCACTCGTCCCCTGCATTAATATCCTCTCTCTGTGAGCTCAGGCCGTAGGTGTAAATGACCTGTTCCTAAGAGACGTTGCCTGTGTGCCCAGCACTGGTCTGGTACTGATCAAATGCTGAAATGCTTGGTCTCATGCTGGGATAATGAGGTGGACAATTAGACTTGAGGAAAAGCAACATGGGCAGGGAACCTTTTGAGGTCACATTTAGTTGCTGACACCAGCGGAATCTGTGACACAGACCCGTCCGCTGGAGAAATAGATGTCTAAGCCTCGTTTAAAGGGAGCTGTGCAGGACCGGCTCTGGCCCGGAGGAGATGTGAGTCATGTTGGATGGAAGTGGAGCTGTGTGCTCCAGACTAGTTAATGGCAAGCAGGTTCAGGATGCTGTTTTGTCTGGCATTGTACACAAAAAAAGTCCTTATAGGCAGGTCTGTTCACTCAGCGGATATGTTTATAACTCGACCTGGCAGTTATCTCCATTCATGCAAGACCAGCCTCCTATCTGTTTTAATTCAGAGAGACCAAAATGCTGAAAACTGAAGGTCTGATAAATGTTTAAGAAACATATTTTACATTATTAATACTCAATTTTTGTGCATTATTACTTAGTATCATTATAATTATTCAGTATCGTTCACAAAAATTGTGAATGATTGTATAATTGAATCGTTGATTGCTTAAAATGAATCAGTGTTTAATGATCTACTAAAGTTTCTACAAAAATATTCAGTATTTAAATGATAATTCTATAATTGTTTCAGTGTCCACAATACATGATTCAGTATCTACTTAAAAGGTTCGGTATTTAAATGAGAGTTCTATAATTGATTTATGATTTAGTGATTAGTGATTAATGATTTAGTGTCAACTATAAATGATTCAGTATCTACTTAAAATGTTTGGTATTTAAATGATTGTTCTATAATTGATTAAGTGTCAAGTATAAATGATTCAGTGTCTTCTATAAATGATTCAGTATTTAAATGATTATTCTATAATGGACCCATTGATTGCTTTAAATGATTCAGTGTCTACATAAAATGTTAGGTATTTAAATGATTATTATTTAATTGACTCATTAATTTATTTAAATGATTCAGTATCTACTATAAATGATTCAGTGTCTACATAAAATGTTAGGTATTTAAATGATTATTATTTAATTGACTCATTAATTTATTTAAATGATTCAGTATCTACTATAAATGATTCAGTGTCTACATAAAATGTTAGGTATTTAAATGATTATTATTTAATTGACTCATTAATTTATTTAAATGATTCAGTATCTACTATAAATGATTCAGTGTCTACATAAAATGTTAGGTATTTAAATGATTATTATTTAATTGACTCATTAATTTATTTAAATGATTCAGTATCTACTATAAATGATTCAGTGTCTACATAAAATGTTAGGTATTTAAATGATTATTCTATAATTGACTAATTGGATGATTTAAATTATTTAGTATTTTCTATAAATAATTAAGTATCTATATACAATTTTGAGCATTTAAATTACTATTCTATAATTTACTTATTGAATGCTTTAAATGATTCAGTATCTACATAAAATGTTAGGTATTTAAATGATTATTCCTTAATTGACTCATTGATTGCTTTAAATAATTCAGTATCTACTATAAATGATTCAGTATCTACATGAAATATTAAGTATTTAAATGATTATTCTATAATTAACTCATTGATTGCTTTAAATGAATCAGTGTTTAATATAAAGGATCTACAAAAGTATCTACAAAACATTTAGTATTTAAATGATAATTCTATAATTGTCTACTATAAATGATTCAGTGTCTTCTATAAATTGTTGGTATTTAAATGACTCTTTTATAATTGATTTAATGTCAGCTAGAAATGATTCAGTGTCTTCTATAAATTAATCACTATTTACATGAAATTTTCAGTGTTTAAATTATTATTCTATAACTGATTCATTGACTGCTTTAAATGATTCAGTGTCTACTATAAATGATCCAGTATCTACGTAAAATTTTCAGTATTAAAATGACTATTCTATAATTGCCTCACTGGT
The DNA here is from genome assembly GCF_023375975.1 of Astyanax mexicanus. Lineage (NCBI taxonomy): Eukaryota > Metazoa > Chordata > Actinopteri > Characiformes > Acestrorhamphidae > Astyanax > Astyanax mexicanus. The sequence continues at coordinate 6,494,649 of NC_064430.1, forward strand.
TCTTTTAAATGATTCAGTATTTTCTATAAATGATTCAGTATCTACTTTAAATGATTCAGTAAGCACTATAATTAATGCAGCATCTCATACAAATATTTTGAATGTACTACAAATGAGGTTGTATCTACTTATATTTGATTCAAAAACTGCTGTGAAAGATGAATGATTCATTGTCTTATATAAATGATTCAGTATCTACTTTAAATGATTCAGTAAGCACTATAATTAATGCAGCATCTTATACAGATGTTTTGAATGTAGGTTTATCTACTTATATTCAAAAACTGCTAGAAAAGATAAATGATTCAGTGTCTTCTATAAATTATTCAAAAAATGCTAGAGAAGATTCATTATCTACATCATAACTCTGTAGTATATTTTCTACTATAGATGAATCAGTATATAAATGCCTGTAGGGTTTAATGGGTTAATATATTCTATATATTTACACCTATTCTGCTGCTCTTTCTGCAGGTGTTGGGATATTATAACCGTAGAGGAATCAACCCAGAGGCTTTCCTCAACGAGATCAAATACATCGCCAGCGATCCGGACGATAAGCACTTCTTCAACGTGACGGATGAAGCTGCGTTAAAAGACATTGTGGATGCTCTGGGAGAGAGGATCTTCAGTTTGGAAGGTGGGTTTGGAGATGTGGGTTTTCCATGAAGGCCTGTATTGCCTCATGACCGTATTACAGCGAAAAACCTCAGTCTATAAAACATTTACAGCATCTCAGCATTGTGCTGTGCTGTAAATCTGCTTGGAGCGAGTCTTAAGCACTCTCTCCTCACTTTGAAATACGCTCAGTGTCGTAACTCTTCTTAAGACGCTCTAAGACCCAGCTGAAGAGCAGTGTGGTGAGGTCTAAGCCAGACGAGGACCCTTTTACCTCCCTCTGTGCTCACTAGGAACTCACTCTGCATTCTCTCTGGCTCTGTCTGTAGGAACCAGTAAGAACGGGACAGCATTTGGTCTCCAGATGTCTCAGGCTGGTTTTTCCACACATATAGTTCAGGTAAGCATGTTGATGTTGATGTTTACTGGTTGGTTTGCCGCCATTCATTACATACAGTTGGAAATATATTCTATCTAATTATATTTCTGAAATTTAAATATTTTTAGTTAAAACATTCAAATATTTACATAATCTAAAAGATTAATTTTGTAAACATACCAAGCCTCACTGTCTCAACACATGGATGGCATGTAATACATTCTTTTAAGTGTACTAAATATAATGTATTACATGCCATCCATGTGTTGAGACAGTGTAATTTGGGTAGGTGTGGCCTGAGCACACTTGGCCTTGCTCTCTCTGGGTGGGTACAGTAGATGGCGCTCTTTTCCCTCATCACTTCTAGGGTGATGTCGATCAGCACAAAGCTGCGTCTGTGAGCTGATGTATCAGAACCGATTCGCTGCACTTTCCACCGAGTGTTAGCGCTGTGACGCTACTCGACAATGCTATAGCATCAGCAGCAGTTTGAAAAGAGGCAGTGTCTCACATGTATCGGAGGAGGCATGTGCAAGTCTTTATCCTCCTGGTGTTGTGACATTTCTAGTGAAAGGAGGAGTCCTAATGAACTCGTTGTGTTCATTGTAATAACAGTGTAACTATTGGTGAAGTATGCGTTGTTGTAGGGCTATTATAGTTTTTGATTTTTAAAAATCATTACTCTGATTTTTTTTGGGGAAAACTGACTAAATATATCTATATTCTGTCTAACATGTAACAACACAGTTATTAGAGACACTTATTATGAAGTGGGATCGATTGGAAAATGAGAGCAGTTGCATCCTTCTCAAAACCTGTCAAACTGGGCTTTAAATGTCTTTAAAAGTGTCTTTTGAGAGATTTGAGAGCTTTTCAGCAATCTCTCACCAAGTGGAACACTCCCCAATATGTTTCCCTGCACAAAAAAGCAAAAGATTATATATTTATCATTTTAAAAGCAGGTTGAGCCTCGTTTGAGTAGCGAGCAGTTGCATCAGCAGACAGTGTGGAAGGCCTGGAATTGCTGGATGCTGATGGGGATCAGTCACGTTCCAGAGCGAAACGAGTCTTGGAAACGCGCGAGAGCTTCAGGTACAGTCTGGAAGTGATTTTGGATGAACTGAGGCAGATGGTTGTCCAGATCTGCAGGTACAGTTGGGAGCGTGGAGTTTTTGCGAGGCTGGCCTGGAGGACAAGCCAGCTGTGTCAACCTGAGAGCCAACAGCTCGCATGCTGATATCAGCTGCAGCCCTGGGAGAAAAATGCAAGAGAGAGAGATACTTTTCCTCTCTCTCACTAGAGGAGCACTTCCTTTTCAGCACTCACCACAGCATTCATGAAAGCGGGGCCTTTATTCACATCTTTTTGGACGGGGGATCGGAAAAATCCCTGTCTACATTATAGCAGGGACAGAGATGGGAGGGATATACGTCATGCACATATCATAATTAGCTCAAGATTCATGGATGGAAGGATGGCGGAAATTGGTATGGAAAACAGTAATCCACCTCAGATCGTTGCAAAACTTGTGTTTTAGACAGATATGTAAACAATTATACGGCTTAAAAATGCTTTTTCCTGCACTGAAAAAAATGATGCGTAAAATTTACTTTAAAAAAGTTTTGCAACTTTCTGCATTTGCTTTTTTAAGTAACTTTAATTCCATCAACTTCAGTCAATTCTTTCTTTTAGTAAACTTTACTTAATTTATTTTTGCTGAATCAATCCTTTCTTTTAGTAACTTTTAATTTCTGCATACAATATTACCTAGTTACAATTATTCAATTTGTACAATATTACTATATGTAATTTTAGTTAAAACACACATTCAAATATTTACATAATCTAAAAATTTATTTTGTAAACAGAGCAAGTCTCACTGTCTCAACACATGGATGGCATGTAACACATTCTTTTTAGGATACTAAACTATACTGTACTATACTATACTATACTTTAGTATACTAAACAGAATGTGTTACATGCCATCCATGTGTTGAGACAGTGTAATATGTGTGTTTTAACTAAAAAGTATTTAAATTTCAGGAATTATAATATATTATGTATCATACATTATTTGAGTAATATTGTATAAATTAGGTCATTTTAATTAGGTAATATTGTATACAGACTGATTGAAGTTCAGTTCCCTTATTTACTCTATGTAACATTTCTAATCTAAGTTACTTACCTTTATCTGAAATTAAATTTAATAAAAAAAAAAAACAAGTGCAGAAAGTTGCAAAACTTTACAAACTTTTACTCTGCAACTGCTCTTATTTTCCAGTAAATCAACACAAAAACGAGGCCCTTCCATGGGAATTATAAATATACAATCTTTTGCTTTCTGTGGATGGAGAAAATAGTCAGGAAAACTGCAGATGGGGACTGGAATGACTGGAAATCCCATCGGTCAGACTGCTGAATGCCTGGGATAGCACTTGCTCAGTGAGAAGCAACCTGAGTGTTGAGAAGAGGGATAAGTTATTGGAAAGAATATTAGAGCTTTAGTAGAAAATTGTCCCTGAAACGCACAGATGGGTTTCACCGAGGCCGGGCTCTGCCAGCCTAAACGGAGGCTTAATACACACATGTTCAGATGTTCCACTGTGTTAGTGGTTCACGAGCCGCCGCATTTTTACTTTGCTTATTTATTTTCTTCGGCTTCTAGTAATCGTCAGGGAAGGTGATCTGGGTGAGGTTTAGTCGTGTGATGAGAGAGTGCAGATTGATGTTTCTGATGTTTCTGCAGTTTTCTCATGATTTTATGCACAAAAAGGGAGCTTAAAGGAATCAACTTGTTGCATTTGGAAGATATGTACTGTATATCAGTGGTAATTAAGGCAGAAAATGACTTTTTTTAAGGCACTCTTTGACATTTGAGACCTTCCAATTAATAACCATGTATTGTTCATTTCTTCCTTTTGGGAAAATCCTTATTTTTCAACTTTTAAATGTAAGAATTTTTATGAATGAAGAAATATAAGTCTAAATAAAGCACATTTTAGTTGTTAAATATAATCATATAGGCTCTTTGTAGCTAATAAAGTATAATAATTACAGACTGTTACATTCTCAATATACAGTGATAATAGTAAAATATGCAGAATATGCAGAGAAACTGATACAGAAATACAGTCTGTAATTAGTATAGAACTAACTACAAGTAAAGCTCCCTATATGATAAACGAGGCTAAACATAATGTATAGTAGATATAAAAAAATGTATTAGAAATAAGGAGGTTGCCATAGTGTTATGCTTGTTCAGTGTATACTTATATACTACTGGGTCAGAGTATCTCCAAAACATCAGACATCAGGTCAATATCTACCAAAATACCACAAAAGTCCATTAAAGACCATCCCCATTAAAGGACCTTTAAGGATTATATTTTTTGTAATAACTCAAACATGTTTAGGATATCAGATATTATTGTTAGCAGAGCTTCAGACAATATTTTCTTTTAGAACTGTGGTCTCCAAATCTGCCCTCTTCCATTCCCTCAGTCCCATTTCCACACCTGGGGTTGCCAGGTACAGAACACAACAGCACACAACCAGTGTGCAGTAGCCAAGGAAACGGGTGAGCTGGCTAGGCTATTTTTCTGCTGAACAGATAATCACTGAGCCTCAGTAAGGTTTTTTAACCATAGCTTGGTAATTTACCACCACCTGTAGCGTAGTAGGAACAGGGATTTTGGACATTGCAAATGTATATACTGTATATACAGCTCTGGAAAAAAATTACAAGACAACTTCAGTTTCTGAGTCAGTTTCTCTGATTTTGCTATTTATAGGTATATGTTCAAGTCAAATAAACATTGCTGTTTTATTATAGAAACTACGGAAAACATTTCTCCATAATAATCAAATAATGCAAAGAAAAAGGTTTTTAATCACAGTTTTTTTATGCATCTTGGCATCATGTTCTCCTCCACCAGTCTTACGCACTGCTTTTGGATAACTTTATGCCTTTACTCCTGGTGCAAAAATTCAAGCAGTTCAGCTTGGTTTGATGCTTGTGATCATCCATCTTCCTCTTGATTATATTCCAGAGGTTTTCAATTTGGTAAAATCAAAGAAATTCGTCATTTTAAGTGGTCCCCTATTTTTTTCCAGAGCTGTATATATATATATATATATATATATATATATATATGTATATATATATATATATATATATATATATATATATATTTGAGCACCAGATGCCACAGGACGCCTTCAGAGGTCTTTAAGTATAGAGTCCATGCCTCAAATAAAAAAGGTGTGTGGTGGCACACCAAGGTCCCACTTAATAATAGACAAGTGGCGTTAATGTTAATGATCTTAACACTCTATATTGAAGCCAGTGTGATGATGTTTTGATCACTGCTCAGTGGAAGTGACTCAGTCTGAACTGGAAGAGTCTGTGGCCTATTTGTATCCATCAAAGCGGACACTGGTGTTTAAATAGATCTCAGTATGAGCTGCACAGTTCATCCAGACTGCGGCGTCTGCTCTGGGCCCAGTCATTATATAGAGTTCCAGTTTTTCTTCTCAGAGAAATGAAGAAAATTAACAATCTGGGCTGTTTTAGGTTTGCACTGTATCCATGGCAGTAGTCCTCAACACATACACACACGGTCTAACCAGGAAATATGTGCTGCATGAAGTGGTAGCGTCAGTGAATCACTGTAATATTGATTTAGAAGCAGTTCCATTAGGTTACAAGGCATCTGTGGTGTTTGCTTTATCCACAAACCCCTGGAAAAAGCTATTTCAGATTTTCTTTTTTTTTCATTTTTTACGCAAACCTGATCAAGCTTCAGAGTGGCACAAGAAAAAAAAAACTTGTGAAATATGAAATATGTTTGGGAATGTCGAGCAAGACTGATTTTCCACTCTTTCTAAGGCTTTCTCGATGCTTTCTCAAGGCTTTATCAAGCATGGCTTCCGATCCAGTGGTTTAGCATAGCTTCAGATACAGTGACTCATGCAGTTGTTCTTGCAGCGTAATTATAAAAATGTGCTATTGCGAAACCGACATTTCAACTCAATCAGTCCGCAAATTAATCACTAATGAATGATTAATATCTCTAATTTAGCCCTCATCAACAATTATTCTTCATAGACGTTAATTACCGTAATTAATACCAGTCAGATGATCTCATAACTCATTAAAAAATAGCTTAATAAAACTCAAATGCAAGATGAGTGCTTTGATGAGTGCTTTGATAGGTGCAGAAGCACATGGTGAAGAACGTTGATGTAATGGTCGGTGCATTGTATTGATGCATGTATTTCATTGGACAGCGACAACGATATGATCCACATTTTGCAATTTTCTGTAGCACTGCTTGATGTCACAAAACAATGCAAGTTCTTTTCAAAAGCGTCGTCTCACTCCAAATTGCAGAACCTCATAAAAGCAAGTGTGTATGTGTAAAGCTAGCATAAGAAACAAGTACAGACTTTTAACACCACTAACCGGATATCCATCCTGAGAGTTCATCACTTTTTTCAGTACATTGAGTATCAGAACACTAACCGGATGTCTTTGATTTTACCAAATTGAAAACCTCTGTAATATAATCAAGAGGAAGATGGATGATCACAAGCCATCAAACCACCAAACTGAACTGCTTGAATTTTTGCACCAGGAGTGTAAAGGCATAAAGTTATCCAAAAGCAGTGTGTAAGACTGGTGGAGGAGAACATGATGCCAAGATGCATGAAAACTGTGATTAAAAACCAGGGTTATTCCACCAAATATTGATTTCTGAGCTCTTAAAGCTTTATGAATATGAACTTGTTTTCTTTGCATTATTTGAGATCTGAAAGCTCTGCAACTTCAACAATTGTTATTTTTCATAGACATGAATTACCGTAATTAATACCAGTCAGATGATCTCATAACTCATAAAAAAATAGTTTAATGAAGTCGTAGCTAATAACTCAAGTGCACGATGAGTGCATTGAACAGATGCTGGTGTTCTGGTGTTCTGTGCAGGATGGGATTCTGGTGGGAGCTGTGGGGGCGTATGATTGGAACGGAGCCGTGCTGAAGGAGACACGGCATGGTAAAGTGGTTCCCGCCAAGTCCTCCTATGCCCAGGAGTTCCCTGAGGAGCTGAAGAACCATGGAGCCTATTTGGGTAAGTGGAGTAACTATGGGAAACTTTGATCTCCTCTGCTCCTCCAATGCTGGAGCTGGAGACTCAAACATGATGCACAGAGACAATAGAGGATATTTTAAATGGATCTTGACTTGGGATTGAAAAATTGTTTGGCTACACATTGGTATCAATCTAATTTCAGTCCAAATAAGCAAATAGTGGCTAATTTAGAAAATCCTGGAAGCTGGTCAGATCATATCGTTGCTGTCCAATGAGAAACAAGTATCTCTAGTGACAAGATAGTAACAAGTAACTATTTCTATTTTGTCTATTTTTAGTTTACTACATAATTTGAAGAAACAAACTTTCTCTTACACTGTGCCAAATTTAATTGATGAATGAACCAATATAAAATCTCCAAAATGACCTGAAATAATCTCTTTTTACATTGACTGCCAATAAAAGTTTAAAAATATTGTTGCTCTCTCTTGTAAAGTTTCTGTTTTGAAGATACATGTATTTCAATGGACAGCAACGATATGATCCATGTTTTGCAATTTTCTTTAGCACTGCTTGATGTCACAAAACAATGCTTTAGTTCGTTAGTAGGCAACTGATGCCTCATAAAAGTAAAACCAACAAAAAAAAAAACACTAACCGGATATCCCTCTCATGAATGCATCACGCAAGCCCAGTAACACTAACAGAACACTAACCAGATTTCCCTCTCGAGAGTCCATTACTTGGCTCAGTACAGTGAGCTTTAGAAGACTAATCGGATAACCCTCTCAAGAGTCCATCACTTAGCTCAGTACATTGAGCTTCAGAAGAGTAACCGGATAAGCCTCTCAAGAGTCCATCACTTAGCTCAGTACATTGAGCTTCAGAAGAGTAACCGGATAAGCCTCTCAAGAGTACATCACTTAGCTTAGTACAGTGAGTATCAGAACACTAACCGGATACCCCTCTGAAGCTACCAAAGAAAGCTAAAAACACTCTGAGCCCTACAGTGGAGCTTTATTTAACTATGAATTATTAAAAAAAACGACACACACAATGTAGGCCCATAACCGATATGGAGAGATAATAGACAGAAGGTTACAAAAGGATTACCTGATGGTGCATCACTACATTTGCCCTTTTTACAGTCCGCTAGAAGAATGGCTACTACATCAAAGATAGCAAAAATCATTTAGATCATATAAAGATTTTTCCCATTTGCCCGTTCCCAATTGCAATTGCCAATATGGCAATTGGTCTGCACTGCTTGTGCAAACCCCCCCGGCTGTTGAGTATATAATATAGGAATCAGTCTGTGCCACGTTGCCAAGTATAAACTACATTGGGCCCAATTCTGCATGGTGGATGTTGAGCTCTGGTAGACTCTTCATACTTTCTGAAGTTGTTATGAATGTGCACTATTATACAGCTCTGGAAAAAATTAGAGACCACTTAAAAATGATGAGTTTCTTTGATTTTACCAAATTGAAAACATCTGCAATATAATCAAGAGGAAGATGGATGATCACAAGCCATGAAACCATCAAACCAAACTGAACTGCTTGAATTTTTTGCACCAGCAGTAAAGGCATAGAGTTATCCAAAATCAGTGTGTAAGACTGGTGGAGGAGAACATGATTCCAAGATGCATGAAAACTGTGATTAAAAACAAGGGTATTGATTTCTGAACTGTTTTCTTTGCATTATTTGAGGTCTGAAAGCTCTGCATCTTTTTTTTTGCTATTTCAGCCTCATTTCATTTCTCATTTTCTGTAAATAAATGCTCTAAATTACAATATTTTTATTTGGGATTTGGGAGAAATGTTGTCTGTAGTTTATAGAATAAAACAACAATGTTCATTTTACTCAAACATAAACCTATAAATAGCAAAATCAGAGAAACTGATTCAGAAACTGAAGTGCTCACTTGATCATTTTTTTCATTTCTTTATGTTTTTATTCCAAGCCCCTTTTCTGCCATTCTCTCTGGCTCTGCATATAAAAGTCATATGAAGGCTCAGTGGTTTAGTGCCCACCACTGCTATAGCTCTCTCAACAAACTCCCTCAATTTCTGCTTTTAAACTTAATTTTCTACCTTTCTCTCTCTCTCTCTCTCTCTTTCTCTCTCTCTCTCTCTCTCTCTCTCTCTCTTGCTTGCTCACCCTCTCCATTTAGCAGTCCAGCACAGTGCCAGTGTACCCACTCATTAGCTGTAGTGTAAAACAGGCCCCATCGTTCCCTCGTTCCCGTATATTTAGGTCCTCCTGCCAGGTTGAGTCTTATGGGCGAATGATTACAGAGCTCTAATTGCAGCTGTATCTCAGCCACATTAGCACTGAGCACTGCAGGGACTTGGGGCTGCTTTAAACAGGCACTGCGGCTTCAGGCTCAGCTGTTAGCATCGCTTTTATAAAGTAACAACAAGCCTTAAATGTGGAGTTTGGATCCGTTCATTTGATTCATAGATCCATTCTGCACTTCTACACATGACTCTCTTATAATGATTACATTATAAACTCAGAGTGTAGCTGCCAAGAGGAAATAGGATTATTGGGAATAATTGAATATTGATTTATACTGTAATATAAGCTACATGCTTATATGTATGATTATATGAGTTGTTGCTAAGGGATTGGGATTTTATATGGAATTATTGCTTAATTATTGGTAAGTTCTTAGGGTGTACTCAAACCAGGCAATATCTACTGTACCAAAAGTGTCTAGTGACCGCACTGGCAGACTTAAGGGAGGGCAGAGGGGTCAACTGCCCCTTCTGTAGTGACTCTATGGCCTGAAGTGCCCTCTTTAGTGGCCCTTTGGTTTGTAATGCACTGTATAGAGCTTTAAAAAAAGACACTGGTTGTGGTGTTCACACATATTTGTTATTATATTATTGTTAAACCAAAAACAGGCATAGTAAATCACAAACTGACATAAGAAGAAATTTGTTATGGGATAAACATGAATTTAACCCAATAAAAAAATGGTGAATTCACTTTAAAATTGTGAGAGTTCAGAACCTTTCTTGTTTTTGCATTTCAAATCATCAAAATACATTATTATCAACCCAATCTATTTCTGTTACTGTAGCTTTAATAATTGGCTGCTGTTGTTCTGTGTAAAAATGTATGAATTTACAGTACAAATTGGGCTGGTGATGCAGAATGTTTTTTTTTTAAACACAATTTGAGATAGACAGCCATAGTGTGAGTATAATGTACCATTAGGTAAGCCAACACTTTTTAAGTTTTTCACTTTTATGGCTAGTTTTCTCCCAACGTCAAGTATTTCAATAGTTTTTGAATTAGGATTAAGAACCTAGCTTTCCTTGAGGGTCATGAGAACGAATCCCAGGTCATGCTGCTTTGCCATGAATGAGCACAATTGGCCATACTCTCTCTCTGGGTGGGTAGATGGCTCCCATTATGATGCTGATAGACACAGGCTCCTGTTAGCGGATATATCTGAGCTGGGAATTCGGCGCTTTCCTTCGAGTGTGTTGGTTACCTAGTGATGCTGCATTACTGGCAATTCAAAAAGGAATGGTATTTCTGACTTCACATGTGATAAGATGGTGCTCTTTCCCCTCATTCCCCTCATCACTCCTATGGTGATGTCGATCAGCACAAGGCTGCATCTGTGAGCTGATGTATCAGAACCGAGTCGCTGCGCTTTCCTCCGAGCCTTAGCGTTGTGATGCTACTCGACAAGGCATCAAGGCTTCAACACCAAGGCTTCAAAGAATTTGACAATGACCATTATTTTTGGTTTTAGGTTACACAGTGACGTCGGTGGTGTCAGCACGGAGTGGCCAACTGTATGTAGCTGGAGCTCCTCGGTTTAACCATACTGGCAAAGTCATCATCTTCACCCTGCAGAACACTGGAGAGCTCAACATACTTCACTCACTGAAAGGACAGCAGGTAACACACCATCATAACACAGCACCAATATTAAAAGTGCCAAAGTACCAGTTAAATGTTTGGACACACCTTAAATTTAATGTTTTTTTTTTCATTATTTAAAAATAATTAATACTAAAATCATCCAAACAGACTCTGAGTTATTTTGTAAAGAAAAAAGTTGTATATTTTAGATTTCTCAAAGTAGCTTCACGTGTTTAGATTAGAGTTTTGCACATCTTGGCTGCATTTCATCAGTCATCTTTATGAGGAAGAGTCACCTGGAATTCAGGCTTTCAGTTAACAGCTGTGCTGAACTCATCAAGAGTTAATTACTTGAATTTCTTGCCTCTTAATAAAGTGTTTGAGAGCATCAGTTGTAAAGTTGTGAAGAGGTAGAGTTACAGGTATACAGTGAATAGTGAATATTTGAGTAATGTTCTAATCCAGATTATAAGAAAGCAACAACTACTCAACTAAGTCAGGAAAAAACAATACTTTAAGAAACGAACCATCAAAAACTTTATGATGAAACTGGCACTCATCAGGATCGCCCCAGGAAAGAAAGAGCAAGAGTTTCCTCTGTTGGACATCAGGATATGTTCATCAGTTAAGTTAGTTACCAGCCTCAGAAACTACAAGTTAACAGCATCTAAATGCTTCAGTATGTTGGTTTGTTTAACACTTTTAAGTTACTAATGATTCCTTATGTGTTCCTTAATAGTCTAAATTACTTGAGTATTAATTTACAATGTATAAAAAACTGAATGGAATAAGAAAGTGTGTCCTAACATTTGATTGGTGCTACAGTATATGTCAATACATATACACATTCATAAGGCATTATAAATACAGGATTAATAAAAAGTGTTGCCATAATTATTTCCATTATCCAATTTAGTATATGGAACATTTCTCAGTGCATTATTTACTACAGCTCTAATAGATCTGAATTCAGTCAGTTACATACTGATAACATGTAGAATTAGGTATGAATGTCACATCAACAACCCATATACAATACAGAGTGATCTGTACATTAAAATTCTATGGGTGCAGGGTGGAAATATGCATTTAGAAATATAGCAGTGAAATCACAGATAGTTACAGTAAATTATTGTAACTTTACACTGAAACATGCTGTAGTCGAACAATGCTCTATTCCCCAGAGCAGTTTTAGAGAGCTTTAGCTCTTCGCTATGGGTTTGCTAGGCCGCAGAACCACTGAAAGGCTGAGCGAGAGGAAGCGCTTTTTAACTGTGAGCAGTGTTTACACTTTTTAAAGCCCTCTGGTGACACTTGGGCTGTGTCAGACCACTCTGTGTAATATCATTCTCTCTCATCCTTTTCCATTTCGCTCTAAAAGACACAATATGTAGCAGTCTAGACTTTACACACACACACACACACACACACACACATACACACTTAAATACACACCCACAGAGTACATGTGCTTCCAATCACACTGAATAATTCAAAACACAAAATGTCCAAAAACAGATACACACTGAATGCATGCACACATACTAAAATCACTTATGTCAATGTTTCTTTTGTCATGTGATTTTTTTATTTCATCCCTGCTTGCCATAAGCCAGGTGGTTTCATTTGTTTATTATCTACACTGTAAACCCAGAAGTTGTTTGAACTCAAACAAATTAAGTCTGTTTTACATAAAATTGGATATTTCTAAACAATACTCAACTATTTTGAGTTAGTTGAACATTCTTGGGCACATACACATTCAAACTGAGATCTCTGAGTTGAATCAACTTATAATAACTGAGTTTAGTCTGTTGCCATTAACAGCTTCTTTTCCATTGGCTTCTGTCACAATCGATTTGCATACTGGGTGTGTCCCCCAGTTTGTAGCACTCACCATCAGTGTGTAGTGATTCCCCCTGGGCTACCTTAGGTAAACTTGTAGATCATATATTACGATTAAATGCTTGGTCTCTGTGTTGTAGCTGTAGAACAAGCATCATTTACTGAGCTGCAGTGACTCTGTGTTCTCACTGTGCTCTCAGTTCTTTTAATTCGTTACTATTTTCTTTCATCTACTTTTCTAAGAGTATTTTAAAAAATGTTGAATGAAACCGGAAAGAAGACTAAATACAAGTTCAGGAAAATATGAATTTTAAATATATATGTATATGTATTTGTTAAGTTCATTGTACTTTAAAATTATATTACATGAACTTAAAATTTATTAGGTAATCGGTTACAACAAAAGTTTTGAGTTTAGTCAACTTATCGGGTTTTACAGTGTACAGGGGTTGGACAATGAAACTGAAACACCTGTCATTTTAGTATGGGAGGTTTCATGGCTAAATTGGAGCAGCCTGGTGGCCAATCTTCATTAATTGCACATTGCACCAGTAAGAGCAGAGTGTGAAGGTTCAATTAGCAGGGTAAGAGCACAGTTCTGCTCAAAATATTACAATGCACACAACATTATGGGTGACATACCAGAGTTCAAAAGAGGACAAATTGTTGGTGCACGTCTTGCTGGAGCATCTGTGACCAAGACAGCAAGTCTTTGTGATGCATCAAGAGCCACGGTATCCAGGGTAATGTCAGCAAACCACCAAGAAGAACCAACCACATCCAACAGGATTAACTGTGGACGCTGTAAGAGGAAGCTGTTTGAAAGGGATGTTCGGGTGCTAACCCGGATTGTATCCAAAAAACATAAAACCACGGCTGATCAAATCACGCAGAATTGAATGTGCACCTCAACTCTCCTGTTTCCACCAGAACTGTCCGTCACCACAATAAATTATTGTGGTCTAAAACCAGGTGTTTCAGTTTCATTGTCCAACCCCTGTATATACTGTGTGTATACTTTATATCCATGTATCCCTTTGCAATTGCAGCATTGCAGTTCTGCATTATTATGACTGCATGAATGTGTGCATATGTATATATATATATATGTATATAAATACAGGTTGTGGTTTGTATTGGGTGCATTCCTGTGGATTGCCACATTCCTGCATTGACCCTGTGTCTGGTTCTGTACAGATTGGATCGTACTATGGCAGTGAGATTGCTCCATTAGACACTGATGGAGATGGAGTCACAGATAATCTGCTGGTGGCTGCTCCAATGTTCTTCAGTGGAGGCTGGGAGAAGGGAAAGGTCTATATCTACAGAGTCACTGAACAGGTAAACACACAACTAAGCTTAACAACACTTCTAATTATAGAGTTACACAGGCAAGCAGGTTTTAAAATATCCTGCATTGTAGTGTAAGGAACACTGGAACCAGGGAACCATGTGCTGAATTAAGCAAACTGGTTTATGACTGGTAGATTAACCCCATAAAAGGCCCCTTAGGGGCGTTCCACTAGAGGGGGCGCTAAATCAAAGCCCCAAATAAATTTGCGGAGCGCGGTGGGACGCTGACTATTTTAAAACGCATCTAGAACATAGAACATATAAACAGTACTTACATTAAATTATTTTCTTTCTTTTAATTATTCATGGGTGTGTTTTGGGTATAACCTGAAATAGACCAATCAGTGTGCCAGTTGCTATTCCTTTTAAGAGTCAGGTGAGCTCTGGCGCGTTCGTATCTTAACATCACGGTGCTTTGCGTGTCTCAGCAGAGGATACTGACCTGCATGTTCATGCTGTTAAGATACAGTAGCAGCTCATTTAAGGGAACAGTAATGTTATTTTATTCTTTATTCTGTTTATTGTTGAGTTAAAAGTCATGTTTGTGCTCTACAGTGCATCCGTGTGTGTGTGTGTGTGTGTTTAACGAATGGGGATTGACTGTTGTCAGGGTTTTAATCAGTCAGTGGAGCACCTATCTTTTCCAGCTCCAAAATATAATAAAATATAGTAACACCCCAGAAATTTAACGTAAACACACTTCACTTCCAGACCACTTCTGATGCTATTTTAACAGCGTGGGTGCAAAGCATGAAAATAGACTGTTGACGGGGTGTAAGATAGCAACAAGCATCGCAACACACCTTGTATAGTGTTTCCAATAGGACCCATGGACCTTGCAGAAGGAGTAGGATCTCTGGGTTCTGGGAGCTATAGGCTATTTAGCTAGTGATGTCTTCAGGTATGTAATGTAATGTAAGACACATTACACTAAAATGAAATTCTAGCTACACTAACACACTCGTGTCCTCAGTTAGCACCAAACCTGCTGCACAACAGTCCTAAAATTCCCCTCCACCAGATCTTTTTTTAATATCCTCCCACTGAGAGAGAGAGAGAGCACGGGCAGACGTTTGACACCTGCTCTCTTACGGCTCATGCCAGAGCCGTACCACGTCTCCATTAAACTGCAAGTGCACACTGAACTCAGTGGGAAAACATTTAGGCATTCACGGATAATTACCTGCAGCTTGAGGAGACTCAGAGCTGCGCTAATAGCTGGAAACGGCCGGACAGTAACTGTGAGAATAGTGGTGGATATGAAAGCGACCACAGGCTGGCCTGCTTCTTTCCCACCAGTCGTTCTGACCAGATCAAGACAGAGAGGGAGGAGAAGCCAGCAGGAAGCAGGAGACGATTATAAGCAGAGATAGCTCCTATTTACTGTCTTTGTCAAAAGAACAGTAAGGTCATGAGGAATTATACAGGAACAAATACATGAGTTATGTATTAATAACTGTAAGGTTAAATTAGTCACCATTAACTAATGCCTGTATGAATGAACGAAGATGAATGGAATGAAGGCTTTATTCAGTGCATGAATATACCAGGAATTAATGTGTTAAATAAGCCCATTCTCATTTAATTCTGTAAAACCTCTGTCTTCTTATCGCATGTGGGATTTTTTTTTAGCATCACCCAGTCATATTTTTTAAGAATGTTAACAGTTTTAATCATTAATATAAGAAAATATACTTATAAGAACATAAACTTACATGTTTTAAGCTGTTGTTGAGTATACATATATATATATATATATATATATATATATATATATATATATATATATATATATATATATATATATATATATATATAATGGTATAATGAAAACAGTTATTTTTACCTAAGATTGAATTATATATATATATGAAATACTGTATATATGAATTATTTAGGATTTTTGGAAGCTTGGGACTATGTGTGGATAAAGCAAACTTAATCGATTCATGTTTACAATTAATGGTTTAATGATATTTTGGGCTGTAGAATGAGAAATATGCAAATCCCTTCCAATCTTTCTTTGAGGAACATTGTTTTTAAACATTTCCATTTTAATTTTCCTTCACATTGGTTAACAAACTGTACATCTAAGACCATCAATTTCCCACTTGCCAACATTTTTTGGAATGTGTTGCAAGTCTGAAATGCAGGAATGGATGTACAGCCCTGAAAAAAACATTAAGAGGCCACTTCAGTTTCTGAATCAGTTTCTCTGATTCTGCTATTTATAGGTTTATGTTTAAGTAAATTTAACACTGTTGTTTTATTCTATAAACTACAGACAACATTTCTCACAAATTCCAAATACAATATTTTCTTAGAGCATTTATTTGCAGAAAATAAAAAATGGCTGAAATAACAAAAAAAGATGCAGAGCTTTCAGACGTCAAATAATGCAAAGAAAACAAAAAGTTAATATTCATAAAGTTTTTTAAAGGTTAGAAATCAAAATTATATGGGAATAACCCTGGTTTTTAATCACAGTTTTATGCATCTTGACATCATGTTCTCCTCCACCAGTCTTACACACTGCTTTTGGATAACTTTATGCCTGCACTCCTGGTGCAAACATTCAAGCAGTTCAGTTTGGTGGTTTGATGGCTTGTGACCATCCATCTTCCTCTTGATTATATTCCAGAGGTTTCCAATTTGGTAAAATCAAAAACTCATCATTTTTAACTATTTTTATAACTATTTTTACCCAACCTGTAGAAATGCAGTCCTACATTTTTGCATGTTATGATCCCTTAAAAGTAGGTAAAGTAACCAATTTAAGTAATGAACTTATAGATCCTGATGTATTTATGTAGTACAATTTCAGCAAGGCCTGCAGGGGAATAGAGAGAGAACATAGAGAGAGAAAAGTGAGAGAAGCTGGTATGTCCATGCAGCACGGCTTTCATTTCAAAACCCAGGGGCTATTTTTCTCTCATCAGCTCCCATTTCCCTCTCTCTTTCTCTCCATACTCCCTCTTCCTCCTTCTCTCCCCTATCTTTCCATCTTTTCGTCTTCTCTTCTCTGTAGAAAGACTTTAAAAAAACAAGTGATCTCATGAGCCTGCAGTCTCAGGGCAGTATATTAAGGAGCGAGGGATGGTATTCCTGAGGAGGAGGAGGAGGAGGAGAAGGAGGAGGGATGTGTGTAGCTAATTGCACTCCCGAATACTTGGCTGACATGTCGAGTCTTTGCTCTGAGGAATTGCACCTTTCCCTCAAACTTTCCGTCCTTTTGAGACTAATTGTTTTCAAAGGCATGGCGAATGTCTCTGTACTGACTTCACCTTTACTGTAGACGCTGGGCCCGGCCAACCACGCTTAAGTGCTAATACAGACGCGCTTTATGCGTTTGACCTTCGTCCTCCATCAGTCTGCGTTTATTAACAGATTATTTTCTGTATTTAGATATCCACTGGGAGAAGTGTGCGTACAATACCGAGCAATTTCGCAGAGCGGCATCAACTTTCAGGCTATTTTTCACAAGCTACAGAAATGCTATGGCGTGCCATTTGAGTTCTCAGACAGATTTTTGCATTAAACTAACAAAAGGAATTTTTATTTGAAGAAATACCAATGAAAAAGTAGTTCCTCAAGTCATTTCTGGAATGTCTGCCGCCCTCAGTTTACCCACTATTTGTCTGAACTCATAAAAATTGGATATATCCAAACATTACTCAACTATTTTGAGTAAAATGTACATTCGGGACCACTTATACATTATTTAAACAGATATCTTAGAGAGGCGAATAAACTTAAATAAGTTAATAAGTTATTAGTAAGATTTTAGTCTGTTGCCATTGGCAGCTTCTTTTCCATTAGCTTTTGGGGCAATCTATTTGCATGCATCTATTTGCATGCCCCCCAGTTTCTGACACTCACCATCAGTGTGTAGTCATTCCCCCCTGGGCTGGCTACAAAGAAACTTGTAGATCACTTTAGAAACACACTTTAGATCATGCAATAAAGCAAATAAACAGGACATGCAGAAATTATTATAGTAAGAAATATTGATTTTTAATAAAAATGATGACTGTGTACTTCGAATTTTGCCTTCATTTAAAAGGGCCACATCTGACTCTAGGGATTCTAGCCGTCAACTTATCATGGCAATCTGATGTGATTTCACTCCCACAACATGGATTGGCTTGATGCAGTCTTCCTCTGTAATATGGTCAAGCTGCTCCCATAATCTCAATAGGGTTCAGGTCCGGAGACTGTGCTGCCTCTCCATTACAGTCAGAATTCCGGCTGACTCCTTATTTTCTATTGTCGACACAATTAGTAAGTGTGTTTGGGGTGATTATCCTGTTTTAAGATGAAATTGGCTCCTATCAAGTTTCATAACACAGTCATAAACATTGAATATTGCTTTTTTCACTTTTTTATGCATGAATGCTGCATCACAGAACAGTACTGAAAGACTTAAAGCCTCACTAGGTAGGATTTCCTTGATTTTTGATCTTTTTAAAGAAGTAAAGTACAGCTTGAAACTCACTGCAGCGCTGCATTGAGGTGTAATAGGAGGATTAGCGGTGCTCTCGTGTCTCATCTCTGAGCTCAAACCAGACTCTCTAAGTTTTCCGAGGCGACCGCGACCAACGCTCGCGAGAAATGCTTTCCGACCTTTAGTTCTAACAGTTCTACAAGGACTACTGGTTCATTCTTTACAAACTAACATACAGACACTCTGGCAGAAGCTGGAAAGAGACCGAATATGTCTGTGAAAGCCAGAAAACGAGAAAGAGAAACTAATCCGCCTGAAACATTTATTACACTCTGCAACTGTAGGGGGAGCCCACGAGCACAACATCTCAATCCTACCTAGTGGAGCTTTAATGCAATTCATTTTAAAATGCTGATAACAGTCTGGATGATCTCTTTGGTCTTTAGTCCTAAGCTTTTGGTCTAAAAGGTCTGGAATATTGATTTGTTGGACCTTAATACTTATTTCTACTCTGTGATGGTCTAACTCAGATGCATCTGAGCACAGATAAGTTGATATAAGGTGTTTAAAGTAATTCTCTTTCCTGGCCTGTATGTTCACAGCCTCGTTTTATCCTGGAGGGGGCACTGGAGCTGACTGAGCTAGGGCAGAATGCCAGGTTCGGCTCTGCCCTGGCCCCGGTGCCCGACCTGAACGGAGACTCTTTTAATGATCTGGTGGTGGGAGCTCCGCTGGAGGACGATCATAAGGGGGCCATTTATATCTACCACGGCCAGAACAAAAGGATACTGAGGAAGTATAAACAGGTAATATAATTAATGTTTTAAATTAATGTTTCTACATCCATTACCCATTTTATAATCTTTACTTCCAGTTTGTCTGCAAATGTTATATCATATCATTCTCAGCACTGCAGTGATTATTAGCACTGATTAGCATGGTGGTGGTGTATGAGGTGTCAGATATGGCAACGGTGCTGCTGGAGTTTTTAAACACTGTGTTAAACACGTCCAACTAGCTGCTTCTCATTGTAGATGCTGCCTATAGGACACTGTTGGACTATTCTTAGTGTTTAAAAACTCCAGCAGCACTGCTGCTGTATCTGATCCACTCACTGTACCGGCACAACACACACTAACACCTCATACACCACCACTACCACCTTGTTAATTAGTGCTAATAATCACTGCAGTGCTGAGAATAATAACGGCACACCCCCAAATAATAATAATATTAATAATAGCCGCTCTTGAAGAACAGGATGAAAAAGGAGGATAATAATAAAGAATACAGATAAACAGATACAGAACTACCATGTAATTATAGAAATCCAAATGTATAAAATTCACACGGATACGAAACTATTACAGGGAAATTTATCCAGCTAGTCTGCGATTTAAATTTAATTAAAATGGAATTTCTAACATTTACAGTACTTTTCCAATAAAAACGGATCCAGACAAAAACATTAGCGAACATTAACTAAATTTATCATGACCTCTGCCATAAGTAGGTTTAATTAAAAAAAAAAAAAATCTGGAATTTAACCTGATTCTGGTTCCAAGTCACAGGAACTGAATCCAAACCATTTTATTTTGATTAATTTTGTAAGACTATAACATATCATTACCATGTAATTCTAATATTAAGCTAATTTTGTGTCTCTCTTTCTTGTTCTTCCTCTCAGAGGATTGGTGCGACGCAGTTGGCCCCGGGTTTGCAGTATTTCGGCAGGAGCATTCATGGTAAAATGGACATGAATGGCGATGGCCTGGTGGATCTCGCTGTGGGTTCGCTTGGTGCTGCTGTGCTCCTCTGGTGGGTAAATAGTTCAATAGAATTTAATCATCTAAGACTTAAGGTGTAAATGCATAGAGCAAGTATCTGACATAAGAATATACTATATAAGAACTGAGATACATATTTGGAAAAAACATTAAGAGACCACTTCAGTTTCTGAATCAGTTTCTCTGATTTTGCTATTTATAGGTTTATGTTTGAGTACAATTAACATGGTTGTTTTATTCTATAAACTACAGACAACATTTCTCACACATTTCAAATAAAAATATTGTCATTTAGAGCATTTATTAGCAGAAAATGAGAAATGGCTGAAATAACAATAACAATATTAAGTAAAATAACTCTGGTTTTTAATCACAGTTTTTATGCATCTTGGCATCATGTTCTCCTCCTCTCCACTAGTCTTACACACTGCTTTTGTATAACTTTATGCCTTTACTCCTGGTGCAAAAATTCAAGCAGTTCAGTTTGGTTTGATGGCTTGTGATCATCCATCTTATATTCCAGAGGTCTTTAATTTGGTAAAATCAAATAAACTTATCATTTTTAAATGGTCTCCTATTTTTTCCAGAGACATTATCATTCAGAACCCTAAAAAGGCCTATATTGAGCTGGCAGCTGGATTAAACTTTTTAATTAAAGACCACAGTAAAAATCACATATCATTCACAGATCTTACTGAATCATATAAAACAATAGAACGTACTGTATCTTGACAGTGCTATTAATCTGTCATCAAAAAACACTAATTATCCACTGTGTGTGTGTGTGATTTTGCTGTTTTCTGTTGTCTGTTGTGTGTCAGGTCTCGTAGCGTGGTCCGCATCCATGCTAATGTCCGATTTGAACCAAGCAAAGTCAACATATTCAATAAGGACTGTCGTCGGGGAGGGAAGGACGTGACGTGTATGTCGGCTATCGTGTGTCTCAACGTCACTGCCAGGACCACCAGCAAAGCCCCACAGGAAGTAGGTCAGTCCTCTCATTTTTTTTTTTCCTCTCGTTATCTCATTTTACTGTAGCTGCAACTGTCTCAATCAGTGAGATACTGTATTTCTTGGACTATAAGGTGCATTTAAAGTGAGTGTTATATGTATGAATTCTACGAATCAGGTATTAAGGAGCAGTAAAGCCACTCTGCTAAAGTACAGCGTTATAAGGGTGAGTTTTCAAGTGCCGAGTGGTGGGTAGTGGCTCTGGGTGGGTAGATGGCGCTCTCTCACCACATCTCTCCAAAGGGTGATGTGGATCAGCACAAGGCTGCGTCTGTGAGCTGATGTGTCAGAACTGAGTTGCTGCGCTTTCCTCCAAGCGTTAGCGCTGTGATGCTACTTGGCAATACTGCATCAGCAGCAGTTCAAAAAGAGGCGGAGTCTGACTTTACATGTATCAAAGGAGGCATGTTCTAGTCTTCACTCTCCTGGTGTTGGGGAATAACTAGTGATAGGGGGAGTCCTAATGAGTGGGTTGGGTGATTAACTGTGTAAAATGGGGATACATTTACATGCCCAATTAACCAATTTATTCGGATGAGTAAAGCGGTTTATATGTTTTGTAAGTTTTCAGTGAAGTTTCTTCAGCACTAAGGCTGGGTGCTGCAGCAATAGTATTAGCACTCTTAACTCTTTCACCGCTCAGAGGTGAGTAGATTGGACAGTAAGCGGCATATTTGCCATGATAAAACAAGCTACGTGTGAAGAAACGTTAGCTGATAGCACACTGGGTTACTGGAACACTCAGGGTTCCTTAGTCTAGCACTATCATGCTGCATTTACATCTCACTAGGACTGCAGTTAGCGGCTAATGCTAATGCTAATGCTGCTGCACCCAGCCTTAGTGCTGGAGAAATTTTACAAAAAAAAAATCACCCTTAGACAAAATAAAGGAAATCTAAGCTAAAGAAAACAAATGGAAACACTTTACTCACCCAAATAAAGATTTATTACATACTTAATTAAATAATTAAAGCCAGAGATTCCTGTTTCTCACCTGGTAGACATATAAGATATAATGATGTTCGACTTGGCGGGAAGTTGAAAAGCTAAAAACTGCACCATAGCAACATCCTCTCGCTGGAATTTCATGATGCACCGATGCATAGCTATTTTCTATTGATGCAGGTCTGGATGGAAATCATGGATGCAGTGTGTGGTTTAGCATTGTCTTGCTGAAATATGCAAGACCTTCCCTGAAAGAAAAGCTGCCTAAATGGGGGTGTACATTATACTAAATTTTTTTTTAATTGGGGTTCTATCAGTAAATAGTTTAATATGAAGTGTATATGCTATAATTTGTCTTTAAAGTAATCTAAAACTATTTAGATACCCCTTTCGTCTCTGTTTAAAAAAATGGGAAATCTCTTTTTATTTTGGCCCTGACACAAATGGAGAGAATATGTTAAACGCTCACCTCCTCACAGTGCCATCTTTACTGCGCAGTTCATCTGAGGTTATTAGGAAGCTCTCTCCATGCTTTATAGCTCAAAGAATAACACTGCAAGATGAACGATTCAACACAAAGTAGGCTTTTGATCATCGCTTAATGACTTTGTTGACTCAAGTTCTCTGCCTCGGACAGGAAAATCTGGAAACTGGAGAGCAGAGTCTTCAGAGCAGGAGGAAAGCAGCAACACTTGATCATAGATTATAAAAAGGGGTTTGCTTTTGAAATAGCACTGAATTAAAGTCTGGAATAACACACTTTTTTAGTAAGTGCTTTTTTTTCAGTCTTCCACGTACAGATAGCTCGCTGGGGTGAGATCTTTTATGCACATGAAATATCTTGCATGGATTTAGGCTGGTGCCAGTAGAGTTGTAGAAATTGTGGTGGTAACTGACTGTAAATAACAGGATGCAATTTTTTAGTATAATGCAAAATATAATGCTATTTACAATATTAGTATACTACAATTTACATTTGCTATAAATAATCCAAACCTTCAGAATTGTACTGTATTCATTTGTTTAGAGAAGTGAATAGTATTGTTTTTAGATACGTCAAAAGTGTGTACTAGTTACTAAAACTGACTAATTTTATTTTTCAGTATATGGTATAAAGTATAGAAAAAAGGGCCAAAGCTAAGCTTAAATGTTGCAGCAGATTAGTTCAGGCACCTGTAACTAATTCACTCTTTAAGGTAGAAAGGCTTTTAAGGTGGAACTAGCGTGACTTTTGGTAGAAAGTATATTGGTGTATATTGGTCAGAGTTTGGTTCATGTAATAACCTCTAAATACATTCTTTTCTTCATTAAAAAAATGATTACAACTACTATGTTACCATAGTGTATTGTGTAGTTTCAATATTTTCTTAATAACATGCATAAAAAATGCTATTAGTTCGTCGAAAGCTAGCTAACTTTCCCATTCTACCTTAAATGGTGATATTAGCTAGCGGTTTGTCCCATGTAGCTTGTTTTAACACAGTAAACACTCAGACTACAGTTCGATATACTCACCACTGAATGACAAAAGAGCTAGCGCTTAGTGCGGTTAGTGGCTAATGCTAATGCTGCTCCAGTAGTGCTAGTCAGGGTTAGCAGTAGGCTACGGGCAGATAGTACTGAATGGCAAAATAGCTAACGCTTAGTGTGGTTAGTGGCTAATGCTAATACTGCTGAAGTACTAAACCAAAACTCTGGTATAACACTCTGGTATAACACTGTACTTAAGGCGCACTGACAATTTTTGGGAAAATAAGTGCGCCTTATAGTGCGAAAAATGCGGTAGTTAAGCAGCAGCTAGGTTGCTGAACTTTAGTGGGCCACGGCTATAGGTTATATACAGTGATGGGAATAACGGCGTTGAAATAAACTTAATAAAGTTACTAACGCCGTTACTTTTTTCAGTAACGAGTAATCTAACTAATTACTCTGACTGTAATTGGTTAACGCCCTTGCTATTTCCGACACCTCGTTACTGCACGCTACTTTAGCCGCCCAATGAATTTTTTTTTTTTTTACTTTGCGCATACAGACAAAGGCGCAAGTGTGTGTGTGTGTGAGTCCCAAGGGAGCGGAGGATGAGATAAACGCCTAAGCAATGATTGGCTAAGGTATAGTAAGGTTACGTCTTCAGCCAATCAGAGAAAATAGGTGGGTGGATGTTTACAGAGCATAGCGAGAGATGGCGAGTGAGGAGGACTCCAGCGGCAAAACAGCCTTTTCCAGATGGAAATACTGACACTATTTCAAACTCACTGAGGTCAAAGGTAAAAATGTGCACGTCGAGTGAACATTATGTCCCCGAACGAAAGACCTCTATGCAGATACTTGTCTTTGCTGTCGTGCACTCTATTCTTCTGGCTTATGAAACACGCTCTAAGAAGGTGGGGGCCAGGGGGTGGGGGGTGGGTTTACAGGGGCGAGTAACACAAAAGTAACGCAATAGTTACTTTTACTGGTAACTAGTTACTTTGGTAACACTTTACTTGGATGGTCCATTTGATGGCCTCTTTGATGCTCAACTGACATTCAACTAACATTCAACTACATGTCTATTAAATGCAAATGAACTAAAAGGTGAAAGTAAATGATTCTCTATTGAATATAACCCTACATTCAACTCTAATCCAAACACTTATCTTAATATTTTAGCATTGGGTTTAGGGTTAGATTTTAAGCTTAGGTTAAGGTTAGGGTTAGGTGTAGGGTTTGATTTTATGGTTGATTAAGGGTTAAGGTTAGGGTTAGGTGGAGGGTTTGATTGTATGGTTAATTAAGGGTTAAGGTTAGGGTTAGGTATAGGATTAGATTTTATGGTTGATTAAGGGTTAAGGTTAAGGTTAGGTGTACGGATAGGTTCTATTTTGAATCATTTACATTCAACATAGGGTTAAGTTCAATTTAATGGACATTCAACTCAGTGTTAGTTGAATGTCAGTTGAGCATCAACAAGGCCATAAAATGGACCATCCAAGTAAAGTGTTACTGTTACTTTATATAAATATATATATAAATAGAGGTATTTACCCTATACTTGAAAACAATTGGGAACAATTGGGAATTGGGATTGGGCCTAACTTTGACTAACTCTCACTAACTTGATTAGCGGGGGACACAGGGGGCCTCATTACTTTGTGGGGCCCTATGCAGTGTGCATAGTGAGCGTATAGGGCGGTCCGGCTCTGGGTTAAATCCAGATCACAGCACCAAGGAGTAAACACACTACCGGTATTCCCTCAGGATACGTCTGTCTGCTTCCCGTGTCTCAGAGACTGTTATGACCTGTCCAGCCCACCCGCAGTCCGACACAAGGCCACTCATCACGAATTTGTTTAAAGAGACGTTCAGCACAGATTGGGTTTCCTCTCTGGTTTTTCGGAATCACATGTGTTTCGGGTTAACCGCTCTGACCCTGGAGCATCTCCGTCACACGTGTCATAGGTGTGAGACAATAAATAAATAAATAATCACCCATAGCTGACACGCTGGCCTCGGAATGGTCAGCCTGGGAGAAAAGGGGAAACAGAGCTGCTGGAGAAGAAAATATGGAAGCACATCTTTTTCGTGTTTTCCTGCCACTGTCATGCCCGCGTCTAATTCTGTTCAGATGTGCCGGGGGGCTTTCGGGGACTCTGCGGAGATCTGTCATCTGAGTATGGAAATCTCTCCTCAAATATGCCAAGACTTTAGCGTTGAGTGCGTTTTTGTAGCTCTTCTGTTGGAGTAAATCTTCAGGGTTTATCAGTGGGGTCGCAGTAGAGTTAGGGCTTTATCTTGTGGTGTATCTTCTGCCTGTTAAAGAAACCGGATTCTGAAAATTGAGAAATAACACACTAAACAAGTCACAGAAAAAAACTTTGAAGGAGATATTATTATTATTGTTTTCCACCATTAATCACAGATCCTCACCGTAGAATTTATTTCTAGCTAAATAGCTGCTTTATCCCACCTAGTGTTTGTGTCAAAAGTGCTGAAACAGTGCTGGAACGCAAACTGAGCGGAATGAAAATATGCGCGTGTTAGTCTGTGGGAGGCGCCGGTAAACAGGGTAAGATGGATAAACACTTCAGAAATTAGTAGCGTTTTGGGATATTTAAGATTTAATAGTTTAAATGTCTGTATATAAAATCAGGATTACTTCATTTTGAAAATCACATTAAAATTGTAATTTGAATGAATCAAATTAATCATGAAAAAAAGTAAACCTGAACCAGGAAATAGTGAAAAAAACTGTAAATCACAATGTATATGGATAACAGTGGATAACAGTGGCAATACTTTGAGAAAAATACACAAAACAGATAAACTTTTAGATAGATAGAGAGACGGACGGATGGATGGATGATGAGCATAAAAAAGCTAGCTGATTGGTTGAGTCTGGACACGTGATGGAGACAGATGCATGCTGGGAGTTGTAGTCCTCGTTCGTAGATTGTCCAGTGACACAAATGAGAGTTGTGACAGTACTTTAGATTCCTCTTGCTTAGACAACAGCTTTACATATATCTGCTGAATTTTTTCAGTCAGTTTTATGAGGTAGAGTCACCTGGAATTCAAGCTTTCAGTTAACAGCTGTGCTGAACTCGTCAAGAGTTAATTACTTAGTCAATTTCTTGTCTCTTTATGTATTTGAGAGCATCAGTTGTAAAGTTGTGACGAGGTAGAGTTGGGATTGCAGCTCAATTTGAACTTGTCTCAACCTCTATAAGCGTGAGATCTTCGTATATACAGTATATTCCCTTCACTGAGGTCATATGTAGGCAGAAGTCTTTTATTCCTGGAATAAAATTGGCAGTAAAGCCTTAAAACCACTAGATTTTAGATCCCCAGAGTATTACTGACTCTCCAGTGAATCTCCAGTGGCCTTTAAAACAGAACCCACACTTTATTACAGCCATAAATCATGCTGATGGTATTTGCCAGTTTGTCACTTTGTTAGTTGTGTGGGGTTCATTGAAAAGCTGTGGATGTGCAACATATTGCTTCAGCTTATGTTGTACGCTTAAATGAGCGTATGCATTTTAGTGTTTAAGAGTAGATCTGTTTTTTTTTTTAGTAATATGATGGAATAGAGAACAACGATGATTGTAAATGGTGGAGGATGGGGAAAAAAGGGGAAAATGGCTCAATACATTACCAGTAATTACCAGCAATATGAAAACCTTGTTTTACTCTATGGACAAAACATATTAAGACACCTATGCTTCCATTGTTTCTTCCAAAAACAAGAGTATTAAAAGATTATATCCTGCTTTTATCGTTGCTGTAAGGATTTGATTGAACAAAGCCACATATAGCCAAGAGTGTTGCTAGTGAGAACTTTCCAACTCATAGCATCTAAAGGGTTCGATGGAGCACCAACCATTATTCCACCAAAAAAATGTCACACACTCTAATATTAAATGGAACCACCTTTAGCTTTGAATGCTGCACACATTCGCTGAACATTGATGATGCACCAGCATTGATGATGGTAGAGTCTGACCTCTGCACAAAGCAGCTCTTCTCCATCCAGCACATCCCAAAGATTCTCAATGATGTTTAAGTCTGGACTCTGTGGTGAACTCTCTCTCAATCCATGTGTGAAAATGATGATCTCATGCTCCCTGAACCCTGAACTCTTTCACAATTCCAGCCCCATGAATCCTGATATTGTCATCTTGGAATATGGCCGTGTTCATCAGGGAAGAAAAAATAAATCCATTGATGGAATAACCTGGTCTATATTCAGTATATTCAGGTAGTCAGCTGACCTCATTCTTTCAGCACATACTGTTGCTGAACCTAAACCTGCAGACCAACTGCAGCATCAACCAACCAACCCCACATCACTTACTTACTTAAATCCAGGTGAAGACTTCTTTTATTTTGTCCAGACAGTGTATTTCTCTTTGTTTCCTCTTTCCAGATCTTTGGTTCACTGCCTTTATCGAGGAGAGGCGTTTTAACCCTCGCGCTGTGATGGATGATCCAGAGCGCCAGCAGCCGCAGAACCTCACCTTACTCACAGACGAGGAACACTGTGAGAACATCTACTTCTACGTTATGGTGAGCTCACAACTTGTGCACATTCAGAATGCTATTAGGTTCACACTAAATGAAGAACTTTGAATTGTTTCACATTTATTAAGTTCAGTCATCATCATCAGTACTGCATTTCTTCTCATTTTCTTATGTTTCGAAATTGTATCATTTTGATGTTCGAAATTGTATTTTTTCACCACAGTGTGAATAAGTGAGTTGAACTTGTATGATTGTGTTAAGTGACTAAATCATATCAAATGAGTTTGAAGAACATGAACCTAAAAACATAAAGGTGCTGGCACCATATGTTTGCATATTGGGCATGTCCTTTTCTCTTGCTTACCATCAGTGTGTTGTCTTTCCCCGATTATAAGCCACATTTATTAAGTACATTAAGAATATCAATACCACATCAGAACTAAATTCTTTAAATCTGCAATCTTAAAAATAACATTTTAGGTAAATAAAAAGGCTGTTGTGTGAACATATAATCTTAACACGTTATGTCTTTACAATCTAACTGAATCAAAGAAAATATATGAGTTGAGTTGAGTCAACGAATATTTTCTTTCTAATGCAGGATAATTCAATTAAAGTAGCTGGAGTAATGTGCAGCTTTTGTAACAGGCTACATTAACAATTATAAGAGTGTTGTATTGTGATATTACCAGACATGATAACCAGATATTACGATTATATCATGATTGCATTGGTGTGCATGCAACTGAAAACCTGCAATGCTGTCTTTGGGTCAGATAACAAGGCAGCAGTGAAAAAAAAAGAAAACTCATGCATTTATCTTGCTATAAAACCAACGTTATTAAGTGTATTTGAGTAAGTTAATTCATTGTCATTCTTGTTTGGTATTCAGGACACTACAGACTATGCCAGGCCCATCATATTCACTGTGGAAACAGGTCTGCAAGACCCAGACCAGGGTCCCACGCTAGATGACAACTGGCCAACCACCGTCAAAACCCAGGTCTGTCACTGTAACCTTTTTCTATGAGCAAACATATTACAACATAGTGTGGACACACCTTAAATTCTGTGCTTTTCATTATTCAAAAATATTCTGCATTGATTTCTTATGTGTTCCTCCATAGTCTGGATCACTTCACTATTCATTTACTATGTAGGAAAAAATACAAAAATAAGATCACTGGTATATGACTGTAGATTCTCTTCTTCTTCAGCTTCCGTTCTGGAACGGCTGTGATGAGGATGATCACTGTGTTCCAGATCTGGTGATACAAGCACAGACTGACCTGATCAATCGGCAGTAAGACCACACCCCCTCATTAACATACAGACAAATGACACAGACAAACGAAACAAAAACATAAAATATCACATGCACCTGTATACTTATAATTATAAGTCGTCACTGTCTCTGCTCTGTGATAGGCAGTTCTGTGGACAGGCGTTCCGGGCGGGTAGTGTTCTGTGTAGAAGTCCAGTACCAGCAGAAACGATGGAACGAGTGATAGAGGGGTCCAGGCGGAAGATGGTGGTGGACGTTCGACTTGAGAACCGAGGAGAAAACGCTTACGGAGCTCACCTTAATATCTCCTACTCCAGAAACCTGCGCTTCTCCAGTCTCATAGTGAAGGTACAGGTAGAGCACAGTGAATAGTATATAGTGTCTGTAAATCTGGTATAATAATAATAATAATAATAATAAAACAGATTTTAAAGATGCTGAAACACTGACAGTATACTACTATTACTTCAATTCTATGTAAGTGTACCACTTTAAAATAAGGCTCCTTTATAAAGGGTTTATGAATGGTTTATAAATTATTATTAATGATATTTTGAATACTTTAAAGCCACTAATAAGCAGTTACAACAAAAAATAAAAAGGGCAACTGTCGTTTGCTGAATAGTGATTTTACATTCATTTATACTGTTAATCTTTGTCTTTTCCATCAGTCAGCATTAACAAATATGTTAACATATTGTGGGGTATACTAACACTATATTGCATTAGTTTAATTATATTAAACAAACATTCTGTATTATTTTATTAGATGTGTTAATGCTGACTGATGGAAAAGACAAAGTAAGATAAGCATCCAGGCCAATGTTGTCTTTTGCCCTTTCTATTGATGTATTATAACTGCTCATTAATAGTTTTACAACCTGCTTAATAGCCATTTATAAACTCCTTTGTAAACCCTTTATGAACTCTTCATAAGGGAGCCTTATTTTAAAGTGGTACCTATTTAACTCCTAAAAAATATAATTTATATATATATATATATATGTAATAAATCCCACATGCAGGTGCAGATTTAAGTCAAACTTGGTTTGTACAGTTTTCCATGTAATTACTGTATAATAAACCATAAGTTGTAAAATATATATATATATATATATGTTTTTGAAGAAGCATCTCTTTTTCTCTGTAGGACAATTCAGACATTCAGATCGACTGTCGCGGCAAGACCAAGCAGAGAAATGAGAAATCCTGCAATGTTAGTGCTCCATTCATGAGAGCCAAGAGCCAAGTAAGTGTACTTATGTATTTATTTATTTATTATTTACAGCAATAGTACATAACGCTTGTATCTAATAATTATAACAATTGAAAAATCAATTCTATCTGGTTTCTGCACTACATAACATTGGTGAAGCAATTCTGTATAATGGTTCTGTTTCTCTCAGCTTGTCCAAAAAGGCATGTGTAAAGTATGTCTGTCTATCTATCTATCTATCTATCTATCTATCTATCTATCTATCTATCTATCTATCTATCTATCTATCTATCTATCTATCTATCCATCCATCCACGTATCTGTGTTACAGAAATAATGTTTAAGGAATGTTCTGAAAATGTGACATTATAATTGTTTGCATCACAATGTTATTAGAAGGTTTTTCACATAACATTCCTGGATACCCAAATACTAACATTATGGTAACATTTGCAAAATTAAAAGTAACATTCGCATAATTAAAACCAAAACATATTGGTAGTGATCTTGTAGTAAGTTTTTTAAACTGTAAGGTTTAAAAAACGTTTTACTACTCAGTGTTAAAGGGAGCTTGGGGCTTGGCAAGAATTTGCACATGAAGATTTATTTACACGAAGTGAAATTTTTGGACTATAAAACAAAGTCAAAACTTTGCACT
The DNA here is from genome assembly GCF_023375975.1 of Astyanax mexicanus. NCBI lineage: Eukaryota > Metazoa > Chordata > Actinopteri > Characiformes > Acestrorhamphidae > Astyanax > Astyanax mexicanus. The sequence continues at coordinate 6,526,179 of NC_064430.1, forward strand.
ATTTCCAAAACATTTCATGGCTTCTGTGTTCCGTAAACATGGCTAAATATAAATGTTCATTCTTCTTGTTTTTCTGCTTCCTGTCCACTTCAGCTCCCTTTTATTTTTTCCTTATATTTTCTGTACATTCCTCATTTTTATAATCAGTACATAAGATTCTTTCACTTTTAGTGCCTGCTCTGTATTTCTCAGCTTGTCCAGAAATGCATGTGTAAAGCATGTCCTTTCCTGGTGACTCAAATAGTGAATTATGCTTCCTGCCTATAGGGGGACCAAGGAACAAAACATTTAAATTCTTGTATAATGCTGCTTTAAGTCCTGAAACATATTTTTCAAATATTTTTGAGCTACTTTGACTTCTAAAAAAAAACTATTAAACTGTAGAGGCACTATTTAAAATATACAAACTCTAAAGTAGTCTGAGCCAGTTAATTCAGGCACATTTGTTCATTCATACATATTTATTCTCATTTCTTTCCTTCCAGTAAGTTTATTTTTCATTCAATTCATTAAATTCTTTATTATACGAGTAGCGTTTCATTCCACACACAGTTATATTACCTTCTGCAGAGTTGTGTTTGCTCCTGCGGGGTCTGATTGCATCCAGTGGTACTCTGCAGGAGTTAAACCAACATTCATTGTGGATTTCATGCTGTTGGATTTGATCAGGAAAGATATATGGCATACATTAGTTAGTGGTTCCTGTTTGACCAATAGGATTTATAAATTACAGCCTACCGTGAGCTCTGAACCTCCGTGACTGCATGGGTTTAATGGTTTACTGTATACGTGAACTGGGGAACGGGGCGCCGTGTGGTAACACTATTCTTTTGTAATGTTTCTGTGGTTAATTTAGGTGCCCAGTATTGCTTACTAGGTCCTTACATCAATTTTGCTCTGAATACAGAATTCAGAATGCTCAAACAAGCGTGAGGCATTGTTCTGAAGCCTGAAAGAGCAATTGAGGAACTTTTTAGCAAGCTGTACTAAAAGGGGGATACTGCAGAATGAACAGAATGAAGCTTCATTAAACTTCATTAAACTAGAATTTAGATTTCATCATATAAATAAATGGGTACCACTTTAAAATAAGACTACCTTTATAAAGGTTTTATAAATGGTTTACAATTAGTTTATAAATTGTTACTAATTAAGTTGTAAATGCCTAAAAATCATTAATAATCAGTTATAACACAAACGTAGAAAGGGCAACAGTATAGATGGCTGTGGGTTCACTATTTGGCAAACAGCAGGTCATTGTTGCTTTTTCAACGTATGTGTTATAACTGATTATTAATGATTTTTAAGGCATTTACAACCTAATTAGTAACCATTAATTAAATAATCATGAACCATTTATAAACCCTTTATAAAGGTAGTCTTATTTCAAAGTGGTACCAATAAATGTAAATACTGATCTATCTGTCAGTCCTGACACTGTCAGTCTGCCCATTTAGGACAATTGTTCGCCTAAAGACTCAATTTTCCAGCATTCTCAGCCCATGAACTACAATGACTCGGCTGGACATGTGACTCTGCAGCGTTCAGCCTCTCCCTCTTTCTGATTTCTCATTTTCCACACCTGTGTTCACCTGTATAAATAGCCCTTTGTTGCATTGGTTCTCTGCCGAGTATTATCTAGTTTACTAGCTCTGTTAAAACGTGTTTTCTTCGCTTTCTTGCCTTCTTGTTATCAACGCTTTTCTGCACTTAGTTTACTCTTTTCTCTAGCCCTATAGTTCTGCTGTTAATCTTTAATTACCATCCTTGCTTTCCTCTCTGACTGCTCTCTTGCTTTTTCCCTTTACTCCTGATTGTTTACTCGTGTATCGACCCTGCTTCTGGCTCACTATGTTCTGGTATGTTGCTATTTATTGCTGCCCTGTTCACTAGTTGTACTGTGTACACCAATGCCTTTGGGATCTGTGCTAACAATTATTTTTTATAAAAAAAATGTATAATCAGCACTTTGTGTCACTTTGTCCTGGCCCTGGTGACACTATAACAAATATATAATGCTCTTATTAGATTTAGAATCCAGTCAAAAGTTTGGATGCACCTTTTTATTCAGTTATTGTAATATTGTTGCACTAAAGTCATCCAGACTATTAAGGAACACGTAAGGAATCATGTAGTAACTTAAAAGTATTAAACAAACCAAAATAATATGTGAAAAAAAATATTTAGATGCTCTTATCTTGGGAGCTGTTAACTTGTTAACTTGGTTTCTGAGCATGGTAACTCTGATGAATGCATTCTGTACAATGGAGGAAACTCTTGCTCTTCCTTTCCTGGGGTCAGCCTGATGAGTGCCAGTTTCATCTTAAGGTTTTTGATTGTCTTGCACTTTACTTTTCTTTACTTGACTATTTTAGTTGAGTAGTTGTTGCTTCTCATAATCTGGATTAGAACATTACTCAAATATTCACTATTCACTGTATACCTGTAACTCTACCTCTTCACTACTTTACTTTAACTGATGCTCTCAAACACTTTATTAAGAGACAAGGAATTCAAGTAATGAACTCTTGACGAGTTCAGCACAGCTGTTAACTGAAAGCCTGAATTCCAGGTGACTCTACCTCATAAAGATGACTGAGAAAATCCAGCCAAGATGTGTAAAACTGTCTAATCTAAGCAAGAGGTTCTACTTTTAGTTAAGTATTAGTGGTAACCTTCAATGCAATTTTTTTTTTATTGATATAATAAGAAACACTGAATTTAAGGTGTGTCCAAACTTTTGACTAGTTCTGCAATTCAAATTGTCGCGTTTTCTTACTTGTTCATGCTGTATTCCACATTTTAATACGACTGGAAGGGGCCTTAGTTTGATATGCTTTGGAATAGTGTGCTCTGTAACAGAGACATGTTGTTATAGAGATTAGCTTTGCGATTTATTGATGACAAACTTGATTCAAGAGCTAAAGAGGACACGCAGAGAAAACATTATAATTAGTACAAATCCAAATAATGAAAGGGAAATAGGATTGTATGGAAAATGCAACTTAAAAAGTGCAGAGTTTCTTACATTTACTCTTTTTGACTTTTATTTAAGTCCAGACAGCAACATTATGCTATGCAATCCTTGAAGAACCTTTTAGCGGGATTTCAATTTAAAACTGTGGAGAAACCCCTTAAGGTTTCACACAAAAAGGACTCCAATTCCCAGCATGCACCCACACCGGACTTTCCTTACACTGCTGATCATGTGACGCTAAGGCGTTCATGCTCCCCCAGCTTCTGATTGCTCACACCTGGACTGTTCACATTAAGAAATGTAAGTACAGATTTGTACTTAAAAGAGTACAAAGCTTGTCGCTGGGGCTGTACCTTATATTGAGGTAAAAAAAGTACCTTTTAGTGAAAGTCCTTTTTTGTACCCATGGTTTTTGTGCCAGTAAAGATTTTAAAGATTATAAACATTATCATCAACTAAATGTGGCTCAAAAACTTGATGATCCAAAATTGTCTGGCTTTCAAATAAAAAATGTGAAATTAAAATATATATTGTTTATTAGTACAGTGATACAGAATACTGAATGTACCTTTTGTCTGGTTAAATGGTACAATTCTGTACTTATTGCTGTTAGAAAGGACTTTGTACTTCAGAGGGAATAAATCTGACCCTGTAAAGACCAATATTGCATCTTTGAGTGTACAATTATGAAGAATGTACCTGTGGTACAAAAAGTACTTAATAGTACCTCTGTTTTTTAGAGTGTTTAGTATTAAAACCCCTCTGTTTCCTTAGCTCTTCTTTGACTGTTGAATCTAGTTTGCTAGCTCTTTTATGACGCTTTTCATTTGTTTTTGCCTTTGTTACCAACCTGTTTTGTGTTTTTTGACTACTCTCTTGCCTTGCTCTCTGTATAGTTGGTTACCTTTGCCAACCTATTTTTGTACACAGACTACTTTTTTTTCTTTGCCCTTTTTCCTGCTGGATTCCCTGTTTATCACCCCATTTTGCCCTTCTTACTATCGCTGCCTTTCTGTTACTGACCCTGCCTGTCCCTAACTACCCATGTAAACCTATTTCCCTTGATAATAAATTGTGTGATTGGTATCTACAAGTCTTTGTTTTTGATTTGGTCCTCACGCATGAGAAAGTTGCTTTAAAGAACCTCCAAGTTTCAAGTATTTTTAGAGGAAGAATGTTTCCTAAAGGTTCCTTATAGCATCTTAAACAAAAAAATGTTCTAAAATAAAATCCTCAAGCAACTTTTAACAGTGTATGAGCTAAAATACAGACAGTACACAGCAATGTACTCCATGGTGTCTTCATCCACTTCATCTATTAATAATAGCCATCCTCCGCTTTCCTAATTTACTTATGGATATATCACAAAAATAAATACACAAAGAAAAGCAAATTCACCCAGACATTTACCCTGTGTCAGCACAGTCTGGTATCAGACGATTACAGTTTTGTCCATTCAGTCAAATGAATATTTAAAGAACTTCAGCACTTTTAGCACTTCATCGCTCTTCTGACCGAAAACTCTGAGCTAAGTGAGGAAACTTGGTGCATCTTTTATCTTATCTTGGCCTCTTTTATGTCTTTTATGTGAAGCCGTAGAGGGTTCAGCCCAGCTAGCAACTGCTTCGTTGTAAATCTGCAGGCAGTAAATGCGACGTGTGCACGCCACTAATGGAGATGTTTTATTGCTACGTGTGCTAATGCTAAACTCATGGAGGTGAAACTGAAGAGTTCTGGTTCTGATGACCACATAAGAAAAACCTGCGTACACTCGCTTTACACCATGACATCAAACGTACATCACTAAACACTTCCCTTTGTTCCTCACGTTAGAGTTTATCAGAACCAGGAAGGTCTAACAGAAGACTCTCTCTTTCTCTCTCTTTTTCTCTTTTTCTTTTTTTCCACACTGATTCTTTACTTTCCTTTTCACTTTGACTCGTTCTATAAGCTTGAGTGAAATCGAACTGGATCAGGAGCTTGATGCTACACTAAGTATTGACCCTGCATCAGTAGAGAAACACTTTAGAAGTGATATGAGGTCCCTCGAGTACGACCTCTTGAAAGGCCAGCATTTGTTTTTTGCTACTATACAGTATGTCCAAAAGAATGCACTTCAAAAACTGCTGGTTTGAAGCTTTTGGGTGATTTTCTTGAGTGTTTTTCCACAGTGTTTAGTAGATTTTGTGTACTCTAGTTAGAGCAAGGCCTGATATAGTGGATGCAGATGGGTATAAAGTACTCTTTCCAAAGTTATGAGTGCCTTAGTTTGTTGGACATCTAAGTGCTCCTATGTTAATATGATTATAAAGATATATCTAGGTGTTCGCTCATAGAGAAAGGTTACAGTAACAGACATGGTTTTGATGGTGGTTGGCCTGTTGGGGCCAGTTGGGACCCTGATCTGGGTTCTGCAGACCTGTTTCCACAGTGAATATGATAGGCCTTTTATTTTTTTATTTAGTCCACATGATTCTTTCATTTTTAGGACTTTTAGTCAGTTGCGTATCATGCAGCTGCTTTTAGGGCGTGTTGGTGTGTCTTTGTTATCTAAAGAGTGCAAAAAATAATGATAAAAATAATTCTCTTAATAAATCATGAGTGTGTTTTGGGGCGTAACATGAAATAAACCAATCAGTGTGTCAGTCATCATTCCCTTTAAAAGCTAGGTGAGCTCTGACTTTGGCGCGTTCATATCTTAAAAGTGCAGCTCTTTTATGCGTATCAGCAGAGGATACTGACCTGCACATCCACGCTGTGAATGTACACCAAAAATATTATTTTATTCTTTATTCAGTTTATTGTTGAGTTAAAAGTTGGGTGTGCGCGCCAGTTCGAATCCTGTTCATGTAGCTTGCCATCAGCTACCAGAGCCCTGAGAGAGCACAATTGGCCATGCTCTCTCTGGGTGGGTAGGGTGAAGTCGATCAGCACAAGGCTGCGTCTGTGAGCTGATGTATCGGAACCGAGTCGCTTCGCTTTTCTTCCGAGCGTAAGCACTATGATGCTACTTCGTAATGCTGCATCAGCAGCAGTTTAAAAAGAGGCGGAGCCTGACTTCACATGTATCGGAGGAGGTATGTGCTAGTCTTCACCCTCCTGGTGTGTTGGAGCAACACTAGTGATAGGGGGAGTCCTAATGAGTGGGTTGGGTAATTGGCCTTGTAAATTGGGGAGATGTGTGTGGGGAGATGTGTGTGTGTGTGTGTGTGTGTTTACCAAGTGTTCACATGCTTTTACATTGACTTCCATCGAAAGTTAAAAAAATGTTATCTCTCGTCTGTGAAGTTGCTGACAGCAGTGATTTACAAATAACCATGTAATAATAAAAAAATATTTAATATATTGTGCTATATTATCAGTTTTAAGCTTTGGAAGCTACTTTGGCGTATTGTTTGTGGTTTTTTGATCTCAAGAAATGTAGGTACATGTGTTAAATAGCTGTATTTTCTTAAAATAGCCCAAATAGATTTTTTTCAGCCATACTTAATGAACAGAATCACCTAAAAGAGAAGGAACCCATACATTCCAGGCATATAAAAGGTGCCTGTGGGCTTTACTGAGTGCTGTGATTGTCGGTTTAGAAAGTGGCCTCTGTGCTGAGGGGTGTATATACAGGATAAGGAAGTTAAGACCCCCATTACTGAGGGGTTTCAGTGCCCGTAAGTCAGCATGAGGACTGGGTTAAGAGGCAGTAAACACTGAAACACTGGCCTCTGAACTGCAGGCCTCTTCCCACAGGTTCTCCTGCCTGCAGGACGGGGTTAAGGACAGAGTGGTACTCTGATTACTCTGGTATTTCATTCCGAGATAGAGCTGGAATTTGCCTCCATTTCTGTGTTTTTTGTGTGTGGATAGGCTTTTTTGTGAGTGTTTGGTAAGCCTGTGGGTCAATTTCAGTATAGCATGCTTGTTTCAATTTCATATTAACACTGTGTGACAATACATGTATTAAAATTCATTCTGAATGAGCAGATTATTGCATAAAACCTCTGGAATATAATAAAGAGGAAGATGGATGATCACAAGCTTTTAAAACAAGCTGAACTGCTTGCATTTTTGCACCAGGAGTAAAGGCATAAAATTATCCAAAAGCAGTGTGTAAGACTGGTGGAGGAGAACATGCCAAGATGCATTAAACTGTGGTTATTCCATCAAATATTGGTTTCTGAACTTTTAAAACTTTATCAATATGAATCTGACTTTATGAAAGCTCTTTTTTTCTCATTTTCTGCAAGTACATGCACTAAATGACAACTTTTTCATTTGGAATTTGAGAGAAATGTTGTCTGTAGTTTTTAGAATAAAACAATAATGTTTATTTTACTCAAACATAAACCTATAAATAGCAAAATCAGAGAAACTGATTCAGAAACTGAAGTGGTCTCTTAATTTTTTTTCAGGAGATCTAAGATAAATAGTCAAAAAAATAAAAAATATGTATTTTTAAGTCATTTTTTGTAACCTTTTGAGGGCCAAGAGGCACAGTACTCTGATAATGACCCTTATATGAGAAAAGCTGAACAAATATAGTTGTGTGTGTATTTTTTGTGTGTGTATTTTTTTGTGTGTGTATTTTTGTGTGTGTGTGTGTTTGTGCATATCAGCAAGTTTGTCATTACACGTGTGCCGCTGTGGCCGCTGTGCTCGGAGGCTGCAGGATTACAGCAGGTTATTGCAGGATTTACAGTTAAGCCCTCCAGTAAAGCCGGCACTGTTACTGTTGGCAGCTTTTATATACAGAGGGGAAAGTTCTGCCCTCCTGTAGAGTTACACACACTGGGCACTTCCATATAAACACTGCCAGCTCTCAGTATTCTCTGTTTTACAGCCGTAATACTGTCATTTCTATCAGCACTATCATTTACAGTATATGTTGTATAGTACTGTCATGTGTTATTGGTGGATTCTGCATATGTTTTGAGTGAAACTGACCAATAAGCAATCAGGAAATGACAAAGGACACGCCCATCATGTCAAAAACCCATCAGTCTACATCAGAGAGAGATGCGTGTGTATAAAAATACTGTAATTTGTATCTGCTGGAGTTTCTGCAGTGCGTTAGGAAAGCAGCAGTAGAGCCCGGGTAGAGGTTTTGATTTTTACACTGCAAAAAAATCCATTGGCAAAAACTAGACAAAATATATGTAAATTGAGACATAAATGCTTAAATTAAGCAAAGAAATTTGCCAATGGGGTATGAGAATTTTTCTTAGTAAGACTTTTTTTTTTAAAATAAGCAATCACAAAGTTACAAAATGAGTGAAATAAGCTTAACTCAAGAAAAAATCCTTTATTTTTTTGGCTTAAATTTGTACACAAGAATCAATTTAACTTGACTAGTAACATTTTGTGCTTATTTAGAGTCTAAATTACTTTAAAAAAAGTTAAAAATACTTAGTGAGACTGAATAAGATCATATTCCTAAGTAAAACAATCTTACACTTATGATGCTTAGTAAGACCAAATAATTTTATCAGAGAAAAAAAATAAGATTTATTGCCTTAAAACTAGTTAATTTCATTTGCTAAGAATACTGTTTTGCGGTGTATGATGAAGAAAATGTAATCATTAATCAGAATTGATCACAGAAAATAGTTTATGATTAATATGATTATATCATTGATTTTTAATTGACTACCACTAATATTATACCAGACAGATCAGCCAACCAATTAGGGGTGGGCAATATTATATTGTATACAATATATCGTGACACAGAAATTCCATATCGTGATAATAGGGCTGTTCTGTCTTAAAAGTAGTCTATTATTTACTGTGAAGCTTTAGGTGTATTTATTGTATAATTGTTTTAGTTTGCAGTTTATATGCATGCACTAAATATTCTGCAATATTATTTGCTGAATTATATTATTTTATGATAATAATAATAATAATAATATATTATTTATTTTTCCACATTATGATTATACTGTTATACTATTATACTATATTCCTGAAATTAATTATCGCCAAGTATATCGTTATCGCACAAATACCCTGAAATATCGTGATATTATTTTAGAGCCATATCGCCCACCCCCACAAACAATCATAACTTTTCTTTCTCCTCTTCCTCCACAGGTCACCTTCCGGTTGGAGTTTGAGTTCAGCAGTTCTGAGTTGCTGGATCATGTGCGGATAATTCTGCAGGCCAGCAGGTAACACTAAATACAATAGTGAAATTTAGTGAAACTGTGATGCATTGTGTTATCAAACATCATAATTTTTGTTCTTATCTCGCAGCCCAAGTAGCAACTGATTTGTAAAGTTTTCCTTCAGTAACCGTGTAGCACTAGCCTAGCAACAGCTTGAATTGCCGTAATTCCCTTTTCTCCATTAAAACATTTAAATCTAGTGATGCATGCAAATTTTGGCAAAAGAGTATAAAAAATAAGTAAAAAAACATCTAACAATTCATACAGATCAGTAACAAATGTATTTTTTGTCATATTGCAGCATTTATCTTAACATTATGATTGTTTTCATCACCAATAACACTGGATTCCAAAATCAAAAAGATGTCCACGAAAAAAGAAGTGAAACACAGGGCTGCCAGTCTCTCATCAATTCAAAGAGTAATCCAGCTTGAAAAAACGGTTAGCTAGAAACACTCATGAATAATATGTATCATTTGACTCAATAACGCACAATTTTTTTTATGTTTTGTCAGCTTGTTATGGCTACTGCTCCTGTAACAAGTTCATATTCTTAACATTTAAAGAGTTCAGAAATCAATTTTTGGTGGGATAACCCTGTTGGTTTTTTATCACAGTTTTCATGCATCTTGGCATCATGTTCTCCTCCACCAGTCTTACACACTGCTTTTGGATAACTTTATGCTGCTTTACTCCTGATGCAAAAATCCAAGCAGTTCAGTTTGGTTTGATGGCTTGTGACCATCCTTCTTGATTATATTCCAGAGATTTGGTAATTTGGTAAAATCAAAGAAACTCATCATTTTGAATGGTCTCTTATTTTTTCCAGAGCTGTATATACACTGTATATATGTAGTAGAAACACTGTGTTGTGCTTTATTGGTATATCCGCTTTATGTATCAACATTTATCAAAAGTTTTGTTATTTCTTTTGTCTAAGTAGCTTATGCAATGATGAAAAAGTTGCAAAATAAATGAAAATATGCAAAAAGATGCTAAAAAATATGTTTGGAATTCGGTTTTTGCCACTATTTATCACTATTTTAAACACATTCATAAAAATGCTTCCAATCAAAGACTCTTAAATGTTTAGGTGAATTAATTACGACATTGCCCTTAGAAAAATTTACTTCCGCCATTAAAGGTAAATATTCTTCATTTTATGATATTTGGGGCCCATTCATTTCCTATTTCCTATCCATTTCCTAGAGAACACAGATTTATCACATGTGTTACAAGAGACTGTATAGTAGTACAGCAGTAGTATAGTAGTGATCCTCTGCAAAGTTTAAAACCCTTTAAAATATGTGTTTTCCCCTCCTGACGCAAAAGATAAAGGCAAGGAAACAATGATAACCATGACACCCCTTACAAGAAAGAAGCTATTTATTTATTTATTTAATTGTTTAAATATTATTATTATTATTATTCCTTTTCTTTTCTTTCTTTCCATTCTTGTATATTTAAAAGGGAAGGTTTGTTAAAATGTTTTCTGTTTAGTTGTGTTTTAAACATACCTGTCAAGTCTCCCGTTTTGGCCGGGAAACACTGACCGCTGTGTGTCTCTTAACCAATCGTGGTGCTGGTTCAAGGAGAAAGTCCTGCCTTTCAGGAGAAACAGCCAATCAGCTTGCTGGTTTTGCGGAGCTCAGTTTAGTGTGGGGGAAGCCCCGCCCCTCCCCTCGCTGTGAGTTCAGGCAGCTAGTCGGAGCAGCTGTCGTTAAAACTAATCTGGATATACGGAGATTTTTCTAAAAGAAAGGTAACCATGTAAACTGTGATGAGATTGTTTCTGATAGCTGGTTAAAAAGACTCTTCTCTGAATCAAAACATAAATTAAACCCGTTGTGTGTTTAATAAAATACAGCTTGTGACTCAGTTATCTTAACTTTAGAATTAGCTAGATAGATATTCAGGGTTTGAGAAAAATCTACATATATATATATAATGCCCTGCCCTGATGTGCCTGATCAGCCAATAACTATCATTTCCAAACTCTATTAGTTCAGGGCTAGTTTTAGGGTTTGTTAGAATTTGTTTAAATCTCAAGTATTGTGGTGTAATGTATTATAATGTAATGTAATGTATTATTTAGAAGGGGTAGAAGAGATGGTTGAGCTGGAGAGAGAGAAAATGTGGAGAGGGCTGAAATTAACTGATTAACTGATCAGGAGTGGACTGAACGATAGAAAGAAGTATTAATGAAAGATTATTAATTGTGTAGCCCCTTAGGACTATTATTTACTTATGGAATATATCTGGTCCGTGTCCTTTTTGTAAATTTGTGCACCCTTCAATTTCAATTTTAAATCTATTAAATAAAAAAAAAAAAAAAAATATATATATATATATATATATATATATATATATATATATATATATATATATATATATATATATAATTTTTAGCCCTCGGTTGGGCGGCGGAAAAAATACCTTATTTTTAAGTCCAAAACTTGACAGGTATGGTTTTAAAACAGTGTTGTAAAAATCTAATTGTGACAAAACAATAAAGATAATGTTGGTTTAAAAAAAATAAAAAATCAAAGGACTCTTCTAAAGCAGTGTGTTTCAGAGTGAATCACAAAAAGTGGTAGAAAAAAGCCATTTTTTCAGAGATGGAATGAAGCTAAAGTGTTTTCACATGTGACCAAGTGTGACTTGACCATTTCCAGAGTGAGAACTCCAAAAAATATTTCCCCCTCAGGGTCAGACTCCTACTTATTTTGTACTAAATATCCGAACTGATCCCAAAACAGCATTCCTGCCTTTGGAAACTATTCTAAGAAAATCTAACCCATGTTTTTTTGAGTAGTTAAAACACATCTACAGCTCACTTCTCTTTCTTCATGTTCCTCTGCAGTGACGGCGAGGAGGTGGCCTTACACGACAACATTAATGACATCTTCTACACACTGAAGTACGAGGCAGACCTGCTCTTCACGAGGTCAGTCTCAGAGCTCAGAGCGTGTGCGGTGTGTGGGCATGTATGTGTGGGAATCGTCCACCAATAATAAACAGCCTGTTCTGTGCAAGAAATGAAACGCCTGCTCTTCCACGTCTCTGTCTGTTCCAGAGATTCCAGTCCGCCACGCTGGGAGCTCAAAGCTGACCTCTCCCTGGAGAAGCCTGAGAACATCCATCCGCCCTTCAACTTCACCTTCCAAGTAAGCTCCGCTCCACTCCACCCGCTGCCCTGTTTTACCGCTCACTGAGAGATCTGGGACTAATCGAGATTAATCAACATTAACTATATGATCTTGTTCTGCTCAGATCCAGAACCTGGGCTACTTCCCTGTGAGAAACCTCCAGCTGAACATCATGATCCCTGAAGTGACCAAAAATGGCAATCAGCTCCTGCAGATCCAAGACTTTCATGCAGAGCAGGTGAGACATTTGTCAAGAAAGTTGACAAGTTGAAGGGCAGCACTGAACTAAAACTAGAGGATGACCATAAAAAAATACATATTAAAAATAATAAAAAACTGTGCAGCAACATATTCAGAGCTTCTGTCTTGAATATTATTGAAAAGTTACTTTATGTCAGTAATTCAGCTCAAAATGTGAAACGTATATATTATTTAGATGTATTACACACAGAGTGATCTATTTTAAGCATGTATTTATTTTATTGTTGATGATAATTATGGCTTACAGCCAAAGAAAACCCAAGAATCAGCATCTCAGATGCTCAAATTAGCATAATGGGTTCTTTAGGCAGTGTGGGCAGTGTGCCAAATCCTGCTGGAAAATAAAATCCACATCTCCATAACAGTTAGTCAGTGCAGTCATAGAACAGTGCAGTTGTCAGCTTTCCTCTGCTGACAACTTTTATGAAGATGTGGATTTCATTTTCTAGCAGGACTTGGCACACTGCCCACACTGCCGAAAGTACCAATTGGTCTTATATAATATTCTAATTTTCTGAGACACTGACTGTAAGCCATAATCATCAGCAATAAAAGAAATAAATTCTGTGTAATACATCTATATAATAGATTTTACATTTTAAACTGAATAGAGTGGAGGACAGTGAATAAACACAGTGTTTTAAAACTCCAGCAGCACTGCTGTTTCTGATTAACTTCACCACCATGATGGGAATGAGAATGAGCCACCACCCAAATAATAATAATAGATACTCTGTGTTGGTCTATCCTGTGGGGTCCTGACCATTGAAGAACAGCGTGAAATGCTAAAGGGCCTCAAAAATGTGCTCCTATATTTTTAATGCAGTTAAAAAATGGATAATGTGTATAGAAATAATTATTTGGACTTAATTACCTTATTGCTAGCCCTCAATTACTCTGTCTTAATTTATTTTGAAAGATGTATATACAATAAAATATATAATATATTATATGTTATTATATAATATCCTGCCCCATGATTTTTGTCATATCCAATGGAAGCTTAAATTGGCCATTGAATGTGGATGCGATTTCTGCCATAGTTGCTAACTGTCTGTTGTCTTGGACAATTCAGCCTTTGAATTACACTTGGAACAATTGAATTGTTCCTGTAGACATAATAACAAAGCACAATAAATTTACCTCAGCAATGCTATTGTAATCATAAATTTAATTCAGTAGTGCTATTCTAACAATAGATTTACCTCAGCAATGTTATTCTAGTCATAAACTTACCTTAATAGTGCTATTCCACCCATACATTTACCTCAGCAGTGCTATTCCAATTATATATTTACCTCAGCAGTGCAATTCAAGCCAAATGTTGCTGGTCACAATCTTTAGCACATTACCACTGTGTTGCTGTCCACTGTAGGTGGTAATGCCTTGGATGGCATTACTTATAACACTGGATTAAGGAATGTGGCACCCACTATACTATCCTTAATATCAATCACAAGATAACACCTCATAACCTACGAAGGTTTGAGCATTCTCAAGCCTTCTCACTTTGTGAACCATTTACATACATTACTGCTACTCCATGACTTTATCTGCAAGGTGGAGCAGCTGCAAGTAGTAGCTTTTAAAAGAGTGGAGGACAGAAAGTGATTAAAGACAGACAATATTATATATTATATATTATTATATAATATTGTGTCCCATGACTTTTGTCATATCCAATGGAAGCTAAAATTGGTCATTGAATGTGGATGCAATTTCTGCCATAGTTGCTAACTGTCTGTTGCCTTGGACAATTCAGCACTTGAACATGTGAATTATTTTAACAGATGATAATAAATCACAATACATTTACCTCAGCAATTGTCATCATAAATTCACTTCAGTAGTGCTATGCTAATCTATTTACCAATAGATTTAGTCATAAACTTACTTTAATAGTGCTATATTCCACCCATACATTTACCTCAGCAGTGCTATTCCAATCATATATTTACCTCAGCAGTGCAATTTAAGCTAGATATTGCTGGTCACAATCTTTAGCACATTACCACTGTGTTGCTGTCCACTGTAGGTGGTAATGCCTTCTATGGCATTACATATAACACTGTGGATTAAGGAATGTGGCACCCACTATATCCTTAATATCAATCACAAGATAACACCTCATAACCTACACAAGTGTGGGTATTTTCAAGCCTCCTCACTTTGTTATCCATTTACATACATTACTGCTATTCCATGACTTTATCAACAAGGTGGAGCGGCTGTAAGTAGTAACTTTTAAAAGAGTGGAGGACAGAAAGTGATTAAACACAGTGTTTAAAAAATCCAGCAGCACTGCTGCATCTCGTGCTGTACTTAAATAACAATTATTATATTATATTTTTCCATCAGGAAAACGGAATTCACTGCATTCCTCCTCAACACGTAGCGCACAGCCGAGCATCACCAGAGGACCTGACCCGCATCTCCCACCTGGTAACCGTCACCTTTGGCTGTGTTCCTGTATCTCCAGGCAGATAATGATCTATATAACGCAGCCCTGGCCTCTTTTACTCTGCGCTCTTTGAAGCTTTGTGTAACTGTTAAGTGCTGTGTTGTGAAGTCACTGTGCTGTGCTTGTGAAAACCGATGTGGCGAAGAGTTTCTATAAGGCTTGCTAAAGTTCAGTCATCTATCATGCAGAATGTCTGGCTTTATGTAATGCAGAGCAGAAACTCCACAGAAGTGGTTTATCCAGTAAAAATGTGGTGACTGGAGTCCTGTGATTGAGACTGTAAATAAGGTTTATTCCTATAAGAGCCGCTGGCTCTTATCTTTAAGCAGCTTTAATAAGGAAAGTCATTAAAGTTGTGCAATATCTTCATATCACTGAAAAGAAGAGGAGAGAGGGGGAGGGGTCGCAATGAAATTCTCAAAGTCAGAGAAAAAGGAGGGGAGGGGTTGTGATTCAGAGCCTTACCACAAGAAACTAGAGGCTGTTCTCTAGTGTTTGTGAACAATAGAACTTTTAAACAAAGGCAGGTTTTCATTATTATTATTATTATTATTTTTCACTGTTTAGACCATTTGATAAGAATATAAAGCCTGTATTCTAAATTAAGAAAAAACAATTACAAAACTACTAAAATTAGCTGTTAAACACTGAACACTTTTTTATATTCTTATTGTTTTATCCTAGTAGACATCAGACAAAGCATTCTTAAGTGAATACATTTACCTCAGGAATGCTACTGTAATCATACATTTACTTTAGTAGTGCTATTATAATAATAAAAAACATCAAACCTCAAAGCAATCCTATTTTAATCATATATTCACCTTAATAGTGCCATTCTACCCATGCATTCACCTCAGCAGTGCTATGCTAATCATACATTTACCTCAGCACAACTATTTTAATCATACATTCACTTTAATAGTGCTATTCTACCCATACATTTACCTGAGCAGTGCTATTGTAATCATAGGCATAACTCATTAATGCTAATCTAATCATTAATTTACCTTAGTAGTGCTATTCTAATCATTAATTTACCTCAGCAGTGTTATTCTGATCATACGTTTACCTCAGCAGTACTATTCCAATTCTATATATACCCCAGTAGTGCTATTCTAATCATAGATTTACCTCAGTAGTGCTAATCTAATCATATGTTTACCTCAGCAGTGCTACTCTAATCGTTAATTTACCTCAGCAATGCTACTCTAATTATAGGTCTGCTTCAGTAGTGCTACTCTAATTATTAATTTACCTCAGCAATGCTACTTTAATCATAGGTGTGCCTCAGTAGTGCTACTCTAATTATTAATTTACCTCAGCATTGCTATTCTAATCATACATTTACCTCAGTAGTGCTACTTTAATCATTAATTTACCTCAGCAGTGCTATTCTACCCATACATTTACCTAAGTAATGCTACTCTAATAATTAATTTACCTCAGCAGTGCCATTCTAATCATACATTTACCTCAGACGTGCAATTTTAATCATAGATTTACTTTGGTAGTGCTACTCTAATCATATGTTTACCTCAGTAGAGCTATTCTAATCATAAATGTATTAATTTGTACGTGTGTTTGTATGTATGCAGAATTACACCAATACCCTGACTGTGCCGGTGCACTGCAGTGTGAACCTGACCTCATACAGGGACGTCCACGTGAGAATCAGCGGGTCCCTTCGCACTGACTCTCTACACGCAGTAAGTAAACCTACCACTCACTCTACTGAGGTTCATAACTCCTGAGGTTTGGACCATTTTCCTCTTAAATGAACGCAGTACTTCAATTAAAAAGTGTCTGATTTTGAACCTTAGTGGTTTCAGAGGTGAAGAAAGTGCTTTTTTACAGTGAGCTGTTTTATCTTGCCCTTTGATGACTTTTTTGGGGGCTCAGTTGTTTAGATGTGGCTTCACACCCTCATTTACGACCCTTTGGTTTTTGCCTTAGAATAAAACACATTGTTTTTCCGTTAATGGTGGATTTAAATGTGTTAAATATACTGTAGATCCTTCAACCACAGATGCAGCTCCTCCTCTTCTGTGGAAGGTGATGGATGGAACTTGAATGGAACTCCTCCAAAGCGCCAACATTTTTCCTCATCTATTTTTTTTTTATTAGTGTGACACCCTATAATCTATAACCTAATGTTATATTATACTTATTATGTATATTTATTATCACTGTGGATGTAATCTATATCAATAGACCATAGTTTATTGTCTCTACTCATTAAGTAGAGACACGAAGCAAGCCAGACTGTTCTCATACAGAGTTTCCCAATGGTGGAACAAACTTCCTTCTACTACCAGATCAGGAGAATCTCTCACTATCTTTAATAAACTCCTGAAGACAGAGCTCTTCAAAGAGCACCTACTCTCCTAACACCTCTAACTAACTACCTTCTACTACCAGATCAGGAGAATCACTGACTATCTTTAATAAACTCCTGAAGACAGAGTTCTTCAAAGAGCACTTACTCTCCTAACACCTCTAACACACTAACTACTTCTAACCTCATTTCCTTCTTCCCATTCTCTACTTCTCTATCCCATTACTTCTCTTTGACCTCCTTTAGAACCTGACTACAATGTTTTTTACCTTTAACTTCTATTACTTTTTGTACTTCACTATTGTAAGTCGCTTTGGACAAAAGCATCTACAAAATGTAATATAATGTAATTATAATATAATGTGATGTAATTTAATGTAATGTAAAAAGTAAATAAACTTAATGGTTAATACTGAGGTCAGCAAAAGTGATTAAGGTCATGTCCATATATTGTACGATTGGTCTAAAATGTAATTATTGTAACTGCGCTATACATTAATGATGACTGTGTTGACCGTTCTGCCACTGAGTGCTGGTGTTCCAGCCTCCATCTGTTCTTCTTTATGGCGAGTTGGGTTTCTCTACAGGTCAGGATTTCCTAAAGCCATTAGGACCTGTCAAAATAGATGACACAAACACAGTAAACACATTTAAACACTGCACAATTACTACAACTGTGAACTGGCAGCCCTGCTTAACTACACAGAGTTTCTGTGTATGTTATTGTCTCTCTGGTCTACATCTGTTCTCTGTTTCTCTCTGATCCTCACATATACACACATGCTGACTCTGATATTCATCTTCTGCTGCCTCTAGCATCTTCTTACTGCTGCTTTTGTCTTTTACCATCTCTCTCTATATATATTTCTCTCTTATAGGCCCAATTTAATGTCCCATTTGTACCATTGTCCCTTTTTAAGTGATTTTGAGGGTCACCCTTACCCTTGGAATTAAGAACTTAAAAAATTGACTTTGGGTGTAGAAAAACATGATAAAAAAGTACTCACCTTTGTTGAATAGCCTAACTCCACTTTCCTACAGCTTCTCGAGATTTTTTTTCTAAATTGCTTTTTGCCCAGCATTCTGTACAACGACCGGTTTAGGGCATATTTTGCTCCGAAAAATCACTTTTTACACCATTTTCCAGCTCAAAGTAGCTCCACACCTCCTTGTTAGAATCCGGAGAGCCCTGACATTTAAATCGAGGCATTATTAACTTAGCAGCAGGCTATACGGAGTCTATATATATATATATATATATATATATATATATATATATATATATGTATACATGTCTGTCATTATCAGTCCAGTGATGGCGGCGCTCGGAGCTGAAGCTAGCGTTATGGGATGTAAAAAGTGGCTTTTAATAAGCTTCTTATGCACTTTTTAAGTTATTAATGCCTCATTTTAAATGGCAGAGCTCTCCAGATTCTACCAGTGAGGCGTGGAGCTACTTTAAGCATGGATAATGGTGTAAAAAGCGATTTAGTGCTGGGCAAAAAGCACAAAATTACTGTATCTCAGGAAGCTGTAGTAGAGTGGAGGTGGGCTATTCAACAAAGGTAAGTACTTTTTTATCATGTTTTACTACAACAAAAGTCCATTTTACACCAGAGCGTTTTTAATATTGTACCTTTGCATTATACCTTTGAGGGTAATTATGAAATTACGAAAAATGTACCTCTAAATACAAGAAAGTACTTATATTGTACCTATATTGTTTTTTTTTAGTGTGTAATAACTTAGCATTAACACAGTAACAGCACAATTGTGATAAGATGGTAATAACCCAATTGCAATAACAATGTAAGAACATAGTAATAGCACAATTTTAATAGCATGTAATGGCATAGTAATAACACAATAACAAAAACACTGTAAAATCATGGTAATAAAATATCACAATAGTAATAAAAAATAAATATTTATCTATCATTGTAATAACACAATTGTAGCAACAGTGCAATAACTATGGCATTGTTGTTAGATAGCTTCTTGTAAAAATGTTCCTGTTTCACCTAAAATGTAACAAGTAACAAGACATACTACTAGTGATTTTATGCTTGTTATAAAGATAATTAAGGTGTACACTACTCTAAATCTAAATAAACTAATATAATTCTACAATAGTTACCATTTTTTATTTAAAAAATAAATTTGTGGTTTTTTTTGGTCACTTGTGACACTTTTTTGTCATTTATTTCTCATAACCTCTAAAAAAAATCTCTGTTTGGCGGCAATGCCCAAACACTACACTAATAACCCCTCCATCCCATCAAGAATCAGGGCCCCCTACTCCTTACGCATGAACATACAAAAAGATGTCCACAAAAATGAGATTGAGCCTAACTCTTTTAGAGTATCTGGCCTCTGACATATACGTGCAAATGTGTGTGTGACAGAGAACCGACTGACTGACTGGCTGTGTTTTTTCTGTCATGCCCAGCTGAAGTTCAAAACGCTGGAGTTGGTGACGACAGCCTCGGTGGAGCTGAGCCCAGAAAGCCCCATGTTCCTTCATGAAGAGAGGCCCGTCCGTCACGTGAGTCCCCCTCCCGACCCGTCCACGCCGACAGGAAGCCGCACATTACCTCACACGAGCCCCGGCCGTGACACTGCATGAACCCGGCTGATGCAGGACAGATCTGAATAAATCATGGGAATGTGTTAGGACATCTCCAGACGGGAGGAATACATTAGAATTGGAAATAGACTTTAAAGTAGATCTTGTATTTGTTCACATTTGTACCAGTTGTCCTTTACACTGGGTCAAAAGTTCATAGTTATAAAATTCCCATTTTGTAGATGCAAGATTTTGCAAGGGCCTTCTGCATTAAGCAATAGTTTAGTTGGCTAGCAGGTTCATAATAATATTTACATAGTAAATTTACATAGTGTTTACGGCGCTTATATGAACAAAAGTATTGAGAATCTGCTCAGGTTTCATGCATTTTAAAATCAGATACTAAGTGGTGAGCACCACATAGTAAGTCTTTATATTTGAGACCTAGCTAAAAGTACACTTACATTTACTCACAAATGTCCAATCTGGTGCTCATCACTTAGTATGTGGTGCTTACCACTTAGTATCTGGTGCTCACCACCTAGTATGTGGTGCTCACCACTTAGTATGTGGTGCTCGCCACTTACTATCTGGTGCTCACCACCTAGTATCTGATACTCATCACTTAGTAACTGGTGCTCACCACTTACAATCTGGTGCTCGCCACTTACTATCTGGGGCTCACCACTCATATTTCGTGCTCACCACTTAGTATGTGATGCTCACTACTTAGTATTTGGTGCTCACTACTTACTCTCTGGTGCTCACCTCTTAGTATGTGGTGCTCACCACTTAGTATCTGGTGCTCACCATCTAGTATCTTGTGCTCACCACTTAGTATGTGATGCTCACTACTTAGTATGTGGTGCTCACTACTTACTCTCTGGTGCTCACCTCTTAGTATGTGGTGCTCACCACTTAGTATCTGGTGCTCACCATCTAGTATCTTGTGCTCACCACTTAGTATGTGATGCTCACTACTTAGTATGTGGTGCTCACTACTTACTCTCTGGTGCTCACCACTTAATATGTGGTGCTCTCCTCTTAGTATGCGGTGCTCACCACATAGTATCTGGTGCTCACCATCTAGTATCTTGTGCTCATCACTTATTATGTGATGCTCACTACTTAGTATCTGGTGCTCACCACTTTTTTTATATATATATAAAAAAACATGTCTCTTCAGGAGCTCCGTAGCTTCAATATTACCAATGGAGCCAAAAAATATAGAATAGTAGTAGAAAAAAGGAGGTGGTCATAATGTTATAGAAAGTGCTCAGCTGATATTTTGGTATGTTTCTGGGGCTCACCACTTAGTATTTAGTGCTTACCACTTAGTATCTGGTGCTCACCACTTAGTATGTGTTGGATATGGATATTTTGAAAGTAAACAATGGAGCACTGTTGTAAGTTGCTCTAGATAAGGACGTCTGCTAAATGCCTAAATGTAAATGTAAATATAAATGTGGTATGGGGTGTTCACTACTTAGTATGTGGTGCTCACCACTTTTTTACGTAAAAAAAGGAGGTGGGCATAATGTTATGCTTGATCTGTGTATATGAGCTATTTGCAACTATGTGAAATGCTAATAATATAATGCACATGAATGCAACACAACGAATCACACTGCACTGAAACCCTGAAACCGTGTTCAGACAGTTTATTCTAACATTTCCACTCGCGTAAACTTACACAACCCGCACTGAAACCGCTCACCAGACGAGGACCTTCTGTCTGCGAGTGAGACGCTGCTGCAGTCCACACAGTTTCACAGCTTCTCAGTGAACTCCAGAAGTCTGGAACCAAAGGACCGAAAGGACCAGCAGACCACAGTGCAGCCCTCCACTCACACACTGATCTCTGCTGCCATCTATAGACACTCTGTCGAAAAACTCAGAGCACTCACTCGCTTAATCAGTCAGAAGAAAACAGACATTTATTAATAATATGAAATGAGAAAAAAGCTCATAAAATAGCAAATTAACACCATTTTTCATGAATATGCATTAATAGAATATAATTAATGACCATATTTTGGGGTTAAGATAAGTATATTGGTCAAAATAAGATTTGCAATGTTACAGCAGCACAGAGGAAAGGACAGAGATACAAATAATAGTATATATACAAAATATTACATAAAAAATATAAAAATACTTAAAATATAATAAAGGAAAAATATATACATCTATTGCAGCTAAAATAGGGTCCAAGGAGATATGATCATTTTAGTTTGTGACCAGTAAAGTAGTGAATAAATAGAAAGTATATAGTAGAGATAAGGTAAGAAAAAAATTGCACGTTAATCATATTGCACAAATGGTGATAAAGAGATCACAGTACACATAGTGAATTGAATATTGCACACAATAAGGTATTACAGCTTTATTGAGTTAGTTAATGTAAGTAAAATGTAAAAGTAAGTAAAATGTATAATAATAATGTATAATAATTATATCTCACTTAAAGGTTTGTTTTTAACCCTTACAGTCCTGTATTATCTCCAGTGATGGAAGCAAAAATGTAAGAATGCTGTTTTCTGTCTGTAATGCACAGAAAAGAAGACTTTAATATTCTACAATAAACTCTATATAGCAAAAAAAATCAAATTATCTAAAATATTAAATTGGAAGCCTGTGGGAAATATTTTGTATTTTATACTGTCCATTTTTATTTCAGAAACCATTCCTAAACAGTAGAAAACATGATTAAAAGTGTTTTAAATAACTCAATTAATAATTAAATTAGTAAAAAACTAATTTCAACTGTTTCATTGGTTTATGAACTTGTTCATTGTCTGGTTCATGGTTTGTTTTGATGGATAACAGCTTTTAAATAGCGTTTATAGTGTTATGTGCAGCAAATATTTTATATAGATATAAAGAAAATACATGATGTCCATTGTAATGGATGCAGAATCTAAAACACTTAGACTTTTAGACATTTGACTTTTTGATTTTTAGACATTTAATTGTATCAAAATTAGATATGAAAATATATCGATGTGTTAAATAACAGCACAAATTTAAATTTAAAAAATCATAGGCAACATCGCAGGATTAAACAAGTAAAAAAGTATCTAAATATATAGAAATGTAGCTGCATCAGTATTAAATATAGGTATATAATGTAGATAAACAGTGTACACCTGCATAAATATACATACCTCTAAGGTAGCAGCATAGATATCTATAAATAAAGTGACTTGTGAAATTAGAAATTGTTAAAGTTAATATTTGCTTTCTTTTTATGTGTTTCAGATAATTCTGGAGATACGGAAAGAGGAAGATTATCGTATTCCGATCTGGATTATTATTGGGAGTACACTCGGAGGACTGTTGTTACTGTCGCTCCTCATTCTAGCACTGTGGAAGGTAATAACCTCTATATGACCAGTTACATTATGGCTGTTAAATTTGTGGTGGAAAAAAACAGTACCTGTCAAAAGTTGGTCACAACTTCTTTATTAAATTGATTTTCTACATTGTAGATTAATATTTAAGACATGAAAACAATTAAGAGACACTTATGGAATTATGTAGTACACAGTAAAAAAGTGTTATTCCTCCCCATTAATCCCCTGATCTAAACCTGATGAACTGAGATGGTGATTTGAGGTGATTTAATTGGGATGAGCTGGAGCTTCACAGCATACAAGAAAAGCAGCAACTATTGTTCAGCACCTCCAGAAACTCCTTCCTTCAAGACGCTGAGAAAACTATTCCAGGTGACTCTCCCTCATGAAGACACTGAGATCAAAAAACTAAGAGTGTGCAGATCTGTCCTCAAACATAAATGTGATACTTATTTAGAAGAAGCTAAAGTACACTTTTTATGTACAGAATAATTCAGCATGTGTTCCTGTAGAGCTAAATTTACATTGTAAATCAAATCATAAAAAAAAAGAAAACACATTAAATGAGTTTGAGGTGTGTCCAAACTTTTGCGTGGTACTATACATTTCCGAGATTTTGTGAAATGAGTTAAGACTCATTGGGCTAAGCACTGCCATGATTAGGAAATTGCCGGTTCGAATCCTGTTCATGCAGCTTGCCATCAGCTGCCGGAGACCTGAGAGAGCACAATTGGCCTTGCTCTCTCTGGGTGGGTGCAGTAAATGGCGCTTCTTACCTTCATTACTACTAGGGTGATGTCGATCAGCACAAGGCATCTGTGAGCTGATGTATCAGAAACGAGTTGTTGAGCTTTCCTCCGAGTGTGAGAGTGATGCTACTCGGCAATGCTGTTGGAAAAGATGAGGAGTTTAACTTCACATGTATCGGAGGATGGTGTGTTGGGGCATCACTATTGATAGGAGGAGTCCTAATGAGTGGGATGGGTAATTGGCTGTTTAAATTGGGGGGAAAAGGGGACAAAAATGAATGTAAAATGCTATTCCTCCACAGAATGCACTGTATTCTCTTTATATATGTATATCTCTCGGTATGATGGTGTGTAGATGAAGGGCTTTTCAGATGGAGTTGTGTGATGGAAGTTTGGCTTGTGGTTTAAACTGTGGATTAAGTTCTAACTCTTTGGCTGTGTCTTTATTTCTCCCAGCTGGGATTTTTCCAGAGGCAGAAGCACAGGGAGGAGGCGGAAAACGAGGCCAATGGAAAGGTGGCAGAGGAGCGATAACGCAGGCTGCCCACTGGGTACAACCTGGCCCAACTCTCAGGGAGCGTCCCACAGTAACACTACACGTCTCTGGAACAGAGAGGGGGAGGCGGCTGGGGAGGGGGAGTGCAAGAGAGAGAGAGAGAGAGAGAGAAAGAGAGAGAGAAGAGGATATAGAAGGAAAGAGAGGAAAGTATTGATGAGTAAATATACACTATATTGCCAAAAGTACCCTGCGTTGGCCTGCATTGCTGTGTTTGGTGATGTGAGGCTTGGATCTCACTACACTCTACTGTTGTTGATCTAATCTGAAGCTACATGTTGTTTGGAGGTGTGTAGTGATGAACTAATCTGAAGCTACATGAAGTTTGGAGGTGTGTAGTGATGAACGCTGAAGCTACATGAAGTTTGGAGGTGTGTAGTGATGAACTAATCTGAAGCTACATGATTTTTGGAGGTGTGTAGTGATTAACTCTGAAGCTACATGAAGTTTGGAGGTGTGTAGTGATGAACTAATCTGAAGCTACATGAAGTTTGGAGGTGTGTAGTGATGAACTAATCTGAAGCTACATGAAGTTTGGAGGTGTGTAGTGATGAACTAATCTGAAGCTACATGAAGTTTGGAGGTGTGTAGTGATGAACTAATCTGAAGCTACATGAAGTTTGGAGGTGTGTAGTGATGAACGCTGAAGCTACATGAAGTTTGGAGGTGTGTAGTGATGAACTAATCTGAAGCTACATGAAGTTTGGAGGTGTGTAGTGATTAACTCTGAAGCTACATGAAGTTTGGAGGTGTGTAGTGATGAACTAATCTGAAGCTACATGAAGTTTGGAGGTGTGTAGTGATGAACGCTGAAGCTACATGAAGTTTGGAGGTGTGTAGTGATGAACTAATCTGAAGCTACATGAAGTTTGGAGGTGTGTAGTGATTAACTCTGAAGCTACATGAAGTTTGGAGGTGTGTAGTGATGATGAACTCTGAAGGTACATGAAGTTTGGAGGTGTGTAGTGATGAACTAATCTGAAGCTACATGAAGTTTGGAGGTGTGTAGTGATGAACTAATCTGAAGCTACATGAAGTTTGGAGGTGTGTAGTGATGATGAACTCTGAAGGTACATGAAGTTTGGAGGTGTGTAGTGATGAACTAATCTGAAGCTACATGAAGTTTGGAGGTGTGTAGTGATGAACTAATCTGAAGCTACATGAAGTTTGGAGGTGTGCAGTGATGAACTAATCTGAAGCTACATGAAGTTTGGAGGTGTGTAGTGATTAACTAATCTGAAGCTACATGAAGTTTGGAGGTGTGTAGTGATGATGAACTCTGAAGGTACATGAGGTTTGGAGGTGTGTAGTGATGAACTCTGGAGCTACATGCAGTTTGAAGGTGTGTAGTGATGAACTCTGAAGCTACATGTAGTTTGGAGGTGTGTAGTGATGAACTCTGAAGCTACATGTAGTTTGGAGGTGTGTAGTGATGAACTCTGAAGCTACTTGTGTTCATAGATCAAGTGATTCAGGACATCTGATTTTATTGATTTGGATGGACGAGCGAATACTTTTGGCAATATAGTGTAGAACTCAATTCTGAGTGATGAGACAGAATGCAAAGAGAGAAACACAAAGGGAACAAAAGGATGAACACAAGGCGATGGCCAGAATGAAAGAAAGAAAGAAAGAAAGTAGGGGACTTGCTCTGTGCACTGGATGATCTGTTGCTCCATCACGGATAATAAAAAACACTGCATCGTCCTTCGCCTGGCCTGCACTGCTTACTGAGCCGAACCCATGGATCACAGACAGGTCTCCACATCTCATCCTCCACGTTAAAAGAAGAAAAATGGGACGTCGTTTCAAACTAGGAAAAAAAAAACAAGACTTTTGGGAAATCCGTTGAAGAAGGACTTCTGGGAACATGAGTTTTTTTATATGCTATCTGACTCATCACATCTGATCTTCTGCCAAAATACATGTAGCTCTCTGCAAATATACAAGAGAAACCTCAAAATGGCTGAGACTCTCCACAACAGCCACGTTTCCTGGTGCTTTTTTATTCCCAAAATAGGACATCTTGGAAAAAGACGAGGGTTAGAGTGAGGGACGGGACAGCAGGGGGTTCACACAAGAGCTGGCTTGCTTTATTGTAACGATGTCGACAGATGTAAGATGTACATTAGGCACTGGTGTAACTAGCTCTGTGTTTTTTGCAGTGTTTCTAATTTATTGTTATGAAGATGAATGGATTTTTGATTGTTTTTCCACAGTAAGTGTGTTTGCATGCACTTCATAATTAGGGTTGGGAATCACAGGGCATTTCACGATACGATATTATCACGATATGTTCCCCACAAAAGCGATGACATCACTGTGATACTCAGTATACCACAAGTCAACTCTCTACGATACATCTGTGTTACTGAAGATGATCAAACACTCCTAAATAAGCAAATAAAAGAAATTATGGATTTATTGGTGCCACTACCAATATTCTTCACTGCAGGTTTACCCTATTCTTTTGATTAGCGCCACCACATAGAATAATAAAGCAGTAACTAAGTAAATAATGCCCCATCCACACAAATACAGATATTTTTAAAAACTGAAGTTTTTGTTTCTGTTTTTAAAAATATCCACCTGGAAACACCATACAACATGCTGAAGTAAACATTGGATTCTCTAGACATGCAGACGTTTTTAAAAACTGAGGTTTTTGTTTCTGTTTTTAAAAATATCCACCTGGAAACACCATACAACATGCTGAAGTGAACATTGGATTCTCTATACATGCAGACGTTTTCTCCACACTCCTCAGCATCAACTACTTCATTTTCAATGTAAGTAATCCGTGAATCACAGAGAGAACAGAACCATTACAGGCGCTGCACATGTCTCAGGCTCTGAACAGGCTAATGTAAACAAAAAGCAGACATACGCAGACTTGCTGTGTGACATCAGCGTTTTCAGAAAGCTTTGTTTTTCCTATTTACATGGCTCCGATTGTAGTGAATTGTAGCATTTTCGAAAAGCTCAGTTTTTGAGGACCAAAAAATGCTATTTTCGTGTGGACAGAAGGCCAAAGAGATAAATACCTCAGTTGGCCTAGGACGGGGCCTAGTCAAATTGGGGGTGGGTCTTAGTCCAAGCATCAATATTGTATCACAAACAAAAACAGTACAATACATTGCAATATGGATATTTTGTCCCATCGCTATTCAGAAACTGATTACACATGGATTAAAGTAGTTATCTGATCATATTTAAGTAATCATGTAAACAGCATATTCAAAATCATTAAATCTATAGGCTGTAGTGTTGGTAAACCTGGTAAATCTGGTAAAGAGAGCTGCATTTTAGCTTAGTAATTTCCATTTGCAAATTAAACATCTGATTATCTGATCTCCTATTATCTGATTACCCAAGTTCATGCAGACATGTTGATCAGATTACTGAGAAAATGATTACTGATTTTCTGCAGTAATCGGATTATTATGAAGTGCATGTAAACACACTGTGTACAGTTTTACTACAATGTCCTCCTGTGCTATTGCAAAATGATACTACAATACTCCACATTGCCCTGGCTGGGTATTTAAGTCCTTCATGAGATTTCTGTACTGAATGTTCGATCCATTTTCAGATTGCTTTTTACTCTTTTTTTTATCGGATTAATTCATTTTGATGCACTTTTTTATATTCCAGAAATACAAACTTGAATTTTGTAAATATACATATTTTTTTTATTATTTTATTATTTTTTATTATTTAGTTTTATTAATCTAAGTTGAAATGGTGTAATACTGCTTTCACAAACACTATGGCATTACCTTATAACTCAACCCTAGTTTCCTTGCAGGACAAAAAAAAAAGATCATAGCTCCACAACAAATAGCCTTTTAGAAAGGGTATGCTTACTGTACAGTAACTGTTCAATTTCTCAGCCAGGCTCTGTTTCTCTATCTGTGCTGTGGATGACGTGTCTGATTCAAAAGTCTGCAATAGTAAAACATTTGAAGGAGAACTCATGAAGTTCATGTTCATGAAGATGGTCTGTGTTTATAGTGTCAAAATAGGCAGAAGAATCTAACTGTGTTATGCTTTTTTATCTATTATGGTGTATGTCAGAAATTTAGGAGAATGACTGAATATTTGTACAAAAATGAATAAAATAAAAATGCCAATTTTATTGGTGGATCAAAACGTCTGTGTAATTTCTGACTGTACTTTATTTATTTGGCATGCTTTGCATTTTTCAGAATTTTAGAAATCGTCACTAAACACGAGTATGGTAAGCTAAGATAAGGTATAGTAGAGTATTGTAAGCTAAGGTAAACTAATCTAAGGTAAAATAAGTTAAGGTAACCTACCTTAAGGTAAGGTAAGGTTTGGTAATATATAGTAAGCTGAGGTAAGATAAGCTAAACTAATCTAAGGGAAAATAAGCTAAGGTAAACTGAGGTGAACTAAGGTAAGATAAGGGAAGGTAAGCTACTTTAGGTGAAGGTAAGATATAGTAAGCTGAAGTAAACTAAGCTAAACTAATCTAAGGTAAAATTCGTAAGGTAAGCTAAGGGAAAATAAGGGAAAGTAAGTTATCTTAAGGTAAGGTAAGGTAAGCTAGGCTAAGATAAGTTATGGTGAAATATAGTAAGCTGAAGTGAGGTAAACTAATCTAAGGTAAAATTCATAAGGTAAAGTAAGATAAGGGAAAGTAAGTTATCTTAAGGTAAGGTAAGGTAAGCTAGGCTAAAGTAAGTTATGGTGAAATATAGTAAACTGAAGTAAGGTAAACTAATCTAAGGTAAAATTCAGTAAGGTGAACTGAGGTAAGCTAATGTAAGCTAAACTAAGATAAGCTGAAAAATAAAATTAAAAATAAATAAATACTGAAAATGATTTTTTTATTATTTTATTTTATTTATTTATTATTTCAAACGTGATTAATTTAGATTTTTAATTATATATATTTTTTTTATCATCCAATGACACTTTATACAACCGTGTTATCTGTTTTAATTACTATGAATCCATTGTTTATTTGATTAAAAGCTATATATAGTGAGCATAAAATTTTTAATAAATGTTTTATTTAACTTTTAAAATTATACTATTATAATACAAAATTTAAATAAAAAAGGTCATTGGCGCTTTTTCAACGAGCCAATCACAGCTCAGAGAGACCTTCCTCTCAGCCAATTAGAGCGGGGTTTGTTGTTAAGGTGGCAGGGCTTTGTTTCCAGGGCGACCGGTAGATTAACAAACCTGAGAGTCTGAGCTGAGCGGGTACTGAGCTGAGTTCTGCTTCTGCTTCTGATCCGGATAGATCCCCAGTAATGGTGAGTTTAATAATAAAGCTCGTTTTCAGCTTAACGCTCACTTTCTGACTGTGTTTCTCAGCAGCGGCTAACTTATAACTTAACCCGCACAGTACATGCGGGGTTTCAGTCTCCACTAACACTCACTCTCTACCGGGGTTTATTTATGCTAACTATTATCTGTTCATGTCTTTTAAGAGCTTGTCTGTGTAAATCCTTTAATTATAGATGAAAATATATAGATACATATATTATTCGCGTTTCTTTTTTCTCATTTTTCCTTCCACCTTAAATATTTGCTGCAGTTGCCTATAGATGGCGCATTATAACACTGGGAAAGGTGCATAACCTACAGTTGCCATCTATAGGTGACAGTATGTAACTGCAGCAAACATTTAAGGTGGAATGGGTTTGATTCAAAAACTGGAGAATAAAAGTCATAATAAATGAATATTTAAGGAAATTGAAGGAGTGTGTCTATGGTTTGTAAATGCTTATATTTTATATATTAGTTATTAGTTATATATTTCGTTGTAAAATAATCTTGGTTAGCTATTTATGAAATATGATGCTCTTTGAGTCAAAACTAGAAACTGTTAATTAAAAGTCACCTTTATATTATCAGTTACATTTTCGGACAGTTTGAGGCTAAAATAAAAAAATTGGTGCAACTTTTTATTATTTCATATTTTCCATATGAAGATATGTGTTTTACTTATTTTTCCAATTTTCAAGTTTTTCATTTTGCAAAAATACAGAAAAAAAGATATAAAAAAGGTATAATCAAACTTACTTTTTTACAAGATCAAAAATTGGAAATATTTGAAATTCAATTTTTCTTTTTTTTTCTTAAACTTAGATTCTAAGGGACAAAAAAAACAGTACAAAACAGACAGAATGAAATCATAAAGTTTTCTATTTTCTAATTTAGCCTTAAACAGTTTGAACACGCCTTAAATTCAGTGGTTTTTCATTATTATTACATTTTTACATTGTATATATGGTTATGTACTAAAGCCATCCAAACTAAGTGTTAAACAAACCAGAATATATTAGATATTTTAAATTCCTCAAATTAGCACCTCTTGCTTAGAGGTAGCTTTATGAGGCAGAGTCACCTGGAATTCACGCTTTTATTTTGATGAAACTGGCTCCCATCAGGACCGCCCCAGGAAAGGAAGAGCATGAGTTCCCTCTGTTGTAAAAGATAAGTTCATCAGAGTTACCAGCCTCAGAAACCACAAGTTAACAGCTCCCCAAATAAGAGTATTTTGGTTACTACATGATTCCTTATGCGTTCCTTCATAGTCTGGATCACTTCACTATTCATTTACAATGTATACATTGGATGAAAAGGTGTGTCCAGACATTTGACTGGCACTTTATATTTATATGCTAAGAGCACGGTATTTAATTATTGATTTGAACTATTTTTCAACAAGATTTGAATTATTTTGAACCACCTTTTGAAAATATTCACTGATTCGGTTCTTTTTGTTAACTTTTTTTTTTTTTTTTTTTACTTTTTTTGTAAACTGATTTGATGTTCAGGCTTCTATGAGCCAGAGGCGCAACATGTCGTACAACCATCGGCAGAGGATGGTATTGGAAAGCCGGCGGCTGGAAGAGCGGCGTGAAGATCAGGTCAGACAGATCGCCAGAGACACGCAGATGGCGGCCAGCCTGAAGAGCGAGGAGAGGTTTGGGAGGTTGAGGTATCTGCGTGAGAGGCATCATGAGGATCATGAGAGACAGATGGAGGAAGCTTATGTGAAGGTTGGTTGGCGTTTTTTTTCCTCTTTTGATAGAATTCCTACATGTCTTCACTTTTTATTGCTTTGCTTTTTTCTGGTGGAAGTTTTAGGCAGGTTTTCTTTCTGCAGGCAGAGCAAGACCGACTATTCAGAGAGAAGCAGCTGGAGCAGGAGGAGAGGATGGCTAGAGAACTGTCCCGAATTGCTTATGAGAAAATGCGAGATGAGAAAATGAGGCAGTACATCAAAGAAAACAGGTATCTGCTGGCTTTAGAGCAATTTTTTGCATTGTAATGCGCACCAGATTATAAGACACATTGTGCAACACTAGTAAGGAACAGGGGTGTGGCCATGCTTTACGTCTAAATCAGCAGGGCTCGCCGCTGGGTGCCAGAACCTGTTAAGCTAAGCTAAGCTAAGTTAAGTAAACATAAATGTAATTCTTTACAAAAAAACAGTGTTCCGGTAAGCCAGGGTAATATCAGCTAGCAGTTTGTCCCACATAGCTTGTTTTGATATAGTAAACATGCAGTAAACACAGTCCGATATACTCACCGCCAAAAAGAAAAAGAGTTAACGCTGTGGTTAGCAACTAATGCTGCTCCAGCAGGGCTAGTAGTCGTGTAAACAGTATACTTAGATTTGTTAGTTATCAGTAATTTTAGCTCTGGTTGCATGGGGGTCTAGAGCTGGGCAATATGGCCCTAAAATAATATCACAATATTTCACTGTCAGATTGAGATAACAGGATTATTGTCAATAAGACAAAACATTTTTATATTGATTTCTAGAATACACTACTGCAACAAAAAAAAAGCATAATTAAGCATAGTATAGCAGTTTCATACATACAGTACAAACTATAGTCTATACATGTTTGTCCATTTCATAAACAGTAACTTACCATGACCTACATTTTGTATAAAATAAAATAAAAAAACTTGTGCAGCAAATTTATATAAACTGCAAACAAAGAAGAAAAAGTAAATACAGTAAATTGCAAGACTATACAAAATGCAGACTCCTTTCAAGAATATTGCGATATCACAGTTTTTTTATTGTCATAGGAATTTTGGTGATATATATCGTTATCGAGATATATCATATTATCTATTATATGTAACCTATCACATCAATACTTGCCATCAAAGATTGATATATTTACTTAAACAGACGCTCAAAATGACTTACTTGACTTAGTAAATTTCCTGCTTTATTGCTCCACATGGTGGCGCTGTAATAAAAAAAAAAAGTAAACATGTAAAACTCAGATTACTGACAAACTCTTATGTTCTTCGGTAATCAGATTAGGAAGTGCTTTGTGGCTTAGTGGTTAGTATATTTGCCTCTCAGTCCTGGGTTCAAGTCCCTATCTGGATGGGGTTTCCATGTTCTCCCACAGTCCAAAAACATGGAAATCAGGCTAATTGGATACTCTAAATTGTCCCGGTGTGTAAGTAGATATTAGGGGTGGGCGATATAGCCCTAAAATAATATCACGATATTTCATGGTATTATCGTGATAACGATACCCTTGGCGATATGACAAAAAAAAAAAACACGACTGCAACAAAACAAAACGTTTTATTATTGTATACGATATGATATTGCACACCTCTAACTAAGATATTTAAAAAAAAAAAAATAATTTTAGCAGATTTGTAACAGAAGTCAATGATTCAGTATGTCATGATACTAATAATAATAATGCATTCCAAATATCTTTTTATATATTCAGGATTAAAGTAAAATAAATGATACTGGACAGATATAATCTGTCTCTAGTAGATATATATATATAATAGGAAATTAGAAATGTGTGAGTTTTTCTTTTGCTAAAAACAGAGCAAAAGTAGTACCCTGATGTGATAATTAGGAGTGGGTGATGTGGCACGATATTTCAGGGTATAATATCGTTCACGATATTCAGAAATGTTGGGATATTATCGCGTACGATATGATATGGCACACCCCTAGTGGATATAAGTACGTATGAAAATGTGTGACCAAATATGGCACTTCAGGTGGACAGTGGTTTCCGATTAAGAGTATTCTGTGCATGATTGGCTGCCATTTTGGTGTTTCTCACTGTTGTGTGCGGTTGAGTGTAAATGGGTGTGTGTAAAAGGTAATTTTACAGTATCTTTGGGTGTTCATTCACTCCTGTAAATGTAGTTAATTTACAGTTTATTAACAGTGGTTATCTAATTTGTAGTCCAGAACTTCGTGAGCTGGAGGTGAAGCTGAAGTCGGCGTATTTAAACAGAGAGCGGTCGGCACAGATAGCTGAAAAAGAGGCCATGAGGTACGAAGTTCTGGTGAGTGAACTTTTATCAGTACTTCACTATTCCATCACTGATTGGTGGAAACTTCACACTAGACCTCAAGCAGTTTGCACTGTGTGTCTCTCTACTCTTCCTCCAGACTCTGCTCCCTTCATTTACAAATGAAATGTAAAATTTACTGATGATCAGTGATGGTTTGGAGAGACATGTCATCTGCTGCTGTTGATCCACTGTGTTTTATTATCAAGTCTAAAGTCAGTGCAGTTTTGTTTTCCCACAAAATTTTACAGCACTTCATGCTTCCCGCTGCTGACAACTTTTATGGAGATGCAGATTTCATTTTCCAGCAGGATTTGGC
Source organism: Astyanax mexicanus (assembly GCF_023375975.1). Classification (NCBI taxonomy): domain Eukaryota; kingdom Metazoa; phylum Chordata; class Actinopteri; order Characiformes; family Acestrorhamphidae; genus Astyanax; species Astyanax mexicanus. Next base: position 6,560,414 of record NC_064430.1, read on the forward strand.
ACACTGCCCACACTGCCAAAAGGACCAATTGGGTTTTCATAGGCTGTAAGCCATAATCATCAACAATAAAGAAATAAAAGCTTAAAATAGATCACTCTGTCTGTAATACATCTATATAATATGAGAGTTTAACGTTTTTGAGATGCACTAGTATATCAGACACACTCTAATAAAAGAACTGGGTAAAACATAAAGCATCTATGGTTTATATATGTACTATTTGCACTCTTGAGAGTTAAAATGCTGTTTTTGTGGGATTTCAGAAGGAGGAAGCTGATGTTGCTCGTAATCTGAAGAAAGAGCAGGAGCAGGCAGCAGTGGAGAAGGAGAAGGAGGAGCAGAGGCGATATGAGGAGCTGGTGCGCTACCAGCAGGAGCTGGAACAGCAGATGGAGGAGAAGGAGCAAAAGAAGCAGGAGGCGTATGAGGAGTTCCTGAAGGAGAAGCTCATGGTGGATGAAATCGTACGCAAGATCTATGAAGAGGATCAGATGTAAGCTTACTTTGATGTTTATTGTATCTTTAATTGTGTAGCTGTTATAATACTCATTTTACACTGGAAAACTAAGCCAGTTCTGGACCAGTGCAGGGCCTATTTTTCTAGGTCTTTCTTTTACATTCATAAAATGTATTTTTTTTTTCCCCAAAGCGTACAGGAAATTGAAAACCCCTCCACATTTTTTTTTTATTTTTTTTTTATCTGAGCTCATCTCAAGCTTAATATATCCTAGGTATCCTACATCTGGATGATGCACCTGTGAAAAAAAAAAAAACAGAAACAAGTGATTTTATATTGGATTTAGTGTTAGTTTTTTAGTTGTGACTAAAAAGCTTTAGTTGAGAAAAGTTCAAAACATTTTATTCAAGTTTTAATCAATTAAACATTTTTATACTCAATTTCCCAGACAGGGATTAAAGCTAGTCTTGGTCTCCTCAGCATTCTGAATAGATTTTTTTATTGAAAGAAAACTATATAGGCTTAATATGGGAAATTACACTGAAATAAGTATTCTAATTTCAGTCATGTTAACTTTCCTAAACAATAGCTTAAATTGGTTTATTTTGATAACAATAATCACCCAGTATCCCATCTGCTTAAAGTGCACATTATAGGCGTAATGCTTTTAAACTGCTTTGAAAATGAGTGCAATCTTCTACTTGTGCCTAGTTATTTGGTTTAAAAGCATTTGCTGTGTTTTTAGGGAGCGTGAGCTCCGGCTTGAGAAAGTTACAGCCACTCAGAGATACATCGAGGAGTTCAAGAAGCAGCAGGCTGAGTGGAGGCGCATGGAACGGGAGAAAATGGAGGAGGAGAACCGCAGAATCCTGGAGTTCGCCAAGTACCAGCAGAGGAAGGAGGAGGACCGAATGGCCAGTGCTAGAAAGAGAGAGACGGCTAAAGAGAACCTCCATAAGATGGTATGTGCTGAAGGATCTGTTGCTTTAGTAAACACACTTTGTACATTTGGTTTTCCTGGTTTGTGGTTAGAAAGGACCAGTAGGAAGGACTGATGTTATAGACGATTGAAGAACATGGCCTTTATGCTTGAGATCTCTGCCAGCTCGAGGACCTTAAAATTGGTGACAAAGTCACTCCAATGAATGTTCATAAGGAAGAAAAGATACGACTGTTGATGGGCTCCAGAAATTGCGGGTATCCCCAATAGGTAGAAACATACTGTAGAAAAGAACCAGAGCTTGGTAGACCTGGTGACGAGACATTATGGGTGTGGATGACGAGAGTGGCATCAAAAGCAAATAGAAGTTCGTAGAAATCAGCAGGTTCGTCTTGTGTATGGCATTTTTTACACCTGAAAATCTGGACTAGAAAGTCCACAGACACAGGTTTGTGTCTTTATTACATTATATATATACAGTATTTGGTCCAGTTAGTTTTATTTGGTTTCACACTGCACTTTAGTGAGCAGACTAAATAAATGTACTACATCATGTCCTCAACAGCTATGTGGGTGGAGTCTTTTTATACTTTAATTTTAATTGGTTTGTAGAATGTTAGTTATGTTAGGTTAAGGTTCTCCACAGCAGAATGAGTGTAAAAGATTCTCCTTAGATTTCTTTTATTTCTGTTTATGAATAAGGGTTAATGTACTGTTTCAGTAAATAACTTAATTCTCAGTCTAAGGGTTTGATTTCATACTGTTGCGTGATTCGCTGCAATTCGCCAAGGGGAGTCAGATTTCAGTACAACACCTGTTTATTTTTCCTGTGGTTTGTTTAAAGATTAACTCAGCTTTCTGTGATTGATCTGAACCAAAGTCTGAACCATCTAGAAAAGTGTTTCACACTGCAGAAGATATGGATCATCGAGAACTCCTCTTTTGGTCAGACCAAACTCGGGTCCTTTGGTCCAAACTGTGGTTCACAGCCAAACTGAAAAGTTTTAAAGTCTGGACCAAACAAGGCAGGCGTGAAGCCAGCAGGCATCTCCTGCAATAGTGGACTTAGATGCCACCAAGTGCTTATAACAGAATAAAAAAAATGGTGAACATCACTGGTGCAATAATGCAGCTTAAGCTTGTTGGTGTTGTTGTTTCCTACTTGTCCCAACCAACTTTTAGCTACAAATAACATTATTTTCTTCTGTTTTCTTCCATGTTTGTTTGTAGCTGAGTGAGAAGATTGAACTGGAGCGGCAGCAGCGTGAGGAGATGGAGCGCGTCCGAGAGGAACTGTACCTGGAGGAGCAGGCCGAAGCTGCCAGACAAAAAGAAATTGTGAGAAATCACTTTTTATAAATGCATATTTAAAAAGAAGTTTTACCAAGAATCCAGAGAAGTGGTACTTTTTATTTAAATGATCGACATGCAGTTTCATGCAGTATCTCCTCTCGTTTCCGTTCAGCAAGAGATGGAGCGCAGGATCCGACAGAGGCTGGAGCTGCAGCAGACGTGTCGGCAGCAGCTGGCCTTTAAACAGCTGCGGCAGCAGGAGGAGAGAAAGGAGGAGGAGGCGTTCAGGCAGATGATGCTGGCCAAGTTCGCAGAGGACGACCGAATCGAGCAGATGAACGCTCAGAAGAGACGCATGAAGCAGCAGGAGCACAAACGCGCTGTAGAGAAGCTGATTGAGGAGAGGAGGCAGCAGTACCTGGCTGACAAGGTGAGGATTCTGGATACACTGGTACATTTTAGACCAGCGGTCTAAAGCGCTGACCCTATGATTGGGAGATCACCAGCTGCCGGAGCCCCGAGAGAGCACAATTGGTCTTGCTCATAGACTGTGTATAGCTGGACAGAGCATCGTCTCTCAAAAGTGAAGCCACCACAGGTCGGGCGCCCCCTGCTGTACGGCTGCAGAAAGCTGTGTAACCCCACCCATCCCCATAGGTTTCAATGGCAAAACAGACAACTTTCAATCACGTTTTTTTCCAATATACTGTAATTCTACCTCCTTTATTTAAATGCTTCAGCTAGTTTAACCTCTGCTTATATTGTCAAATGTTTTATATCCCCACAGAATTCTTTTTTAAAAACGTTATTTAGCTCTATTCAAAAAAGGTGTGGTTATTGTAAAAGGGCTGGTTATGGGCGGGGCCAATAACAGACCGTCAGCTCCGCTCCGCCCCGCTCTGCAGTCTGTGACTGCGAGGCAGCCCTCAGGGGCGGGTTTATTTAAATGAGTAGGCTGTCTCTCCACAGTCTTTCTCCCTCCTCTGGTCTCTACTGCGCAGACTCGGGTTTCAGGATCGCCAACATGGCGGAAGATTTTGGCTTCATTTTCATTGAATGAATGGGAACGGCGACACGGCGTCCATCTTTTTTTTTTTTACAGTCTCTGGTCTTGCTCTCTCTGGGTGGGTACAGTACATGGTGCTCTTTTCCCTCATCACTCCTAGGGTGATGTGGATCAGCACAAGGCTGCGTCTGTGAGCTGATGTATTGGAACCGACTCGCTGGGCTTTCCTCCAAGCGCACTATGATGCTATTTAGCAATGAAAAAGTTTTTAAAAAGAGGCGGAGTCTGACTTCACATGTGTCGGAGGAGGCATGTGCGTCTTCACTCTCCTTGTGTTGGGGCATCACTAGTGATGGGAGATATACAGCTAAGTAGCAGCTGAATGGGTGGTAAAATTGGCTTAGCTAAATTGGTGAGAAAAAAAAATTCTTAACTCAATTCCAACGAATCGCTTTTTGTTTTATTGTTTGCATACAGTTGGTTGAAAGCAAAAATATAATGTATAAATGTTGCATTTGCCTCTAAGGTTATACCAGCGTGTCTAGTCTCTCTGTAAGTTATATATATATTGTATTAGTTATGTATATTTCTATAGCGTACAGTATATCTAAATCAGTATGTACATGTGTCATATCAGGTATCAACACCAGCCCAGAATTTCCACGTTAGTGCATCCCTATTTGAAAACAATAAGTAGAGGTACAAATGAGAAATTAAACTGTGTCTGTGTTATGAAGTTCTGTTCAAAGACAGATAAAGCATGTATAGTTATAGTTGTTTAAGCACTTAATAAGCAATGAAATTAACTTTTATAAGTAAATTAGCTAATTTATTTGTTATTTGGTGTTTAATTAACGTAATGTACCTTCATATCCAGGAGCGTGAAGCAGAAGAGAAAGCAATGGAGGAGGAAAGAGAAGCTCTGCGTCGACAGATCATTGAAGAGGAGAGGCAGAAGCTCCTCAAGCAGCATGCTACTAAACTGCTGGGGTATTTACCCAAGGTACAGAAACATCACTCTACCTACATACTGTAAATACACTGATGTGCAAAAAGTCAAGGGACAGAAACTAGTATTGTCATCCAATGGGTTATGTGCGTGAGGTCTGCTGCACTGAATATGGATGTGGAGGATTTTTTACAATTGTTCTGGTCTGTTCACACAGACAACTTTAATCAGATGCTGGGGGTCATTGTCACCTACTGCACCTACTGTACATCCACTGTGATTAGGGCTGGGTATCGAAAGGTCTACCAGACCTAAACCACGCTACCCTATTATTACTGTCTCCCTGACAATGGTACAGGGAAATACCAATATTTACCTAAATGAATCATGATTTTAATCTAATTTTTAAGTGATTGAACATTATTTATTTATTATTTGTCATTATTATTTATTTATTTTTTGTTTACAAGAATACACTACTGCAACAAAATGAAAAATACATTTTTATTATTGTATACGATATGATACAGCACACCTCTAGGTATCGGTATTAAATTCAAGGTACTTTACCGGTATCCTTATCAAAGATTCTAAAATGATACCCACCCATTCCATCCATCTGCACCCACAACCAGACCTCACTGTAACTCCCAGTGTTCTTTAACCTCACTCACATGATAACACCTCACAACTTACACATATATGCTTGGGCATTCTCAAGCAGATCCTCAAGGTAACAACATCACAATCAGCTTGCATACTCCTGTCCCTTGACTACATGCATGAGTTTAGGCTAGATAGATTGTTTTCATTTTAAAGCATCTGATTTATCATTGAGTTTTCAGATATTTGTACTCTCTTCCAGCAGTGTATAATTGTCCTGTTTGTTCTCATTAGGGTATTTTCAGGGAGGATGACTTGCAGCACTTTGATGAAGATTTCAGAAGTAATTTCAGGAGACGTCAGGCCGATATATTTTCAGAGGACGGCTGGGGAGAGGACGACCAATAACACACGTCCACTCAGGGCCAGCAGATGGCAGACGTTCTCAGTGAAGCTTATTTTAACTCTTTCTAATCCTTTGCCTTGAACGAACTTCTTAATAAGCATTTTAATGTTGTTTTCTTTATGTGTTCACTTTATTGGCTATTCATTAAAGGTAAGTGCAGTTTGCTGAATGATTAAAATCCATTCAAACTACAGTGGTCCCCATTTCTATTTTAAAACAAATCAGTATTTACTATCAATATTTTCAGCATAACAACTTGAGTGAAAAGTATGTTATGAAGGTTTAATATTTCAGAATATGTTAGTATTTCTGCTTTAGTGAGTCAAAAATTACATTTTTGTGGAAAAGCCTCTAAAAAAGGTAGAACAAGTCATTTTTTCACTTAGGCTTAAATGACAAAATGACATATTAATTTTTTTTATTTTTTAATTGGTCTTAGGCGTTTTTTGTTTTTGTTGTTCGTTTGTATCCATCAGGAAATGAGTACATAGCACATACTGTATGTTTCTGCTGTAATAGGTTTTAGACTGGAAGACAATGTGAAGTTGTTTGATAATGATTTTGATGACAACCTTAATAAAAGTATTTGTGCAATATTTTAAAATGCATATAACATTATCACTGGTGACTGATTTTTTTTTCTGAACACCATTTAATGATAAGACTTAATAATAAATAATAATAATCATTGGGTTCTTTAAATAGTCATGTACAAAAGGTTGTCCAGCAGGGACACCAAAATTAACCAAGCAAAGGAACCATTTAAACATTTGCATGGTTATTTAAGGCAAATACATTTGATGTTTCGGCAAAGCAACTTTTTTTACATTCGCTTCAATAGAAAGTTAAGAAGGGTGAAGTTGATGTTTTGAAGATGCATGTTTTCATTGGACAGCAACAAGACAATGAAGAAAATAATTATTTGATCCCTAGTTTTGTAAGTTTGCTCACTGACAAAGAAATGAACATTCTATGATTTTAAGGATAGGTTATTTTTAGCAGTGAGAGAATATCAAAATAAAATCCAGAAAATGTAATTGTAGAAATTATTTATGTTATTTGCATTCTGCAGTGAGAAATAAGTATGTGATCCTTTTGGCAGACAAGACTTAAGACTTAATAAGTTAATATAACGAGTCAATTAGGAGCGCCTACCTGCTCTGTAGGAGCCAGAACTCTTAAGGGTTTGTAGGGGATCAAATACTTATTTCTCTCTGAAAAATGAAAATAAACATGTAGAATTTGTACAATTACTTTTGCTGGATTTTATTTATCTCTTACTGGTAAAATTAACCTATCCTTAAAATTATAGATTTTTCATGTCTCTCACTGGTAAAATAATCCTACCTTTTAAAATTATCTTTAAAATTATAGACTTACAAAATCAGCAAGGGATTAAATAATGATTCCCTGCATTGTATGCAGGAACAAGTAAAAGAGTGTTAACAATACACACACCATATAACCATTTTGGAATAATATTACTGTAGAATATTATTTTTCAGCAAGAAAAAACAAGTTTCTAATCCTCCAGTAGTGAAGTGAGCTAAATGATTGAGCAGTGGTGGGTCTAAACTGAGCAGGCAGGCTCTGTTTAGAGTATAATCTAATGTGACTGCTCATATCCAGCTGATCTGCTGAGCATTCTGTCAGCTGCCTGTCAGACCCACGGCTTTCAGGCAGTGGCTATATTTTTCTCCCTGTCTGTGCTTCATGTGTTTCTTAACTTTTTTTTTATATTGCGCCAAAATAGGGCTTTTAAGCTTTAATTTCTTTTATTGTTGACTACGCTTACAGCCACTGAAAACCCAAAAATCTGTGTCTCCGAAAATTCGAATATTATATAAGACCAATTGGTACTTTTGGCTGTGTGGGCAGTGTGCCAAGTCCTGCTGGAAAATGAAATCTCCATCTCCATAAAAGTTGTTATCAGCAGAGAGAAGCATGAAGTGCTGTAAGACTTTTGTGTGAAAACAAAACTGCACTGACTTTAGACTTGATAATAAAACACAGTGGATCAACACCAGCAGATGACAGACATGTCTCTCCAAACCATCACTGATTGTGAAAACTTGTGAAATGGGTTTTCATCAAGCTTTTTATTAGCTGTAAGCCATAATCATCAACATTTAAAAAAGTGCTTAAAATAAATGTCAGTGTGTCTTTGCTATCATAACGACGGGAAAAGTACAACTCTCGTGACTCAGAGCACACACAGGCATGTACTATTTTTCCTAATTAATCATTGGTGTGTTTTGGTTGTAATGTGAAATTAACTAATTAGAGTGTCACTAGCTATTATCTTTAAAAGGCAGATGTGCTCTGACTTTGGCAGCTTCCTGGACGTGTCCTTCTCAGCAGACAAAAGAGATTGAGATTGGAGATTGACCACAGCCAAATAAAATAAAATAAATCGATCATATAGGCTTTTGAAGCTGTTCTTTGTAAATGAGAAAAGTTTTGGATATTAAAGTTAATAAATACAGTTTTAGAGATATTTTCCTCCCACCCTCACACAGACACACACACATGCCATGGTCCTACAACTTAAGCCTACTTAAAACCTCCCCCAAACCCAGCCACATTATTCTAACCATGGACGACGTCTAGTGTATTTTTTTTTAAACCAAACTATGATTACCGTACTGCTGCAGCTAATATAACACATCGTTTCCATTCACCAAATGTTCCCCAGGCATGAAACCACAGCTTGTTTTTGTGGAATGAAGTTTTTTTAGTTTTGTAAGCTCCGCATTAGATCACTGTATATACTGTAACTCTCGTCAAACTGTGCTGAGAAATGCTGAGAAATCCCCCCCCCCCCTCTTCTTTTTTTCCATTACATACCACACTAACCAAAATTCACTTAAATACAAAGACAATAAGCAATAAGTTCAGCCCGACAGTAAGTCATCACTGTGGTGGCGAGTTAATAAGGCATGATTTTAAATGATTACTTATGAAAGGTATGTTTCTTGCCACAGAAACAGCCTTGCCTTGAAAATAAATAATAAATAGTCAATCATCAAAAATCCAGGAAATCCTCAGGCCTGGTAAACTATGGGACAGTTTCCCAGACAGGGATTAAGCCTAGTCTTGGACTACACAGCATTTTGAGAAGAGCTTTTTCATAAAAAGTAAATTATTCAATGTTTCTCCTGACAGCAAGGTACAATAATACAGTTTACAGAGTTTATCCTGCTTTTGTTGGAACAACTGTCTCTAATGTTCAGGGACAGGTTTTAACTAGGTTTTGGAGTAAGCACTGCTGTGAGGACATGCAGCTCTGGGAAAAATTCAGAGACCACTTCAGTTTCTGAATCAGTTTCTCTGATTTTGCTATTTATAGGTTTATGTTTGAGTAAAATGAACATTGTTGTTTTTTATTCTATAAACTACGGTCAACATTTCTTCCAAATTCCAAATAAAAATATTCATTTAGAGCATTTATTTACAAAAAATAAGAAATGGCTAAAATAACAAAAAGGATGCAGAGCTTTCAGACCTCAAATAGTGCAAGGAAAACAAGTCCATATTCATAAAGTTTTAAGAGTTTAGAAATCAATATTTGATTAAATAACCCTGTTTTCTTGCACTTTTTTTCATATTCCACTGCTGTACTTGTACATGTACTTACTTGTAAATAATATCCATAACACATTACTGTTTTAATGTATATATTTATATTTAGTTAGTTTATTTCTTTCTTTATTGTATATTTTCTACTTTTATCTTTAAGCCGCATACTTGGCGAGGAGCAAAGAAAGAATTTCATTGTACAAGGAAACTTGTTTCTTACTGTGCACATGACAATAAACTCTTTAAATCTTGAATCTTTAATCACAGTTTTCATGCATCTTGGCATGTTCTCCTGCACCAGTCTTTCACACTGCTTTTGCATAACTTTATGCCACTCCTGGTGCAAGCAGTGATCATTCATCTTCCTCTTGATTTTATTCCAGAGGTTTTCAAATTGGTAAAAAAAAAAAATCATAATTTTTAAATGATCTATTTTTTTTTTTCGAATGCTGTACAGTGTTTAGTGTTAGTAACATAAGTATGTTGGATTACCACCACTCCAACTCACTCCTAACTCCATAATTTACCCCAAAGGTATAATCATTCCAGAAAACACAGTTCCACTGCTTCACAGCTTAATATTGGGGGCTTTATACCCCTCTAGCCCACAGCTAGGATTAGGCTTGGAGCCAGTAGGTTTTTGAGTGTTTATCTGCTTTAGAGATTCCTACACTTTGACAATACTTATCTTTATTAAGCATATATTTAATGTATTGTTAAACCAACAGTAAATGTATACAGCTCTGGAAAAAAATAAGAGACCACTTAAAAATAATGAGTTTCTTTGATTTTACCAAATTAAAAACCTCTGGAATATAATCAAGAGGAAGATGGATGATCACAATCCATCAAACCAAACTGAACTGCTTGAAACTGCTTTTTGCACCAGGAGTAAAGCAGCTTAAAGTTATCCAAAAGCAGTGTGTAAGACTGGTGGAGGAGAACATGATGCCAAGATGCATGAAAAACTGTGATTAAAAACCAGGGTTATTCCACCAAATACTGATTTCTGAACTCTCAAAACTTTATGAATATGATACATGATATTGTTTTCTTTGCTTTATTGGGGTCTGAAAGCTCTGCATCTTTTTTGTCATTTCAGGAATTTGGGAGAAAAGTTGTCTGTAGTTTTTAGAATAAAACAACAGTATTCATTTTACTCAAACATAAACCTATAAATAGCAAAATCAGAGAAACTGATTCAGAAACTGAAGTGGTCTCTTAATTTTTGCAGAGCTGTATATATCAGCAATGGGTGTGACTTAAAGTGCTGTAGCATTTAATAGAGCATACCTTTAAAAACGTGGGCAGAAGTGTTCCTGAACAGTTTTTGGGCTTTGAAAAGGTCACAATTGGACGTCAAATGGTAAATTAAGGTTCTGCAACTTCCTTTGTCCATGCAGGAGACATTTGGAGAGATTGCGTGTGCATGCCAGATGAATGGATGCATGCGGTAAACTGACGCACTTGATCAGATCACTCTACAGCAGGCTACACATAGACATGAGCCTCTAAGCATTCTGTACTGCTGAGACCTCATCCAGTCATGCATGAATTCAGAATCTCTTTTCAGGAACAGTGTCCAATAACTTGTTAGGACATACATTTGGACGAGTTTACTGTTTTCACTATTGGATCAATGTTTCCTATAGATCTTCTGCACTCTACAGTCACCTCCTGGGTTTGTCATAAAAAGAACATTTCTGTTTTTATTTTCAGGTATGCACATCTGGATCTGATACAGTAGTGTTTTATTTCCTTACTATTTTATCTCATTTTTGCATGTGCTACTCCACTGACTACCAAACTGTGTTAATATTTCATAGCGATTTCGTTGCTGTTATTTAGTACTAGTCATTAATTTTGTGTTGTGAGTTGTGAAGAAGCTAATGGACATATCTTTTTGCAATGTTCTTTTGTTCTCGTGTTTTTTTTTTTTGTAAACTCTGTTGAAATAAATTGGATAAAAATTGGATCAGAAAAAAAGAAAATAAGAAATGGCTGAAATAACAAAAAAAAAAAGATGCAGAGCTTTCAGACCTCAAATAAAGCAAAGAAAACAAATTCATATTAATAAAGTTTTAAGAGTTCAGAAATCAATATTTACACATTCGGAAAATATTACCTTTTTTGTGAGCAAAAGTATTGGAACAGATACATTTAAAATTGATTAAAGTGAATAAGACTTTTTTGAATATTTAGTTGCAAATCCTTTGATTGCAATGATAGTATATCAAGCATGGGACTTATTGACATCACTAAACTTTTGCATTCTCTTTTCTGATGCTTTTTCAGATTTTCCCCACAGCCTCTTTCAATTAGGAGTTGTTTTTGGGGGGGTTTAATGCCTTTCAGTTTTCTTTTTAGCTGGTAAAATTCATGCTCTATAGTCAAAAGTCAAGATTTCCCACCACTTTCTTCAGGTAGATTGTCTACTTCCTAAAACGAGTAGATTGAGATACCTTCTTTACAGCATGCCATAGGTTTCTATTTCATCAACTGCTGTACTTTTCCTTGGTCTACCTGTTCGACATCTATTACTTAGTACACCAGTGATGACTTTCTTCTACAGGACATTTCAAACAATTGTTCTGGCTGTGGCAAATATTTGTGCTCTAATGGCTCTGATTGACATTCCATCTTCTCTCAGCTTCACATTTGCTTGATTTTCATCCATAAACAGTGCTCTGGTTTTCTCTGGTTGGTTACTCCTCTAACAATAAATGCACAGTCTGCATAATATTGAGAATATTGATAATATTGATACCAACACTGGTATTGGTATTGATCAATACTCGTGTAAAAAGATGGATACTCAAGCTTTTTTATATATGTTTTTACACATTTGCACTGAAAGGAAGAAAAATCATTTCCTAAATTGATTTTACTAAAAACAATTCTGTTTAAAAAAAAGAAAGAAAAAAATAGAAAAGATGTCTAGTGAGGGGAGAATTTTTTTTTTTTTTTGTGTTGTGGTTTCTCTCCTTCTCTACCTCAGAAAAGTTTTTGTTTTATTGTTTCTAAACAAAAATGTTTATTGTGATAATAAAGTATTTTGTTGTCACGTATAATGTTTTCAAAATCTTTTTGGATCCTTTGGATTTATGAAGCTTAAATATTAAAAAGTATTGATATCGGTATCGATATCGGCAATACTGGCCCTGCATTTACTTGGTATCGGATCGATACCAAAATTCCCAGTATCGCCTGCCTCTAGTCTGCGCAGATAAAACCCAAATCTGAAACTGAACAGAGACAACATTCAGCGCTGTTTATTGCTTCAATAATCAAATCAAATGATCTTATTTTTTGAAGTTCAAGTGTGAAAACACCACAATAAAGCGATTTATTGTATGATGATCCAATAAAAGCTTGTTAGTAACCACAGTTCTTGGAGTTCTGTTACTGTAATTCTTTGAAAAGGTCAGAGAGAATGTCAGCAGTGAGGGTGTGAACTCTTGTTAATAGTGTGGAGAATGCCAGAGGTTGACTCAGATGCTTTTCAGCTCGGCTCAGTGAAAGCAGTAATTAGTGTCGACGCTCCATTTCCATAAACGAGATGTCATCACCTTTTAAAAACTCGCTATAGATATTTTTCACTGCTCTACTCAGTGGCTCAATGCCTCAGAAGAACCATTTCCTCCAGTGAAGCTCACTGAACTTACTGAGACATAATTTAAACTGACATCCCTCTTCTTCTTTAGCTCAACTGAGAAGACATGATTCACTGATACCTGTAGGAATGGCTGAAGGTTGTGCTGGGGGGGTGGGGGGGGGGGGTGTTATGGTCTGGGGTTCGCCAGGTATCTGCTATCAGAACCTGCATGATAAAGAGAAATGTATATGTCACTAGATCAGTCGATCTTACCTTCTTACATATCTTCACTCCCTCACCATAATTCCAGCTCTTCAGTTTGGGTCGCAGCCTCCAGGAAAATCCTCCATCTCTGGGGGACTCCATCTCTGGAGGTTTGGAAGGGTGATTATGTAATTAAATATAATAATAGTGTACTTGAACTATATGCAAATTAATTAAAGTATACTTTTTCTACTTATACATACTTTTTTATCATTTATTTAAGGCCGTATTTTAAAGGTCCGTTTTGTCACGTACTCGTCCTGTTCTGTTGCCCTCTCTGTGCTCTTCATTTTAGCTCCACCCCCTCGTTTCCTGTGTCCAGGTGTTTCCTGTGTTATCAGTGTTAGTTGTTGGTTCTTGTACATTTTCACGTCAGTTAGGTTGTTTATTAGTTAGTTCTACACTTTTAGTTTTTGGGCACCATCACCCTGTTATTTTTTTTTTTTTTTTTGACGTTTTCACAATTAAGTTTTTTATTTGTTTTTATTTTGATTCCTATGTTCTCAGTTTATCATTATTCATTTTAGCATTTCTTATCATTCTTATCATTTTACTTTACTTTTACTGTAATTATCTTTTTCTTCATTTTAGATTTTATGAATTCTTTAATTTTTATGTCAATTCTTTTATGGTCTTTTTAGAATTTCCTTTTTTTTCTTTTCTTTTTTATTCATCTACTTTAAATATTGGTTTACAATACTTTTTACTATTTTGTTCCATTTTATTTCTAATTTCTCATGAAATGTTTCCAATTCCTTTTATATTGTAAATCTTTGGTGGCATTGTAAATGAGGTTCACCCTCAATGTATTCCCGAGTTAAAATTATTATTGATTGATTGATAATAGAATGGCCAGTAAGCATATTGTCACTATCCAATTAAAAAAAGGTATCTCTAAAGCAGCTGCTTTACAGGAGAGACATTAAACATTTTTTAACTTTCAATGAAACTCAATGTAATTTTTTTTTTTTCCGTTCATCAAGAAATTTTGACACAGAGTAAGGTGACAATTTGTGTGTTCAAATTATGTGTTGAACTAAAAATCAACAAAAATGGAGATACTTGTTTTTCATTGGACAGCGAAGATATGCATTGTATAGAAACCCCTGTACTTTACTGTGGTGGTCGTCTGCTGGTCTCTTTCTATTGATGTATGAGTGCGTGAGACCATGGAGACATGAGAAATTAGGATTGTCATAGATAATTGCTGCCATCATTAAATGCGCAAACTAACATAGTTACCCAAACAGTAAATATACTGGAAATGCCATGTATACTGTTAACATCCTACTCTGTTTAAAGATAACGTAATTCTATGTCGCCATTGTCGACTCTTCTTGAGTTATATATGGATTACGTCAGGTTTCATGTAAAAACTCAAGACTTAAATCAGCTTTATTGACCTGTGTTGAAGGGCTGGACACACATGTTGCTGCTATGAAGAGCCGGAAACTGCTCATTAAAATCTGCATTCACATTCATATTCACGCTTTAATTGCATTAAAGTACATGCAGGCCAAAGCAGACTCCTTAGTCTACTGTATATTCACATTCTAACTGTGTTAAAGCACACGTAGGGTTAAAATACATTCAGGATATGAGGCATCTGGAAGTGTTCTGTGGTTTTTATCCATTTCCTGTGTGTGTGGCCCCAAGGAGTGCAGTAATCATCACATTACACATCTTCTCATATCCTGTAATGAGGCAGGTACATGACCTGAGATTAAACTCCTAAACTTGTCCTTTTTTGCCCCTTAAAAAAACATTTATTTATTTTTTTTATGTTTGCAATTTTTCAGGTTGTATTTTTATTTATATTTTATTTAAAAGTGTTAAACAAAGCAAAATACTATGTGAAGCATTTAGCATTTAGGTGCTCTTTTATCTAAGGGAGCTGTTAACTTGCAGTTTCTGAGGCTGATAACTCTAATTAACTTATTCTGTGCAAAAGAGAAAGCTCTTGCTCTTTCTTTATTAGTTTGATCCTGATGAGTGCCAGTTCCATCATAATGTTTCTGATGATCTTCGTGACTGCACTTGAGGACACTTTCAAAGTTCTACTTGAGTAGTTCTTGCTTCTCATAATCTGGATTAGAACATTATTCAAATAGAGCTATTATTCACTGTATACCTGTAACTCTACCTCTTCACAACTTTACAACTGATTCCCTCAAATTAAATTAAAGAGGCAAGAAATTCAAGTAATTACAGTAACCTTTAACCCAATGGGACTGGGCTTGTTGGGTGATCAGCATCCCTAAACCTCTGATCCTATGATCTCACCTAGTCTGCTGTTATAACTTGGTAATAATGAAAGTTTTACTCAAGTTTTTACTACTAAATTTTAAGAATATGACGATATGTAAGCAGTGAACGCAGCACAGACCCTACTCAGTGTGTAAACAGCAGGGAGCAGCAGAGACATCATTTGTTCATAGCAGTATATTATCTGGCTAATATATTAGATATAATATTAAACTGTGCTTTATCAGCAGTTAAGCTTAATTAAAATGTATAAGTAGATTTGACAGTTGGCCACTCCAGAAAAAAAAAAGGCAGATTACGATGGAAATTGGGGTCAAACTTGATCGCGTAAAAAAATGCGTTATTGATTCCAAATTAATTGCGTGCATTAATGCTTTAAAGTTCACAGACCTAGTTTTTAAACTGTTAGTGTTTCTAAAGGTTCATATTTAAACATTAAAATCTATCACATTGCTTAGAGTATTGCAAAATATTGCAGTATATTGAGTCACAAATCCCCGTATTGTGATACATATCATATCTGCAAGTTTTTTTTTGACAATATACAGCTTTAGGATTCTAAACCAAAAGGTTATGGGTTTTCTTAGAACTACACATCCAGCTAGCTTCAAAAACACAACGTCAAATTTGAAGAAACGAGTCGCAGCGACATACTTACAGATCAAGACCCAAAGGTGGAGCGAAGCTTCCAATAAAGTGAGTTTCGGCAAAACTGTTATGTTGAGACTGCAGTAACTTAAAAGTAACTTAACAGTAATTTAGTTACTTTTTTAAATCAAGTAATCCATAAAGTAACTAAGTTACTTTTTAAAGGTTTAATCAGTAACTATGCCATCACTGCATATGAATCATTGACATTAAAAATAAATAACACACTGAGATTTTTTTAGTCATTGTGCGTAGTCAAATCTTAGTGTGCGAATCGATCGATCCTTCCGGAAACGCTGAGCCCTCTGACCCGGCGTAATGAGATGTGTGGTGGTTTAGGGGTTCACTACAAAAAAGGTGCTATTTCACGCTGGGGACGGCCACGTAGGTCCGTCTGTTAGATCAATGAGCCGGCGGCGGCGGGAGGCAGAGACTACAGACCAATAAAGAGGAGAGGTAGCGTGAGAACGCCTGAATAAAAGATGAGTCATGTGTTTGACTTGGATTCACATCAGCAGCTCATTATAATCGCACTTTTTGGGTTAATTAATTGCTGGGGGAGCTCGTAAAACAGCGCTATTGCTCATAACTACCAAATCATTATTAATGCAGTCAGAGTTCATTAATCCGGCCCTGCCTTCATACAGCAGCTTTTTATTACTTTCCACCTTCCCCACTTTGGAACAACTTACCTGGAGCGGGGCGCTGCGTGATTAGGCTTCTTTCTTGGCTGGGCTCGATGCTCGATTAGGGGTTTCCTGTAGTGAGTGATGAGCAAACGTGGAGCTTTCAGCACCAGCCAATCACAGCTGCTGGTCTGTTGTCTGTTGTCTGTTTGGTTATTAGAAGCTTTGACTGTCTGATCTGCCTTTCAACACGCTTTTATCCTGCAAGGCCACGCCACACAGGCCCTGCACACGGAAAAACGACACACAGCACCCAAGTCTAAAATTAATGATAAATAATGTAAAAAAAAAAAAAAAAGGTTGGGTGGGGTGTGTGCCCAACAAATGCCAAGGCCTCTGCATGTTTGTGTAGGCTGATAAACAGCCCCCGCCCCAGTTCGAGGAGCTGTTCAGTTGGCAGTGGTGCTGAATACGTGCCCCACAGAACGAGGTGGAAACATACCAAAGCCAAGGCACCTTTAATACAGACTTTAATACCGCAGGATGCCAGCTGGGAAATGCCAGTGAGTCACAGCCTCAGATTTGATCGGTTTCATACATTTAAGAACATAATAGACTTAGAGTTTTCCAACAAGACCTGCTTCGCTTCACTGTTTCCACAGTGCGTTAATTATTGACGCATTAGGATGCTGTTTTGGAATTGTATTTCAGTTTATCTTGGTTTCTCATTTACTCTTTTCTCTTTTTTAACAGTCTTAATTTTCCTATAGAAAAGTGTTCATAGCTTATACACAACCATGCAGAGGTTTCCATTCACATAAGCACATCATTTCCTGTAAGACACTTAATATTAATCAATATTAAGCTATAAGACCAATAGGGTATTCAATCTTCTTAAATAGTACATACGTATACAATATCAGTCAAAAGCTTGTATACACCTTAAGTTCAGTAGTTTCTCATTTTTTAATTTTTTTTTGCATTATAGATTAATTGTGGTTTCTGAGGCTGGTAACTCTGGTTAACCTATCCTGTGCAACAGAGGGAACTCTTGCTCTTTTTTCCTGGGGCGGTCCTGATGAGAGCCAGTTTCTTCGTAACATTTTTGATGGTCTTTGCAACTACACTTAACCCTAGAATGATATTTTCATGTGATTTTCATTGTGTTGCTGCTGTCTGAGTTGTATGGGACTTTGGGGAGCTTCAGGGTTCTCATTGATGTCATTGATGTTATGGTTGATTCTCTCCTTCCATCTATGTTTTTTCAATCCAATATTAGTGATAGAGCGTAACATATTTTATGGGTGTAATTTACCTCATCTTAATGTGTTTGTGTGTTTAAATCAGGCGCTCACATGTCTCAGGAATGGGTGGACCAAAGACCAAAGACCATTACCTGTTAAAGATTACCATGACCTGATTTTACTATATTTTTTCTGCATTTTTATAGGGTCATCCATGGTACTTTTTCATTTTATGTGATGTTGTATGTTGTAAAATTTAAAAAAGGGTTCCAAAACTTGTCATACAGTATATATCCAATGTTAGTGATGGTGTTACTAATTTTAACATTAGTGTTCTAGGGTTAACTGACCTCCATTGACTGACCTCCATTTCTTAAAGTCATTTTATTTTCTTTACTTAGTTGAGTAGTTCTTGCTTCTCATAATCTGGATTAGAACATTATTCAAATATTCACTATTCACTGTATACCTGTAACTCTACCTCTTCACTACTTTACTTTAACTGATGCTCTCAAACACTTTATTAAGAGACAAGAAATTCAAGTAATTAACTCTTGACGAGTTCAGCACAGCTGTTAACTGAAAGCCTGAATTCCAGGTGACTCTACCTCATAAAGCTGACTGAGAAAATCCAGCCAAGATGTGCAAAACTGTCTAATCTAAGCAAGAGGGGCTACTTTGAAGAATTTACAATATAAAACATAATTTCATATTTTTTCTTTATAGTTTGGATGATTTTAGTAGTAATCTACAAAAACTAAAAGTGTGCAGTCTAGGCAAGAGACACGCCAATGTTTTACCTGTTTTATTGCAGTATATCTCTACAGGAACTACATTGACAAGCTAATATATACAGTATATGTGCATTTGCACATCTGTGTCAGCAATGGGTGTAAATTAAAGTAGCTATTGCTCTCAGTGGGTAAATATAATGATAATGTTTCGGTATAATAAAGGTACCCAGTGACGTCACATGATCACTATGTCCACTGTTCACTGTTCACTCTGTGGCCTGCTGACCAATACAGAGCTGAGTCTGAGAAGCTCCGCCCCCCTCCATACAACACACCTAATAAATAGCTCAGCAGCTCCAGATCTGAGAGACACACAGCACAGTGTGAGAAAGAGAGAGAGAGAGAGAGAGAAAGAGAAAGAGAGAGAGAGAGGTAAAGAAAGGTAAAGAGAGAGAGTGTGTGTTGCTGTTTAAAGGCATGTTTTCCAATAAGACTGAGGGACCCCGCAGAGGAAGATCATTCGACTCCATTAATAAATACTATGAGGAGAAACAGATCAATAATGAGGTCAGTGCACTCTCACTTATTCATCTTTCTTTTATATTTGTCTTTCTTTGTGTAACGTGTCTCTTCTTCTAAGTCTTTTCTACTCTTCTTTCCCTTTTTCACGTTCTTCTTGTATTTCTTAAACATCATCCCCTATTTCTTCCTCCACTTTCCCTCTTCTTCTTTTGCTGCCTCTTCAACTTTTTTTCGTTTATCTTCTTTCCTTCTTTTTATTTTTATTTTCTTTTCTTTCTTTTTCTTTGTCTTCTTTTTCATATTTAATCAACTTTTTAACTTCTACTTAATCATTTTCATCCTTTTTTTCACTGCTTTCACTTCTTTTCTTTTTTTCTTCTTTTTCTACCCTCCTCTTCTTTATTATTTTCTGCCCCTTCTTCTCCTTCCTCCTTTGATTTCTTCTTCATTTTCCTTGTCTTTCTTTCTTCCTGTTTTCTTCTTTGTTATCTTTATTCCTTTATTCCTTCATACCATTTATTCTATCTGTTTTTCCTCTTTTCTTCTTTTATTCCCTCATATTCTTCATTTTCTTCTTCTTATAATTATTATGTTATAGTATAATAAAATATGGTCCTTTGCTTTATTTGAATATTTATATGTGCGTTATTCATATATTCTTTATGTTCATCTTGTATTTCATCATCACCTTTTTCTTCCTTCTCTTTCTCTCTTCTTCTTTTGATAACTCATCAACTTATTTCTTTCCTCATTTGTCCTTCTTTGTTTAGTCTTCCTTCCTTCTTTCTTTTCTTTATCCTCTTTTTCAGCTTACTTTAAACATCCTATATTTAACTTCTACTTAATCATTGTCTTGTATTGCTTCCTTCTTTATCTTAATTTTTACCTAATCAAAATCTTCTACTTTTTCTTCTTCTTCTTCTCTCCTCTTCCTCTTTATTTAACTTTTTTATCTTCCTTCTTCCTTTTATTACTTCTTCACCTCTCTTCTCCTTCCTTTATTCTCCCTTCTTCTTTATAAGCTTTGTTTCATTTTTACTTTATTTTTTCTGTTTTTCCTTTTCCCTTTATTTACTTATAATAATCATGCTATGGTGTAATAAAATATGGTCCTGTGCTTTATTTGAATATTTATATGAATATTAATACTGGTCCTGTGATTACTGTACATTCATCACTCTCAGCAGTTATAATCACTACATTATATCAGTGTTTATCTAGACAGACTTAATAACTGAGCTTCTATAGCTGCTGTCCGGCACAGGGTGCTGAACTGACCAGAAACCAGAACTCTTTACACCAAAATACTGACGTTCCTTTTCAATATCCTCACTCATTCTTCTACTTCTTCTTCTTCTTCTTCTTCTTCTTCTTCTTCTTCTTCTTCTTCTTCTTCATCTTGCAATACTGTCTTAGTTGATAGGACTCTATTAGTCTGGTTCTGTCCAGTTGATACTGACCATGTGTAAGCAACCTGACCCACTGCCGATAACTATATAATATTGTGTCTTGGTTATACGTTGTGTATTGTGTATATGTTGTGTATTGTGTATATGTTGTGTATTGTGTATATGTTGTGTGTTGTGTATATGTTGTGTATTGTGTATATGCTCTGCCTCATTCTGCACATGATAAATGTTGTGTTTTTTTATTTAAAGCTAAATAAATCTACATTTAACAACATTGAGGAGAACCAAGGAAGAATCCTCTCCTCTAAAAGAGAACATGCAGCGATTATCTTCTCTCTGAAGAATGAAGTCGGGAACCTCGTAAAAGCTTTAAAACTGTTTCAGGTATAAACTGTTTTAATTTTAGTATTCAGTGTGATGTTACCAGTGAATATTCGTTTTCAATACTTGTATATTATTTTAAGTATAATGTCTTGTAATGTTTTATTTTTAACATTGCTCTGATTTATGTCTTAAATTTATTTCTTATTTTCCAATTTTATTAATTTTAATTCTATTATAAATGTTATATTTTTCACTTTCATTTATAATTTCTTATAACTTTCTTTTAAACTTATTCTACAGTCTTAATATTTCTGTAATTCACTTTGAATTGCCTCTGTGTATGAAATGTGCTATACAATTAAACTTGCCTTCTTCTTCTACATGTTTTATTTCATCCGAATCCCTTTGTTTTTCATGTTCTTTTTCACTGTTCTTTCCATTTAGCTTTTTCTTATTTACCTTATTTCTTTTTGTTGTTTCCTATGAATCTTCATATTATTGTTAATCTTTCGTTTCTTTATCTTCTTATTCTACTTCTTACAATTTATCATGTTATGGTGTAATAAAATGGAGTCCTGTACTTTATTATATATTATATGAATATTAATACTGGTCCTGCACTTACTGTATTCTCACTTTACTCTACAAACTGCCCCGTCACTCACCCATCACTCACAGCAGTTGTAATTACTACATCACATCAGTGTCCATGTGGTGTATGGAGTGGTGTATCTACATCATCTTACAGATGTCCCTCATGTACATTTCAAGAAAAATCATCTGCAAAATAAAAATGTTGAACATTCCAACAGTAGTTTAAAATGATAGAAAATGTGCTACTTTTTTTTTCTTCAGCAGGAGAACCAGGTGAAGCTGCTGCATATCGAGTCTCGTAAGTCGAGGAGGAGTAACTCGGAGCTGGAGGTGTTGGTGGACTGCGACAGCGAGCGAGACACTCTGAAGGAGATCATCCAGCTGCTGAAGAAACAGACCAACACCGTCACCATGGACCCACCAGAGAGACCCCTACCTGATCCAGATACAGGTACAATCCCCCCCTCCAACATCCAGCATTTCAGTTATTTATTCATTCATTTATTCAGCTAAGTTTTGAGCTTGCTTTAGTTTCAAAACAGATATGCACAAGGTGCATTCCGATGCTCATTGCTATCTTACACCCCGCAAACTCTATTGTTGCAATAGCAATGGTGTGTTTGTGTGAATATATTTACGCTGATGTGCATGGTGATCTGGATATAAGGTGTGTTTAAGTACATTTCTGGTGTATTGCTATCTTGGCAATGGAAAACACAGGTGCTCCACTGACTGAATACAACCTAGACAGACATTAACAGTCAGATGTTTATTGCTATCTTGGCAGTGAGTTCTCAAAAGCCTACTCCCTAACATGCATTGAAACAATTACTTGATTACATGTGTATTTTTGTCCAGTCTTTATACTTTATGGACTTTAAATATATTGCATTACGCACCTCAAATAACCTGTATTAATGCTGAATGCTTAATGCTAAATGGTAAAAAAAGAGCTTCTGTATGATGTTTGCAGATTTTCCAGAAGAACCCTGGTTCCCCAGAAAGATCTCAGATCTGGATAAGTGTGCTAACCGGGTTCTGATGTACGGTTCTGCTCTTGATGCGGATCATCCTGTGAGTGCTCTCTCTTTAATTGCACATTTATTTATTAACACTTTTACATTTATTATTAAAGCATTGTTGTTTTATTGCCTATATCACTATGTAATATTTTTTTTATGATATGACTTTTCTAAAAAAAAATTTTTTTTAAGTTGAATTATCATTATTATAAAGAATACATCATTATTCTTACATTTCTTTAGTCTTTATATTGTTAAATGAGGCGTAGACTGCCATTCAAATATAATTTCAATGTTTCCATGATGTCAGTATTAATCTTGCTAATTAATCTTTCTAATAACGTTGTAATGAAAACATGATGAAACATTTTTTCATTAACGTTATAAGCTAACCTTCCTGGAAATCTATTTTAAATATTGCTAAACATTTTTAATGTCCTCTGTTAGCTGGGCTAATTCAAATTATACTGTGTTTTTTAATGTATATAAATGTATATATCTGAGAAACACCAGTCTGGCGCCAAGTGGTCCAGCGCCGCCACTATGATAAGGAGATTGCTGGTTCGAATCCCAGTCATGCAGCTTGCCATCGGCTGCCAGAGCCCCGAGAGAGCACACTTGGCCTTACTCTTGCACAAGGCATCTGTGAGCTGATGTATTAGAACCGAGTCGCTGCGCTTTCCTCCGAGTGTTAGCGCTGTGATTCTACTCGCCAATGCTGCATCAGCAGCAGTTCAAAAAGAGGCGGAGTCTGACTTTACATGTATCGGAGGAGGCGTGTGCTAGTCTTCACCCTCCTGGTGTTGAGGCATCAGTAATGATAGGGGGGATATACAGCTGAGTAGCGTCTGAATTGATGGGAAAATTGGCCTAGCTAAATTGGGGAGATAAAACGAAGAACATTTTTGATAAATATAAAAAAAGAAATACAAGCTAAATATAACAAAGGTTCTGTTTTGTATTTGTTTTTTCTTTTTCTCAGGGATTTAAAGACAACGTGTACCGAAAGAGGCGGAAATATTTTGCTGACCTTGCAATGAATTACAAACAGTAAGTCTCACCAATTTCCAAAAACTGGTAACTTTACAGGTGATCGGACCAATAGAAATACTCCAAAATTGAATGAAATATTTGTTTTCCGTTAAAAATAGGACGTTTTTTGTTTATACAGTATATAATTTCATGTCTTTCTCTCAGTGGGGAGGCGATCCCGCGGGTGGAGTTTACGGAGGAGGAGGTGAGGACGTGGGGGGTGGTGTTTAGGGAGCTGAATAAGTTGTACCCCTCCCACGCCTGCAGAGAATACCTGCTGAACCTCCCCCTGCTCTCCCAGCACTGCGGCTACAGAGAGGACAATATCCCCCAGCTGGAGGACGTCTCTCGCTTCCTCAGGGGTGAGACTGAACCCTCAGATTAATCAAATTACTGTAAATTCTACACTGTAAAACCCAATAAATTCACTAAACTCTAGACGTTTGCTGTAACCAATTACCTAATAAATGTTAAGTTCATGTCATATAATTAAAGTACAGTTATCTTTACACATATAATTTATATATCAGTGGTGTGCAGTGAGGCCCTTCTAACCCTTCAGAGAAGGGGTGACAATAGGTGCATGTAAATCAATACATAATATTTAATCAGAAAATCTATATTATAGTTATTGTGAACTATAAGCATTTCTTTTATAAATAAACTAAAATAAAAAAACAGCAACTAATTCAAAGCATTAGTCTGCGTTTTTCAGTTGCTACAGGACTCTTATCTGACTGACAAGCTTTTTTAAATGGCTTCTGCCCCCGTGTGTCTGTGTGGACCCTTCTCCTGATTTTGAGAAGGGTGTAGTAATGAGTATATTAGCAATAAAGTCGCAGGACAATCTAACCAATCAGATTCATGGTTTTCACTTTGGGGGCGCGGCCATGGCTGCCTAAACCCTTCTCGGCACTGTGATGAAAGGACTATGCGTTGCTTAGTGTAAAACAAGGGAGCATGCTGGATTAGTTTAATAGTTAGCGAACTAAAATGGAATTGCAACGGTAAATGAGACAAATATTGTGTCACATCATATTAAATAGCCTTTTTAAAAGGTGCCCTTCAATTTGAAACTGATTTACAATAATAGGCCGTCTGACTGGTGACTTTTTGTGTGTACTTAATGTTTTGGCTGACCTGGCATCTTGTAGGCATACAAATGAGTGATATTGGTTGGCCGGCTGTACTTGTAGGAAAAGTAAGCATTGATTTTGTGGTTTGTAGCTGCTGTATTTTAAGGCTGTTAATGTGCATTAAGCTCATATAACTAAGTCGAGACAGAGAATATGTAGTTCTAATATAAATCTATGTGTAAGTTGGCAGGTGGAGGGTGGTGGGGGGGGGGGGTTGCAGAAGGGGTACCCACTATATTAACTGCACGCCACTGGTATATACATATATATTTTAATTTAAGATTTTTCTGAACTTATATATTTTATTTTCAAAATCATTTTTCTCAAGTACTGTATACTACATTGTTTTACATAATTATTATTATTTCCACTGACTTAACCAGAACACAAAATATATGATAGTATATTATTTTGGGTTACATCAATTGCTTTGTATAATAATTCTACTTTGAAGGTGATAGTCAGGTGAATAAAATATGTAGATTTGTTTTTAGTCTTCTCTGTGAGTTCATTCAAGTTTTTCATGTGTGGATTCATATTAGAGCGAACAGGTTTCACCATCCGTCCTGTGGCTGGATACCTGTCCCCGCGGGATTTCCTGGCTGGACTGGCCTTCAGGGTTTTCCACTGTACTCAGTATGTTCGTCACAGTTCAGCTCCACTCTACACTCCAGAGCCGTGAGTACTCTGTACTACCGTCCCATACCAGTGCTAAAGCATAGCAGCCTCTCTCTATCACCATCTGCTGTTTTACACTGTGATTTTCATGTTCTATTTCCATACACATATCACAGACATCCCACCTCTCCCTCAACCTCAAGTCATCCAAACTATAAAGAAAAACATATGGAATTACAGTCTTTAACAAACAAAAAGTGTTAAACAAACCAGAATATGTTTTATATTTTAAATTCTTCAAAGTAGCCCCTCTTGCTTAGATTAGACAGTTTTGCACATCTTGTCTGGATTTTCTCAGTCAGCCTTATGAGGTAGAGTCACCTGAAATTCAGGCTTTCAGTTAACAGCTGTGCTGAACTCGTCAAGAGTTAATTACTTGAATTTCTTGCCTCTTAATAAAGTGTTTGAGAGCATCAGTTGTAAAGTAAAGTTGTGAAGAGGTAGAGTTACAGGTATACAGCGAATGGCTCTATTTGAGTAATGTTCTAATTCATATTATGAGAAGCAAAAACTACTTAACTAGGTGAAGATAAAAATACATTAAAACAAAATTAAGGTCTTCTTAAGTGCAGTCACCACAAAGACCATCAAAACCACTGTAATGGTGAAACTGGCACTCATCAGGACCATCCCAGGAAAGGAAGATCAAAAGTTTCCTCAGAGTTACCAGCCTCAGAAACTGCAAATTAACAGCTTAGATAAGATCACCTAAATGCTTCTTCACAGAGTATTTTGGTTTGTTTAACACTTTTAAGTCACTACATGATTCCTTATGTGTTCCTTTATAGTCTGTAGGACATCAGCATACATTTACAATATAGGAAAAGATGGTATGGCCAAACATTTGACTGGTACTGTATATGATTATGGTTAAGGTCTCTTTGAAGCGCTTCAGGACTACAGTCTTTATAATAATAATAGAATTTATTTGTATAGCGCTTTTCAAAATTCTCAAAGACACTTTACTTTACATACTAAAAAGGCACAAAATAAAAGGTAAACTTATAACAACAATAATAAGGGACACAGTCATTAAATTATACATTAAACATACAAATAAGAATATGGGTGGTTTTATCAAAGACAATTGGAAAAAAATAATAATAAAAAAAGAAAAATAGTTTCTACAAGTTTCTACATTACATTGCATTATAGGTCTTAATCAGCTATTACTATTGTAAGTCGCTTTGGACAAAAGTGTCTGCCAAATGTAATGTAATGCAATGTAAAAGTTTCTACAATATATTACATTATAGGCCTTATTTAGCTATATTTGTCCATATAGCATATCCATCACTGTTTATACAGGTACAGTTTGTATCACAGTATTTGTTATGTTGTTATTATGTTTCAGGGACACGTGTCATGAGCTGCTGGGTCACGTGCCGCTGCTGGCGGAGCCGAGCTTCGCTCAGTTCTCTCAGGAATTAGGTCTGGCTTCTCTTGGGGCTTCTGATGACGCTGTGCAGAAACTGGCTACTGTAGGTACACTCTCATTACAGTGATGCTCAACACCTTGCTCACTAACCTTATTATTGTGCTATTTTCTGAATGTTTGTCCTGCGGTTAGTGCTGTGAATTCTGACATAATACAATAATAATACATATTACAGCCTTAACAGCTGTAAAACTAATATATAAAACTCATGGTGCTTAATGTGTCTTAATGTCATTGATGTATACCTGTGACTGAGAGTGTTTTAATGTGTAGATAGATGGCCAATCTTCATTAATTGCACATTGCACCAGTAAGAGCAGAGTATGAAGGTTCAATTAGCAGGGTAAGAGCACAGTTTTGCTCAAAATGTTGCAATGCACACAACTTTATGGGTGACATACCAGAGTTCAAAAGAGGACAAATTGTTGGTGCACGTCTTGCTGCCGCATCTGTGACCAAGACAGCAAGTCTTTGTGATGTATCAAGAGCCACGGTATCCAGGGTAATGTCAGCATACCACCAAGAAGGACCAACCACATCCAACAGGATTAACTGTGGACGCTGTAAGAGGGAGCTGTCTGAAAGGGATGTTCGGGTGCTAACATGTCCCAGAACTGTCCGTCAGGACAATAAATTATTGTGGTCTAAAACCAGGTGTTTCAGTTTCATTGTCCAACCCCTGTATGTATGCAGGTATATATGTAATATGCAGTTTTCCCCTATTTGTATGTTTGCAGTGCTATTTTTTCACGGTGGAGTTCGGCCTGTGTAAGCAGGAGGGTAAACTCAGAGCGTACGGAGCTGGTCTGCTCTCCTCCATCAGCGAACTTCAGGTAAAATAACATTTTAAATGCAGTTTAATACTCTTAATTGCTCTTAAAGGTAAGAAGGTAAGAAAGGTGACAACCAAATTAGATTCTGCCTATTAGTCACTATAAAATTAGGCATGATAAATGTAACTGAAAAATACAGTTGGGAATAGTTTTGAGGTAAGACAAGACACGACAAGACAAGATACACCCCACATTGGAATTTGGAAGAGACCACTTAAAAATTATACGTTTCTTTGATTTTACCAAATTGAAAACCTCTGGAATATAATGAAGAGGAAGATTGATGACCACAAGCCATCAAACCAAACTTAACTGCTTGAATTTTTGCACCAGGAGTAAAGGCGTAAAGTTATTCAAAAGCAGTGTGTAAGACTGGTGGAGGAGAACATGATGCCAAGATGCATGAAAACTGTGATTAAAAACCACCAGGGTTATTCCACCAAATATTGATTTCTCTTAAAAAATTGTAATTATGAACTTGTTTTCTTTGCATTATTTGAGGTCTGAAAGCTTTGCATTTTGTAAGCCATTTCTCATTTTCTGCAAATAAATGCTCTGAATTACAATATTTTTATTTGGAATTTGGGAGAAATGTTGTACATAGTTTATAGAATAAAACAGCCATGTTCATTTTAATCAAACATAAACCTATACATAGTAAAATCAGGGAAGCTGATCCAGAAACTGAAGTGGTCTCTTAATGTTTTCCAAAGCTGTATGCTACGCTAAGACCAGCAGCATTGCTAGACCTATCTTCTATCCTAAAATGTCAATGTTGCACCAATAAGAATATTGCACTGAAATGTTTTATATATTTAAAGTCTGTATATAATATATAATATATGTGTATGTATACATTAGAAATGCATAGCTAGAATATGTTATATACAGTGTGCATTTAGTGTTTTCTCAGAGTAAACTTACTTTTCCATTCCAGCATGCTCTTTCCGGCAATGCCAAAATTCTCCCATTTGAGCCGAAAGTCACCTGCAAGCAGGAGTGTCTGATCACCACCTTTCAGGATGTCTACTTCATGTCTGAGAGCTTCGAGGAGGCCAAAATTAGAATGAGGTAAATATTGATTTATTTAAAAGGTATTTAAAAGCTTATCTCACTCACTCACTTATGTTTAGCATTATGCTAACATTCTCCACCATCCAACAGAAGCTGCTACTAGTACTTAGAACAGTTTTTGGTGTTTCACATCATTTGTATATGTAAAAAAAGAGCATTGTATGTACAGTATGTACTAATAACTATTTCTGGACAGGTTCATATCAATGTATTACTTTTTAAAAGCTTCGTAAATAAGAAAAGCAGCATGTGGATGAATTGGCACTATTTACTCAATTCTTCTTCAAGTAGTTTTTGGCGTGAATCATAAAGCGTATGAAATAATTTCATGCACATTTTAGAACTTTTATCAATGATTTATTGTTGATCAAATCTCATGGCACAAAACTATATATAGTTAACATTTATTGAAATATGAAAAGATAGCAATGACTACTTTTTGTGGCTGATACACTGTCCAACTAATGATTGGGATAAATTTCATTATTTTCATTTGAAGACCATATTATTCCTCTTACATAAAAAAATTGCTACAGTATAATAGCACGAGAATGCAATTAAATCCAATTGAATAGCATTTAAGGTTTCATTGTTAATAATATTCAGAATTTGAAATTGCTAAATTATCACCAAGATAAGGTGAGTTCAGCAAATATGATTAAGGCCGTTTTCATATATATTTTTTATATTGTTTAATGGTAAAATAATCTTGACAGGCATAATATATACTAAATAATCGATAAAATAATCAGTAATAATAAAAAAAAAATCAGTAAATTTTGCATTTTATTTGGAAATAAAGGAACCAGAGTCTGGAGGAAGAGTGGAGAGACACACAGTCCAAACTGCTTGAGGTCTAGTGTGAAGTTTCCACCAATCAGTGATGGTTTGGAGAGACATGTCATCTGCTGGTGTTGATCCACTGTGTTTTATTATCAAGTCTAAAGTCAGTGAAGTTTTGTTTTCCCACAAAATCTTCCGCTAACAACATTTTTGGAAATGTGGATTTCATTTTCCAGCAGGACTTGGCACACTGCCCACACTGCCAAAAGTACCAATTGGTCTTATATAATATTCTAATTTTCTGAGAAACTGATTTTTGGGCTTTCATTGGATGTAAGCCATAATTGATCATCAACAATAAAAGAAATAAAGGCTTAAAACAGATCACTCTGTGTGTAATATATCTATATAATATATGAGTTTCACATTTTGAACTGAATTACTGAAATAAATTAACTTTTAAATGATATTTAAATCTCTTTTTATTCACAGGGAGTTTGCTAAAACGATCCGGCGCCCGTTCACCGTGCGTTATAACCCGTACACACAGAGCGTGAGTGTGCTGAAGGATATGCCCAGCATCAACAGCGTGGTGGAGGAGCTCCGTCACGAGCTGGACATCGTAGGAGACGCCCTGCACCGGCTAAACAAACACCTGGGCGTCTGAGAGCCGGGCACAAACACCGCCCGCAACCAGGACTGCAGTCTGATACAACCTGCCATAACTACAATTAACACCATTAACCATTTCCTGCATTTTCTGCTGTATGTAAATACTCTAATCATATACCTGTTCAATACTGTTCTGTGCTGTTTAATAGCAGGTTAAATGGCATGATTTTAAAGTACCAGCCAGATAATATAATAATAATAATCAACAGCCGATATTTTACACAGATAAATTATTTTCTGATGAATAAATAATATGTCAATCATGATCATCTTGCCTTTTTATTTGTTATTGCTTTATGGGAAGCTGCTAATAATCCACAAAACAATAAACCACAGTTTATTACATAGGTTTTTGTGGCATATGGCTAATGCTAACTGCTAATAAAAACTAGAAAACTCATTTAAAACATCCATAGATCCTTTAGACCCGAATTATGTTCCATAATTTCTGTTTGGAGTGCACACAAAAGAAGACTCTAATAGTCTAATGACAAATGTGTAAAAAAAAAAAAAATATATATATATATATATATATATATATATATATATATATATATATAAATATAAAATAATTTCTTTTTTTTTTATGTCCATTGCATCGGATGCCTATGTTTAACATATTTATTTTAGATTTACTATTGATTTTTACATGCAATTATTAACAATCAGCTCTTACTTTGCCTCATTGGCTCTAGTGCCCTAATATCTGACTTGCTGTTTTTTCTGAAGCAGTGGGCGGGGCTACGCTATTGTAATTTTTTTTTAAATGGCTGGCTAATGTTCTATTCTGATGGACAATAGGCTTTAATTAGCGTTTTGTGCAACAAAACATTAAAAAGAAAACACATGCTGTCCATTGTAATGAATTAGGGGTCTGAAAGGGTTAAAGCAGGTTAGTAAGGTTACTTTATGATTTGGAGAGACATGTCATCTGCTGGTGTTGATCCACTGTGTTTTATTATCAAGTCTAAAGTCAGTCCAGATTTGTTTTCCCAGTAAATCTTACATCACTTCATGCTTCCCTCTGCTGCTGACAACAACTTTTATGAAGATGCGGATTTCATTTTCCAGCAGGACTTGACAAAAGTAGCAATTGGTCTTATTTAATAATTTCTAATTTTCTGAGACACTGATTTTTGGGATTTCATTGGCTGTAAACCATAATCATCATCAACAATAAAAGAAATAAGCAGTACAAAAAAACGATCACTCTGTGCGTATATAATACATATATATATATATAATATAGTAATATATAAAGTAACTTTTCAATGATATTCTAAAATTCTTCTTTTTTTTGAGACGCACAACTATTTATCTTGAGAATAACTTGCTTTTTTTTTTGCATGTTTGACCACCAGAGGGAGGCGTGCTCCTACAAAAGACTATATAACAAAGGCTCATAACAATGGAAGCCACTGGAAAAGCACAGTTTTAGCAGAAAGTCCTGTGTGTTTGATCATGACTCAGCATCTGTTTCCTCCAGATATGAATGGTGTGTATATGTGTGTGTGAGTCATGTGTGTGTGTGAGACAGCAGAACAGCTGAGCTGGTGATTTTGATTTCTTTTCCGAGCCTCTCTGAAGGTGCCGGTAGAGCCGAGTCACAGTGGATGTGAGAGAATGTATCCGCGGGGTGGGGGTGGGGGGGAATGGGCATTTAGATTGAATGGCTCCTCAGACACTCACCCAACTTTGCATGGAGTATTTATGTGGCTTGTCTGCTTTTATGAGTTGCTGGCAGCAGATGGATGAGTCGAATGCTGGTGGAGGGCTGGGTGGAGAGTCAATAAGGTTGATTGATATGACAGCGGGGCTTTGGCTCTGCATGTGTCCTCATGTGTGCATTACATGAGAATCACAGGACCCATAAAAGCCCTTAAAGGAGGCACATAAAGTGTCCTGCTGCAGGTCAGGCCTGATGTATGGGCTAACGTCACGCCGCCTCTGACGTCACGCCACTAACAGGTGTGTGGAGGAAGGTGACCTTCCAGTTTCAATACTCAATACTACAGTTAAGCAGTAATAGACGAAAGGGAGCTGTACAGCCTCTTGCCTACGACCGCATCACACAGGGTTCCCGCTAGAGCTGGGCAATACTGGAAATGTTGGTATTGATCCGATACCAAGTAAATGCAGGGCCAGTATTGCCGATATCAATACTGATACCGATACTTTTAATTTTAATTAATTTTAAGCTAGGATTTTAAGGCTTAGGATAAAATGTATCCAAACATTGTACATGGCAACAAAATACTTTATCACAATTAACATTTTTGTTTAGAAACAATGGAACAGTAACCAAACAAAGTTTGATTTAAACATTAGGAAAATAAATCTTTTTTGAGGTAGAAAAGGAGCAACCAAATGAAAAAAAAATCTCCCCTCACAAGACATCTTTTCTACTTTTTTCTTTCTTTTATATCTTTTGTTTTTTCAAATAGAATTGTTCTTAGCACAATACAACACAACACAATATAAAATAAGCAATTTTCTTCCTTTCAGTGGGGGGGTGTTGTTTTGGGGGCGCGGCGCAGCGCAGCAGTCACTGCGTGCGGGAGAGAAAAAAAAACTTGAGTATCGATCTTTTTACACGAGTATTGCTCAATACCAGCGTTGGTATCGATATTATCGATATTTGGCTCACCTCTAGTTCCCACGGGTCCCTAAAAAGTCTTAAAATGTTAAAATCTTTATAATTAGGGCTTAAATTGTCTTAAATTTGCTGTAAATTTGCTGTAGGTCCATGAACTCACGGGTTCATGTAGACTTCAGAGCCTTTCCTGATCGAACATTTTCTTTTACTAGCTACTGCAGACAATGGAGGTTGAAGGACAATTTCATATGCAGCATCATATACAACCCAGAGAGACCTATTGTATAGAAAAAGTGGATTTTGGGGTTTTAACAGAAGGAAACCTTTAATCTAATAACAGATTGTACTGTGGCTGGTGCTCCTGAGACAGATTAACCAAATCCGCACAGGAAGCAAACTCACACACAGTACAAACACAGCACTTCATTTCCCTAAAGGCCTTGGCCCCTCTGGGATAGAGGAACAAAAGCCTTGCAGGAAGTATAGCGTCCTCCGCAGTGGGAATTCAACTCTTTCTTCTACAAACAGAACAGCTAGCACCTAGCCAATGAAGATGAAGATGCACGCATACAATCTGGATACACTCACTGGATACACTCAAATTGGAAAAAAATATCATGTCTCATCTCGTCTCATCTTGTGAGATGCGTGTCTCGTCACACCCATACTATTAACTCTTCTACATTTACAGAATAAGAACTTTGTGACCAACTCAACAGACATGATGGAACATTGGAAAACTTAGACTTAGGCCCAGTCCCATTTCACCCCTTGGCCCTACCACTTACCCCTACCCAGGGGCGTCGCCTGGCCTGGGCTTCCGGGGCTTTAGCCCCGTATAATTTTCTAGCAGCCCCGAATCATTTCGCTCAGCTCAGCTGTGTTATTAATATGGAGACAGGATGGAAAATCTCTTAAGGCCAATCATGTAGCCAGTTCAAGGATAAAGTTCTGCCTCTCAGGAGAAACAGCCAATCAGCTTGCTGGTTTTGCGGAGCGCAGTGGGCTAGTAGGGAAGACCCAGGCAACTCCCCTGGCCCTACCCCTTCTTTTCGAGTGTAACGCTTTCCCTTTGGAACAGAGTTATACGAGGAAGGGGTGAAAACCTTCCCCTAAAAATTGGGACAACTCTTCAAGCACCCGATAGATACGACATCAGAAGCGCTAAAGTTCAGTAACCTAGCTGCTGCTGCTGCTAATAAACTAGTTAACATTAGGGGCGAATTTTATTGTATGTCTTCAGAAAGGGGTGTAGAAATGAGTTATTATTGTCCATTTCTTAATTTCTCTGTGAAGGGGAGCTGAAATTAGCTTTGATTAGCTTTTACTTTACTTTATTTTTTCATTCCACTTTAAATGCTGCAGCTTCTGCCATCTGTTGCACCATTTAAGGTGGAACGGAAAGTTAGCTAGTAGCTAGTTAGCTACTGAGACAAATTACTTGCAATCTTTTTTATGCTTTTTATGACAAATTTGGTCTCTGTATGAAGGGCTAACCAGCCCTTTCCCTTTCCCTAACTACACCTCCAGCCTAATAAGAATCGGGACACCCCTACCCTGAAATGGGATTGGATCTTAGATTCACCAGCAGAATCACCAGACCTCAATCCCAATGCTCAACATGGTTCAGCTGCTTAAATGCTAAAAAAAACTCTAAAAATACTAAAATTGAACCCAGTTGATCTGAATAGTCCCTTAAATCCCTCAATGGAATATATTGACTGAAAGTCACTAAAACGAAGGAACATATTATAGCCAAGTAATAGGGTCTGTATGCAAATGACTTTTTATTTGTATTATTTTATTGCACATTGACTCTGTTTGGTGAGCTTCATACTACTGCTATTTGTATATGTTCACTAATGGTGTGATAATCAGGTGCACAATCCATCTGCCAGATGGTTCCCATCCTTTCAAGCCTGTCCTCATTAGGGCAGAAATGATGGGCCAGTAAATTGAGCCGTTTCTCCTGCATGACCTGCAGTTTCCCGGGGGATCTGGAGTGTTTCCGCTGTGGGGGGGGGGAGGCTGGACATTTTCAGGAAGCTGAAGCGCCATGGAGCCAAGTGCTGTCGATATTCTCTGCACGGTTGGTTAAACATTTGTACCTTTACAAGCTGCCATAGTTCCTGTACCTTAAACACACAGGGCATCTCGTCACCGTCGCTCTGAGAGGATTAGGTGCCAAAATAGGTTCTGTGGAGTGATGCCACATTTGGGTTCCCAAAGAACCAGTCAATGATATATATATATATATATATATATATATATATATATATATATATATATATATTATCTAAGTTTTATCTAAGCATTTGTAAGAACCATATATGGCTTTTCCTCCTCAAACTAAGCTCTGTGGAGAAGGATTAATCTGTAGAATTATGTTAAATATATGCTAAAATGCTAAAAAAAAAAAAAAACCTAATATACCAGATTGTAGATGTGCAGATACTGTGAGTGTGATTGCAGTGACAAAATATTTCTCAAATAATAGGTGCTTACTACGTTGTTGCTAGGTGGTAGCTAAGGTGTTGCTATGGTTTGTATGGGGGTTGCTAAGGTATTTAAAAAGTGGTAAGTGGTAAGTGGTAAGGTGTTGCTATGGTATCTGTGGTATCTGTGTGTGATTGCTAAGGTGTTGCTAGGTTGTTGCTAAGATGCTGTTATTTTCTTCATGGTGTTGCTAGATTGTTGCTAAAATGTTGTTATGGTGCCCATGGTGGTAACAAAGGTGTTGCTATGGTCTCCATGGCGGTAGCTACAATGTTGCTTCGTGGTTGCGAAGATGTTGTTATGATGTCCATGGTGGTTTCTAAGGTGTTGAAAAGTGGTAGCTATGGTATCTGTGGTGGTTACTATGGTGTTGCTAGGTGGTAGCTATAGTGTTGCTATGGTATTCATGGTGGTCGCTAAGGTGTTACAAAAATGGTGGCTATGGTGTTGCTATGGTATACATAGTGGTTGCTATGTTGTTGCTAGTTGGTTGCTATGATATCCATAGTGGTTGCTACACCTTAGTGTTGCAAGGTGGTAGCTAAGGTGTTGCTATGGTATCTATGGAGGTTGCTACGGTGTTGCAAGGTTGTTGCTAAGGTGTTGCTATGGTATCCATGGTTGTGGATGAGGTGATGCTATAGTATCTATAGTGGCTGCTAGATGGTTGCTAAGGTGTTCTTATGCTTTCTATGGTGTTTGCTAAGGTGTTGAAAAGTGGTAGCTACAGTGCTGCTATGGTGTAGGTGGTGGTTGCTGAGGAGTTGAAAAATGATTATAGTGGTAAGAAAAATATATTTAAAGAATACACTACTGCAACAAAATCAAAATTCAGTTTTATTGTTGCATAACATGTGATATGATATGGCACACCTCTAACTGAGATACTGAAAAATACCAGAATTATATCAGAAGTCAATGATCCAGAATGTCATGATACTAATAATAATGCACTCTGTATAATCTCCATATATCCAGGATTAAAGTAAAATAAATTATACTGGACAGATTTAATCTGTCTCTAGTAGATATATAATGGGAAATAAGAAGAGTGTGAATTTTTCTTTTGTAAAAAAAAAAAAAAAAACAGTAAAAAAGTAGTTCCCTGATGTGATAATTAAGGGCATGGTATTTTAGGGTATACTATTGTTCACAATATTCAAAAATGTTATATTATTGCGTATGATACGATATGTCACACCCTTCTGTATTGTACCATGTATAATACATTTATAATCCTATACTGTCCAGACTAGTAATATACTACTCACATACAGTCATCATAGCATGAACCAGTTCTGTATAGATATTTATCTGATTCGAATGGCCTCTTAATGTCGCTGATAATACCATTAAACCACCGTTGAGTAGAACATTATTTACCCATAATAATACAAGTCAATGGAAACATCCCACAAAGGCATTAATACCCCTCCCCCCCCCATCCTGTCCGTCTCTGAGGGAATGATGTATTTCACAGCCAGCGTTCCACTAGCAGCTCACAGTATTGATCCGTCCTTGTTCTTCTCCTCTGTTCCTTTACCCTCCGTCCTCCTGAGTGGCAGTTATGGATGCTCTACATCTCCCATGTACTCAGGTTGCCTCATCGTACATTATACATTAAAATGAGCCGGTTGACCTTATTGAGCAGGATTGACCTTGGCTGGAGGGATGCTGGGAAGGTTTGCTCTGTTTGAGTTTCACTATACTATTTCATTATACGACTGAGAGACAAGATACCTATACATTCCAAAAGACTGTAGTCCTGTATCTGTTTCTCTGTATACTGTATTATCATTCTGCTTTCATCCTGTTCTTCAAATACTCAGAACCCCACAGGATAGAAAAACACCACAGGGCAGCTATCACAACCGTGAGGTTGTCTGAACTATAATGAACGATAAAAAAAAAATGCTTTTCTGGCGAGCTTTTGTTTACATTCCAGCCGTTCTTGGGCTCTCTGTCTCCTTATAAGGGAGTTTTTTTTTCCCGGCCGTGTCCTAATTCACTAGCCACTAGGACAGCGGTAGTATATTGGATCACAACCCTGAAGACACGGGTTCGATCCTGCGTGAGGAGCGGTGTGTTTTTTTTTAATTATTTTTTTTCCTTTCTTCTTGGGTTTACCTGCATTGAGATCAACTGTTCTGCAATTGGGTTCAACAACCCTCTGGGATGGAGAGCTACTAGTCTGTAGTGCTTCAATCCATCCCATCATTATACTTCATTTTCCAAAACAAAATAGATTTTTTTTTGGCTTGAAAAATATCTGATTTTACTTTTTTACACAATTATCTGAACTTTCTACTCCTTACATTTTAATAAAAACAGCCTCGTTACTCCTAGTTAATTGCAGCTTCTCATCCTTTAATAAAACCCCTATCCAGATAAATCTCTCCATCCAGACAGAGTGAATCTGATTGTGATTGGATGTAGAGAAGTATAAACATAGAGCACTCCGACTCCCTATTGGTTTATACTGTGATCCATCACACCTGCACACGTCATGTACATGGGGTGGCTAAGGTGTTGCTAGGTGGTTGCTTAGATGTTGTTATGGTGTCCATGGTGGTTGCTAATGTGTTACAAAGTGGCAGCTAATGTGTTGCTATGGTATCTGTGGTGGTTGCTATGGGGGTTCCTAGGTGGTTGGGAAGATGTTGCGAGATGTTTGCTAATGTGTTGCTATGTTATCTGTGGTGGTTGCTATGGTGTTAAAAGTGGTAGCAAAGGTGTTGCTATGGTATCCATGGTGGTTGTTAAGGTGGTACACTCCAGCATGAACATAGCTGACGTATGTAGATGATCTGTGCAGAGACTCAAGAGAACTCGAGTTTTCCAAGCGTTCAACTAAGCTTTAATATCTTTAATATATTTACATTCTACTACATTCTAATTTTACATGATACTAATAATAATGCACTCCAACTATCTCCATATATCCAGGATTAAAGTAAAATAAATGATACTGTACAGATATATTCTGTCTCTAGTAGATATATAATGGGAAATGAGAACAGTGTGGATTTTTCTTTTTTTTTGCTAAAAATAGCAAAAAAGTAGTACCTGATGTGATAGGTGATTAGGGGCGGGTGATATGGCACGATATTTCAGGGTTTAATATAAAATGTTAGCAATATTTCTGAATACGATATGATATGGCAAACCCCTAAATCTAAGTATATTGCCTTTCAGTGCCCTTCGCTTTTCTTTGATCCCTCTTTAATCACTCCTTCACCTTTACTTCTTTTTAACTCCCTTTCCCTTTCCTCCTCCTCCACCCCTCTCCTCCCCACTTTCTTCCCCCACCCATATCCCACAGCTCCTCCGTCTCCATTCCCAGCGCACCGGCCCACTTAACCGATTGTGAAGGCTTAATTGCTGTGCATTAAAATTTCAGGGCCGGCTCCTCCATCCTGGGTCGCTGCTATGACAGCCGGGGAAGATGAAGTGACTATATGCAAGCCACAAGGCCCTTAGCATGGGCGCTCATGCCTAGCGCCCATGCTCATTGGCCTTTAGGATAACCTTCGTCAATATGAGTCCAGCACTATCGTCGTCCTTTAAATAATCCTGTGGGCTTGAGCTAGAGGACCATGAACGAGCCATGAATGTGCTGACCTGTGAAGGAGTTTCAGTTCCATCTTTATCATTGTCTCACATTCTATTGTACAGTGAAGCTCAGTTCACACTCATCATTTAACCCTCCTGTTATGTTTGAAGATAAAAAAAATACACTGTAAATCCATATGTTGTTTGAACTCAAATGATTTAAGTCTGTTTTACATAAAATTGGATATTTCTAAACAATACTGGAGTTGGACAATGAAACTGAAACAGCTGTCATTTTAGTGTGGGAGGTTTCATGGCTAAATTGGAGCAGCCTGGTGGCCAATCTTCATTAATTGCACATTGCACCAGTAAGAGCAGAGTGTGAAGGTTCAATTAGCAGGGTAAGAGAACAGTTCTGCTCTAAATATTACAATGCACACAACATTATGGGTGACATAGCAGAGTTCAAAAGAGGACAAATTGTTGGTGCACGTCTTGCTGGAGCATCTGTGACCAAGACAGCAGGTCTTTGTGATGCATCAAGAGCCACGGTATCCAGGGTAATGTCAGCAAACCACCAAGAAAGACCAACCGCATCCAACAGGATTAACTGTGGACGCTGTAAGAAGAAGCTGTCTGAAAGGGATGTGCGGGTGCTAACCCGGATTGTATCCAAAAAACATAAAACCACGGCTGATCAAATCACGGCAGAATTCAATGTGCACCTCAACTCTCCTGTTTCCACCAGAACTGTCCGTCACCACAATAAATTATTGTGATCTAAAACCAGGTGTTTCAGTTTCATTGTCCATCCCCCAGCTTCTTTTCCATTGGCTTCTGTCACAACCTATTTGCATACTGGGTGTGTCCAACAGTTTCTGACTAACACTCACCATCAGTGTGTAGTGATTCCCCCTGGGCTACCTTAGAAATAAATCAACTTCCACTTTAGTTGTAAAAACTTGATGTTTTAATTGATGCTATCTCAAGTTTTCATTCCCTACTACTATTATAACTTTTTTAAGGCAAATTTTCTAAAGTAAATTCAACTAAACAAAATGAGCAAACCGGCTGCCTTAAAAAAGTAAAGTAAACTCAACTTATCTGGTCTTACAGTATAACAAAAATATAAAAGTTAAATCAACTTCCCCTTTAGTTGTAATAACTTGATAATCTAAGTTTTAAGTAAATTCAACTTATCTGGGCTTACAGTGTAGTTAAGTTAAGTATTTTTTCAGTATGAAACTTCTTCTGCTTGCCTTCATTAGTGTAAATCAACATATATAATCAAAATATAAAAACGGTTCATCTCAAATATTTGCAACCACCCCCTGCAAAAATAACATTGCAATGTTATGTTTCAATGTTATGTAAAACGATTGTTTTATATGTTGGTCTTTCAAAAGTAATGAAGTAGTGAAACATTAAAAAAAAGTTTGAACATGTATTTTGGTAACACTTTATTTTAAAGAACACAAATTAGGTGCTTATTAATGTCTTATTATTTGCCTAATAAAGCCTTAATTAGACATTTGTAATGATTTATTGTCTTCCTATTAGGCTTTATTCTGTGTATTAACAATGTGCATTAATAATGATTAATAATGGCTGTATTAGTTCTTATAGTGCATAATAATCAGTTACGTTACATCTAACAGAAAATAAAACTGCTTGAATTCAATAGAGAATAAATGTGGTAAAATGTGTTTTCTGTTATTTTATTAGGACAATTGGATTTTTAACATTCCACTTCTGTACATAGGAAGTCAAACACACTTATTTTAGTCTCTAATTAGTGATGAACAGAACCTCACTTTACAATTTGGTGCACTTCTTGGTCTATTAGTGATTTATTAACCCATTATTAACTCTTAATAAACTCCATCGCAGCCATAACCTAACCAAACTCACATAGATCAAACTGCTGCCAATTAGAATAACACTAATAACATGTAGAATTAGCTAATAGTTCATGATTAATAATCTAATCTGCTTAACAGGGTGCATAACTGTACATAACTGTTTATTGTGCACTATAAGAACTAATACAGCCATTATTAATCATTTCCACATAACAGACTGCTAATTAAGCACCAATAACACTTAAAGCACAGAATAAAGCCTAATAAGTAGTGATTAAATAATTTATAAATATCTATGTAAGGCTTTATTATGCAAATAATAAGACTTTAATAAGCGCCTAATTTGTGTTCCTTAAAATAAAGTGTTACTGTATTTGTTTTATGAAAAACGAGTGAATTATCTTAATTGAACCATTATCTGTTAGAGGTAAGGAACACCACTGCATTAAATATTAATAGTATTAATAATAATAAGCAATGGAGTTAGTAATGACATATTCACTCTGCTTGATACTACTTGATTTTTTTTCAGATATCTTTTGGATAATTAAACATGCAACGGGTCAATATGACCCGAGAACACCACTGCTGGTTCAGAAAAGATGTTTTTAGCTGGGTAACACTTTATTTAAAGGTGTCCTTGCACTAAAATCCACCTTTTCTTGTTCTTTGTAAAAAACAGTAGGCCTCTCTGAGTTGTATATGATGCTGCACAGTAGGTTGTAAAAGAAAATATTGAGAAAAACGATCAGGAAAAGCACACATGTCTACGTCAACCCGTGAATTAGTATTCATGGCCCCGCCCACCTTGGCTCATGACCGCCCACAGGCAGAGCTGACACGTTTCATCACATAGAAGCTAACAGCGATAGGAACAGCATGGCAGATTGTTCCTGTGTTATTTGTGCGAATAACAGCTCTGTAAAAATCATGGGGAGGATTTTTACTTTATGGGCCTGGACTACTCTGTGTGTAACTATAGGTTTACATAGGATCTCCGGTGGATTTTGCTTTTTACTTTAAGACTCTAAGACTAGGTCAGTGGTTGAACTGCACTCAGCAAAGTTGTAAAGTGAACATATGACATTGCAAAGACTGTTATTAGTGTAAAAATGTCTTTATTTTAAAACCTTTCTAACTGTTGTCCGTC
This sequence comes from Astyanax mexicanus, assembly GCF_023375975.1. NCBI lineage: Eukaryota > Metazoa > Chordata > Actinopteri > Characiformes > Acestrorhamphidae > Astyanax > Astyanax mexicanus. The sequence goes on from NC_064430.1 coordinate 6,602,196, forward strand.
TCGCTGCCTCCTGGTGTCGCAGTGCTGTTAGCCAATCAGAGGCGATATGTTTGCATGTATGAATATTCATGAGCAAGAGCCAAAAGCCGAAATGCGAAACCGTTTCTCCCCGCCCACTCCTCCACAGGACTAAAGCAGCATTATACTGGATCACCATGGCATTTATTCATTTTAAAGACCACAACTAGGCATGCTAAAAGAATGAAAAAGCGATGGACTGAGACGTTAATGTCTGCTGTAAAGACACGGCTCTGCTGGTCCCTGAACTCTGCTATCACGTGTACGTGTATAGGGTTAATAGTGAACGTGAGAATGGTGATAGAGCTGCTAATGGTGCAGATTAAGCGCAGTGCTGCACTGCTGAGGCACAGGAGAGCCCATGCTCTAGATTTAGGGCTGTGGGTGTTTGTTTCTTTACCTGGACCCAAGCCATCCTGGAGAGACTTGGAAGTCTATTCAGTGTGTGTGTGTGTGTGTGTGTGTGTGTGTGTGTGTGTGTGTGCACGTAGATCATCTCTGCTCTGTTGCCATGGCAACAGAATGAATCAGGTGAGTTCAGAAGGCGATGCAAAGCTGACACAACAGTGGACCGAGAGGCCGAGCGCTCAGAGCGGGGAACCGGGTTCTCCCGCCCTTCTTCTAAATGTGAATTTACAAATGTATTTTCGTGCAGTATACTTACAAATATGTCACACTCCATGCCACACACACACTTACACATTAAGCATTATCAAGCATAACCTTTATTATGCCTGGTTGCTTTGTGTTTGTGTTAGTGTGGTGTTGTGCTGGTTGTACGAGTGACAGGATCGGATAGTGCAGTAGTGCTGCTGGAGTTTTTAAACACTCTGTTTTTGAACACTCACTGTCATCCACTCTATTAAACACTCATAGAGAGAAGCTCTAAATAACATGTTGCTGCACAGTTTACAGTGTTGGTCATCCTCTAGTTCTTCATCAGTGTCCACAGGATTTCATTTTCCAGCAGGATTTGGCACACGGCCCACACTGCCAAAACTACCAATTGTCTTATATAATTAATAATTTTCTGAGACACTGATTTTTGGGATTTAAATGGCTGTAAACCATAAAAAAATAAATAATAATATATACGAGTTTCACATTTTGACCTGAATTACTGAAATAAAGTAACTTTTCAATGATATTGTATTTTTTTAGATGCACTTAGAAGCTACCTCATAGATGCTCACCTAACATTCAAATAACATTAAACTAGTATCTATTATATACGACTAAACTCTCAGAATGTAAATGACTCTCTATGCTCCATGCTTAACCTTGAATCAGCCCTAAAACCTAACCCTTAACATAAAACTAAAACTAAAACTAGATCTTAAATGTTAAAGTTAGGGTATAATACTAGGATTAAGTGTAGGATTACATTTAACAGAAAATCATTTACTTCCAATTTAGAGTTCAGTTGCATTTATTAGACATTTAGTTGAATGTTAGTTTAGTTGAGCATCTACAAGGCATCATTAATAAACCATCCAAGTAAAGTGTTACCCACAAGATAACACCTCCCAACTGATACACACTGTGTATGCATTCTCAAACCGTCATCCCCTGAGGTAAGACTTGTATCATGATCAGTTTTTATTCTCCTGTCCCAGTACTTTATCACAGACAGTAGATATAGATCCCTCCCTCAGACGAAGTCTGCTGGCTAATCCTGCTGTGCATTGTCTGTGGTTCTCAACCAGCAGATCTTAATGGTGTTCCTTCAACGGATCTATGTTTCGAGTGGCAGGCAAATACTGTACACAGTAATGAGTGGATTTTTTTTCTCCAGACTGGGGAAGTGGGATTTGAATATATTTCCCTAGAGACAGTGCACAGCCACAAATACACACTCTGAGACTATTTTAGAACTATTAAACTACATACTTATGCAATCCTGCATAATAAAGCAAGTGTGCACAAGGCATACTGTACTTTTGTTTGAGGAGAAAGGCTGTGTTTATATTGTGCAATCATGTGCATAAAACACAATAAACATAAATCAGATGAGCTAATGCTGCATTTATTTAACATGACTCGACAATAAGTTATAATTCATCATGTTCATGTAATTATTCTGCTTACACAGTGTATAGTGTCCTTATTAACACACTGTCAAAATAAAGCAACACCTGTAATCTGTGTATATCAATGTAAATCTCATGCTGATTTTGTTGCTTAAGGTCTAATAAATGATCTATTAAAGGAGACACAATTCTACCTCTTTTTACACAAGTTAAAATAGGTCTATTGGCTTTATAAAATATGTTCATGTAGTTCTTTAATCAACATCACTCTTACATAAATAGATCTCACCAGCTCTATTTCTGACGTTTATGGGCTCTGTCACTTTTATGCAAATAAGCTGTTGCTGGCTACGCTATGTACACATACGTGTTTGAAAGTACTTAAATTTCTCTGCTGATTTACCACAGACAGTACACTGAAAAAAATAATGGGTAAAATTAACTTAGAAAAAAAATCGCAACTGGCTGCATTTGCTTTTTTAAGTAAATTTAATTTCAGGTAAATTTAAGTAACTTCAGTCAATACTTTCTTTTAGTAACCTTTACTCAATTTCTGCATACAATTTTACCTAATTACAATTACAATTAAAGTTTACTAAAAGAAAGGATTGACTGAAGTTCAGTTTACTTATGTACTCCATGTAACCTTTAAGTCTTGAAACAGAGTTGAAGTTAATACAATTTATCTGAAATTAAATTTCTTTAAAAGAAAAAGCAAATACATAAAGTGGCAAAACTTTTTTTTAAGTAATTTTACTCATAATTTTTTTCATTGTAGATACAGATCCCTTCCTCAGATGAAGTCTGCTGTATAATCCTGCTGGGTACTGTCTAAGGTTCTCAACTGAAGTGGTTTTCGCTCAACGGATCTAAGTGGCAACCAAATATTATACACAGTAATTTGTGGATACAGATATGTCTAAAGAGGACATATTCTACCTCTTTTACAATAGGTCTATGGGCTATAAAAAAAACTTCATGAAGTTCTTTACACAAAAAATCCCTCTCACCTAAAGAACTGGAGAGATCTCTCCAGCTCTATCCTTGGCCGTTTAATTCCTTTTCAGATTGAGCCATTTAAGTGCTCTGTCACTTTTATGCAAATAAGCTGTTGCTGACATGCTTTATATAGTAATAATTGGAGTTTTTCTCCAGACTGAAGAAGTGGGATTTAAAAAATACACAAATCATACACAAATACACACCCTACAACTACTATCTCAGGAATATTACTACTCATGCAATCCTGCATTTTAAATTAAGTGTACACAAAGCATACTGTACTTGTTTTAGGAGGTAGGCTGTGTTTATATTGTGCATAAAGCACATCAAACATACATCAGATCAGCTAACGCTGCACTTTCACCACAGAGACCAGAATCACCTCCCTCAGCAACTGTTCGCTGCTTCAGGGTTTGTTGCTAAAGCTAAAACAGATTTTAAAGGTTAGTACTGAACCCCAGAGTAGCATAATGCTGTTTAACCCTTTCACAAGTATTTTTCCCACCAGTGAGATTAGCTCTGGCTTGAGTGTAGGAAAAGAAGTTTTCCATGTGACTCGACAAAATACTCTGTGTACATTAATGTAAATGTCATTCTGACCCTGTTGCTTCAGTTCTATTAAATGGTCTATTAAAGGGGATACTTTCTATCTCTTTTACACACCTTAAAATAGGTCTATGGGTTGCACAAAACATTAGTTTTAGCTTGTGCTAAATGGCAAAACACAAACAAGCTTGTGGTCATGCTTAACTGCAATAGAATCACATTAATAACTAATTTTTTTAAGTACTTACATCTCCATAATCTGCTGATTTGCCACAGATAGTAGATACAGATCCCTCCCTCAGACAAAGTCTGCTGGCTAATCCTGCTGTGTACTGTCTGAGGTACGAGAGCATGTGTGTATATTGTAGACTCTTTACTGCACACTCTCATGTAATAAGCACGTTTTTGACAACAATTGTAGGGAAAAAAATGTTAGTATTTGTAAAAAAAAAAAAACTTACGGAAAAAAATAGGGAACCGTAGTACGGAAAAAGACGTGTCACGTCAGGACTCATCGATTAGTGTAGTGTTTAGTTTACTTTTTTTTTCTCAGAGTAAAACAAGAAACAGTGTGTGTGTGTGTGCACGTGTGTGTGTGTGTGTGTGTGTGAAAGAGAAAGAGAGGCATGGGAGAAATGGGCGCCCTTGAGAGCAGATCACACGCTTGTGTTGCTATGGCAACCATATTAGGTAACTGGGTTGCCATAGCGTCTGAACAGATCAAAGCTCAGCAATAGAACAAGGAATAAAGAGCATGCACACACTCTCTCTCTCTCTCTCTCTCTCTCTCTCACACACACACACAAACACACACACAAACACACACACACACACATACATCTGAAAAAAAACAAGGTGAATAAAAGTGACGAGTGACTTGCAGTAAATATAAAGCAAAGACCAAAAAAACAAAATACACACATATATATATATAAAGTGTTTCAAAAACAAAAATAATTTTTTGTTTGTTTGTTTCTTTGTTTGTATGTTTGTTTGTTTGTATGTTTGCGTAAACAGGCCAAAGCCACCCATAAAATAAAAAAACAGTTAGATGAACAACAAGATAACAGTTAATAAACAACACTTACACACCACAGAATGACTGAAATGTTTATTAATTTTTTGAAACCGTAATTTCTCTTTATTGAAATAATCATGTCGTGACAAAAATACTAAAAAGGTCCGCAGTGAACTGAGCTCATTTGAGAGGTGGCCTTTAGAAGCTCTGCTGCAGCTGCAGGATTCTCCTATTGCTCCATCTTTACTTTATAAGACACTTTGAAAGCCTCAGCCAAGAACCGTCAAACCAGCAGCAAAAATACAAAATTAAAGGCCTACGCCGATCAAGCACAACATTATCACTTTGTTTCTACACTCATATGCTTCACTGATCATATAGGACTCTTTTTATAGTTGTATAATAATCACATAAGACTACAATAAGACTGTAGTTTTGTGTCTGTGTCTCTGTATCCTTCATTATTATCCTCCTTTCCCCTCTGTTCTTCAATACTCAGAACCCCACAGGAGAGAAAACCACCACAAAGATACAGCCATTATTATTATTATTATTATTATTATTATTATTATTATTATTATTATTATTATTTGGGTGGTGGATCATTATTCTCAGCACTGCAGTGATTATTAGCACTGATCAGCATTAGTTAGCATCATATAGTGCAGCAGTGCTGCTGGAGTTCTTAAACACCTCAGAGTCACTGCTGAACTGAGAATGAACCACTATCCTGGCATGCTGTGGGCAGCATGGGTGTAGAAACAAGTAAGTGGTCATAATGTTATGCTCAATCTGTATATATTATTGTCGCCTTTCACACAGAGTCTGATTTGTACAGACCAAAGAATTATTACCATGCTTATTTTGGCGTATTACACATAAAGTCAGAATTTTTGTACAAAAAAAAAAATGCACGCAAAGTTTTGGAAACTAAAATGCGTATATTAATGGCATATTTCACACCAAGTCTGATTTTTTTTACATCCAAAAAGTGCAAGTTACACTTTATAAACACTGAGAGAAAACACTTTAGTAATGGTGTGTTTAGAGTGGGTGGTAAAGGGACTAAAACAAGCGATTTTTGGCGAGAGTGGGTGGTAACGGGACTAAAACAAACATTTTTTGGCAAAAGCGGGTGATAATGGGACTAAAACAAGCAATTTCTGGTGAGACCAGGTGGTACCAGGTGGTTTTTGGTGGAAATGAGTGGTAACAGGACAAAAACAAGCGATTTTTGGTGGGAGCGGGTAATAACGGGACTAAAACAAGCAATTTTTAGCGGGAGCGAGTGGTAACAGGACTAAAACAAGTGATTTTTGGCGGGAGCGGGTGGTAATGGGACTAAAACAAGTGATTTTTGACGGGAGTGGGTGGTAACTGGACTAAAACAAGTGATTTTTGGGAGGAGCGGGTGGTAACGGGACTAAAACAAAAGATTTTTGGCAAGAGCGGGAGGTAACGGGACTAAAACAAGTGATTTTTGGTGGAAATGGGTGGTAACGGGACTAAAACAAGCAATATTTGGCGGGAGCAGGTGCTAACGGGACTAAAACAAATTATTTTTGTCGGGAGCGGGTGGTAACGGGACTAAAACAAGTGATTTTTGGTGGAAATGGGTGGTAAGGGAACTAAAACAACCGATTATTGGCGGGAGCGGGTGGTAACGAGATTAAAACAAGCAATTTTTTGGCGAGAGTGGGTGGTAACGGGACTAAAACCAGTGGGTGTGGGGTTAAAAAAGCATTTTTGTGCAGACCTAACAATAAGATGTCGTTTAACAGCAGATTAGCCAAAATAACACAAAGTGTAAACTAAAAAAATCACATTATCATATTATCATAAAAATCATATTAGGTAAGCGTAAGTGAGGTTGCTGAATAACTAGTAAATATAAAAGTAAATATAGTTGTGTATAGTGTATATATTTCGCTGTACAAAAAAAAACATACTCTGTGTGAAAGGGTCTATACGTACACTGACGTCTTCACAGAGACATGCTCGTGGATTTCAACATCACCGAATGTTGAGATTTTCAGCATTAAACTGTGATCTCTGACTGAGGCTTTCAAGCGTTATTTAACTAAAAAAATAACAATAATAAAACCTGTGTGAGAAAAGTGACGTGTCGTGCTGATTGCATGAGGCATCTTTTTTTAATACATGAAATTCATTATGAGGTGTTGAGCTGAGGTATGCTGATCGTTTAATGTGTAAGGATAGGCAAATCATGCTCTTCCAGTTATAATATAATAAATAGATTTTTTTGTTTTTTAATCTTATCTCAATCCACTGAATGGATTCCCGATACTGTTCCTAACAGAAGGAGAGAATACAGCAACTCATAGGCACATAAAAGCATAAATATCGTATAAAACATCTAGTTTTATCTTCTTTTTTGTAAGTAGGGTGAATTCTCTTAATGTGGGACAAGAAAACTATAGCATGTGATCAAAATCATATCACTTCTCAAATGTCCAATTTAAAATTTAAGGATGGATCAATCTTCAAACAGGAAGGAGAAGAAATAAAATTATTTGCTTTATTCAATCAAATGTATTAATGAAATATGCTTCGAATAATAGAACAGTATGGTTGGTTTGCCTAATGTAGTACAATTCTACAATGACGTGCCAAAAGTCATGGGACAGCAGGTTACGGCGAATTTATATTTAATACTTGGGGGTGGTTGCATCACTGTTAAAGTTATATAATGGTTTTAACCAGTGCTTTTTTTTTGCAATGCAGACATGTTAATATAGGCTACAGAATATTGTTTTAATAGATTAGCATATAAATATTCAAATTTCAGTGGAAATTAATATAAAACAATTTTAATCCAAGTCAGAAAACTGCTGGCTGTCCCACATTAGGCTAATTCACCCTAAATGTGTTTGCATTGTATGCATAATTAAATGTATGCATAATTATTTGCATAATTAACAATCGATAGTGCTCAAGATAGTAGCAACGAATACTGATCTTGAATTAATATGCTCAAGAAATGAGTAGGCTAGCTTGTGTTTATGCAGTGCATGGCAGTCTATCGTTAGTCTACGACTATATATTGTACACATATACTATATTGCTGTTCTGCAAGAGAAATGCAAGAACTACTTCAGTGGGTTTTTTTTTTTTAAGATAACCGATACCATTAAAAAAACACTATACATCCCACAGACATTTAGTATTTCTATTTCAAACAGAGAATTGTTCAGAAATGAATCCAGACAGTGACTAGTCATTTCCCAAGGAACATAAATTGCATTATTTCCATTTTTCTCACACACAATCCCGGTTACTCTCTGAATGGCAGTTCAATCTGTTGCTGAAAATCAGTTATCTCAGTTAATAAATACAAAGTCGTGTTTTGAAAGCAGTGGCAGTGTAGCTTTCTACAAACCATGTTCTGAAGATTATAGATAAGAGATTGCATATTCGTCTCAAAAGTTGACCAGTAAAATTTCAAGAATCTTTTTTTCTGTAGTATTTAAAAAGTAGTACTAATCACATGCAAGAATAAAGTATATTAGGGGTGTAGCGGTGCATTATAAAGTCATGGTTTAGACATCATGGTATGGTACAAGTTTGGTAAAAAAAACAGGGAAAAGGCAGAATAATCTCTATTTTTGTAAATATATGTTTAAACATCTGATCTTCAGCTAAACCAAAACTTACTATTTATATTTTTAAAAAGTCTGTTTAATTGGCGGCCATATTTGCAACACCATTGGGCAGTTATTTCCAATAGAGTCTTGGTCTCTATTAAATGACCATTAAGGATTATATGTGCAGTAGTAAATGATAATATGATCAGGACGTTTCTTCAGATATTAAATAAACATGCTAGTAAGATATTAACTAAGTTCAAACTAGAACTGTGCAGCACGTCACTGAAATCTGTGTGGGTGTAGCCTTCTGCCTTCCGCCCTTTGCTTATTCCCCAACAAGAATTCAACACTAATTCCACTTTAAAAATAATCAGTATTTCAGGAGATCACCGGTTCGAATCCTGTTTATGCAGCTTGCCGTCGGTTACCGGAGCCCAGAGCGAGCACAATTGGCCTTGCTCTCTCTGGGTGGGTACAGTAGATGGCACTTTTTCCCCTCATCAATCCTAGGGTGATGTCGATCAGCACAAGGCTGCGTCTGTGAGCTGATGTGTCAGAACCGAGTCGCTGTGCTTTTTACTCTGAGAGCGCTGTGATGCTACTCAGCAATGCTGCATCAGCAGCAGTCGAAAAAGAGGCGGAATCTGACTTCACATGTATCGGAGGAAGCATGTGCTACTCTTCAACCTCCTGGTGTTGAGGCATCACTAGTGATAGGGGGAGTCCTAATAAGTGTGTTGGGTAGTTGGCCTTGTAAATAAGGGAGGAAATGGGATAAAAATTAGAAATATTGGCAGTGAGTTTTTCTTTCGAGCTCAGAAAGATTGAAAAACAGACGCTGGCTGCTTTTCCCCCAAACAGGCTAGTCACTTTAGCCGAGTAATTTTTCACAACCACTAGATTAGCTCACTAGGGACGGGCATTTTTTTTTATTAATTGAAAAAATCTGAAGCAGCTGAGATAACAAGGCAGAGGGTACTGAGATAGCTAGCTTACTTAGCAAGGTTAGCTAAAGTGATCTGGACTGTGCTAGCTAACGCAGTCATGCTACACATGCTAACATAAACTGCAATCAGTTACAATTGAGTAGCAGATGTGTTGTTTTTGATTATTATAAAATATATACGTCAGAAACAGAAAATGAGACACTATATATTATGGCGGCACGATATATTGTTGAAGCATCGCAGGATGTGCAATGTTCCTTAAGGCAATTAAATCAAATACGTCATGTTTAAATGTTTTGATTCTTGACAAAAGAAGTAGATACACAGCGCTGTCTCTGTGTCAGTGTAAGTGACAGGCTGCTGCTGCCTGAGAAGCGTGAGGGGGAGGGGGAGAGCTACAATTTAACTAGAAATACGTTACATGTTCAGCGATTTCTTCATCTTTTACAATGAGTAACGGTAAATTTTACTCATGGCCATTCCTAGCAACTAGCTAGGCTAGCTATTTAGCTGATTATTTATAGGTCTATGGTGCAAAATACATTCAATATAACAATAGATACCTGTTCGGTAGAAGTTATTGAACTCGTTTTGCACTCATTTGTGAAGGTAAGCTATGGCATGTGCCTTCTTCTTTCATTGCTTATGTGCTTCACTGTGCTTCCCATGCAACTCTTTTTTAACAAGAGCGTTGGAGACTGAAGTGCAACAAAACTTTTTAGATTTAAGATACAACTTGTCCTTATAAAATGATGTATCTTCATAAAACTGCATGCACCAAACTGTGACATCTCTACCATTGGCAGCTTGGGAGTAAATACATGTACCGTTACACCCCTAAAACAGACATAGAGCATTTTGCAATCAAATACACAACCGATTATCTCTCTACATTGGTGTCTTTAGATTTACTAATGCAGTTATGCGTAAAAAGCATTAGGTTAGCATAATCTTCTATGGCATGTAAAACTCCAAAACTCCAAAAACATCTTTCCCAAACTCCATCACTACTTGCTTGAGGAAAATGTGAATTTTTCCAACAGTCGTTTCCAGACTCAAAGGAACATAACAGCTGGAAGAAGGAGGAAGAAGGTGCAAACTGCAAAGCAAGGCAACTCATGTGTGACAATCTAACAATAATAATAATAACAATAATAATAATTATTATAATAGTAATAGTACAACCGAAGGGAAAACATTAAACATTAAACATTAATTAAAAATAAAGGCAGCTTCATGGTTGAATGGCTGAATTGAAGTTGTGATTAACAAATACAGGGAAGAAAAAGAAAACTGAATGAACATTGCTTTAAAATTCCAATGGAAACCACAAGAAAAAACACACACACAGGAAAAAAAAAAAAGCTTGTTCACAACACAGATATTCACGTGAATGTAAAGACGACGCATGCAGTCGAATACACACCCCCCGGACATCCTTACTCTCACATCACGTCACAAGTAGAACAGTCGACAATAAGATACACGGACGACAAACACAACAGGGGCAGCGTTTTTTTTGTCTTCCTAGGTCTTACTAGGGTCTATGAGTGGGGCAAGGAGGGCTGTCCTCCCTCGTTAAGCCTCCCCATTTAGCCTCTCATCTACATACAATAAAGAGACACGGTTATCAGGTAGGGGGAGGAGCCTTGTGAGCCATGCACAGAGTGGTTGGAACACCACGGTTCATGACACACACAGAGTCTGCAGGCTCCTTGCTCCGGCCGTGCCGCTGAGCCTCTACAGACAGGGGAAAGAAAAGAGACAACACAACGGTTATTACCCACAGGCAGATGGAACAGTGGACAGGTGAGCGGAGAGTGGAGGATGGTGCTTGAAGTACAGGAAAAAAAGGGGAGGAGGCAGCAGGAAAGATGAATCAACAGGATCAAGCCGATGTGCTTCATTAATTCCTCGACATGGTAAAGCATACACTTTTACCATGTGCCCCCCTGTACCATGCTGATGTGTACGATGTGTAGGTCGTCGCCATGGCATCGTGTCATCGTGTCTCATCATCACCAGGTTAAAAAAAAAAAGCCGTGTCACGTTCAAACCATGCGTGTTCACCTGCAGTTCCCCTCGCAAAATGCAAAATCATGTTAATGGTTAATGGTTTTTAGTTGATTTTCATGCATTTGGTATCGTTTTCACGTCAAGTGCAGTCGGCAGTCATCAGGCATGCCGCCCCCAACCACCGGGGGGCACTCTTTCTCGTTTTCTTCTTTTCACTCCTTTCCATGACCTTCTCGTCGACCTCTTTTTGCCCTCAGAACACCAGGCCAAAGAGAGTGTTGTTCGAGAGTGCACAAGCAGGAGAGAAACAGAGAAAAGATGCGACCAAACAACATTCATTCGCTTCATTCGTTCATTTCCATCCATTTTTTCAATCGCATTCAATGAAGAACCAAACTCGACCAGCAGGTTTCATACAAAATTTATTTCATGCTAGAGTCGTAATCATTTTTCTCTTGATTTCTATTGACTTGTGTTGACTTGCATAACATTGTGCATGCATCTGATTTCCCCCCGAAGTTCTAAATTGCATACAGTGCTCTTAAAGTCATAAATATACATTTGTCTTTTTCTTTTCTTTTTTTTTGTAAGTTATTTTGTGTCGTTTTTGTACCTAAAAGAGAAAAAAAGGATACGGGAGAAAAGATGTGCAAAACACATCCTGACTCCTTTTCCTTTAAACGTGATGCCATTTTTAGTCTTTTTTAGTCGTTTTTGTCTTTATTTTTCTTTACAAAATAACACTGTCAAAAGTATGTACTTAATATGTGAAATAAACATTTGCTCACTATAGCTCTCCACGGGGTCTATATTCACCAATAATTACAGCATAAAACAGAAAAATATCAACTAAATTTGCTCTGATTTGTTTTTTCGCTCAATAAGGATCCAGTATCACAAGCATGCCAAACAGAAACAAGATGAAAAGAAAAAAAATAAAATAAGTTAGTTCAAATTTTACCACATAGAAAGCTTGCTTACATATGTTCTGATATTTCCTCAGCAGTCGCTTGTCTCTTGTTCGGAAATTTCGTGAGGTCAATATGACCAGAGCTGGTTCACATGTGGTTAGTAGCACAAATGAAGAAAGTTTTGGAAGAAAAACGTGATGAACTTGCTGCTAAGGAAAAGTACACTGTTTGTCTTTGAACATCTTGTAATCATGGCTACATGAAATGTATGCAAAAGTGAAGAACTTTTGAAAGAAAATAGATCTTTTTTTTTTCATACAGATATTCATAACAGCGGTAAGCTTTTAATTTTTTTTTCTGCTGCTTCTTCTTCTTCTTTTTTTATATACCACCATGCAACTCATGCTAAAATGTACTGTTAAGAGTCTTCTACACTTGTCGCCAAGGACAGTGTAGGTAATATTGTTAGTATTGTTAGTGGCTATAATGAATCGTTGATTATTGAGCTTGTTCCACCTTTTTTTTTTCAAGCCATCAGCATCAGAGTTGATCAGATTGTACGATGCTTTCGGTGTTTGTATACTGTCCACACCTTTAGTCCTTTAAAAATAAAGCAACAGTCCTTGTCTACGAGATCCTTCGGTGGTGCCTTGGAGGAGTCATCGAACAGAAGAAAAAAACTGTCGTTCTTCACCGATGTGAAGGAAAATGTCTTTTCCACTACCGGCATCCTCCTGTTTTGTCTCTCTCTGTTTCCTCTCTCTTTTTCCTTGTATATCTCTCTCTTTCTTTCTATTTGTCTGTCTCCCCTTTCAGGGAAGCGACCTCAAAGCTCTCAGGCCACTGTGGAGTCAAGAAACGCTGGAGAGGGGTAAACTCTGGGATCAGTTCCCCCCTCTCAAAGTTGCTGTGGTCCTCTCAGGTCACACGGAGAACTTCTGACTGCATAAACTTAACTAGGACAGTCTCCTCTTTGCAGGGATCTGCGGTAGAGAATACAGGGGAGGTGGGAGTTGCTGAGGGTCATCCGGCCACTGGTGCCTTGGTCATTCAACTCAGCTTAGAGACAATGATCAGGAGGAGGAGGTGGAGGCAAAACAGTGTGAAGAGACTTCTCACGGACGTGGTTTTTATGGCAAACAGAACAGCATCGGTTTCTTTCACAATCCAGATCACAAAAATATACAGGGTGCAGAGAGGAGGAGCGATGGACAGGGACATACAGAAAGAAGGAGAGGAGATAGAGAGAGACAGTAGCTGGGGACAGCAGAGAGAGAGAGAGATAAGAGCAGAAGGCTCTGGCATGCAGGAGAAGTTTTTGGAGGGGCTTTGCTACCAGGTACCTTCGGATGGGACAGATTTGATTGCCCATTTCGCAGGTAACGAAGAAAAAGGATTGGGAAAGGCAAGGGGAGGTCACAGCAGAGTAGGATGGCCGAAGTAGGTTGGGTCGAGTTGAGAGATAGAAGAGAGCCAAAAAAAACGAAAGAAGAGGCGCAGAGTGTCTAGGAAAACATCTCGGACTTTCATCTTGGCTTGGATCGAAGAAGGCTACAGATTGCCACTGACTGACTACATTCAAAAGATTTATCGTGGAGGTTCTGCTAGCTGAGTGCGTGTAGGATTGCATGGATGTGCAGGTGTGTTTGCTGGTGAACGAGAGATAGAGAAATAGAGAGAGAGAGAGAGAGAGAGAGAGAGAGAAAGAGAGAGAGAGGGCCACAGTGCAAATAAAACGACTATTTGATAAGGACTATTTGATCTGAACCATTTTTTTTAATGTAACATCAGGCATGTATTTCATCTCAGATATAGATATAAGTTATTTCTAACTTATAAGTGATGATGTGCAATGAATTATATACAGTACAATAAAGTAGCCTGCCCTACACACTTTCCCTGAGAACATCTGAACATTCATATGATGTTTTTTTGTTTGTTTGTTTTTTAAGTAATGGCTCTGCATAAGCTTGAAGGCAAAGAGACAAGACAAACTGCATTGGCGTAGAGCCATCGGGGAGACAACGAGGGGGAGAAGCTGGGGACTCCAGAAAGAAGGACAGAGCAGACCGACATTGCAGGACAGGAGAGGAGAGGGGATAGGACGAAGGATTGGTCAAGTTCTAGTAGTGGCACTGACCCAGGGAAAAGTGCTCCCTACCACTCAAGAACTCATTCCCTAGAGGATGGTAGGAATAGGCGAATGGGAGCGCTGCAGGAGAGCAGGGCAGCCGCGGGACCCAGAGGACACCGACGCCACTATGGTGCCCATGCTCCGGGACTTTTGGTAACCTTGGTTTGGGGTGGAGAGAGACGGGCAAATGGCAGTCTGAGATACGGAGCTTTCACGTTTTCAAGACTTTCTGAATGGTTTTCCATCTTTCTGACAAGTAGATGTAAGCCACTATGGGTCATTTTAAAGGCTGTCAGGTCTTCATGCGGTTAAAGGGAGCACAGACATGCACAGAGGACAGGCTGGTTTGGGCTGGTATTGGATAAAGGGAAAGGTTGTTCGCTGATCTATGTGCTCAAGTTCTACCGTGCTACAACTGTTGGTGGACAGAAACTGTCCAGAAAAATAGCTGCTTGTGCCCAGTGGTAATTACAGTTGCACCAGTGTCCCTCCAAAACTTTGAGCTGTTTTAGCCTGTTGAATTCTTGCCTGTTACATGGTCTCCATCTGGCATGTGTTTCATCTAAAGTCATCATGTTTGTTTCAACTTGTCAATCAAGGCTGTAGACAGCTAAATGCACTTGCTCAGTCCAGAGCTGGGCTTTCTAAAAGCATCTTGGATTACAAATGTTCTGAAGATGCACTTTCTCTTCCAGTTAAGATGATCTTCACCCCAAGGTGCTTTTGAAAACCTTCTATAAATGTAGTAAAATATTTATTATGTAAACTACAGACAACATTTCTTCCAAATTCCAAATAAAATATTGTCATTTAGAGCATTTATTTGCAGAAAATGAGAAATGGCTGAAATAACATTAGAGATTCAGAGCTTTCAGACCACAAATAATGCAAATAAAACATGTTTATATTCATAATGTTTTAAGAGTTCAGAAATCAATATTTGGTGGAATAGCCCAATGTTTTTTAATCACAGTTTTTATGCATCTTGGCATCATGTTCTCCTCCACCAGTCTTACACACAGCTTTTGGATAACTTTATGCCATCATCCATCTTCTTCTCGATTATATTCCATCATTTTTAAGTGGTCTTTTTTTCCAGAGCGGTATATACTATTAATAATAACATGACTGTTGGCATGTCAGTGTAGGTCCTCTGGAAGTTTTGGACATGGAGGTTTGTGTCCTCACATGTATTTAAACTTTCAGTTTTCACAGGTGCACAACTCGGAAGAGGTTTCAACCACTGGATTGATTACTTTGGATCTAACTAAGGCTCTAAATTAAGGGTTCCTCCTCTATTTCTTGGGTCTTGACCTCTCTCACTTATCCAATACCAGCCACAGGAGCAGGACAGAACATGCTGGAAGGCTCAGAGACTCGTCCAAAGCATGCATCACATAGAGCAACACGGAAAAGTACAGAATTCACCTCACAACCATAGCGACTACTCACTCACACACTCCCACAGACACTCGCACTTACTGTATAGTATATACTCACACTCACACATATAGGCTACATATGTATATACATTCACATACACACACACACAAAGCTCTCACAATCACAAACATCAAAACAACACATACACACTGCATACACAGAAATACAACATAGCATGTGTGTAGGTGCGCTGTGTGCTGCTGTTTGTGGATGTAGACTGTTCTTGTGCTGCTTCTGACAGCTCAGATGTGTAATTAAACAGAGCATGCTCACACAGAGCTAAGACATCATGTGACACAGAGAGACAGTGCTATTGCTTGGCTGTTGATGAAGCTATGGTCAACACATTAATAGGCCTAGGGTCTGGGACGTTGATTCTGCTGAAGCCGGGGGTTACACTACAGGATTTTTGACCTGATTTTAGCCCTGATTCTCGGCCTGGCTGAGCGTGAGCCGGTTGGCTGTAGTCTGCAGATTTTTTGGCAGCCTGAGTCTGCAGTTGGAGAGAGAATAGAGTAGTGTTTAAGGGGCACACACTTCGATTTTTGGCCTCCCAGCCATGGTTCAGACCAGTCGGAGCATTTCAAACATGTCTGAACGTAATCTATAATCTATAATGTAATGTTTACTGATCTGCGAAAAGTTTAAAAAGTTGAAGTTGGCTTCTTATTAGGTAGCTTCTTATTTAATTTTACATTCCACCTTATACACTGCTAAAAAAAAAAAAAACTTGAAAAAAGTAAAATGATTATTGTAAGTGTACGATTATTTTGCATATTTTAGAAATAATTATCTTAATCAGTCTTTCCGCATATTTCACACTATAAGGCGCACTTACAATCCTTTAATTTTCCCAAAAATCATCAGAGCGCTTTATAATCCAGTGCACCTTATGTATGGATTCTACCAGTTAGGTTGTAAGGACTAGTAAAGCCACTCCGCTGAAGTACAGCGTTATACAGGAGTTACAGTTTAGTTCTTCAGCACCATGACTGAAGCTGTATTAGCATTAACCACTAACCCCTAACCGTGCTAAGCGTTAGCTCTTTCGCCATTCAGGGGTGAGTATATTGGACTGTAGCCTGCTGCTAACCCCAGCTGCAAAACACTCTAAACGCTAGCTCTTTAAAATATTGGAAATCTAAGCTTACTGTAAATAAACGGAAGTGCTTTACTCACCCAAATAAACAGTTTTCAGGAGAGAAATCTGTGTAGATTAACATACAGCACTCGTCTGACGAAAGAAAATGTCTCTTTAAGAGTTACAGTTTTGTTTACTTAACTTAGCTTAGCTTAGTTTAGCTTTCCAGGTCACCACCCAGTGCCGAGACCTGAATAGACCAGAAAATAGACGTTTATTGATAGTGCACCTTATAATCCAGTGCACCTTATAGTGCCAAAAAATATGGTAGAAAAATTCTTAGGATTTAATCCAACATAAGCATAAAAGTCACCAGACAAGTTACTCTGATGCTATTAAGCACAACAATGTGGCTGATTTTTGCTTGATTTAGTTTTTACCCCTATTGGCAGAATCTCTTTGCTTAATAAAATCATATACATCTCAATTTTATCTCAAGTTTATCTAGTTATTGCCAATGTTTTTTTTTTTTTTTTGCTGTGTGCTTTATTATTAGTATTTATGCTAGTGCTCTAGCACAGCACCATTTAAGGTGGAACGAAAAATGATAAGAAGCTAACAATTGCCTTGTATGTAGTGTAGCCTCCACAGACTGCTTAGCTATCCACTAGACTTTATGCTGACCCTGTTTTTTTTCCACTGTTTTCTCATTTTCTTTCGCTTTCGGTCAGCACAAATAGTGGTGCAAACAACGATAGCAGATATTCTTCCATGTTTACTCAATATGTCCTACTGTATCTAAGTGTGCTTTGGGACACGTTCCATTCTGTTTAGCAGAAGATTGCAGTTTTATAGTGAATGCTCCAGTGAATGCTCCCTAGTTGTTTAGTTTAGTGTGCGGTGGACTTTTTTTTTTTTACTAACACAAATCTGGAAAATTCAGGAGAGGAAGTGTGAGATATTGAGATATCGAGTCTATTAAAAAAGTTTATTATCTGCTACAACTTCAAAGCTTCAAAAGTCGTGTAGTGTACCCCAGGCTTGGGAAAAATGGAACACAAAGGACATATGGCCATCTCTGGTCTGGGTATAAGGGTCATTAGCAAGTACTTGGATGTGAACTGAAGAACTGATGGACTGAACCTACACTACGTATGTACGCTACATATGTACGCTATGCTATGTAAGCTATGTTTACGCCTTGTTACTTGTGTCCACCTCAAGAGTCATTGAGGGTCGTTATCTTGTTTTTTTTTTTTTTTTTTTTTTTTTTTATTTGAATGGCTGTGGCTGCGTGAATGAATGTTTAATTTTGTGACGTCTTACACTGCCTGTAAGAAATAGTGGGATTTTTTTCGTAAATGCTGCAGACGGTGGATCTCTCAAGCTTCAGGGCGGCGAAGGGTCTCCTATTTCTTAATACTCTCCTAAAAGGCTCGTGCCTAGCTTTGCTTAGTGGGGCTTAAAGCAGGGCTGGAAACCAATCAGGTGGTTGCTCTGGCATGGCCATCCTCCTGGCTGTGTGTCCAGCCTAGCTGCAGCAGCGGGTAGCCGAGCGTGGGACCAGCCGACTCCCCCCCTGACCTCCCTGAGAACGTTCCGGCTACGGCCCAAACCAGGCACCCCCAGAGGATGGTGGGAGGAGGAGGGGGAGGTGGAGAGATGGAGGGAGGAAGAGACACACACATACGGACATACGGACGGGCAAGTGGAGGAGGTATAACGAATAAAAAAACGACAACAAAAACAAACGACGAAGAAAAAACAGAAAAAAAGGGAAGATTAAGGTTGGCCCCCAGGAGGCAGCTGTATGTGTCAGTGGTAGCTTGAACATAATACAACGTGGCGTTAAGAGAGAAAAAAAAAACTCATTGTATGTTCAGAAAAAAGAGGAGTGGGTTGGAGGAATGTAGCTAGCGTAGCGTAACGTAGCGCTTGGAAAGTGCAGGGTGGTGTCTCTTATCCATTAGTAGCTAATGGAATCGATGGAAACTAAATGTAGGAACTGAAAAAAGGTTGCCTGTTGTTACTTAAACAGGGATGTTTGGAAGATGGCGGGGATCAAGTAAGATTAATGCTGGTGAAATTATGAAGCGCTGAGATCCTGTTAGCTGGATGCTACATTTGTATTTTTCTGTGGGAGAAAACCTTGCTAAAATGCTAACAGCATTCACCGTCTCTCTGGATGGGCTCTACTTGGGACCAGGCCTAGATACTGTTTTATAGGTTTCTGTTGGGTGTTAAACATGTTTTATGAAGCGCTAAAATCCTGTTAGCTGGATGCTACATTTTTCAATGAGAGAAAAAGTCTTGCTGAAATGCTAACAGCATTAGCGGAAGAAGTTTTGTGGACGTGTTTGGCCTTTAACCTCTTCAGATAGATAGATAAATAGATAGATAGATCATTGTCTCTCTGGATGGGCTCTACTTGGGACCAGGCCTAGATACTACATGTTTTATAGGTATCCGTTGGGTGTTAAGCATGTTTTATGAAGTGCTAAGATCCTGTTAGCTGGATGCTTCATTTGTCTTTTTCTGTGGGAGAAAGCCTTGCTAAAATTCTAACAGCATTAGCAGTAGTAGTCTTGTGGACGTGTTTGGCCTTTTACCTCTTCAGATAGATAGATAGATAGATAGATAGATCACTGTCTCTCTGGATGGGCACAGTGGACATATTTTATGAAGTGCTAAGATCCTGTTAGCTGGATGCTACATTTTTCTGTGTGAGAAAGTCTTACTAAACTGCTAATAGAATTAGCAGTAGTAATCGTGTGGGCTGGTTTGGCCTTTTACCTCCTCAGATAGATAGGTAGATAGATAGATAGATAGATCACTGTCTCTCTGGGTGGGCTCTGCTTGGGACTAGGTTGAGGTTTAGGTCTAGGGTTTCTGTTTGGTGTTTCTGTTTGGTGTTTGGTGCTTTTAGTTTTATGAAGGTAGAAGAATATCATTGAGAAGTGATCATATACTGTATATTATATAGAGGTTTTACAAACAGAGTGATCTATTTTAAGCGTTTATTTCTTTTATGGTTGATGATTATGGCTTAGAAAATTAGAGTATTTAGCTGTATATGACGAATTGGTGCTTTTGGCAGTGTGGGCAGCCAAGTCCTGCTGGAAAATTAAATCTGCAGTTGGTCCACCTACACAGTGCATGACATGTCTATCCAAACCATCACTGACCTTCAGTAAATTTAGCATTTTATTTGTAAATCAAGAGACCAGAGTCTGGAGGAAGAGTGGAGGTCTAGTGTAAAGTTTCTGCAATCACACATACAATCAGAGATGTGGATTTCATTTTCTAGCAGGACTTGGCACACTACCCACACTGCCAAAAGTACCAAATGGTTTTTATTAAATAAAAAAATTCTAAGGTGTAGATTTTTGGGTTTTCATTTGGCTGTAAGCCTTAATCATCACCAGTAAAATAAATTAACACTTAAAGAGTTTCACATTTTCAACCGAATTACTGAAATAAAGTAACTTTTCAATGATATTCTAATTTTTTTAGATGCACTACTATGTGTGTATATGTGTGTGTGTATGTATGTACAGTATGTGTGTGTAAATATATATAAATATACATGTGAAGCCATGGCTTGAGGTTAGCTGTTACATACCCTTCCTCACTCTGGTGCCCGTGTGTGCAGCTCGGCCAGCCATGTTCAGAAGGAAACACGGGGTGTCTCCCCGCGGTTCGCAGGGGTTAAAGATCTGGCCGTCCTCGGGAGAAATGGCCTGGTCTATGTGTGGACAGTCTTCGTTGGCCAGCGCTGCCTTGGCCGCCTCGCCATTCACTTTGGGATCTTCGAACACACAAGCACATGTGAGATAATGCAGGCGGCGCACGGCTACGCTCGGCTGGTTGCTTGCATGCCTCATAGCAGGGGGGTTAGGAGGAGGTGAATGGAGAGAGAGGGGACAGCGCCCTCTGTAGGATTGGAGGGTGTGTTGTCGTGTAATGTGAGGTGTTGATGCTCTTGTGGAATACAGCATATACTGTACATAGTGGTGAACTGCATTGCATTGAACTGTATAGCACATCTTTATATATATATATACAGGGGTTGGACAATGAAACTGAAACACCTGTCATTTTAGTGTGGGAGGTTTCATGGCTAAATTGGAGCAGACTGGTGGCCAATCTTCATTAATTGCACATTGCACCAGTAAGAGCAGAGTATGAAGGTTCAATTAGCAGGGTAAGAGCACAGTTTTGCCCAAAATACTGCAATGCACACATTATGTGTGACATACCAGAGTTCAAAAGAGGACAAATTGTTGGTGCACGTCTTGCTGGAGCATCTGTGACCAAGACAGCAAGTCTTTGTGATGCATCAAGAGCCACGGTATCCAGGGTAATGTCAGCATACCACCAAGAAGGACAAACCACATCCAACAGGATTAGCTGTGGACGCTAAAACCAGGTGTTTCAGTTTCATTGTCCAACCCCTGTATAAACATATATCATTCACTGCATGGCTGGATACATGGATGCATGGATTTTAACACTGATAAATGGCACCACATTGGCATCTATGCTCTATATGAGGCCAATATGAAGTCTTATATACCTGGTTATCCTTCTTCCTTATTGGGAATAAAAAAGCATTAATCCATTTCTTACATAATTCATGCCTTGCAATAAAAAAAAATCAAAAATTTTATCTTTAAAGGTCAATTGTTTCTTTTTGGGGAGACAGATTTCAACACAACACCAGTTATTTTTTCTCTGGTTTGTTTAAAGACTTACTTTACTTGCTATAATTGGTCTGAAAGTTTGAACCATTTAGAAAAGAAGAACCGAAACATGAATTGCTGGATCTCTTTTGGTCAGACCAAATCTGGAGCTGGTTCATGACCCCTTTTACACCTAATACTGTTTGTTTAAGACCCAAACTAAAAGGTCTTAAAGTCTGGACCAAACAAGGTGACCCATGGAGAACCGAATCCATGGTTCGAACCATGAAGAACCAAATCCATGGTTCGGTTCTCCATGGTTAGGAGAACCGAACCATGGATTACATCTCTTTTGGTCGGATCAAATCTGGACCTGGTTCACGACCCAATTTACACCTAATACTGTTTGTTTCAGACCCAAATTAAAAAGTCATAAAGTCTACTTTACTCATGCTCCCTATTTATTTCTATATTTATTTTCATTTAATCAATTTTTATCAATAACAGCATTAAATCTGTTGTAATAAAGCCAGGTAAATACTTAAATAACGTTCATTCTAGTATTAACTAATTTTTCATGGTCCCTAAATCCATTAAACTCATCCATAAACTGTAAATTTTGCACAAATAACTTGCATTAAATCAGGTAAATACTTTAATAACATTATGTCCACTCTTGATTTAACACCTAGCAGTGAGCAGCAATAGGTAAGGGTTAAATATAGCAGAGAAGCCCAGCGTTGGAGCGTCAGACTGTAGTGGAATATATAGAAACGCTGCATGGCAACCAGCCTGATCACCTGTGCACTCTTTGGCACCCAGAGGCTTCAGCTCACTCTGGCGAATTCACGCCTCATCGATCACACGGGTACGACGGCAGAGCGCTGCCAAAAAGCTCCTTGAGAGGAAGGCTGTTCTGCAGGCCACGCCGTGGTGGCTGTGCTGAATTTTCCACTGAGTAACAAAGCCATGAATTCTACCATATTGTATTATATAATTACAATAACTATATATTCTATAATACAATGTAATAATGTAGCGACTACAAAACAAGGTCATAGTCAAGAGACAGTAATAACTGCCAAGGAACAGTAGTTATCTCTTAAAATGGAAGCTATCGAACCAGTAGAGACCCTTTTTTACCTTCCACACCAACACCAGGAGCGTGATATATATTGTACAGTATATTGTATGAGAAATTATTTGCCTCGAGTATCATTCTAGCCTAAATACATAAAACATAAAACTTATTTTCTTCCATTATTTTTTCATTATTTCACATTTTGAACTGAATTACTGAAATAAAGTAAGTTTTAAATGATATTATTTTATTTTAATGAGATGCACTAGTATGTGTTTTTATGTGTGTGTATATGTATGTACAGTAGATAGATAGATATATAGATAGATAGATAGATAGTATGTGTGTATAAATTTATATATATATATATATATATATATATATATATATATATATATATATATATATATATATGTAAAGCCGATAGATAGATAGATAGATAGATAGTATGTGTGTATAAATGTATATATATATATATATATATATATATATATATATATATATATGTAAAGCCGTGGCTTGAGGTTAGCTGTTACACACCCTTACTTTTACCTTTTGCTTCTTACTTTTTTAACTGCTATCGAAATTTTTTCTCACGTTTTTTTAACTAGACACAGCAACGATATATACAAGTCTGGAAAATATAAAGAGACCACTTCAGTTCCTGAATCAGTTTCTCTGATTTTGCTATTTATAGGTATATATTTGAGTAAAATGAACATTGTTGTTTTAATCTATAAACTACGGACAACACTTCTCTCAAATTCCAAATGAAAATTAGAGCATTTTTTTGCAGAAAATGAGAAATGGCTGAAGTAACAAACCTAAAATAATGCAATCGAAACAAGTTCATATTCATAAAGAAGTTTTAAGAGTTCAGAAATCAATATTTGGTGGAATAACCCTGGTTTTTAATCACAGTTTTCATGCATCTTGGCATGTTCTCCTCCACCAGTCTTACACACTACTTTTGGATAACTTTATGCCTTTACTCCTGGTGCAAAAAAATCAAGCAGTTCAGTTTGGTTTGATGGCTTGTGGTCATCCATCTTCCTCTTGATTATATTCCAGAGGTTTAAAATTTGGTAAAAATCAAAGAAACTTTTTTTTTCCAAAGCTGTATATTTACTATACATTGCTCAGCCATTACAAGGACAGTTGTCAGTACACAGAACTGCACTGCAAGATTATTCATAACAGATGCCAATTCTGTTTAGCAATATGACTGTAGTCTAATTTCATGGAAGTCTGTTTGCTGGATTTACTGTGGCCCAACTTCATTACAGTCAATTTGTGCAATGTATGACTTGCAGTCGCTGCAAAGAGCGCATGCAATCATATTGTTATTCGCATTTAACAGCAATTTACAGCCATGTAAATCAATCTGTGCTGTGGTGAGAACTATAGCGTAAATATATATCCAGTATCTCCAGTATCCCCAGTATCTGTTCCCCCCAGAGAGGTACACTGTTCCCTTCCTCTCCCCCAGTGCCAGATCACATGACCTGCATCATACAGCAGCTCAGATCCCTCAGCATAGATACACTCGTGCACACACACACAGATACACACACAGATACACATGTTTGTGTGCGTGTGAGTAGCTGGGCTCACAGGCCCCGTACACACACACACACACACTCACCGACACACACACACACACACAAAGGAAGTGCTGAAAAGTGACGCAAATCTTCTGGGATGGAGGGATGAGGAGGAAGGAAGCAAGAGAGGGATGAGTCACAATCTTCAGAATAGCTCAATGAATAAAGGCATTCCTCGCACTCGTTTATTGTCCCTGTCACTCGCTTTTCTTCCTGCTTTGTGTGTCCCCTACTCTGTAATTACCTGTAATTGCCTTTGGAATCCTAAAATATATATAATCTCCGACGCGTAATCTTTTGTGCTGATACTGATATGCATATATCTATATTTAGATATGTATATATAGTTATATACCGTATTGTTCGTGCTATAAAGCGCACACAAATTTTTTTCATTTTCCCAAATATTTACAGTGCGAATTATGTATGAATTCTACTAATCAGGTATTAAGGAGCAGTGAAGCCACTCCGCTGAAGTACAGCGTTATAAAGGAGTTTTAGTGAAGTTTCTCCAGCACTAAGGCAAAAGCTGCTAATCACAGCACTAGCACTTCAGACATTCAGAGGTGAGTGTATTAGACTGTAGTCTGCTTGTTTAACATTGTAAAACAAGGAAGAACCACTAGCTGATAGCGCCCTGGGTTTCCGAAACACTCAAGAGTTCATCACTACACACCTCCAAACTTCATGGAGCTTCAGATTAGTTCATCACTACACACCTCCAAACTTCATGTAGCTTCAGATTAGATCACCACTACACACCTCCAAACTTCATGTAGCTTCAGATTAGATCACCACTACACACCTCCAAACTTCATGTAGCTTCAGATTAGTTCATCACTACACACCTCCAAACTTCATGTACACTCTAAAAAACAGAGGTACTATTAAGTACTTTTTTGTACTCAAAGGTACACTCTTCATAATTGTACCCTCCAAGGTACAATATTGGTCTTTACAGGGTCAGGTTTGTTCCCTCTGAAGTACAAAGTAATTTTTAACAGCAATAAGTACAAATTTGTACCATTTAACCAAACAAAAGGTACATTCAGTATTCTGTATCACTGTACTAATTAACAATATATATTTTAATTTCACATTTTTTATTTGAAAGCCAGTCAATTTTGCATCATCAAGATTTTGAGCCATATTTAGTTGATGATAATGTTTATAATCTTTATAATCTTAACTGGCACAAAAACCATGGGTACAAAAAAGGACTTTCATGGAAAGGTACTTTTTTGTACCTCAATATAAGGTACAGCCCCAGCAACAAGCTTTGTACTCTTTTAAGTACAAATCTGTACTTACTTTTCTTAGAGTGTAGCTTCAGATTAGTTCATCACTACACACCTCCAAACTTCCTGTAGCTTCAGATTAGTTCATCACTACACACCTCTAAACTTCATGTAGCTTCAGAGTTCATCACTACACACCTCTAAACTTCATGTAGCTTCAGAGTTCATCACTACACACCTCTAAACTTCATGTAGCTTCAGAGGTTAAATTTGACATCATTTCATGATTATGTCCTTGTGCTTTAAAAATGCTTATTTGCCGCTCCACATGTCTGTTTATCTGAAACATGAATCAAGCGCATTGCTTATGAATGAGTTTAGGAAAAAGCAGAGTGTTTAATCCCCCAGGGCAATGAGCTAACTTTATTTACACATAAAAATGGGGTGACTACAGAGAGCCTGTGGCAGAGAGTGGATCTACTGGGGCTTTACTGGGGCTGTACCGGGCCTGCCCTACTTCCACTGGGCTATTTCTGCTCTCGGCTGTAACACAATCAGAGGCACAATCAGAACACAAAGCTTCATCCATAGCTTCTAGTCTGCCTTACCTGTGGTGAAGTTTGGTATACAGTGCAAGTCAAACACTGCAAAAAATCCACTGGCAAAAACTAGACAAAATATTCGTAAATTGAGACATAAATGCTTAAATTAGGCAAATAAATCTGCCAATGGGGTGAGCAAATTTTTCTTAGTAAAATTTCTTGAAATAAGCAATCGCAATGTGATCAAATGAGTGAAGTAAGACTTAAAGACTTTTTTAAAAAATCTTTATTTTTTGGCTTAAGTTTGTACACAAGAATCAGAGTAAGTAATCTGAATAAGATCATTATTCATAAAATAAGTGCAACAATCTTAGTAAGGCAACTATTCTTATCAGAGAAAAAAAAATTACTGCTGTAAAATTAGATAATTTTACTTGCTAAGATTGATTTTTTTGCAGTGAAAGCTTGGACACGTCTTAAACTCAGTGTTTTTTCATTATTTAAAAATGTTCTGCATTGTAGATTAGTATTAAAGTCATCTAAACTATGAAGAAAAACAATTTTTTTAGTTATTTAGTAAAAAACAAAGTGTTAAACAAACGAGAATATGTTTTATATTGTAAATTCTTCAAAGTAGCTCCTTTTGCTTAGATTAGACAGTTTTGCACATCTTGGCTGGATTTTCTCAGTCAGCCTTATGAGGTAGGGTCAGCTGGAATTCAGGCTTTCAGTTAACAGCTGTGCTGAACTCGTCAAGAGTTTTGTAGTGAAGAGGTAAAGTTGGTGAATACAGTGAATAGCCCCATATGAGCAATGTTCTTATTCATATTATGGCAAGAAATACTCGACTAAGTACAGAAAAAAACATAAGAAATGAAGGTGAGTCAATCTAAAACATTTCAAGTGCCCATCAAAACCCAAACATTATGATGGAACTGGCTCTCATCAGGACAAGGATTGCCCCAGGATAAGTTGCACCTAAATGCTTATTCACAGAGTATTTTGGTTTGTTTAACAGTTTTAAGTTACTACATGATTCCTTATGAGTTCCTTCATAGTATAAATGACTTCAGTATTAAATTACAATGTAGAAAAAAAAATGAATAAGAAGGTTTTTAAACATTCTTTAAACGTTATTTAAACATTTGGAATGTTACTTTTAACAATTTTTTTATAATGTTAGTATCTGGAAATGTTATGTGTAATGTTGTGTAACATTATTTCTGTAATGTTAATGTGGGATAAAAAGTCATGGCAAAAGTCATGGGATAAGATACAATCTCATGTCCCATATGGAAGCTAAATAATGATGGACTGTCCTAAAGGGATATGTGTGTGGGGCGTCCTGCACTGAATGTAAATCTGTTTGCATGGACAATTCTAGCCAGATGCTGCCGGTCACCATCATTTTCACATTCACAAACACTATTCCCGTGTTTCATGACATTTGCCAGCATGCCTTTGTGATTAGTATACAGAGGGCAATTGTGTGTGTGTGTGTGTGTGTACAATAAAGGCCATCCCTTGCTGTGTATAGGGGAGTTTGTGTGTGTGTGTGTGTGTGTGTGTGTGTGTGTGTGTGTGTGTGTGTGTGTGTGTGTGTGTGTGTGTAACGTTACGCAACTCCTATTCCCCAGGAAGCCACAGATTTAGAGAGCTCCACGGGGCAGCGGGATGGACATAAGTGCTACCTATGGGAGAGCGAGCGTTGACTTACCTAATCCTCATCACAGTATGTGTATGTGTGTGTGTGTGTATATATATATATGCATGAGTACCGGAGTGTGTGTGTGTGTGTGCGTGTGTGTGTGTGTGTATTCTGTACTTCAGAGTCTCAGCAAATAGGCGAGCTGTTCACGTTTCTCATGCTTTTCTGAGCATCAATTATTCACTCTTGCTTTAAACTCGCTCGCTTTATCACTCACTCGCTTTACAGCCTGCAGGGACGTGTGTGTGTGTGTGTGTGTGTGTGTGTGTGTGTGTGTGTGTGTGTGTGTGTGTGTCTCTTTGTGTGTGTGTGTGTGTGTGTGTGTGTGTGTGTGTGTGTGTGTGTGTGTGTGTGTCTCTTTGTGTGTGTGTGTGTGTGTATATGTACATGAGAAACTGTTTGTACATCATATTTAAGCATTACACACATTTAAGCACGCATCAAAGTGCATACATCACATTGAAACATAAGTAGTTCATTGAACTGCCTTGCTTTCAATGTGATTCTATATACTTAAAATATATGACATAAATATTACATTAATAGTATTAATATAATATTACCTTTTGCGTTTACATACTACTTTGGGCAATAACTAAGACTGTTTTAGCAATTGTAAGGTAAGCTGTCAACTGCACATCGCACAGCTTGATTTTGGGGCATGTCAGTGTGTCTTTGCTATCGTAACGACAGGAAAAGTATGCATTGCGCAGCTTGAAATGTGCAAAATGCATGAACTAATTCTCTTAATTAATTATGGGTGTGTTTTTGGGTGTAACATGAAATAAACCAATCAGTTTGTTACTTGTCATTCCCTTTAATAGCCAGGTGCATTCTGACCTGATCCATACTGTGGAAAATCGAATCCTGTTCATGTAGCTTGCCATCAACTACTGGAGCCCTGAGAGAGCACAATTGGTCTTGCTCTCTCTGGGTGGGTACAGTAGATGGTGCTCTTTCCCCTCGACAATCCACATGTGATGTCGATCAGCACAAGGCTGCGTCTGTGAGCTGATGTATATGAAAACCGAGTTGCTGCGCTTTCCTCCGAGTATTAGCCCTGTGATTCTACTCGCCAATTCTGCATCAGCAGCAGTTGAAAAAGAGGTTGAGTCTGGCTTCACATGTATCGCAGGAGGCATGTGCTAGTCCTCACACCTCCTGGTGTTGGGGCATCACTAGTGATAGGGGGAATCCTAATTGGCCATGTAAATTGGGGGAAAAAAATTAAATAAAATTAAATAAAAAAAGAAATTAAACTTTTCCAAAATCACCTTCCATTGAAAGTCAAGAAGGATGTATCTTCTACTGTAAAGTTGACATTTTGGACATACTAGCTTTTCGCATGATAGAGACAATATATAAGTGTTACGATTACAAAAACTACCTGTTTAACTCCATAATGTAAAGACAGATGGCCAAAATATCTAAAAATGGCTTCTGTTATCTAAATTCTGAACATTTTCGATAATTTAAGATCATAGAGCTTTAGGATAAATCATATTTTTATGATGTGATCACATCGAAATTAAATTGTATTTTATGCAATAGACTTTAGAACAGATCACATGACAAAACTGGAGGCAGAGTGAGGTAAAGGTCCACAAAGACTACTGTCACCAAACTACTTCTTATCCTGGGAAAAATAGTGCAGCTAAGCCAAGTGTCATTAAACCTTTCAGGAGTTTAAACTAGACTAACTGAATTAATCTTAATGTATCACAATCCACACTGCTATCAGAATATCCAACAGTGTTATTGCACATCTTATTTTTTGTCTATATTGTGCATCCCTAAATTAAACCCCACACAAACCTCACAAATAAACCTCAGATGATCTAATAAAAGACACAACACACAGGATATATATAGGTTGCTTAAAATAATATAGAATGCATTAAACAGTATTATTTCAGATTTTTTATGTACATTTGAATCACATAGACCAGGGGTCTCAAACTCATTTTTGCCGAGGGCCACATTGGCATATTGGCTGTCCTCTGAGGGCCAGATGTAACTTATAAATATAAGAAAATGTAACCAGATGTAATACAAAATGAATGTAATTACTCCTTAATGTTAAATAACTCTCAATATACTATTTATTCAATCAAATATTACAGTTGCATGGAAAAATGGTTGCTTGTTGCTCTATTAACATAAATCCTTTTAATTTATAAGTTATATTAACTTTGATCAAAACGTTTGATACTGAAATAAGGCTTAATAAATATAAAATCAAAAATTGTGAGCTGTGACAGATTTAGCATTTCCTCAGATTTAGCAGTTCCTCATCCAACCACTAGTCGGAGCTGCAGCTGCAGCACCACAAGCCCGCAGTCTTTGCTTAGTCAGAGCTGCAGCCCAGCCACGGGCTACAGGGCTCAGCTGAGCCAGTCTGGAGCGTTTTTAAAAATTTGTAAGTTCTTCTGTGTATGAAATAAAATAACCCCACTAACCGGATAATACAGCTCTCTACAGTTCATCTTTCAGCCCAAGCAGCTAACAGCAGCAGTTTAGAGCAGCCATCCCGGAGTCACTGCTCGGATTACATTATAAACAGGTCAGTTAGCGCGCTGCTAACCTCAGGATGTTTATAACTACGGAGTTTAGTGGACACACCACGGCAGCAAGGTTAGACTGTTGAAGGCTACTGAAGACTAAAGCAGGCAACGCAGCGTAAGCAAAAAAAAAAACAAAAACCACACACACACACCAAAATACAAGTTAAGATAAAATATGAAAACGAACATAATAAAGCATAAATAATTAAATTGAATTGCGGGCCAGATGTATGTTTATTTTGTTAACCCGTGAGGGGCCGTATGAAACCGCGTCGCGGGCCGCATGTGGCCCGCGGGCCGCTACTTTGAGACCCCTGACATAGACGCAGTGCCTGTTTTCGCCTGTATGTCTGTGTATGTGTGCATGCATGTGTTGGCTCTCTGTGTGTTGTGTGTTTTCCTGTTTGCTGCCAATCTAACAGATGCCATCTGTCCATCCCGCTCCTATTTCTCACGGTCCCGTGCCCAGAGTCAAGCGGCTCGAACTGATTAGCTCGGCTCCTCTGCCTCGTGCCATTTATGGAGATACTGGAGATACTGGATATCTAGACTGTGCTACAGCAAAAAAATGAAAAACAGCTTGCACTGAAACCTATTAGACATACATAGAGCTTGCTTAAAGATCTAAGACTACGTTCATACAGCAGGTAACATTTATGTGTCAGTGTGAACAGGAAAAACAGACTGAATCATTTTTAATTCAGTTTATTTTTGGCTGTTCACACTTTCTTTTTAATGTGAACCTTATCTGACAAGAGTCTAAACGAGGGGTCGGCAATAGGTGATACATCTTGCCCGTGAGGTTGTTGTAATGAATGATAATAAAAAAATATGTAATAATAAAAAGCCTCTCTGGCAAGCTTTTGTTTACATTCCTCCCCTGTCTCTCTCTCGCGCTCGGTGTGACGTTCTCATTTTTCGGCCCATTCTCAGGCTCCCTATCTCCTTTTAAGGGCGTTTTTTTCCCTGGCCGTGTCCCAATTCACTAGCCGGGGCAGCGATAGTGTATTGGACTACGACCCTGATGACACGGGTTCAATCCCGCATAAGGGGCGTTGTGTTCACCTGCTTTGAGAATTGTTCTGCAATTGGGTTTAACAACCCTCTGGGCTGGAGAGCTACTAGTCTGTAGCGCTCGATCCCATCATTACGCTTCATTTTTCAAAACAGATTTTGTTTTTTGTGGCCCGCCACGTAATGGCTTGGAAAATATCTGGCCCACAGCCAAACTTAATTGACGACCCCTGGTCTAAATGGTTTGCGCTGCGTAGCTGATAGGTGTGCGTAAAAGAGAATCGTTTCATGTGAAGTTTTGGTTTCATCCTTGCCAGAATCATATGAGCTATGAAGGATTTCAGCCATGGACAGGATTTTCATTTTTTCTACTCTTTGCAACAGTGCCATTGTGCGCTAATTAAGCCATTTTATTAGGAACACTGAGTGGTTGCAGCAAGAGCCTTCTAATATTATTGGAACAGATCTATCATTCCAAATATTACATCGTTCACCCCATTCTGTACAGTATTCCATAATACAACGTTACTAGCCGATGCTCCCAACATGCTTACAATGTTAGCGATAGAGGCAGAGAGTAACCAATGCAAAGGAATTGCTATTTTTACACCATTAACAATATCAAAGTAGGGGCAATGCTATACCCCTATAACTAGCATTATAAGCCTGTTGGGAGCATCGGCTAAAGTGATGTATTTCAGATTGCTTGAGGGAACGTAGGTGGGCTATTCGACAAAAGTTTGTACTTATTTGTACATAATTTATGCTCATCAGTGTCCAGTAGTACTGTATATGAACGCATGCCTCGACGTTAAAGCCTCGTACTGAGTCAGACTGGTTTTAATGATCTACACAATGAAGTGAATCTGACAGCATGCGAAACGCCTTTGTTTTGCTTCTTCTTTTCTATTTTTTTCTGCTGGTGTGTGAGTGTGTGTGTGTGTGTGCTCTGCAGTGGCATGTGAATGGCTCAGGAGTCGTGCGAGCGGACTGAATGACTGCGGCTCGATGCAGGGCCCGATTCCTATTGTGTGGTTGCTTGGACACCGTTGCATAGCAACATGCTCCAGCTCAGCATTAACAGCAATACAGAGGCAGCAGAATGAAATAAACAAGAGATCAAATGGAAGCGCGAGAAGGTGTGTGGGTAAAAAGTTGGAAACTAAAACTAAACAAACATTAATTTTCTCTTTAATCGCTTATTTTGCTTTATCGGTGTCATCAATCGGGCTACAATAAAAGTCCATAGTTTAAAGGAGCATCAGTCAATTTTGTTTACCATCTCATGCAGAACATAATAAAATAACAATTATTTTAGCAATGGAAAAACTGAATGTATAAACTCTTTGTTTTCGTGTTTATCTATATTTTAAACTCTCTTCAATGCCTCAATACTCCACTATGATCTTCCCATCTGTTAGACTAAAGCAATATGTAGTAAGCCAATCAGCTTCCTGTATCAATGTGGGCTAAAAAAAACTGCTGTACTCACAGGAAAGCTCACAAAACCTCACAAGAAGAAAAGTGGTAAAACTAGAGTTAATACTGGAAGTGCTTTTCCAAAATGGAGCAAATGAATACATGTGATGGGGATGGAGAAATCAACATTAAGCAATCTGTTCAGTTTCTTAATCAGTTTCTCCGATTTTGGAGGCTGAAATAACAGAAAATATGCAGAAGTTCATATTAATAAAGTTTTACGGGTTCAGAAATCAATATTTTGTGGAATAACCCTGGTTTTTCATGCGTCTTGGCATCATGTTCTTCTCCACCAGTCACACATCACATGCAATAATTAGCTCCATTTTGGAAAAGCACTTCCTTTTATTACTCCTACAGACTTCATACAGGTTATGGATATGTAGCTGCTAATTCACAAGCTAAAAATTAAGTGTGTTATTAAATTCGTTATTCTCATAACATGACAGGCGTTAATACATCAATTAGCCACTCCTATCTCGGTCCCACCCCACATGTAAAACAAATCACATCTGAACAGAGCTTTAGAGAACTAAAGCAAAGCTGTGAGTGAAACTTCATCACAGTAATACATTAACTGTAATACTAGCCAGCCAATATGAACCTCTAACACAGGTAGTGACTGATCAACTAATGGGTGCTTATTGAATGGAAGCAGGAGAGAGCAACACAAATAGAAGTTTCAGTATCTGTGTATCGCACGAATAAACAGTGTGAAAGACCACAGCAGCAGTAAAACCGTAGTGTATGTGTGTGTGGAGCCTGATAACAGTAACCTGTTCACTTTAACACAAGCAAGTGAATACAGCAGGCAATATCGAGGCCAGCTAAACTTATTTACATTGTTGGTGTTCAAATTCTTGGTGTTTATACATTTATCATTTCAATACCAAGATGGTAAATGTTGTGTGTGTTCATTGCTGGAAGTTAAAGACTTATCTAATGCTTTATAACATATCATTATTACCACTCAAATATCTTACATCTTCATAATACTTAAAAAAAAAAAGGTTTTTAGAAGTTCAGAAATCAATATTTAGTGGAATAACCCTGATTTTAATCACAGTTTTCGTGTATCTTGGCATCATGTTCTCCTCCACCAGTCTTACACACTGCTTTTGGATAACTTTATGCCTTTACTTTCAGTGCCAGTCAATGTAAAAAGTAATTCTGGAACATTTCTTTTGGCCCATTTATCACAAAACTTGAACGACAGAATGACTGACAGATGCACAAATTGTCAAAAAGTGAACAAGGGCAGTTTTTTTCATGCTTTATATTATATCGTCTTAATTTTACACTGCCCTGTTTCTATCTTATTCTTAGTCCATGTGCCTTCCTCCCTTTCCACACACACACACACACACACACACACACACACATGCGCAGCGGCTGCTCCTTTATGACTCATTGCTATCTCTACTTTCTCTCCGCTGATAGTGACATCCTTATTCATTGAGTGAGCTCACTGACTGCAGCACCTGTCACACAGTCCTTTCATCATAACTCTAAAACTATACAATTATCTGCACATCACACTGTCAGGATCCCGCTTCCAACTCTGAGCACTACAACCGTATTAATCTAATGAGGAAATAAAGCACTAATAGATGCTTTAACTTACGAATAAACACAAAATAAGGTTTATATGGGTCAGTTTATCAGAATACTCTGACTTTTGTCTTTTCATAACGTCCATCATATTGAATATCATATTTATAAGGCTTCATATACAGCTCCAGAAAAATAAGAGGCCAGTTAAAAATGATGAGTTTCTTTGATTTTACCAAATTGAAAACCTATAATCAAGAGGAAGATGGATGATCACAAGACATCAAACCACCAAGCTGAACTGCTTGAATTCCTGCACCAGGAGTAAAGGCATAAAGTTATCCAAAAGCAGTGTGTAAGACTGGTGGAGGAGAACATGATGCCAAGATGCATAAAAACTGTGATTAAAACCAGGGTTATTCCACTAAATATAGATTTCTGAACTTCTAAACACTTTATGAATATGAACTTGTTTTCTTTGCATTATTTGAGGTCTGAAAGCTCTGCATCTATTTTTTTATTTCAGCTGTTTCAAATTTTCTGCAAATAAATGCTCTAAATGACAATATTTTTATTTGGAATTTGGGAGAAATGTTGTCTGTAGTTTATAGAATAAAACAACAATGTTCATTTTACTCAAACATAAACCTATAAATAGCAAAATCAGAGAAACTGATTCAGAAAATGAAGTGCTCTCTTAATCTTTTCCAGAGCTGTATAAGACTAGAAAGGAATCATATTTTCCCAGCTTAAACACTTATATATTTGTACTTTTTATTTCTTGTCACCCACGCAAAAGTGTAGACAATGACAGGTGTACCATTTTAGGGAAAACTGGTAAAGAGTGGTCCAGAAGATTAAGGCGCTGTCACTATAATCGGGAGATTGCTGGTTCGAATACAGGTCATGCAGCTTGCCATCAGCTGCCGGAGCCCTGAGAGAGGACAATTGGTGCTCTTTTCCTTTATCACTCCTAGGGTGATGTTGATCAGCACGAGGCTGCGTCTGTGAGCTGATATATCAGAATCGACCACACTGTGATGCTACTCTGTAAAGCTGCATCAGCAGCAGTTCAAAAAGTGGCGGAGTCTGACTTCACATGTATCGGAGGAGGCATGTGTTGGTCTTTTCTAACATCACTAGTGATATGGTGAAAGTCCTAACGAGTGGGTTGGGGAGAAAATGGGATTATAATTAGAAAAATAAAAAACACCCCCACATCAAAGACTGTATAAAATGGAAAAAGGTACTTTACAATTGAATTTTAAATTTCTCTATACATGTAATAATAATAATATTGAATAATAATAATAATGTAATAATATTGAATTCAGAGTAAATATTGTATTAAATGTATTGTTACACATGAACTGTGGTTTGTATGAAATCTAAACAAGGCACGCTGTATTAATATTGACTCATATGGGTTCATATCTCTTATAAGGGATATGAAACTAGGGCTTTGTGCATTGAATTGCTTTGCTGCCTTATGTTTGGGTTTCTGTGTGTGTGTGTGTGTGTGTGTGTGTGCGTGTGTACACAGTCAGGGAGGTGGCGTTTATGAGCACAGGTGTACCATTGTGTGTGTGTGTGTGTTTGTGTGTGTGTGTGTGTGTGTGTGTGTGTGTGTGTGTGTGTGTGTAGTAGTAGTAGTAGGTGTGTTTGTACACATTTATATGCAGTATAATTGGCTCTCCAGTCCAGGCGTGGGGAAATCCCCTCTAGACAGAGAAATGACAGAGAGAGGACCACTCTCAATTACACACTAATGAAACAATTCTCACTCAGGATCTAGCAACACTACGTCTCTCTCTCTCTCTCTCCAGACAGTTGTTGAGTACTGCCAATGAAGGCACTTATCTGCTCTTAGTCTGACTGTAAGCCACTTATTCGTGTAAGAACGCGACTTCGCCACTTCGTCCTTCCTGCTAATCAGACAGCCTTTCTTTACCCTCAGGGGGACGTCTGTGAAACATATTTCACACTTCTACTCAGTGATAAAACTCTTGCATCCAGACTGCAACTGAAAAAACAGGAGGACCCGTGAGTTTTTAGGCTTTCTCGGACATGTGACATCGTGTTCAGTAGCTCCTCCATTTCCACTTGCTGTTGTGTTTTTAGATGGATCTTCGTGGAAACGCGCATCCAAAGTGTAAATACGGTGCGTGGCAGTGGACAAAAAGCTATTTTATTAAACGTGAGGTGACTAAACTCGGAGATGTGGATCTGGACGAGACTAAAATTAGGACTAAATCCCTATCCGGATGGGTTTAGATTCTCAGGGGGTTCTGGGGTAATTTTCTCTTGTATGGGGGTCCTCTGTGATTTTATTCCTGTCCGGAACAACCATGTACGTGTTTTTCTCAGGCGTCCTCTGAGAAAATTACAGGCTGAATTATCTACTGTTTTTAATTCTAGAAGTGGAGTTAACCACAATTTATTTACAAGTGCATTATTATGCGATTTTGTCTCAAGAAAAACACTGTTCTTTTTTTTTTTATTCTATTAAGTCCTGCTTCAAACATGATCTTACAATAATCTCAAACCTGACTTTAGAATAAAGTATAAAGACAATGAAAAACACTTTTTTTCCAAATATAGGTGCCTTAAATGCTTCTTTTAGTGATGCCATAGACAAACTTATACTTATAAATTAAGCTACTGTATGAGGATGCAGTGCCTTTTTGTCACATAGCTCCAGGGGCCTGGGGTTGTGGGTTCAATTCCCACTCTGGGTACTCCAGTTCGTCCCTCCTGGTAGCTGTATTGTTGGCTGAGCTAATTTTCCCCTTAGGTGTGAGTGTGTATGGTTGTGTGTGGTACCAAGTAATGGATGTGCGCCCTTTCCAGGGGGTATTCCTGCCTCGCACTAATGATTCCTGATAGGCTCAAGGCCCATTAGTTGTGTTCCTAAGTCTAGACTGCAAATGAGATTGGGCAATTGTCACAAATATGGAACATGGAGTAGTCTAATAAGCTTTGTGGTGAGTTTTTGCTGTTGCCACCACCACTACCATGCCACTGTTGGCACTATCAATATGCTGCTTATTCATAAGAGGCGTGAACCTGTACAACATTTGTTGTAAAAAGCACTAAAAAAAACAGCTTATTTTAATTGACATCGCCAGAATTAAAACTATGTTTTAAAATACTCTCAGAAGCACAGTTTGGCAGATTTTGGCCTACTTTTCACGTTTCTATTTAGAAACAACCTTTCCTGAAGTAGCCGTCCAAAAAAGCCTAGGTTTTAGGATGCAGCTACAGCTGTGAAGAACCTCCTCAAAGAACCATTTGAAGCCAATTTATGTTTAAGAGTATACAATAACCCAAGGAAGAAGGACCAGTATATAAAGGCCAGATCAACCAATCAATCAATCGATCAATTAATAATCAATACTGTAATGGAGAGACCTCTAACTCTACATTGGCTATACAACATCCTGTCAGTTGATACAGGATACAGATCCATGCT
Organism: Astyanax mexicanus; assembly: GCF_023375975.1. Classification (NCBI taxonomy): domain Eukaryota; kingdom Metazoa; phylum Chordata; class Actinopteri; order Characiformes; family Acestrorhamphidae; genus Astyanax; species Astyanax mexicanus. Next base: position 6,639,885 of record NC_064430.1, read on the forward strand.
GCAAGCCATGCTGATTGCTGTGTGAGTAGCAAAGCTACACAATTTGATCTGATCAACCTAGCATTGGGTTCAAGTAGGCCTGTCACAATAATTGCAATATCGATTTATCGTACAATAAATAAACATGACCTCAATAATAATAATTTTTGATCATCGTGATATCGTCTATTGTGTTTATTGGTATGTTTGCTCACAAGTATAACAGAGAACAGTATTTTAGCCAGCCATGCTTCAATTACTGTGACTTCATTCTAACAGTGTGGACTAAAGTAGGTGAAGAATTAAGTATATAATTGCCAAACTAGTTATAATAAATGATTCATTCAATTTTTTGCAATTTTTGTTTTTTTTTGTATGCTATTATTATTATTATGTCTGGGGCATTTAATAGTTTTTAAAATTACAAAAATATTGTGGATCGCAATCATTTCTGTGGCAACATATAGTCCACAAAAAAATCTTATCATGACAGGCCTAGGTTCAAGCTAGAGCTGAACGATAGAGCTGAATTAAACTGTGCTAAACTTTCTTTTTTTTTTTTTTTTTAGCAATGCAGTTCACCCTCAAAAGAGCCAATCATCTGGCACTTCTTTTTCTCGTGTCGCCACAGGGTATACGTAGGTATGGGTATAGGAGTGTGTATGGGTTGTGTCTGTATGTATATGTGCGAGTGTGCATATACATGGACAATAATGGAAGAATGCTGAATGGTTGTTTTTTTTATTGGTAATGCCTCTGGCTGCAGCTGCGCAGTTGATTAGGTTGAGTAAGTTGAGTAAGTGAGAAATGTTGCTTGCATTCAGGCCACGAGAGTGACAGCAGGCGTCAAAGCTGAGAGGACAGTGAAGACAGTCGGTGAGGCGGAAGGGGAGGAGGAACTAGAGGGGTCAGTCTCATTCTTAGGCTACAATAAGTCTCTTTTTCTTTATTTTTTTTTATTCATTTTTTCAATTCATTCAGAAGGACATGCCCCTGAAGGGTTTCCTACCTGCTCGGTTCATTTCTAAAACCTCGTCCTGGGCGGCCAGCGGGCACGTGTCGCTCTGCGTGCTGTGGTGGGGTGAGTTCATGCCTGACTTACAGAAATTGGGGGAGCCCAGCTGCGGGGCACGCGGGATGTGCTTGTTCTTTTTCTTTGGTAGCTTCTGCTTCGCCATGGCCAGCGAGTAGTACATCCCAAAGTTATTGACGATGACCGGCACGGGCATGGCGATGGTCAACACGCCGGCCAAAGCGCACAGCGCCCCCACCAGCATGCCCGACCACGTCTGCGGGTACATGTCTCCGTAGCCCAGCGTCGTCATGGTGACCACGGCCCACCAGAAGCCGATGGGGATGTTCTTGAAGTGCGTGTGCTCGCTGGCCCTCGGGTCGTTGGGCTTGGCGCCGATTCGCTCGGCGTAGTAGATCATGGTGGCGAAGATGAGCACTCCGAGGGCCAGGAAGATGATGAGGAGAAGGAACTCGTTGGTGCTGGCCCTCAGGGTGTGTCCGAGGACCCGCAAGCCCACGAAGTGGCGCGTCAACTTGAAGATCCGGAGGATCCGCACGAAGCGGACCACCCGCAGGAACCCCAGCACGTCTTTAGCCTCTTTGGAGGACAGGCCGCTCAGGCCCACCTCCAGGTAGAAAGGCAGGATGGCCACAAAGTCGATGATGTTGAGCGTGTTCTTGATGAACTTTTTTTTGTCCGGACAGAAGGTTACTCTCATGAGGAACTCGAACGTGAACCACACCACGCAGACGCCCTCGATGTAGGTCAGGAACACCTCGGTCTCCGTCTCCTGGTAGATCCGCGTGCTGTTGTCCACGGGGTCGATGTCCGTGCGGTTGATGATAGGGTTGAAGGCCTCGTGTGTCTCCAGGCAGAACGTGGTTATAGACACCAGGATGAAGAACAGAGAGGCGAATGCCACCCACTGGAGGTTAGGACAGAGAGAAAGAGAAAGAAAGAAAAAGAAAGAAAGAAAGAAAGAAAGAGAGAGAGACATAAAGAGAGACAGTGAGAAGTGAAGGGGGAGGAGAGAAGAGAACAGAAGAGAACACGTTAAGACAAAAGCTTCCAGAGCTTGTTCTCACCCACCGCTATAATTACTGCTATTAATTTGACTCATAGTTATTATTTTTTTCTTAGACACAGACAAAAGACATAGACATAGATAAAAAAAGGCACCCACTGAGGCCAATTGGCATCTGTTTAGAAATAGAAAAAAAAAAATCTACAGTCACTATCGAGGTGAAGATCCAGTCTGGGTTTGGCCATGATATCGATATCACAGTTCACTGCAGTCCAATGCATACTAATACTTTCAGCTTTTTACAATAATTTTACAATAATAACACCAAAAATTAAATGTAGGTCAGTACTTTTAATGTGATAATAGCTCCAATTGAGCAGATTTGAGCTAGACTGTATGGACAAAAGTTTTAGGAAACCTGCTTATACATTTTATTTCTTAAAAACCAAAAGCATTAAGAAGAGTTTATCCATCTTTTGTTGACATAACTTTTAGTCAAATGTTGAAAAGCCTGTTTACACGCCAATATCTTTGGTACATCTATTCAAGCATATATAAAAAGGTTTCATGTTTGATAAGAAACGTTTAAAAAAAAGTTCTAATTGTAAGTGTAATAAAAACATATTTTACAAAACTGAAGTAAATCTACAAACTGGCAAAATATAATGAATACAGTTGGAGCTTTCCTGAACTGTATTAAATTTTAAAATCAATATTTTCCTGAAAATACATGAAAGTATTTTGTTTAGTTATGGATGTCTAATTTTTATGCAGAATTTGGGTTGATTCCTGTTACTGATTTTTTATTATTAAGTGGAGTAGAGAATGAACAGGCAGCTTCTCCAAGTGTCTTGTAGGAGTCTAAAAAATCCACTAAAGTATTCAGAATCTAGATTACTTATACAGTACAGGCCAAAAGTTTGGACACACCTTCTCTTTTTCAATGCGTTTTCTTTATTTTCAAGACTATTTACATTGTAGATTCTCACTGAAGGCATTAAAACTATGAATGAACACATGTGGAGTTTTATGTACTTAACAAAAATGAGCTGAACCTCCACAGTCACCGGACCTGAACCCAATCCAGATGGTTTGGGGTGAGCTGGAGCACAGTGTGAAGAAGGCAAAGGAGCAACAAGTGCTAATAAACACCTCTGGGAACTCCTTCCTTCAAGACTGTTGGAAAACAGTCACCATTTCAGGTGAGCACCTCTTGAAGCTCATTGAGAGAATGATGCCAAGAGTATGCAAATCAGTAGTCAGAGCAAAGGGTGGCTATTTTCAAGAAACTAGAATATAAAAATGTATTTTTAGTTATTTCACCTTTTTTTTTGTTAAGTACATAAAACTCCACATGTGTTCATTCATAGTTTTGATGCTTCAGTGAGAATCTACAATGTAAATAGTCATGAAAATAAAGAAAACACATTGAAAAAGAGAAGGCTTGTACTGTATGGAACACACATATGGGCTAAGGCCAGTTAAGGGGTTAACCATTCTGTTTATAAATGCATATATATTTTGTTCAGTTACAATAAACCTAAAGGGTTACTTTGTTCTAATCCCGCCAATAATAATAATATAATAATTATATAATAATAACATGCCACCTCTTCTACTTTCCTCCATTAAGTGTAATTGGGTTCTTTTAGCAGCTGGTAAATAAAGAGGCCATGTTTTCTCCTGAGACTGCATGCTCTCTGCTCCTCTGCTCACCTGAGGATTTAGAATGGAACTATAATAAAGATTAGTCTGGCAGTAACTGCCAGCCAGAGATGGATAAAAGGTGTTGTGTAACTCCACTTAACACCATCACAGTATTGAGCCGTGTGTATCAGGAGCAGGATGCTGCACAGGACTGGAGAAAGCAGTGGTGCACTATAATACGATCAAGGTAATTCATATATATATATATATATATATTTTATCCGGTCTACTGGATACAATATTTAAATACTAAAGACTAAATACTGCAAGTTCAAAGAATTTATCACATAGTTTCATGAAATATACATTATTAACCAATGCGATGTACACTTTCCGTAAAATGTTCATTTAGATTTTACCCATAGGAATGAATACCAAACCAGCTAAGCCCTACCTAGCAATCACTTAGCAACACCATAGCAACCAACATGGACAGCATAGCAAACACATAGCAAGACCTTTGCCACCACTTAGCAACACCATAGCAACTACTACGTATACTATATAGACAACTTTGCAACCACCTTGTCACCCCTTAACAAGCACCTAAGAACCACCTAGCAACAGCATATCAACAACCAAAGACACTTAAGCAACACCTTAGCAACCATCTGGCAACACAATAGCAACCACCACAAATATTAAAGCAACAACTCTGCAACCACTGCAGACACCTGAGCACCTTAGCAACAGCACAGCAACAACCACAGACATCTAAGCAACACCTCAGCAACCCCTTAGCAACACCAGAGCAACCAATACTGGCACCTAAGCAAAACCATAGCAACACCATAGCAACCACCATGGATACCATAATAACAACTTTGCAACCACCTTGTCACCCCTAAGCAAGCACCTAACAACCACTTAGCAACAGCATAGCAACAACCATAGACACCCAAGCAACCCCCTAGCAACCATCTAGTAATACAATAGCAACCACTAAGCAACACGATAGCAACCACATTAGGAACACCTTAGAAACCACCTACCAACACAATAGCAACCACCACAGACACCTTAACAACACCTCAGCAAGAGCTTAGCTACCATCTAGCAACACCTCAGCAACCAACATGGCCACCATAGCAACCACCCAGCAAAACCTAAACCACCATGGATAATATAATAACAACTTTGCAACCACCTTGTCACCCCTTAGCAAGCACCTAACAACCACTTAGCAACAGCATAGCAACAACCACAGACACCTAAGCAACCCCCTAGCAACACAATAGCAATCACCACAAATATTAAAGCAACAACCCTGCAACCACTGCAGACACATGAGCACCTTAGCAACAGCACAGCAACAACCACGGACACCTAAGCAACACCTCAGCAACCACTTAGCAACACCATAGCAACCACTTAGCAACACCATAGCAACCACTAGTGGCACCTAAGCAACAAATTAGCAACCACCATGGATACAATAATAACAACTTTGCAACCACCTTGTCACCCCTTAGCAAGCACCTAACAACCATTTAGCAACAGCATAGCAACAACCACGGACGCCTAAGCAACCCCCTAGCAACCATCTAGCAACACAATAGCAATCACCACAAATATTAAAGCAACAACTCTGCAACCAATACAGACACCTGAGCACCTTAGCAACAGCACAGCAAAAACCACGGACACCTAAGCAACACCTCAGCAACCACTTAGCCATACCTTAGCCACCACTTAGCAACACCATAGCAACCACCACTGTCACCTAAGCAACACATTAGCAACACCATAGCAACCACCATGGATACTATATCAACAACTTTGCAACCACCTTGTCACCCCTTAGCAAGCACCTAACAACACCTTAGCAACAGCATAGCAACAACCACGGACACCTAAGCAACCATTTAGCAACACAATAGCAACCACCAAAAATATTAAAGCAACAACTCTGCAACCACTGCAGACACATGAGCACCTTAGCAACAGCACAGCAACAACCACGGATACCAAAGCAACCACATACAACACAATAGCACCACCCTAGACACCTACTTTAACAACACCTCAGCAAGGGCTTAGCTACCATCTAGCAAAACTTAAGCCACCAACATGGTCACCATAGCAACCACCCAGCAAAACCTCAGCCACCACTTAGCAACACCATAGCAACTGCCATGGATACTATAACAACAACGTTGCAACCACCTTGTCACCCCTTAGCAAGCACCTAACAACCACTTAGCAACAGCATAGCAACCACTGTGCAAATCCAGTCTGATCACTTGGAAATTACAGTGCAGGCAGTTATCTCATCAGATCTGATTATTAGACCTTTTACTGAAGTAGCTGTTTAACATAGGTATCTGTATTTTACTGCAATACTGTATATGTATGTATTACATGTATACACTTCATGCTAAAAGAGTGATGTAACAGCAGTACAGTAGTGTTGTAGACCCGAGGTGTGGTCAAGAACTACTCAAGGGTAGCGTAGGTGTGAAAAGTTTATCTGAGGACGTTAAAAAGCAAAGCAGGTTCAGCACTAAAGTTACCACAGCGCTGCAGCTTACCCACACTGTACTTTACACATCAGCTGGCTGTATTAGACAGCCTGATTTACTGCGTTTTCCCCGAGCTCCTGATCTGGTCAGGGAAGGACACGTCACACCAGTGATCTATTAATGTTATTTTTGTTGCAGGCAACAGCTGCTTCTGCCCATATATACTGTACTGTTACTTACACTTCTAGCAATACACTGTATCTGCTAAAGATAGTAGATATTTAATGTACATTGTAAATGAATAGTGAAGTCTTCCAGACTGTGAAGGAGTTAGGTGCTCTTATATCTGGGTTTTGTTAACTTGCAGTTTCTGAGGCTGGTAAATCTGATGAACTTATCCTGTGCAACAGAGGAAACTCTTGGTCTTGCTTTTCTGGGGTGGTCCTGATTAGAGCCAGTTTCATCATTGTAACATTTTTGGTGGTCTTTCTTGCGACTGCACTTGAGCACACTTTCAAAGTCCTTGATTTTTTTTTTTTTCAGATTGACTGACCTTCATTTTGTCTTAAAGTCTTTTTTCTTAACTTAGTTGAGTAGTTCTTGCTTCTCATAATACGGATTAGAAAAGGGCTGCAGCTATCGATTATTTTAGTAATCGAGTACTCTACTGAAAAATCGATTCGATTAATCGAGTAATCGGATAAAACATATTTGTTTGCTTAAAGAGTCCAGCCTAAAATTCTTCATTATTATTCCCCTTTTTATCGTAAGTTGTCGCTCTTTACCCCTCGCCACTTCAAAATACTCTCTTCTCAACTAAAACCTCCGCTGCCTGCTCCTTCTTCCTGTGTACGGGTGATATAATGTTAAGCGTGTTGCGCGAATTACCAGGCGCTGAGTTTATTTATTAAATAAACGATTACTCGAGGCACAGAAAATTAATCGATCAATTTCTTTAATCGATTAACTCGAGTAATCGTTTCACCCCTAGATTAGAACTTTACTTAGTTTCATCATAATTTTTTTTAATAGTCTTTGCAACTTTACTTGAGAATACTTTTTAAAGTTCTTTCAGTTTTTGGATTGACAATTTTTAGATTTTTCGGATTGACTACTTTGAGTTGAGCTTTTTTTTTCCATAATATGCATAATATGCATTAGAACATTATATAAATAGAGCTATTCACTGTATACCGATTCACAACTCTACCTCTTCACTACTTTACAACTGATGCTCTCAAACTAACATTAAGAGGCAAGAAATTTAAGTAATTAATTCTTGGCAAGTTCAGCACAGCTGTTAACTGAAAGCCTGAATTCTAGATGACTCTACTCCATAAAACTGACTGAGAAAATCCAGCCAAGATGTGCAAAACTGTCTCTATCTAAGCAAGACTAAAAAAATATAAAACATACTTTGTTTTGTTTAACACTTTTTATTTACTAATGTGTTTTTAACTAATATGTTTTCGTCATAATCTTCATAAATATACGATACAGAAATACATTCATTACACAGAGGTCATCATTTTGGGATGGTGATGGAGTGCATGCTTATACAGAGTTGACAGATAAACAGGCATCTAAATGCATAAACATTTAAGCACACTGTTTGATGACAGGCGATGGCTCTAAATATGGATCTCAGAGTCAGAGATGGCCGTTGGCAGCCAGTAATGGGAGCTGAATGCTTTGCAAGCTGCAGGCCATTCTACAATGTTCAGTAATGAGCCTGATGAAATAGCAGTATAAATGTACCATCTGTACCATCAGCCTTCAGCAGCAGAGAGAAGAGCTCACTATCTCACAATCTCTCTCTCTCTTTGTACTTCTCCTCCTTATCTCTGTCCTTTTTCACTCTCTCTCTATCTCTCTCTCTCTCTGTTTCTTCCTCATCAAGTATCACTGCAATAGAACACTGTCTCCAAATGACTGAAATAATAACCTCTTAGGATAAGTGAGTGTTTGTCTGAAAAGACAATTCTGAAATATGAAGTAATCAAATGGAACGGCCCATTTTGTTCATTTTTAAAGGCCATTTAAAATGAACCACTTCAGTTTTTGAATCAGTTCTTCTGATTTTGCTATTTACTGTATAGGTAAGTAAGTAAGTAGGTAAGTTTGAGTAAAATGAACATTTTTGTTTTGTTCTATAACCTTCAAACAACGTTTCTCCCAAATTCCAAATAGAAATATTGTCATTTAGAGCATTTATTTGCAGAAAATGAGAAATGGCTGAAATAACAAAAAATATACAGAGCTTTCAGACCTCAAATAATGCACAAAAAAAGAAAAAACAAGTTAATATTCATATTCAAGTTGTAAGAGTTCAGAAATCAATATTTGGTGGAATAACTCTGGTTTTTAATCACATTTTTTTCATGCATCTTGGCATGTTCTCCTCCACCAGTCTTACACACTGCTTTTGGATAACTTTATGCCTTTACTACTGGTGCAAAAATTCAAGCAGTTCAGTTTGGTTTGATGGCTTGTGATCATCCATTATATTCCAGAGGTTTTCAATTTGGTCAAATTAAAGAATGCATCATTTTTTAAGTGGTCTCTTATTTTTTCACAAAGCTATACATGTATATTTTTTCTTTTTTCTTTTAATTACTCCATCAAAAAAGATTTCAGACCTCAAATAATTCAGGATTTTTATGCATCTTGGCATGTTCTCCTCCACCAGTCTTACACACTGCGTTTGGATAACTTTATGCCTTTACTCCTGATGCAAAAATTCAAGCAGTTCAGTTTGGTTTGATGGCTCGTGATCCTCCGTCTTCCTCTTAATTATATTCCAGAGGTTTTAAATATGGTTAAATCAAAGAAACTTGTAATGAGACAGCTACCCTGAAGGGAAGATCCAGATAGCTGTCTCAGACTTCTATTTAACCTGGTGGAATATAGCACCAGGATGAACTCAAAAGCAAATAAATGAGAGATGCAGTGAGCTGGGATTGAACCCAGACCGTTGGTGTGAAGGGCTAATGAGTAGACCACAACACTATGGAGGATTATGAGTGCTTGGTGACTGTAAGGGTTATAACACTGCGGGCAAGGTTTAGAACACTGATTAATTACACAAACTAAAGTGTGAGAGAAGAACGAACTGCTTTACTGTGGAGAAATGTAAGAAATGAAAACACAAAGCCGCAGAAAAAGGTTTAAAAAAAAATAAATTATAAAACGCTGAGAGCGGGGCTCGAACCCTCACGAGAATGGGCTCTGAAGCGCAGTGAACACAGCCAACACGCTGCGCCACCGGGGATGAGCCGGTGACGTCAGCGCCGGACACAACTTAATGACTCACAGCAAGCGGGAGAGTGAGCTAAGTGAATGAAGAGAGAAAAAAAATAAACCAAGCAGAAATAATGATTTTAAAACGGTAAAAAACAATAAGGGATAGAAAGAAAAAGTAAGCGAACTTAGAAGTGAAGGGGAATCCCCTCTGGTCGCTATAAACGATAGAAAGTTTTTTTTTTTTTTTTTTTTTTTTTTTTGACGAAAGTACAAAGAGAGAGAGAGAAGGGGAAAGACAGCCTCGTGGTGACACGACCAGCGAGGTGAAGGGATTAGAGCGACGCAGGTAGCTCTAGAAGAAATAAAGAGAACCTCTCTGAACTGAGCCCAGTATACACCGTTCTCATAGAGGTTAAAGATAGAGAGCCACTTGGCAACTCAGAAAAGATCGCTAGAAAAAACGGCGTGGTCTTGCTTTCTGAAGGGAATACTCAAGACTCTGCGCCGAGGAACCGGAAGGAAGCCCTTATAAGGTAGTGACACCAGCTGTTGTTAATCGCGCTGATTACCACCTGGCTTAGAGCGTGGCCTCCCTCTAGTGGTGGGAAGACCACGGCGCGGGCGGCCTCTTACAGGACCCCCTCCCCGAGGGGCGGCTCCAGAAGTCCCAAGCCCAGCCGCCCGATCACGCCGAAAAGCCCGGATGAGATCCGGATCAAGAATCCGAGCAGCTGGAACCCAAGAGCGCTCTTCAGGACCATAACCCTCCCAATCCACCAGATACTGGACTCTGCCCCTCACCATACGGGAATCCAGTATTTTATTTACTGTATAGGCCGGAGAGCCAGCCACCATGCGAGGGGGCGGCGGGTCCATCGGCCTAGCCCCAGTTGAACATAGGTAGGGCTTGAGACGCGAAATGTGGAAAGTGGGATTGATCCTAAGGGACGGCGGCAGCTGCAGCCTGTATGACACAGGGTTGACTCGGCGGATGACCTTGAAGGGCCCGATGTAACGGGGGGCCAATTTTTTGTTGACCACTTTGAGCGGAAGGTCCTTAGCCGCTAACCACACACGCTGACCTGGACGTAGAGATGGCCCCAGCATACGCCTCCGATCTGCAGTGGCCTTGCGTGATGCAGTTTGTGCTAGCAAAGTGGCCCGTGCACGTTGCCACGCCTTCTTGCAACGCCTCACCATACTGAGTGCAGAGGGAACGGCTGTGTCTGCTTCCTGGTCTGAAAACAAGGGAGGCGGATAACCAAACTGACACTCAAAAGGGGACATTCCCAGAGAGGAGTGCCACAGGGTGTTGTGAGCGTATTCGGCCCACAACAAGTGATCCGCCCAGGTGGTAGGGCAAGTGGATGCCAGACACCGGAGAGACTGCTCAAGGTCTTGGTTCACCCTCTCGGTCTGCCCATTAGACTGAGGATGATACCCTGAGGACAGACTGACAGAAGCCCCCAGAGAAGTACAAAAGGCTTTCCAGAACCGACTCGAAAACTGGGGGCCTCTATCTGATACCAGGTCTACAGGGATCCCGTGGTACCGCACTACTTGGTGGAGAATGAGTTGAGCAGTCTCCTGAGATGATGGGAGTTTTGACAGGGCGACAAACCGAGCTGCCTTTGAAAACCTGTCCACAATAACCAAAATGACCGTGTTGCCTCTGGATTTGGGTAATCCGGTGATGAAATCCAAGGACAGATGTGACCATGGGCGATGTGGAACAGGTAAAGGGTGTAGCAGTCCAGGGGGTCTAGTCCTGGGCTCCTTGTTTCGTGCACATACATCACAGGAAGCCACAAACTGCCGAACCTCTCTTGCCATCTTAGGCCACCAGAATCGTCTGCTCAGGAATTCTAGTGTGCGTTTAACCCCTGGATGGCCTGAAACAGGATTGGTGTGTCCCCAGTCCATAACCTGAGTCCGAGCAGATGTGGGGACATACAGCCTGTTGGTGGGGCCTCCGCCTGGGTCTGGCTCAGTTTGTAAGGCTGCCCGGACTACTCCCTCAATCTCCCACTGCAGGGGGGCCAGTATGCGTTTGGGGAGAAGGATAGGAGAGAACTGTGGTACAGAGGGTGCCTCCCACTGCCTGGAAAGGGCATCAGGCTTAATGTTCTTGGATCCTGGACGGTAAGATAGAGTGAAGTCAAAGCGACTGAAAAACAGGGCCCAACGGGCCTGTCTAGGGTTCAGCCGCTTGGCACTCTGGATGTACGAGAGGTTCTTGTGATCCGTCCAGACCAAGAACGGGTGTTTGGATCCCTCTAGCCAGTGTCTCCATTCTTCAAGGGCCATCTTAACGGCCAAGAGTTCCCGATCTCCCACATCATAATTCCTTTCAGTGGGAGTCAAACGGTGAGAGAAATAAGCACACGGATGGAGCTTGTTGTTCTCACCTGAGCGCTGGGACAGGACAGCACCAACCCCAATGTCCGAGGCATCCACCTCCACCAAAAATGGGAGGTCAGGGTCCGGGAGGCGTAAGATAGGGGCACTGATAAACCGGTGTTTGAGCTCCTCAAAGGCTTTCTGGGCCTCGTCGGTCCATTGGAATAGGCCTGGCTGCTTGCGGGTCAGAGCAGTGAGTGGTGCCGCAACTGAGCCAAAGTTCCTAACAAACCGGCGGTAAAAGTTGGCGAAGCCCAAAAAACGTTGCACTAGGCGGAGGGATGTTGGGCGAGGCCACTCGGCCACTGCTTTCAGTTTGACAGGATCCATAGCTAAACTGCCCTTGGAAACCACAAACCCCAGGAAATGCACTGTAGCTACATGGAATTCAGACTTCTCAAGTTTTACAAAGAGATGGTTTTCAAGGAGCAGCTGTAGCACTCGGCGAACATGAACAATATGCTCATTCAGGTTTTTGCTGAATATGAGGATGTCATCCAGGTAAACGAAAGTATATAGGCCGAGGGTCTCGTGCAGGACCTCATGGATAAGTCTTTGGAAGACAGCTGGTGCATTCATTAGTCCAAAAGGCATTACTAAGTATTCATAGTGGCCTGTAGGGGTGACAAAAGCTGTCTTCCATTCATCCCCGGGGCGGATCCGTACCAGGTTGTAGGCACTCCGAAGGTCCAATTTTGTAAAAATAGAGGCCTGTTGGAGTGCCTCAAAGGCTGTTGTCATCAAAGGCAAAGGGTAGCGGTCCTTGACCGTGATTTTGTTGAGGCCTCTGTAATCGATACACGGTCGTAGACCCCCGTCCTTCTTGCCTACAAAAAAAAATCCTGCCCCAGCAGGAGATGTTGAAGGACGGATGAACCCCTGTGCCAGTGCTTCTTTTATGTATTCCTCCATAGCCTCTCTCTCAGGCCCTGATAGAGAAAAGAGGCGCCCCCTAGGAGGAGCAGTCCCTGGCATTAATTCGATGGCACAATCGAAGGTACGGTGAGGTGGTAGGACCTCAGTCTTCTGCTTGCTGAAGACCTCCTTAAGGTCATGGTAAGCCTTTGGTACCTTGCTCAGGTCAACAGGCTTTTGGTGTGGTGTTCCATGACTCTCCAGGAGGCCAGGGCGTAAACATGAAGCCCTACAATGTGAACCCCACTGACGAATGCTTTTGGAGAGCCAGTCTATATGAGGGTTGTGCCTTTGCAGCCAAGAATACCCCAGGATTACAGGTAGACTTGGTGCTTGGGTCAAAAAGAAAGAGATGCGTTCAGTATGTTGACCCACTCTCATAATGACTGGTTTGGTCTGTTGCTTAATTGCCCCTGATCTCAGTGGGAAGCCATCTATAGCCGACACTGGTAGAGGAGTGGTAAGGGACTCCAAGGGTAAGCCTAGTTGGCGTGCTGTAGAGATGTCCATGAAATCGCCTGCTGCACCGGAGTCAACAAATGCAGTCAGGCGTCCCTCCTTAGGTGGTGTTCCCCATATCAAAGCGACTGGGAGAAACAGCCCACTTGACTGGGGACTGAGGAGAGAGCCTACCCTGGGGTCCCCTACCGGGGGTAGGCTTGGCCTTTTACTGGCCTAACAGGGCATTTTTCTATTTTGTGGTCACCCCCACCACAATACATACATCTGCCCTGACGGCGACGTGTCTCGGCCTCTTGGGGGGTGAGGTGGGTGCGACCGAGTTGCATGGGTTCATTCCCATCAGCCCGAGACTGTGGCCGGGAATAAGGAGAAGGTTCGCGAGGTTGAGGAGTACGCGGCCCCTTCTTGCTGGCCCGACGACGTTCCCGAAGACGGTTGTCAAGTCTAAGAGCCAAGTCATACAGGTCCTCCAAGGAATTTGGAGGATCACGGACTGACATGAGATCTTTTAGCTCTTCACTGAGGCCTTGTTGGTAAACAGCCATAAGGGCAAGGGAGTCCCATCCACTCTCAGCAGCCAGGGTACGGAAAGCAATATTGTAGTCTGCAATAGACCGAGTACCCTGGTGTACATTGAGGAGGGCAGTGGCAGCATCACTGCCCCTACAGGAGCTATCAAAAGTCCGCCTCATGGCTCCGGCAAAGAGAGAAGAGGTCTTACAGTCTACAGATCCAGCCTCCCAAAGGGCTGTAGCCCATTCTAAGGCACGGTCAGAAAGGAGGGAAATCATGTATGCGACCTTAGCGTCCTCAGTGGGGAACCGATTAGGGGCTTGCTTAAAGGCCAAAGAGCATTGGAGCAGGAAGCCCCGACATCCACCTGGCTCACCACTGAATCTCATAGGGGCTGGTAGCATGATGTCTGCAGAGGATGCAGTGAGAGGCGGAGCCTCAGCAGCATGTGGGGCTTCATCCTTGGGTGGGATTGTTAACTGTTGGACAACCACTGTTAACTCCTGCATACGCTGAGCTAGCTGATTTAATGCCTCCTCATGCTTGCCCAGACGAGCACCCTGAGTTGTTATGGCCTGCTGCATTGCTGCCTTATCTGCTGAGTCCATATTAAGCCAGAGTCTTGCTGTAATGAGACAGCTACCCTGAAGGGAAGATCCAGATAGCTGTCTCAGACTTCTATTTAACCTGGTGGAATATAGCACCAGGATGAACTCAAAAGCAAATAAATGAGAGATGCAGTGAGCTGGGATTGAACCCAGACCGTTGGTGTGAAGGGCTAATGAGTAGACCACAACACTATGGAGGATTATGAGTGCTTGGTGACTGTAAGGGTTATAACACTGCGGGCAAGGTTTAGAACACAAAAATGAAAACACAAAGCCGCAGAAAAAGGTTTAAAAAAAAATAAATTATAAAACGCTGAGAGCGGGGCTCGAACCCTCACGAGAATGGGCTCTGAAGCGCAGTGAACACAGCCAACACGCTGCGCCACCGGGGATGAGCCGGTGACGTCAGCGCCGGACACAACTTAATGACTCACAGCAAGCGGGAGAGTGAGCTAAGTGAATGAAGAGAGAAAAAAAATAAACCAAGCAGAAATAATGATTTTAAAACGGTAAAAAACAATAAGGGATAGAAAGAAAAAGTAAGCGAACTTAGAAGTGAAGGGGAATCCCCTCTGGTCGCTATAAACGATAGAAAGTTTTTTTTTTTTTTTTTTTTTTTTTTTTTGACGAAAGTACAAAGAGAGAGAGAGAAGGGGAAAGACAGCCTCGTGGTGACACGACCAGCGAGGTGAAGGGATTAGAGCGACGCAGGTAGCTCTAGAAGAAATAAAGAGAACCTCTCTGAACTGAGCCCAGTATACACCGTTCTCATAGAGGTTAAAGATAGAGAGCCACTTGGCAACTCAGAAAAGATCGCTAGAAAAACCGGCGTGGTCTTGCTTTCTGAAGGGAATACTCAAGACTCTGCGCCGAGGAACCGGAAGGAAGCCCTTATAAGGTAGTGACACCAGCTGTTGTTAATCGCGCTGATTACCACCTGGCTTAGAGCGTGGCCTCCCTCTAGTGGTGGGAAGACCACGGCGCGGGCGGCCTCTTACAAAACTCATAATTTTTGAACTTGTATGTTGTTGGAAATATACATTATATTGCTGTAAGTATCCTGTGCTCGCCTGCACTGCTGATGTTTGGTGATGTAAGGCTTAGATCTGATCTGCTTGGCCATGGAAACACGCCAGAAATGTACCTAAACACACTTCCAGACCACCACGCCCATCAGTGTAGGTTTTAACTCCAACGCTATTTCAACGGTGCAGGCGCAAGGAGTGAAAATATACTGTTGACGGGGTGTAAGATAGCAAAGAACATCGCAACGCACCATATGCATGGTATATGATAGAGCCCTGTGTCTGTTTCTTCAGTAATACAGCACTGCTTACTGTAGAATTCTACCTGCTTTCTGCTACAGAGAATATTTCCACCCTTCTTTACTCCAGTATTTTTTTTTCTTTATTTCTCAGTTTGTCCTTCCCTGCTTTACAGGTGAACAGAGCGGGCTGGTCCAGGCCTTGTGCAAACCTCCTACACCAAGTCCCACGCATGAAATCTTACAGCGAGACAAAACACTCGATATACACCTTCAATCTCACCAGCTAATCTCAGAGCATCGAGACCACAGCTCATCTTCTCTCATCTTCACAACTTATATACTGTACACATCATTTAACAGGAGTAGTCAGGGTTAATTCTAGTGTTCTAGAAGTTTAAGGGGTGCTGACCAACCAACCCATCCCCACCACTACCTCTTAAAACTTTTATTTATATACCTATTTATAGGTTTATGTTTGAGTAAAATGAACATTGTTGTTCTATTCCATAAACTACAGACAACATTCCTCCCAAATGACTGAAGAAATGACTGAAATAACAAAATAAAAAATAATGCAAAGAAAACAAGTTCATATTCATAAAGTTTTAAGAGTACAGAATCAAAATATTTGTTGGAATAACCCTGGTTTTTAATCACAGTTTTCATGTATCTTGGCATCATGTTCTCCTCCACCAGTCTTACACACTGCTTTTGGATAACTTTATGCCTTTACTCCTGGTGCAAAATTTGATGGCTTGTGATCATCCGTCTTCCTCGTAATTATACTCCTGAGGTTTTCAGTTTCAAAGAATCAAAGAAACTCGTCATTTTTAAGTCATCTCTTATTTTTTTTCCAGAGCTGTATATTCACAAGCACTGTTGCTATTTAAACAAAGTAGGTGTTTAAATAATTTTAGAGAGAGTGAAAGAGAAAAAGAAAGAGAGAAAGAGAGAGAGAACCTTGGTGAAGTGTCTCAAAAAAGGGTGTGAGATAGTAATGAGCATTGCAATGAGCCTTGCACAGGGTGAAAAATTGATCCCTTATTTATTTGAGTGTAAACTAATTGTGGGTTTATTAAGTGCTCACACGTTTATTACAAAAATTTGTTGGTTTATGAAAACAATACATACTGTATTTTTCGCACTAAAAGGTGCACTTAAAATCCTTTCATTTTCCAAAACATCTTCAGTGCACCTTATAATCCGGTGCAATAAACAGTTTTTAGGAGAGACATCTGGGTAGATTAACATCCAGCGCTAGTTTGATTTAAAAATATATATATTTTTTAGAAAAAAATATATTTTTTTAAGAATGACAGTTTTGTTAACTAAGCCCCCCACAGCAGGGAGACCTGCTGAATTAGAAGGAAAACATGGCCATACCCCTATTCCTTACTAGTGTCACTTGCACCTTACAATGCACCTTATATTCCAGTGATCAGGAAAAAAAAATGTATTGATAGTACGCCTTACAATCTGGTGCACCTTATAGTGCGAAAAATATGGTAATTATTTTTGGTTCTCTTTTATGGTCTGTCTCAAGGAACCTTTGGTAGCACCACTATTTTTAAGAGTGTGTTTAGCATTAGCCTGCAAGAGAAAAGGTAATTGTAGACAGTACTGCGCGCTACGTGTTAATAAGTGGCCTTTGTGCCTAAGCTGCTCTGTTGTATTCTAAAAGAGAGAGAGAGAGAAAGAGAGAGAGAAAGAAAGAAAGAAAGAAAGAAAGAAAGAAAGAAAGCGAGAGACGTATAAACTTATAAAATGAATGAATCAATCACAATTTGCTATGATTTATAGGGTAACCTACAGGCGAACTGTCAAACTTGCTCTGTGTAGCTTGATTTAGGATGTTTCAGTGTGTCTTTGCTATTGTAACGACAGGAAAAGTACATCTTGTGCGACTCAAAACAGGCAAAAGGCATGTACTGATTCTCTTAATTACAGTGATCATGGGTGCGTTATGGGTGTAACGTAAAAACAAAAAAAAAAAAAAAAAACAGTGTGTCTAATGCCATTCCCTTTAAGAGTCTCTGAAAGTCTGTGACTCTTGGCAGATTGCTATTTTAACAGCGCAGTGGAGGAAACTGACCTGCACATGGTGCAAGAGAAAAGTTAAAAATTTAGACATGAAAACAGAAGACGTTTCTCTTAGGCAGAAAAAGTAAAAAAAAAAAAGCAGTACTGTGCGCTACGTGTTAATAAGTGGCCTTTGTGCCTAAGCTGCTCTGTTGTGTTGTAAAAAAAAGAGAGAGAGAGACAGAGAGAAAGAGAAAGAAAGAGAGAAAGAGAGAGAGAACCTTGGTGAAGTGTCTCAAAAATAGCTCAGCAGCCTCCCCCTTTCTCCCTTACATCACCTCTCTCTCTCTGTCTCTACCTCGTTCTCTTGTTCTACCTCTCTTCCTGCAGATGAAAGCCTGTCACGTTCTCTTATGTAACCCGATGTTGCCTTGCACCCACATTTGGGGCTCTGTCTGTGTGTTTTTAGACCCATTGAGACGGCCTGACTGGAGCCGCGGCTGGCGCTTCTTCTCCGGCGGTGGACGAGGAGCGTGAAGAAGAAGAAGGAGGAGGAGGAGGAGGAGGAGCATCAAAGCTCTGCAGCTGTGGAGACTACTGACAGCACCCCCGACCGCACTGCTGTTTGATGCCTGTCCTTTAAGGCACGGTTTCTGGTGCTAATACTCCATCAGGCGGGCTCTGTGGGGACCCGTGGCCCATGAGCCAGAGCCCCCGGGGCTACAGGGCTGCCAGAGAGGGGGTCAGAGATCCGGCCACCGGAGACCGGCGCTGGCCTTTCGTAAATGTCATGGGTCATGATTCTCTTCAGAGGGGAGTGAGATGAGATTGCCTGGGCGGGGGTGGAGCTGGGGGGGTGGTGGTGGTGTTGGTTGGATGTGTGTGTGTGTGTGTGTTTTTAGTAGCTGGTAAGAAGCACCTGACCAGGCTAAAGTCTTGCAGCATGATGTCATGTTTAATTGCAAATATTGCAAAGTAGGCCAAGAGTAGATTTTGTAGTTTGTAGTAGATGTAGTGGTTTGTAGTAGAATTTTATTAAGGGGTGTTAATTGCTGAATAGACGTTAAAAATGAACAAATCAATCACAGTTTGCTGTGATTTATAGGGTAATCTATAGGCGAACCGTCAAATCATGCTCTGTGCAGCTTAATTTAGGATGTTTCAGTGTGTCTTTGCTATCACAACGACAGGAAAAGTACATCTTACACGACTCGAAAAACACAAAAGGCATATACTGATTCTCCTAATTACAGTAATCATGGGTGCGTTATGGCCGTAACGTAAAATAAACACATCAGCTTGCCATTTAAGTGCCAGGTATGCTTTGACTTTGGCAAATTGCTATTTAAACAGCGCAGTGGAGGACACTGACCTGCACATGGTGTAAGATACGGCACAAAGGTCCGTTTTGCATGTAAGAATATGACCACAAATCAAATGTTCAGCTAACCCAAAGTACTTTAGTAATATTGGGAAAAAAATCCAGTTTTACTTATTATGGGTGTACAGTGTACTCATATCTCAAATTCAAAAATAGTTCTGTATGGAAACAAAATTGATTTTTGGTTCTTCTTTGGTCTCTGCAAACTAGATAACCATATTTTCCAAGCAAACAATGAAACACTTTAGTAAGTCTCTCAGTAAAAGGGGTCTGCTAAATGCCTTAAACGAAAATGTTAATAATGGATTTACAGTACCAGTCATACGTTATGTGATTTTTTTATTATTTTAAAATGTTCTGCATTGTAGATTAATACTAAAAACATGCAAACTATGCAGAAAAACATATTCAAATATTTAGTAAACAAAAAGTGTTAAATAAATCGGAATATGTTTTATATTTTAGATTCTTCAAAGTAGCACCTCTTGCGTAGATGACACATCAAACTATGATGCACATCTAGGCATTTTCACCTGGAATTCAGGCTTTCAGTTAACAGCTGTGCTGAACTCATCAAGAGTTAATACTTGAATTTCTTGCCTTGTAATGTGTTTGAGAGAATAAGCTCTATTTGAGTAATGTTCTAAAACATATTATGAGAAGCAAGAACTACACAACTAAATAAAGAAAAAAAATAAACTTATTTTAAGAAATGAAGGTCAGTCAATCTAAAAAATTTCAAGAGCTTTGAAAGTATCTTTAAGTGAAGTCATCGCTAAGACCATCAAAAACTTGATGAAATTGGCTCTCATCAGGACCTCCCCAGGAAAGGAAGAGTAAGAGTTTCATGTGTTGTACAGCATAAGTTCATCAAATTTACCAGCCTCAGAAACCACAAGGTAACAGAACCTCAGATAAGAGTATTTTGGTTTGTTTAACACTTTTTTTTAAGTTACTACATGATTCCTTATGTGTTCCTTTATAGTCTGTCCAACGTTTAGACTTTGGTGCTTAAAGGTACAAAAGAAATTAACAAATACAGACAGTATAAATACACTGAAAAATGCAAAACTATCCTTTCTCAGCGCTCCACTCTAATCTAATGATAATACTGTGCTTGAGGGAGGAGCGTTCTGTAGATATTAACAGAATATTCTACTGAACTTCAGTAGAGTCTCCTCTCAGATGTCTCGGTTCTGGCTGACTTCACAGCGTCTCAAAATAGACTAGACTTCAGCCCGACCTGTGAAAGTCTAATTACACTCACTCGCAGTGTTGTCATCTTGAATCTTCTTTTTTCCAGGGATGCTGCGTGAGATGGCAGTAGCATCTGTCTGGATTCAGTATCAGCAGCTTCTGTGCTTCTTCTTTCCACTGTTTTCAGTTACTTCTCTTTACTTTTTCTCTCTTATATAATCAGCCATGTCCTTAACGTGTTTAGACTGCTGGAAAATGCACCTCTCCGAAAATACACAGTGTATTTTTATACTCCGCAGCGTGCGGATGAATTATTTATCCAAAAACTTTCTCAGCATAAACTCTTTAAAAAAAAAAAACAGTGCTGTACATGTAACAGGGACACAACGATAACTGGACGCTTTTTACAGCACTTCACATGGGTGAATGTTTGACCATATGACGCTGAATCCGGAGCACCCGGCTGCTGCATTAGTTGGCGATAATTCAGAAATGTATTCCACTCTAGGGCTGGAGTACTCCGCCTGGCCGGACAGTGGAGATGGCATGTGTACAGAAAGAAGGCCGTAATGCATCTGTGCACTAGGAGTCATTATTTTCTTAATGTGGAGGGAGCTCTCAGCCAGTTACAGCCAGTTCTTATCCATGCAAAAGTCCATTTTACTTTCTTTTAATGAAGGAAGCAGAACAGCCAAAGAACAGATTTCAAACAGATTTCACTGTACTGTAATAGGTCTGTGATGGATCTTTGATAGATACGAAGTAATGCTGTCAACATTTACGTGTTAATGCAATACGATTATTCTAGAAACTTTTCTTTTAACTTTTTTAAGTAATATTTACAGGGGTTGGACAATGAAACTGAAATACCTGTCATTTTAGTGTGGGATGTTTTTTAATGGCTAAATTGGAGCAGACTGGTGGCCAATCTTCATTAATTACACATTGCACCAGTAAGAGCACAGTTTTGCTCAAAATACTGCAATGCACACAACATCATGTTCAAAAAAGAGGACAAATTGTTGGTGCACGTCCGACGCATCTGTGACCAAGACAGCAAGTCTTTGTGACGCATCAAGAGCCACGGTCTCCAGGGTAATGTCATCATACCACCAAGAAGGACCAACCACATCCAACAGGATTAACTGTGGACGCTGTAAGAGGAAACTGTCTGAAAGGGATGTTCGGGTGCTAACCCGGATTGTATCCAAAAAACATAAAACCACGGCTGCTCAAATCACGGCAGAATTCATTGTGCACCTCAACTCTCCTGTTTCCACCAAAACTGTCCGTCACCACAGTAAATTATTGTGGTGAAAACCAGGTGTTTCAGTTTCATTGTCCAACCCCTGTATATTTAGTAAATATGGAGATATCTGTACATTACATGGACAAAAGTATTGGGAGGATGTTGAAGGACCACCACTACGTCATCACCATCACCACAACTCTTTAAAACTCATCCCATGCTAAAATTAATTAATTATATATACATTACATTGCATTTAACGGACAGACACTTTTATCCGAATGCTGTAAATTACAATATTTGTATTTGTAACTTGGGAGAAGTGGTCTCTTTTTTTTCAGAGCTGTATATAAAGTACATCCAAAAACATTAGCATTGTTGTTTCTAAATGAATATGAACTTGTTTCCTTTGCACTATTTGACATCTAATCAAAATAATCTTAAATAATGCAAAGAAAACAAGTTCATATTCATTTAGAAACAACAATGACAATATTTTAAGAGTTCAGAAATCAATATTTTGTGGAATAACCCTTGTTTCTAATCACAGTTTTTTGCATCTTGGCATCATGTTCTCCTCCACCAGTTTTACACACTGCTTTTGGGTGACCTTATTGCACTCCTGGCACAAAAATTCAAGCAGTCCAGCTTGGTTTAATGGCTTCGGATGGTTTGATCATCTATCTTCCTCTTGATTTAATTCCATAGATTTTCAATGGGGTTTTCAATATGTATCTATTTGTCATTTTATCTATTGATTTATTTGTTGTTGGTTATATATTTGCATTTTGGACCATTTTTGCACATGAATATTGGACACATTTGCAGATAAAACCCATTATTCTGAAGCTTCTTCTAATAGCATTTCCATTCATTTTCCACTGAATATTTCTGTTACGCCAGTCAGACACCAGCATTTCAGCAATAATAGCTTTGGTTAGTGCGGTTGAAACATCATGATTGCCGTTTTTTTTGTTTTGTTTTTTTTTGCAGCACCGCAGCACATTAAACTGTGGGTGTGTTCCTCGATTACCTCTAAAAGCCTTTAAAAAACATGCAATGTTTATTCTCAGTCTTTTCTCAGTCTTACTTCACCATTCTGAGGTTTTTATTGAAGCCGAACCCCAAACCTCTGCTGCCTCCTCCTCCTCTCTCCCGTACACGGACAGCCCTGCTGCTCATTAAACCGCTATAAAGCTTTAACGATGCTCTCGCTGCTCTCTGAGTGTACGGCCATCAGTGCAGGTGCCCACAAGACATCCGAGAAGATAAAACACACACACACAAACACACACGCATCAAAGCAGGGATGCAATTGTGGGCAAACATGGTTTCCTGGCATCCAGGAGGGTCTTTGAGGCAGGCTGGCTGGCAGGAGGAGCTGTGAGAAATCATGTGGCTCGTGTCTCAGTGTGAGGTTGCACCAACATTGCCCACATTTCTGAGCTGGGGGCACAAAACTGTGATTTTGCCACTGTGCAATTATCACTGAGATACTGAGATACTCAGTACTTCTCCTGAACTGATTATGTGCTAACCGTGGCCAATGATGTTGCTTGGACAATGAAGAAAAGCGGGATTTCCTTGGGCGACAACCAATGGCTAAATGACAATCCAGGTAGCTCATGATAGAAATAGACGGTTGATGTATATCTAGGTTGTTGTAATCAGTCAGTGTTGCACCTGTGTTTTCTGTTGCCAAGATAGCAATACACCAGAAATGTACCTCAACACACCTCATACTAAGACCACCATGCCCATCGGTAGATATTGGTAGATATATTAACAAGGGTCATCGCTATTTAAACAACGCAGGCGAAAGGCGAAAATAGACTGTTAGTGAGGTGTAAGATAGCAAGTGCCCAACGCACGTAAACCTCCATTGTTACGATTTGTTACGTAAAAAATACACAAAATAACCATCGCCAAAAAACACCATCCTCACAAATTGGAAATCAAGGAAAAAACTCCACCATCGATCAAAGGTAAGACTTACTTATAAAAAATTATCAAAAATAGAACTGAAGAACACATTAAAACATAGATAGATAGATAGATAGATAGATAGATAGATAGATAGATAGATAGATAGATAGATAGATAGATAGATAGATAGATAGATAGATAGATAGATTTTTTGTTTGTTTGTTTTTTGTTTTAAGGGTTCCTTTTTTCACACTGTCTCCTCTTTTTTGCCTGTTATTTTGCTTACATTATTCTCTCTATTATAAGCACAATGACCACAGAACTATAACTCTTTTTAAACACTAATAAATCTTAATTAATCATCAGAAGAAGGGGGGACTTTCACAGCATGATAGAGCAGATCGTTTTCCTCTGCTAAGAAGCATTGGACACGTCCCGGTAGCTGCGCTTTTGAAATAGCAATTCGCCAATGTAAAAAAAAAAGAGTGCACCTGGCTTTTAAAGGGAGGAATGGCAAGTGATACACAGATTGGTTAATTAGGAGAATTAGTATGTGACTTTTTGCACGTTTCAAGCCGCTCAAGATGTACTTTTCCTGTCATTACGATTGCAAAGACACACTGACACGCCCTAAATCAAGCTGCTTGTTGCTTAATTGATGACTCGTCTATAGATGATTAAAATGGAGCCCTTACTATTGAAGCATAATATTTTGTCTTTAATTATTGATTGAATTGTTTACCAGCTAAAACCATCAAACCCAACGAAAAACATATCCACCAGCTTAACCAGGCTGTTTTTTAGCAGGGATAAATTTTTTAATACTTTTTTAATACTCTTACTGTTACTAGAACTGTCTAAAATGCAAGAAATTTAAAATTCCCACTAATAACATCAGAACCAATCTATCAGTTTCTAAATGAGTCCTTGGGCAGACCCAGAGCCGTGTGGAACACCACATGTCACATGAGCTGGGCGTGCATGCCAAAGCCCCTAGTGGCCTGGCATGGATATGTGTGGAGCAGTTGCCCTGGCCATGTGTAACACCACTGTACCCGCTGTGCAGCAGCAGGAGGGAACTTACTGCTACGGCCACCTCCTCCAACATACTGAAGCTACGTCATCTTCACACACACACACACACACACACACACACAATCCCAACACACAAAATCCCAAAACACACAATCACAACACACACAATCACAACACACACAGCTGGTGGTCATATTTAGACATACAGACATTTAGGGCCCTATTTTAGCGATCTACAGCGCACAGGTCAATTTTTCGAATAACAAAGTTGGATTTAGGACTTGTCAGTTTGTCTTCGGTATCGTGAGGGCACAAAAAAATATGGCTTGCGTGGCTTGAAATGCACAAAAGACATGTACTAATTATCTTAATTTATCATAGCTGTATTTTGGGCATAATGTGAAATAAACCAATCATTGTGTCAGTTGTCATTCCCTTTAAGAGACTTTGGCACGTTCATATCTTAACAGCATGTCGCTTTGTGCGTCTCAGCAGAGGATACTGACCTGCACCTTCACGCTGTGAAGGTACACCAGCAGCTCATTTACGGGAACAGCAATGTTATTTTTTCTTTATTATACCACAATTAGTTCCGATCCTGCAATGTGATTGGCTGAGGGGCGTTTTATGAGTGACGTTATCAGCCGGTAATGCACTGTAACCGAAGCTCTTCATGTATTACTCACACATACAGGTAACCTAGCAACGATGCAGCACTTACAACCCAAATACAAACCAAATGTGATGTCATTGTACACCACTGGGAGCTGCTGGATCCCGTAGAGGCACAGTGCAGAAATGCCATGTCTCTAAAAGGAGGCGCAGGCAAAGATGCGGCACCACAAATAAATAAAAAGCCCAGCGATTTGAAAATATGCATTATTACACACATTATCAGCCACCAATATCAGCTTAAGAGTTTTTATCATTAAAATAAAAGTTTAAGTGTATATATTTTCCAGTTAATATAGGGTATTTTAAGATGAATGTAAGGTGGCTGAAAATAGGGGACCCTTGTAATTCCAGAGGTCTTGCCGCTGGGGGGCGCTGAAGTAAAAAAAACTTTTATTCTTAAAAAAAAAAAATATATATATATATATATATATATATATATATATATATATTTCAAAGTTAAATGAGTGCTGGATGTTAATCTACCCAGATTTCTCTCCTGAAAACTGTCTATTTGGGTTAGTAAAGCGCTGACCTTTATGTACACTAAGCTTAGAATTTAAATATTTTGTTACATCATGGGATGGCTTGGTAATACACACAACTATATAGGTTGTGAGATGCTATCTTGTGAGTGAGGCTGAACACTGAGCAATATGTTCAGAACATTATATGTCTAAAGTTAGTTTTGAAATTTTAACATTGCTTGACCCACACTGTGGAGGAACGTAGGAACATAAAAAGGCATTACCACCCTCGGTGGACAGAGCATTGCAGTGAACGGTAACGATTGTGACTGGCTGTGTTTGGCTAGAACTGTCCATATGAACATTTAAGCGACTGTAAATTAAATCACATCCACTTTCTATGCAGGAAGTTCCACACACCCTATATCCTGCAGGTCAGTCTATTATTTTATAGCTTCCATTAGACATGGAAAAGGTCATGTGATTTGATACTAGTTGTAAAATGTGATACCTGCTTTATAATCAATTAATTAAATTCATTTTTATGTATTTTTTTTTTTATGACACAACCTAAGAACTCCAGGATTTTAGATTCTTTACACTTCCTAAACCTATAGACTTACATATCCTGCCCACAAATTCTAAAGGTACACAACACCTACACAAACCCAAAAGTAGTACACTTACAGGCGCACTAGCCTGACCTTTTTACAGAACCTTTCTACAGCTTTCAACACCACACAACTCATATTCACCTTCCAGGGGTAAAGCTCTGTTCAGTTTTACCGCATATCAGTGATGATAGGAAATGCAAGAGTGTACTAAAGGTCAGTAAAGCGTCAGTGGTTGTGCTTAACCCTTGTGTGGTGTTCGGGTCTGTGGGACATGTTTTAATTTTTCATCAAATGATACAAAAAGAATATTTTTTCTAACTCAAACTCATTGGCATTTGCTAATTTTTGGTGAAAAACATATATCAAAACACATTTTCGATAAACACACACTGTACACCCCCCCCCCTCCCACACACACACACACACATTTATATTACATACAGTATGTTTGGCCAAGGGCTAATAAACATTGCTTCATTTGTAAATTTGAAACTAAACAAATGTTCTACTCATATCTTGAGTTTAATTCATTTTCTTTTACATTTTATTAAAAAAACTAATAAAAAAAAGAGTAGCACTTTTTAAAAGAAATGTAACATAAGAAAGGTAAAGGGCAAATATTAACCATGTAAGCTGTTTATATTGCTTGTAATTTAGGTGAAGCGAGCATGTGTAAAGCATTTTAATGTAAAATTGCTTAATTTTGCTGAATTAAATACAAGTAACAAAGTAAACGAGTAACAAAAATATGAACACCACACAAGGGTTAAGAAAAGCGGTAACACACACAAATCACTTGGAATCAGTAAAATATTATTTACCGCAGTTAATTACGCAAGTTTGACCCTAACTCACGCCGGTAATATACTCTGTCTGTGATCTACAGTACCCTCACGATCACATGTCACTGCACATGGCACCTCCAGGATGCCAATCACCGGAATATTGAATTCACCTGTCCACACCCATATAAATACACCTTTACTACACACACACACACCCTGCTGAGTATTGTTGGTTTACCACATTGGTTTACAACACGTTTATCCCTTGCTTTTGTTTACTCTTTCATTATCAAACTCTTTTTTTTACCCTAATTCTGATTTTACCATTGATTAATACTCTAGCCACATGAATTAGATCATTTCTTTATTGTAGTTATTGTAATAAATTTCCATTTAAAGCTCCATTTAAGACGAATAGGAACTAATAGAAACCAATAGGAAGTTGTATTCATCCTGTGTATCCATCCATCCATCCATCGCTATTATGGGTTGCATCACAAGATACTGATAATTTTGTCACTTTAAATAACGGAAAATCACGATTAACTGATGTTTAATTTATGCATGCATGGAAGAAAACTATGCAACAAAAAAAATAATGCAGTCAGACAAGATTTTTTGTAATGGTTTGGCTCAAATAACCATTTAAAGCTCAATTTAAGACTAATAAGGACTAATAGAAACCAATAGGAAGTTGTATTCATCCTATGTATAAATCCATCCATCCAACCTGCCATCTATCTATCTATCTATCTATCTATCTATCTATCTATCTATCTATCTATCTATCTATCGCTATTATGGCTTGCATCACAAAATACTCATAATTTTGTCACTTTAAATAACGGAAAATCACAATTAATTGATGTTAAATTTATGCATGTATGGGAGAAAAAACTATACATTCTAACTTAAAAAATAATGCAGTCAGACAAGCTTTTTTTAATGGTTTGGCTCAAATTCCCATTTAAACTCCTTTTAAGACCAATAGGAACTAATAGAAACCAATAGGAAGTTGCCCAATTCTCTGATTGGCCCTATTCTAAGTCTTAAGTCAAGCTGGAATGATTCCACCTGTGTACATCCTATTTGTATTGGTCCACTCATATGTATACCACCATCATTTGTCTGGTGCTGCCCAATGGCAGGGCAAATATTTATCCATCCTATAGTGTATTTGCATTAAAGCTGAAGCTGATATCTGTTGGGCTGTTTGCGCTCAGTGTCATGTTGCTCTGTTCGCAGTGGTTTTGGAGACCATGGGATGAGGAACCTGTTACCAGGGCAGCTCATGCATAGCAACAACATATTTGTCTGCGCATCCAATCGAGTCGAGGTACTGTAAGCGTTGCATACTCATTACACCATACTGCCCAGTTTATCTTAAAGAGAAATCCAGCTTTCTGCTGCTGCTTCCACAGGAACATTCACACCGGGTGTGATTTATCCTCCAGCACAGCCTCTTCTCCATCCCTCTACTCCACAAGCACTTCCACTGCCTCCAGCTCTCCAAATCTGCTTTATTTTAGCGTTAGCATTGTTCTATTCTGGGATCTCCCTTTAGAATAGAACTTTTAGAGGAACTTGTTTTGTGGCTTGAATAGCTGAGTGGCCTCAACTTCAATTAATAATGTGCTCACACATTCTTCATCTCTATGTTTGGATTTTTTTCTAGTTAGTGAATAGATTCAGAACTCATAAATCATCCATTTCTGCATTTTATCTACTTTTCTTCCATAGAAAATGAGAAGTTTGTACTGCTGTCTGTCTTATTTATTTTAAAATCTAAAATACATACAAAAAACTATCAACCAACAAAGCTACTTAGATTCATGATTCTATTTGGTTGTATTTAGAAGTAGTGCGGAAATCTGCACCCCCACCATGAAAAGCACCCTCTCTCGGCAGTGTGTATGCACTGTCTTTTTGATAAAATGTTATTTAACTTTACTTAGAAATACGCTGAATTTCAGCAAAGTAGTGCCGAAATCTGCACCGCCACCATGAAAAGCACCCTCTCTTGGCAGCACATTGTCCTTTTAATAAAAGCACTTTAACTTTATTTAGGAATACGCTCAGAGAGGGGGTGCTTTTCCTGGCGGGGGTGCTGAATTCTGCAACATGGTAGTGCCGAATTCTGCACCCCCACCATGAAAAGCACCCTCTCTCAGCAGCGCGTACGCACTGTGCTCTTGA
Source organism: Astyanax mexicanus (assembly GCF_023375975.1). Taxonomy (NCBI): domain Eukaryota; kingdom Metazoa; phylum Chordata; class Actinopteri; order Characiformes; family Acestrorhamphidae; genus Astyanax; species Astyanax mexicanus. The sequence goes on from NC_064430.1 coordinate 6,669,021, forward strand.
TAAAAGTGCTTTAACTTTACTCAGAAATATGCTCAGAGAGGGGGCGCTTTTCCTGCGGGGGTGCTGAATTCTGCAACATAATAGTGCCGAATTCTGCACCCCCACCATGAAAAGCACCCTCTCTCAGCAGCGCGTACGCACCGTCTTCTTGATAAAAGTGCTTTAAATTTACTTAGAAATACGCTCAGAGAGGGGGTGCTTTTCCTGGCGGGGGTGCTGAATTCAGCACAACACCAGATCAGATTTGGGCCAGAATCAGTCCTAGATTCAAACTAAAGAGTTAGGTTGATGATCTCTGGGTTTTATAGAGCTGTAATCTGTGAATTTTTATATCTGTCGAGTTTTACAGCAATCGAGGGTGTTATTTTTTTTTTTGTCAATGAGCGTATTTTATATAGTTCTAATCCATAAATAACACTTCAGACCGGCTCAGAGCTTACCAAGTCTCTAGTCAGAGGATTCTTCGTCTATCACGGTCCAACCCGAGCCTCGCTATTCCCCAGGCAACATCCTTTAAACAAACTTCACCGGCCTTAACCTCCATGGGTGTCCCAGTTTGAGCGTCTGACACCCATGCTCCAGGCTGGGCTTCGCCAGGGCTATTCACAGCTGCCTGCTCTCTGGAGGCGCTGCCCTGCTGCTTTTTAAAAGGGTGTCCTGCTCTACTTACTGTTCTGAGGCAGAAATAGGGGGGATGAGGGGGTGCTGTGACATGATTACAGAGATTTGGAGGGAGTTCTGGAACGGGAGGTGTGGGTGGGGGGGGTTGGGGGGGTTCTGTCTGCTCTGCTTTGCAGTTTATCAGCAGTAGCAGGCAGAAGGGAAAAGAGTACAGAAGCATGGTGTGTAGGTTTCTGTAGGCACAGACGTGTCTGAATGCATAAAATGGTTTATGAGTGGGATGTGATCATATCAGGCCTTTGTTTTCAATAAATGAATGGTCGACGTGTGTGTGTGTGTGTGAGTGAGTGTGTGAATGT